>NC_142037.1:63792866-64496200 GCF_982192425.1 Myodes glareolus
GACTGCTCTCAACAAATGAGTTATTCAGTGCTGAAACATTCTAGAATGTTGTGTTAGTTGTCATTATTAGTCCTAAACTTGGAGAAACATGGTAATAAAAGTTTTAGTATTCGTTACATCAATATTTTTTCTATTATGACAATATTGTGCATTGTGTTAAATTCATCTATTAAATATGTGACAGATATAAAAGTTGAAGATAATTTCTTTTCTTTTTTCTTACATTGGGTTTATGAGACAAAGTTTTATGGTCTCACCAACTACTCAGGTCTAGTGAGATCATGGGTCTTAAAGGAAAACCCTCTATCCCTGTTTTATTAAAGGTTCATAATTGTTAACTGCATTCTAATCACTCACCCTTAAACCCACAGCTAACTCTATTTCTCACCTCTTACCAAAGACATAATTTTTGTTTTTGTTCTTGTGTTTTGTTTTGTTGACAACAAACAGAAACCATTACAAAAAAAATGCAACTGCTCAAAACAAAGAGCCTGAGTAATCATGGGGAACTCTGTTTAGTTGTTGTATCTACAATACAACTCCTGTACCCAAGGCTCAAGGCATGGAGAGGAAGGGGGGTAATAGACTGTAAGTCAGAGGACCAAGAAATCTGCAGTAAAAATGAGTCTCCTAGAAAAGATAGTGACTCCTCATTCACAATACCTGAATGATATGGCTGCCTAAACAATACTTGAGTAAGGACACTACAACAGACATACTTGGGTGGAAAGGAGAAATCTCATAGGTCCCCACAAAGAACTATATGATACTCAGAGATGCTGAGAGGAGGAAATGTAGTCTTTCTCACAGGCAGAAGCCTCCTGATTTATTCTCTAATACCAAGTGGTCATTTTTGAAACTGTGTACACACAGAAAACACTGACCAGAGACTCAGTCCATTGTATTCATATATCTATGTGCATATACATATATGCATACATATACATGCAGGTGTGCGTGCATGTGTGTGTGTGTGTGTGTGTGCACAAGGATAACAAGTCAGGTATTTGAGAGGATGCAAGGGGATCCATGGGAGAAATTGGAGAAATTGGAGTAAAGAAAGAGAATGGAAAGAAATTATATAATTTTATTTTCATAAGAAATAATACAACTTCAAAATCTCATCTTTAAAAATCTGACTGCCATGTTTGTTGCCCATCAGCACGCCACTCCGTGAATCCATATTCTCACAGGGAGAAGGGAACATAAAGTATGAGATGAAGGTGGGCAGAGTCACATAGATGAGATACTTGTATTTGAAGTTCTTAAAAGTAATTAATAAATTATTTTTTAAAAAAGTTTCATTACATATGTGGCATAATGCTGACCTCTGAGTGTTTATAGACTTTAGGATGCATCTGTGAAAACTCTTTCATCTAAGCAAACATGTGTTTAGAAACCCTTCTATGTATGCATTTGACTTCTGTCAACCTTAACTTCAAATTGGGACACTGTTGACCACAGTTGATGTTGTGGTCACTAGACCTCTTTGTCTGTCTTCCCAATATGGGCAAAATGATTATATTCTGCTTTCCATTATTAAAAATAAAAAGAGAGCTACAATAACAAATCCAACTAGTATGCAGATGCCTAGTCCTGTGTTTTGACAAATGTGTTCTTTTACAAATTGTATTATGGTTTCTGTCAACTCTATTATCTTTGTATAGTTACAATATATGTTTCACTGTCGTCTTGCATTTCACTGTATCTAGAAAGACAGTGTTAATTACTAGAGGACAGTTGTCTGTCACTGAGCAGTGGCTGTTTTTGCTGTTATATTGGCAGAAACAGGTGTTAATAGAAAGTGCGATGCCAATGATCCCAGGCTATGGAGACATCTGTAAAGCTTGGTTTTTGTTTTCATCAGTTTGAGATCTTAAGCAGCCGGCTTGTTCCATGAATTCTTTCTCTATTCACTGTTCTAGCTGCTGAGATTAAGTTGCAATTATTAATACAAACAAATCACACAACTGGAGACCAGCTAGCACCCATAATACCAAAGACTGTGCCTCAGTCTTGACCAATCCTTGATTTATCCCAGTGATTTATGAGTTCACTTGATGCTGTGAAGCTATGTGAGGAAACGACAAGATCTCAGACTGAAAGGGCTCTGAGCAGACCGTCACAGCAGTGGAGATCTATGTCCACAGCCGACTTCCTCCTACTCAGCTCCTTCTCATTTCATACCAATCAGCAGAACCCACTTTTATCCCAGTTGAAAATTAAACATTTAGCTTTTTGGTTCAATTCCATTTAATGTCCCATTTGATTCCTGAGTGTTTTCTCTTCTGTCACAGGTTCTATTCTACATACACATAAAAATATCCTTCCTTCCTTCCTTCCTTCCTTGGTTCCTTTCTTCCTTCTCATTGATAGAATAGTGTTGTATCTGAGCCCTGTCCCACAGAGTGAGGAGCTCCTGACCCTTGTGCCTCCTTGTTCTAATTTTATATTGTGCTTGTCTTTGGGATAACAAATGACACATTAGAAATTCATATCTGAATCTGAAATGGTAAACTTAGTCTCTGTTTCTTTGCTCTCTGTTAATGTCTCTGCATATCTCTCTCTCTCTCTCTCTCTCTCTCTCTCTCTCTCTCTCTCTCACACACACACACACACACACACACACACATATATATATATATATATATATATATATATATATATATATATATAGAGAGAGAGAGAGAGAGAGAGAGAGAGAGAGAGATGCACACTTACACATGTGCACTTGAATGAATTTTGGCAGTTCCGAGGATTAAGCTCAAGGTCCTATGCATGCTAGGTAAGTTTCCTCAAACCAAGTTACATCTTTTACCCTGTTCTGTTTTCTTTTTCATGAACATAAGCAAATGAAGAAATAAGACTTCTATGGCAAAGGCTTAAAAGAAGAAATCAGACTATAAGAAAATATACACATGAAAAATATATTCTTTCCATATCTAGATCCTGAAATGTCTGTGATTGCTACTAATGGAGATAGGAGTATAATTTAAAAAAAAAAACACTTTTGTCCTTCCATCCAGTCCAGGCACAGTCTGCTACTTGTCTTGCTTTTAATTCTGCCTTTCCTTGGGTCATCAGGGAGGGCATATTTTGTGTTTTGAAAGTTCTTTATCATGGAACTTCTATCACATGGTGATAACAGCAGATCTCCAGCTTAGCTAACTTCCCTGAATTCAACAAACCAACACAAGAGAACACTTGTACTCCTAATACATACCATGCTTGAATCAGCAAAACACAGCGTTGGACACTTCAACTCCTCTCATCCTGTTCGTTAACTAAATTACAGTTTGCACAGGCTTCCTCTCCTTTACTCACTCCCTTCTCTATGGTCCTGGACAGTGGCATGCCATGCCTGGTTTGGGCCTAGTTGGCACGGAATAAATGTGCTTCAAAAACTTTGTCTGGATGAATTCAACATGAGAATCATAAAGAAAGAATACCAAATCCACAATTGTCCAATTAAAGCAAGCTGTATTTTGGGGTACACTCAGAACTGGCCAGCTGGCCACATCACCCTAAATTGGGATTTGAGAGAGCAGCCCCTGTTGGCCTTTTGAAGTTCCTTTTATAGGTGTGAGAGAGTTGACTGTTACACATTGTTAGAAAAATTGTTAAAAAAAATGAAAGGAAAGGAACAAGGTGAAAGGGGTTGCAAGCATTTTATATCAGATCCAGGAAACAGGAACATCTTAACATACAAGAACTTAACAGACGACAAACAGGAACTTATATTCTTAACTGTCTTAACTGCAAACAGAACCCTTAACCTCCAAGGTATGTTTTTCCTGTTTTGATATCCCATTAACTTGCAAGATACATTGTTCCTGTTTTGGTCTCACACAGGCTCTCAGTCACAGAGAGCACACCTACTCACTGACACAATGTCTTAATGAATTTAGGTTTAAAACCTGCTACCCGCCAGACAAGGTCACAAACACTGGAAATATCAATCGTCCGCCTCTTCTTCGAACAGACAATAAGCACATAGGTAAAAATATAATACGAACATATAAAGGCACTGTGTATTGTGGGACAAAGCAAGTTGGGGTAAGAGATCGATAACATACATGAAGAGTCACTGGTCGCATGGACCAAAAAAGATCTATTATAATAAACCTATTTAACATTCTCTAATTCATATTAAAATTAAAAGACTTGAGGGAAGATGGAAAAGCTCTTTTCCTATATGAACATATAAAACACGATCATACTTAAGTTTCAAATTTTGTCTACAAGTTCGTGGCCTTATCAGCATTTAAATAACATCATTCTAACTGCTGCAACAATGCTGTCTTCATAAATATATTCAGGAAATGCATTGAACAGTAGGTAAAAACCAAGACACCCCCAAATCTCAGTCTACCTGTCTTTCTGTCTGCCTATCTGCTGATGTGCCTTTCAGTCTATACACCTATCTATTCTTCCATCTACCCACTCATCTGCTTATTCATCTACTCCAGCCAAGCGTAGACAGTATGGGTCGAGAGAATCATAACCAAGATTATGCTCACAGACCAATAAGCTAGGAGACACATTTTCTGAACAGTACCTGGAAGCAAACACAAACTATTTAAATAAATATTTGATTACTCCAACTTTTCAATTAATTGAAGAATCCTGTTCTTCGAGGGGGGGCTTGTTCTCAGGAAGAATAGTTCTAAAAGGGGATATATCCTCGGGGAGCATACATGGATTCATGGAAACTTTAAATTTCTGGAATTTAGGTAAAAATCAAATACCAAAATAAGTACCATAAAGATAAAATCTATTGAAACTGAGATACCATCCCTGAAATTTTGTATCTCAGTATTAAATTGAATAACTCTTAATTCTCAAGATCAGTCACAAGAGAAAGTCATAAAGGCATAGCCAATGACCATTTCTATGGTCTGTCCTCTCTCTATATATAGGCAGACAAAAGATGAGCTTAATTATTCTATAATCACTACAGTTTCCTCAGGCCCATTGCTCTTTGACCTTACAGCTGATTTTCCCTGGACAGCTTAATACTCTATCATTTTATAATTGAATTTCCTACATTGCTTTTATTTAAGGTCAGCTACCCATAGATATAATCACCTGATTAAGAAACCTGCAGCTACAGAGTTAAATGCTTCGTGCTTTCTCTTCTAATAGGATGGTTTAGATGGTCCCAAGAAATGTTTTTAAACTGTCACTTAATCCTTTTTATCTAATAAGTTCCCTACAAGATCATCGTGATTATCCCTAATATTGTGTAATTTATCTTAGAAAATCTTTGTCCATGGTATAAATGCTGTCATCAATAAAACTAGGAGTTCATGTTTATCTTCTTTCAAAATAACAACATGCTGCCTTAGGATGCAAAGTTAACTCTAAAACATTCATTTCCAGCCTGTCCTTAAATAAAACAAAAAGAAAAAAAATCTCAAGTCTCAATGTTTACTTATCCCATTCATATTAACTGACTAAGATCAATTACTTTTGGATAGTATTTAGTCTAAAGAGCTAGTACAAATCAGAATTATTTTTTAATTGGTTTCAGGTGAATTTTGTCTTTTTTTTCAGTCAAGAGCACTAAACCCAAAGTCTTGGACTTTCTAGGCAGTCATTCTACCAATGACCAAAATTCCAAGTTCAGAGCAATGCTGTTTTTGGCACATGAAGGTATTTAGCAGTGTCAGGGTAATAGCCAACTAGGAAGTATTACAATGTAGCAGTGCCTCTAGTCAAGGATTTCTATTTAACTTAAATTTATATATTAGAAAAAATATTACAAATGACATTTTTTCATATATATCTTTACAAAAAAGATGAGCACCATCTTTTCCAGAATACTCCTCCCAAATTAATACATTCCCTTTCTTTCTATTGGATCCAGGATCTAGGATAAAATTCTCATGAAAGACATGTGGCTCCAGCATTCACAAAAAGCTTCTGAGCTGGGCTAAGGACGTCAGTTTTGGATTATGACTAAACGTAGGCTCTAACAAAAAGCTGAAAGGGAATTTGAACTTGGAAGGCAATGACCTCCAAAAAAATAAATTCTTCCTATTTTTTGTCTTTTTCATTTTCCAATGCATTATTATTAAAACTTAATTTTGTCTTTTCAATCAAACCTAACATGTAGTATATTTTGTTTGATTTTATTCTTCATGTTTATGTCCATGAATCATGACACAGACACACAGGGTGGGGGGGCACACAAAGGACTTCTTTTCACCCTGGCTTTGCATATCCGGGTAAAAGAGAAGCTTGACAGAGACGGTACCTTCTTACCGTCAAGGCTGAGTACCAGTCAAAGTAGCTGAAGCTCTGCCTGGGACAGTCTACAGCCAGTGAACTTCCAGCAGCAGAAGAACATCTGCACCTGACTTCTCAGCCCGAAAGATGCAAGAACACAATTCTCCAACCTGGATACCCTTGACCTCAGCTTCCTTTATTAGTCCCAATTTGCAAAGCAAAAATTGCTTTATTCCTGTTGTGTCAAACCATCTTTTTACTTCCCAGATTGCAACTAATATCTCCTAATGATACAACTCGTTATTAATCAGGCAAGATTTGCCAAGCCAGCAAGGTTTGCCTAAACAGGTTTTAGAGAAATCCGGCTTTTCTTCAGATTAATGTGATGAAGAACTCAACAAAAAAGAGTTTTACTTTTCTTCTGTCTACATAGTAATATCAGAATATTTGGGGGAAATAATTTTGTTCCTGTTCTCTACTATGTACATAGCATCAAACACTTACTTGTTTTAATCGATTAATTAACTGATTAAAAATAATAAAGTTATTGAATGGAGTGAGTTTTATTGTTATTGTTATGATATTTAGTGTTTGTTTTTTAGACAGGGTCTCATTCTATAACCCAAAGTAGCCTAGAACTCATTATGTGGTGCTGTCTGGACTTAAATTTGAGGCAATCTTCTTCCTGAACTCATAAGTACTGGATTTACAGGAATGAAAGGCTATAGCCAACTCTAAACCTTACAGAACAAAATACACATCTATTGAGTGCAAGGCCCTGAAGCCCTGGCCCTCTATATTTACACAAAGGAATTGAATATTATCCTGGTTTAGTAAGGTGCTGGTAATAGGTTTTCTTCTAAGATTTATGACCTCACTAGCTATGGGTAGAAGCTCAGATTTGCAGTACCAGTCAAATTCTCTCTTACTTAAATCCAATTAGAGAGCTGGTAGTTACTTCAAAGATACGGGTGCCACTACTGCAGCCCTTACCATTATCATAACTATGTTAGTTGAAATTGTGATTCATAGACCTACAGTTAGGTAGGACTATCGGTTGCTTCCTTCTCTTGAATGCATGAATAGCTCCTTCTGATGCTACTAAAGCTATTTCTCAGAGAGAAATCTTTCAAGTCAAAGTCAGCTGAGATCATGCGGATCTTGTTTCTGAAATATATGATGTCTTTAGCAAAGGGGATTTATCTTCAACCTCTGGAAGGTATTCAAAGGTAACAAACAGTAATAGCCTATATTACTTTGAGAATACCTTTTACTTTTCTTTTTTTTAAAATTTTTATTGAGCTCTACATTTTTCTCTGCTTCCCTCCCTGCCTCTTCCCTCCCCTTTAGCCCTCTCCCAAGATTCCCATGCTCCCATTTTTCTCAGGAGATCTTGTCTTCTCTATTTCCCATGTAGATTAGATCTATGTATATATCTCTTAGTGTCCTCATTGTTGTCTAATTTCTCTGGGATTGTGATTTGTGGGCTGGTTTTCTTTGCTTTATGTTTAAAAACCACCTATGAGTGAGTACATGTGATAATTGTCTTTCTGGGTCTGGGTTACCTCACTCAGTAATACCACTTTTGGGTATATGTCTAAAGGATGCTCAATCGTGCCAAAGAACATGTGCTCAACTATATTCATAGCAGCATTGTTTGTCATAGCCAGAACCTGGAAACAACCTAAATGCCCCTCAATCAAAGAATGGATAAGGAAAATGTGCTACAGTTACACAATGTAGTACTACACAGCAGAAAAAAATAAATGATATCTTGAATTTTGCAGGGAAATGAATGGAGCTAGAAAACATTATTTTAAGTGAGGTAACCTTCTACTTTACTAATCAGGAGATTTCTCATGTCTGGTATTGGAGTTTTTATTTGTTAGATAGTTTAAGGTTGTTTCAGGGATCATTGTTACCCCAGGCTGTAAAATGTCATTTAAACTAGTTATGTATTTATATAATATAGATTGTATATATGTAATCTTAGATAAATAAATACTAATATGATTTGTTGTGACTATTTAAGACATCCTTAGTGTTAATTCACCCTCCTTTATACCTTTATTTTGATATTGACCACATTCTTCCTTTCCTAGTTAAATAAAGCCCCCCCCCAAATTTAAATTTAACAAAAACCAAAAATAAGCAATTCACTACAGTGGGTCCAAACTTTAGTCTTCTGATTTCTGAGCAATCAAGTTTTGCTGTTCCTGACTTCCTAGTATACCACTACCACTTAGTTAGCATTCTATAATGCTATGTAGATTATTGTTTGGCTTAATGTAAATAACAAACAGATTTTACTCCATTTTATGCAACCTGCTAATAAATTCCCAGATGTGGGTTCATTAGAGCAGAAGAGACACTGCAGTTTGACAATGCTGGCAGAGGAGATCAAGTGGTAGTTAGGAGCCCAGTACCTCCTAAGCCACTATGATGGACTTCAAAGCAACCTCTCAAGGTGCCTGTCATTGACAGTTTCCTAAGAGAAGACAGAGGATGCTGAAAAGCTAAAGGTACTGCCCACATTTTACAATGTAGTTGTGTTGCAAAAGAGGGGGTTGCTTGTTCATCCCAGCCACAAGACTAGCTTAGCCCAGAAATTGTATTAATTAAATCATTGCTTGGCCCATTAGCCCTAGCATCTTATTGTCTAACTCTCACATCTTGATTTAACCCATTTCTATGAATCTGTATATCGCCACATGGCAGTGACTTACCACTGTCTCTGGCAGCTCCATGGCTTTCCACTCTCTGACTCTGCCTCCTTTCTCAAAGCATGTCATTTAGCTTTCCCCGCCTACCTAAGTTCTGCCCTATCAACAAGCCCAAAGCAGTTTCTTTATTAGTCAATGAAAGCAACACAAAGACAGAAGACTTTCTACACCACAGTTGGGAGAAAGTGTATATATAATTCATCCCTATAAGATCTATATAAAAAATTAGAAGTCCAAAGTATTGAAGAATCTAAAATTTCTCAATTCAGTCACTAAATAATGTATACTTACAAGAGAATCTGTAACTAAAACAGAGTTTGGGTGAACACCATGCTGCATGATCTCTTTCAACCCCTTGCTCATGTATCTTTGGCAACCTTGAAATACAAAATTCACCCATGCTTTCTTTCTATGTGGAGAGATATGTGATGTCCATGTTTTATAGTCTTTTTAAAACAAAACAAAACAGCAACCTGAAAAATAGCAATTCTGAAAGGATGAAATTGTTATGTGTCACCACCATAGCACAAGCCAGTATTTAACTTTGAGGACAGTTAAACAAAAAGATTCAACTATTTCTCCATTATTAAATGTTTACCTCTTTCTCTGTGTATTGACTTTGTATATATTTTTCTCTGCTGCTATCTGGCAGTGTCTTTTCTTTTCTACACAAAACATTTGCACATGCATTTCTGATCTTATATCCACACAACCTTGCAAAGACTCAAAGCTTTTCATTTGTCTCAGAAAGAAAAATTAAAACTACATCTGTCCAGGCTTATATTGAGTACATACCTGGAACCAATCATTGTAATCAGAAATTGTGACACAATCATTTGCCCTAAGTCTAAGGTGGACAACTTTTGCTATAATTAGTCAACACAGCATAGAAAGGAAGACTTTAAGAATCTCAAGTATATTTATTTATATTATAATATACAAAATGCCATTGCTATGACAAGACATCTGACAAAATCAACTTAAAAAAGGAAGAGTTTATTTTAACTCATGGCCTGAGAGGATGCAATTCATAGTGACAAGGAAGCAAAAATGTAGCAGTAGGAGCTTCGGATAGCTGGTCACACTGCATTCACAGTCAGGAAGTAGAGAGGGGTGAATATTCCTTTCCTTCTTTTAGTCTCTGCCCTCAGCCCAGAGGACTGTAATTGTTTCAGTTACATCTTGGAAGAAGAATTCTTTCTGGTTTCTTCACTGGCTGACCCCAAGGTGTGCCTCCAAGGAAATGTTAAATCCAGGCATGTTGACAGAGAAGAACCTTAACCTCACAGTATGTGTAGCTACAAATTCTAGTTTTCTCCCATCAGCTAATAGCCAATGCTTAGGTATGCTTAATATATTACCAGCAGTAGTCCAAGAACTTTACACTTATTTATTAAAATTTTCATTTTCAGTGTCCTATATAATAGCCTATAATAACTCTATATGATAGATGAACAAGAATGAAGCTTACTAGGATTAAAAATGTCTCTAGGTCACATAATTAGAAAGTGGCAATATCATAGCAGAATACATCTAGGACACACACTGTTAATTATCGTAAAGTTTATTGGATTGCTATTAGAATAACGACATAACCTTTCACACCTTTCAGTGCCAGGAGCAAATTTTCTGGTTTATTTATTAATAGAGTTCCTTATTTCTATATGTGCAGGAGTAGCTGGCCAACAAAAATTAGACTTCATGTTTATTTGTGGCTGTGCTTTGTTTTGTTTTTATTTAGTTGTTTTATTTTACTTTTTGAGGAAGAGAGAGAGAGAGAGCACACATGAAGTTGGGTAGGAAGGAAAGTGGGGAGGTGTCTGGAAGGAAGTAGGGTAGAGAAAAGAATATCATTAAAATACATTATATGAAATTCTCAAAAATTAAAGTAAAAAATCTAAAATCCAGATGCAATAGACAGATGAGATGTTTTCTGAATAAAAATGAGGAAAATTTGCTGTGGGATAATGCTTTTGTACACTGTAAAGATTTGTCACCCACATTGGTTTTATAAAATGCTGATTGACCAATAGTCAGTCAGGAAATATAGTTGGGGCAACCAGACTAAGAGAATTCTGGGAAGACAAAAGGTCAGATGCAGTTGCTACCCAGATGCAGAGGAAGAAAGGTGGGAATGCTGCACTGAGAAAAGGTGTCAAGTCACATGGATGAACATAGACAAGAATTATTGGTTGATTTAAGTTGTAAGAGCTAGTTTGTAATAAGCCTGAGCTAACAGGCCAAACAATTTGTAATTAATATAAGCTTCTGAGTGTTTCTTTGGTGCTGTGGGAGCTCCTTTCCCTCCTTCAGCTAATAGCCGCTGAGATACCAGCCAATTGGGGCGTGGTCTCTCACTCTTTAAAAAAGCAGCGGGTGTCCTCCACTCCCTCTCTCTCTCTGGCTTCTGGCTCTGCTTCTGGCTCCTAGACTCCTTTCCTGTTTGCGCAGAGGGGCTGTTGTCTGGGACAGTAATCTGTAAGTTTTTTCCCCTTTGAATAAATAACCATTGTATTAATCGTAATTCCAAACTGGTGTGGGATTGTTTGTGACTTACGCCTTCACTTTGGAACTGAATGGTTACGTGACAATGTGGGGCAGAAACTTCTGTCTACAAAAATCAGATTATTTTATGTGGGATTGAGGGACTGAATGCCCAAGAAGACTTCCGGGTTTCTCATACAGATGCTTTGTTGCATGACGTAATGAACTAGGTTTCAAGAAAAAAAAATTCTGAGAGGGAAACCAATAAATTTACCTTTAAAACTGTTAGTGTCTTTCCTCCCCCTCTGCTTTTAGTTTTAATTTACCCTGAGAACAAGACAGTAGAAAGCTACAGCAAAATTCTGATGCCTTAATGAGAAACCATGATTGTATGTGTTCTCTGAAGGTGACTCTCTTTACAGCTTAATGTGAGAGAAAATAAAAAAGAGACTTTAACAGCATAATTCAGCAGGTCTATGTTCTATCTTTTAACTCAAGGGGGAAACAGTCCATGGGAGTTTTATAAAATGGTCTTGAACGATTCTCACTCATTTCCTAGGCTCATTTACTGGAGGTAAATTAGTTTATGCTAGCTCCTCTCTCTCTGCCCCAAAGATTACACAGTCACCTTGGCAGGAAGGAAGTGGTCTAAGGTAACAACTGTAGAAAAAAACATAACAACTGTTCATGGAGGAATTGTCTGCATTCAAGAAAATCACCCAGTATGAGAAAAAAACAGGCTTTAATTAACAGCCGCTGAGATCAGCCTTTCTGATGGAAAAACTTCCTTTCCCGGATCATTCAAAACTCTGGATGGCCTTATCTAGTAGTGGTTCTCTGTTCCCTCATGTTAGCTGCACGTTTCAGTGTTTGTTAATTCTTCAGAATGTTTTTCTTAGTACTATGGATGTTGGTTACAGTGACCTCATTTGGGCAGTTCTGAGGGAGCATGACTCTTTTGTCCTTTTTTACTTATGCTCCATGATAGTCCTTTTTGTTGCTAGTACCTGGTCAGTTTTCAGCCACAGATCGTAGCTGTATGTTTTACTTTGCACAAACTCCTTATCTGAGGATGGCAACCCCTTGTTGTCATTGTAGGCATCTATCGCAATGATGTTCTAAATTGTTAACTTGTTTTAAAATCATGAAAACCAATGTCCTGAAAATGTAGGCATCATTAGTGTTTCGTAAGTGTGTGACGCGAAGCTTATATCAAAATGCTGACTGAAACCCTTCTTTCTTTCAGAGATAATGAGTCACTCACTGTTTCTTAATTCTGACACAGGTACAGCACAGCAAGACAGATGGAAAGTCAGTCTAAGTTCTACATAAAATGCGGTTCCCGGGGCATAGTTAACAAGGAGAACCTCCCATGCCTCCTCCCTGTATCCAGGTTCATTGTTTTCCAGGAGGAACTGTCAGAATGAGAGTTTTCTTTTTCCATTCTGGGCCCAGTGTTTGCAGACCTGCGAATAAACTGATAACAGTGGGTTGAAAAGGTGAAAAGACAAGGTTAGTTTATACGGCATTTGGCGAAGAGTAATTCACCAATACCCAGGTTTGTCTTTATATACCAAACTTAATAAACTGTGGTGGTGTAAAATCTGCAATGGGGAATTGTTGAAGGTTTTATAGGACATTTTGTGCTACTAAAAATGAATATTCTATCTTCGTGGCAATTGAATTTGTAGAATCTCTCTTGGAGGGCATTAATTCATCTGTATTTCTTGGAAATTCTGCTCTAGTTGGGTAAAAAAACATTCAAAGATGGTGATTTTTGAATTGTATTTAACTTTATTGTTTTTTCCTTAAAGTAAGTACTCTCTTCCCTTTGCATGTCTGAGTGAGTCCCCCAGATGATTCATCTGCTCTTAGAGCAGAGCACAGTGGGTAATGAACATGCTCTGACCTTTGTCAGCCTACTCCTCCTGAGCACAGATTTACTCTCAGTCTAAGCCCCACTGCAAGATGAAGGGGGAGGGGAGTAGAGGCATTGCAGAGGGCGAGCAAGTGAATGTGACGTCATTCACAACTGCAAACACTGCAATGAGAGTCAGTATTCAATTTTATATTTATCTCTCCATAAATTTGATTGATAGATCCTTGCTATACCATCTATCAAGTCTGAATTCTGCCAGTTTTGGCTTCTCACTTTCAAGGACATTTTAATTTGATATAAATTTAATAGAAATATCAGGGAGTTGAAGGTGAATACAAATGTTGTGCCCAGCACTCTATATATTTCAGTAGACTTGACCTATAATATAGTGTTTATCAAAAGAATGAAGTATAAAATGCTTTATGTAAATTTTGGGGTAATAATTCAAAATAAAGAAAATTAATTTCCTGAATAAAAATCTTTTAAAATTCCTTCTGGAAATTTTTTATGGATTGATTATAATTATCTAATATAATTATAATTTTTATTTTAATAAAAGAGAAAGTTATTTCAAATTTTTGGATTTCTATGGTGGAAATAATTCAAATCTTTAGTGCATAAATATGAGCCTAAAGACTCCAGCTTTTCCATGCAACCTCTTTAGATTATAAAGTAAAGCAAGTCATTTGCCTCCAAATCACAGACCATTTATTTTGAAAATGCCCATTAAAGCCACTCCCATCAAAAGTATTAGTGGGAATTCCATAGCTCACAAGCTCATCTATATGACTGTTTGAATGATTTATAATGCCCTGAGAGATTGGGGTCTATATATAAAATCTTTAATTCCCACTCAGAGCCTTGCAGATTTTATCCAAGAGCTAATAGTGTTAGTCTAAATTGACCCTAAAGGGTCAGACTTGCTAATACACATTTAATTCTTTCCATGGAAGATCATCTCCCTTGAGAAAACTACCCAATCATGAAAAGTAACAAAGATTTGCAGCAAGGGTCTGACACTGAATACAAAATAAGTGGAGAATGAGGTCACTAAGTTTTGATCACAGCCCTGACAAAATCTCTGTCGGTACCACCGGGAGTTTGGATTAACTAAAGCTCATGACTTCTAATCTAGAGAAATGCAGGTGGCCCTGAGACCCAAATAAGAGAAAATCATGCAGTCCACATGGCAAATATCTCTGAGTGTAGAAGAGTTGTCCTGTTGGGAATGAGCTCCTAGGAATTGCAGCAAAATTTTGGTAAGAAACATGCTTGTATATATTCTCTGAAGGTGTTTTCTTTCTACTGCTAGGCTTAATGCAACAGAAAATATAGATCCGTTTGATAGTATAGCCCAACTGTGATCTTTTAATAGAAGGAAAAAGGCGACCTTGCAGAGTTTTGTAATGCAGCCTTGAGCTACTGTCATTCACTTATTAGAAGTACAGAGCAATTCTTAGTTAAAACATCATAGAATTTTAAAGTTTATTGAAAATTATAGTGAGTGGTGCTGGTTTGAAGTTAATAAAGAAAGTAGTACCAAAATTTGGCCTTTAAAAAAAGTTCTTTGTTTTTTTAAGCTCTATGTTTTTCTCTGCTCATCTCCCTACCTCTCCCCTCCCTTAAACCCTCCCCTAAGATCCCCATGCTCCCAATTTACTCAAAAGATCTTTTCTTTTTCTACTTCTCATGTAGATTGGATCTATGTATGTCTCTCTTAGGGTTCTCGTTGTTGTCTGGGTTCTTTGGGATTGTGATTTATAGGCTGGGTTTCTTTGCTTTATGTTTAAAAACCACCTATGAGTGAGTACGTGTGATAATTGTCTTTCTGTGTCTGGGTTACCTCACTCAAAAAAATGTTTTCTAGTTCCATCCATTTGCCTACAAATTACGAAAAAGTTAGAATTCAACAACAGTGCTACCCCCAGGAAACCAACAAACTCATGGAAGTTGAACAGTCAACCACTGAATCACCCCTGGGTCAAGGAAGAAATAAAGAAAGAAATTAAAGTCTTCCTTGAATTTAATGAAAATAAAGACACAACATACTCAAACCTATGGGACACTATGAAAGCAGTGCTAAGAGGAAAGTTCATAGCACTAAGTGCCCAATTAAAGAAAATGGAGAAAGCACACATTGGAGACTTAACAGCACACTTGAAAGCCCTAGAAAAAAAAGAAGCTGATTCACCCAGGAGGTCTAGAAGACTGGAAATAATCAAACTGAGGGCTGAATCAACAAAACAGAAACACAGAAAACAATCCAAAGAATCAATGAATCAAAAAGCTGGTTCTTGGAGAAAATCAACAAGATTGACAAACCCCTATCCAAATTAATCAAACGGCAGAGAGAGAACATGCACATTAATAAGATCAGAAATGAAAAGGGGGACATAACCACAGACACAGAGGAAATTCAAAGAATCATTAGATCTTACTACGAAAGTTTATATGCCACAAAGTTGGAAAATGTTAAAGAAATGGACTTTTTTTTTAGATAAGTACCATATACCTAAGTTTAACCAAGAACAGGTGAACAATCTAAATAGACCTGTTAGTCACGAAGAATTAGAAGCTGTTATCAAAAATCTCCCTACCAAAAAAAGCCCAGGACCAGATGGTTTCAACGCAGAATTCTACCAGAACTTCCAGGAAGAGCTAATACCTATACTCCTTAATGTATTTCACAATATAGAAACAGAAGAATCATTGCCAAACTCTTTTCATGAAGCTACAGTTACCCTGATACCAAAACCACACAAAGACACAACCAAGAAAGAGAATTACAGACCAATCTCACTCATGAACATTGATGCTAAAATACTCAATAAAATACTGGCAAACCGAATCCAAGAATACATTAGAAAAATTATCCATTATGATCAAGTGGGCTTCATCCCAGAGATGCAGGGCTGGTTCAACATATGCAAATCTATCAATGTAATCCATCATATAAATAAACTGAAAGGAAAAAAACATATGATCATTTCATTGGATGCTGAAAAAGCATTTGATGTTGTGGGTTTTTTTGTTGTTGTTATTTTCTTCTGTGTAGCACTCCATTGTGTAAATGTACCACATTTTCCTTATCCATTTTTCCGTCGAAGGGCATTTAGGTTGTTTCCAGTTTCTGCCTATGACAAACAATGCTGCTATGAACGTAGTTGGGTACATGTCCTTGTGGCACGATTGAGCATCCGTTGTATATATACCCAAAAGTGGTGTTAGTGGGTCTTGAGGAAGGTTGTTTCCTAATTTTCTGAGAAATCACCACACTGACATCCAAAGGGGCTGTACCAGCTTTCATTCCCACCAGCAATGTGGGAGCGTAAAACAAGGTTCTAAATTAATCATTTTAAATTGTTAGTGCAATTTTAAATATCATACCCTTCCTTTTTATTGAAGGATAGGATAAAAGTCATTTTACTTAAGGATGCTTGTTCTTTTTCAGAAATATTATGGCATAATCACAGCTTGGATTTTCATGACTGAAGGTATCCTCTGCCTGCATTGCATAAATGAGCTCATCCAGAGGAGCCCAGCTTTTCTCCCCTGGTGCCTGAAAGTGCTGGAGCAATCATCAGTCACATGGAGAAGATTCCAAAGGGCTGCAGCAATTGTTGGTCACATGATGAAGGAGATTCCAAGGGAATTACTTTAACTTGGCTTTCGTTCCTACTGAGCTGAGAATCCATTTGTCTATCCCATGCATGTCCACTTAGGTGATAGCTGCTTATATAACACAGTACTAAAAAAACAACCACTATGAGAAAATCATAAACCATTTCAACTTGAATATTAACTTTGTTTTCTTAACTACTGACAACTGGAGAGCTAGTTCTTGTGGAGGTGGCAAGTTCAAGATAGAAATTTCTTTTTTGGCATACCCTAAACATTCCTTGACTACTCTTTTCCATGGCAGTTACTTTTGAAGGAGTTCATTATTTCATGAAAGTTTGTAAGTTACTTTCAGGAATTATATCCATGTTTTAATTACACCAAAAATGTCCATATATGTCTTCAGATTCCTAATTAGAAATTAAGTATCTTATTTTGGGAAAACCTGATTTCCCCCTCAAAACTATTATGCTATTTAATGGGCTCAATGTTTTCACCACTAAACTAAAGTAGCTACATCAGAACCAATCATCTCTGCTCTGCCACAGATGCCACCAATTCAAAATACAAACTCATAACTCATTTCCTCTAGAGTCAATGTATTCTTTTACACTCTGTTTAAGAGGTAGCCTTCTCCTGCCTCGGTGGCAGATTTCAGGGCATTTTCTTTGTTCATTGAGTCAACTGACCCAGCTAGTAAATATCACTTAATGATTTTAAGTAAGTGTCCACTTTCAAATCTCAGTCTTACTGCAATCGTCAACTTTAATTGTGAACTGGATTGAATTTAGAGTCATGAAGCTGACATGCTTCTACATGTGTCTGTGGGAATGTTTCCAGCAAGAGTTAGATGAGGAGGGAAGACCTACCTTAGACATAGGTAACATGCTTCCATGGGCTGTGAGTGCAGACTAAACAAAAGGAGAGGGAGAAAGCTTGATTAGCTTATCCCTCTCAGCTGAACTGGGGATGCAATACCAGTTGTCTCACCCTTCCAACCACCTTGCCTTCTCTACCGCCATGGGCTGTAACTTGTTTTTCAATGAACCAATAGACATCCTTGAGCCCAGACAAACAAGTCAATCATTCAGTGCACAGCTATTCCACTGTTATTTGTGATTTTTAAGCAAATTCCAAATGCATAAGTCTGTGTGGTTTAAGAGAACTAAAAGTGACTGGTGTGTTTATTCCTCGGAGTGTACTTTGTTTCTGTCAGAGGTGATGCATTTTTAATAGACAATTAAATGCTATGATAAAAAATGCATAAGCATGTTATTCTGAGCTTTCCTACTGGTGAGTGAATCCTAAGCTCATTTTCTATCGCTATTACTTGGAATATAATCATAATATTAAAAAGAGTCTATTGAAAATTACCAAATGATCTATCTGCTCTTTGTGATACAGGAGCCACATGAAGTACACATTTAGATTTTAATTATTTATCTAACTTACATTAGAAACTAATACCAACTGAAAATAATGACTAAGCAAAATTCTAGCTCTATCTGCCATAATACAACAGAGAAAAGAAAGTTTTCTTGGTTTGCACAAGTTTACAGAGTTCTTTTTTTTTACTGAAATTTCCTCTTTCAGGGAAGAGAGTCTACTCACAAAAATCAGCTGGAAAATACTTCCTAAGAACGTAAGAAGGAGGCTGAAGGATTTCCTCCTCATACAGCACACCAATAATTGACTTTTATACTCAGTGGTGCTCTGTTTAGCTCCCTTGTAGAAGAATGGTTCAGGGCCATGCTTTGAACTCAGAGTGAGACCCCAAGACCCCTTCAAAGAGGAGGGACTTCAGCAGAACTTGTCTCTCTTCTTCAGATTCAGCATTCTAAAAATAGAGGAGATTCAGATGTGCTGCCCACCTGCAATCCCAGTACTCTATGGGCTAATGTAGGGTCACTGTAAATTCAGGGTCAGCCTGAGCTACAGAATGAAGCTAGCCTGGGATAAAAAGCAAAATCCTGCCTCAAACTCCTCCCGCTCAAAAATAACAATAATAAAATTGTAAATGAAAAATCATAAAATAATAACTTAAGGGTACATTTGAGAATAAAATATATTGGATATTAAGTTTGCTGTTGTCCTAATATCTGTCTGAAACAAACTTACAGAAGCACAACTAAATATTAGCATAAAATAATTATCTAGACAGTTTAACTGAAAAGTATGTTGACAGATACTCATGTGAAATGGAGGCGGTTTGGGTCTAGAAATGAGCAGTACACAAAGGAAATGAAGCAACTGTGTATCTGCCATTTAAGTACAAATTCCACCTGGCAAGGGAGTTTCATTAATTCCCCTTCCAAGAAAATATATCCTTTGCTACTTTTCAAAGGACTCTTTACTTATTCTCTCCGGAATTTTTGCTTAATTTAAAAAATCTCCTCTCTTGTTTTCTAATCTTAAAAAAAAAAAAGTGTCTCTGTCATTGCCTGCATACATTTTTAATTTTTTATTATTTATTTATTTTTCCCAGACTGATCACATTTTCCCTCCTTTCTCTCCTCCTATTCTCCTTTCCCCACCCTACCATCTTCCCCATCCCCCATCCACTCTTCCTCCTTTCTCTTCAGAAAAGGGCAGTCCTCCCATGTTCATCAGGCAGCCATGCATATCAAGTTGCAGTGAGACTAGGCACCTCCTCTTCTATTAAGGCTGGATGAGCCAACCCAATAGGAGGAAAGAATCTCAAAAGCAAGTAACAGAGCCAGAGACAGGCCCTGCTCCCACAAGGAGTATCACAAGAAGACCAAGCTACACAACTATAACATGTGCAGAAGGCCTAGTTAGTCCCATACAAGCTTGGTGGTTCAGTCTCTGTGAGTCTCTATGGTCCCAAGTTAGCTGATTCAGTGGAGTTTTTTTCCCCAGTGTCCTTGGCCCCTTGGCTCCCATAATCCTACCTACCCCTCTTCTAGAAGATTCCTGAAACTCAGACTAATGTTTGACTGTGAATCTCTACATCTGTTTCCATCAGTTTTTGGATGAAGTCTCTCTAATGATAATTGGACTAGGCACCAATCTATAAGTATAGCAAGATATCATTAGAAATCATTTCATTGGTTTTCCTTTTCCTTTCTTCTTTTTTTTTGTCAGTCATGTTTGTTTCTATCCTATTCCTCCAGACTGTCTAGCCTCTGGGTCCTGGCCCTCTAGGCAGTGTCTTGATTGGGCTCCCTCTCATGGCATCGATGTCAAGCTGGACCAGTTATTGGTTGGCCAATTCCATGATTTCTAACCCATTTTTAAACTATAATATCTTGTAGGCAGGCAAATTGTAGGTGAAAGGTTGTATGGCTCTATAATGCTGGAGCATCAATATTTGTCCTTTAGGCTTAGGATATCTAACAGACTTTCTGTGAAACAGGAATGTTGAAGGACTTCTCTACCTTGTCTTGGCAAAGATTGGCAGTCAACTTCTTTGGTGTCCTGTTTGTCCATTTTAGACAGCATATTTTAAACAGTTGAGACAAGGTCAGTTTCTTAGTCAGTAGCTAACTTTGCCATAATGAGTGTAAACTCCATATGAAGGGTCTTCAAAGCCCATCATCTTCTCTGAAGTAGATTGGTGCTGCCAGCATCAGATATAACTCACTATCATGAAAAGTCTTATGTTATAAAGACATCTAAAATAACATATTCTGTAGATTTCTGGACAATTATCTATATAAAATACAGGTTTGATCTTGAAAGCATACCTAACATGATTACAAGTTTGATTTTATAGATGACTAACTACTATAAATGGCTGTGTTTTGATAGGTACAGTTAATCTCCTTAGGTTGGAGTTTTCTTTCTCATAACTTCTATAGGACTCAATTTGGATAGATATTGTTCAAATTTGACTTTTTCATGAAATAGCTTGCTTTGTCCATCTATCGTGATTGAAAGTTTGCTGAGTATAGTAGGCATGGATGGCATCTCTGATCTCTTAGACTCTGTAGGATATGTGTTCAGGTCATTTTGGCTTTTAGAGTCTCCATTGAGAATTCAGATGTAAATATAATAGATCTGTCCTAATGTGTATATACTTGGTCTTTTTCCTTTTTAGTTTTTAATATTCTTTCTTTGTTCTATATGTCTAGTGTTTTGATTATTTTGTTGCAAGGGGACTTTTTTTCTAGTCTAATCTATTTGGTATTCTGTAAGCTTCTTGTAACTTTATAGGCATGTCCTTCTTTAAGTTAAGAAATTTTTTTTCTATGATTTTGTTGAATATAATTTCTGGGACTCTGAGTTGAGATTTTTCTCTTTCTTCTATCCTTTTTATTCTTTATAGTATCCCAGATATTCTGGATGTTCATGTTTGGAATATTTTAGACATAACATTTTATTTGATCAATTTATCTATTTCTTTTATCATATCTTCAATGTGTGAAATTCTCTCTTCCATCTCTTGTATTATGTTGGTAATGCTTGCCCCTGTAATCCTTGTTCATATATCCAGATTTTCTATTTCCAGAGTCTGAGTTTTTTATGGATTTAAAAATTTTTATAGATTATGGATTTTTATCTCCATTTTCAGGACTTGAACAGTTTCCTTCACCTCTTTGCTTTTCTTGAACTTCATGGTATACCTTAAGGGATTTATTTATTTCTTCCAATTTTTGTTTGTCTTTTCCTTGATTTCTATTAGCAATGTTTTCATTTACTCTTTAAAAAAGCCTATCATCTTATTTTAAGGTCATTTTCTTTTGCTTCAGCTGTTTTTAACTGCTCAGGTCTTGATGTCCTAAAATAGAAGGTTTCTGTGATACCATATTGTCCTTTCTGCTAGTGATCATGTTCTTACACTGGCATTTAGGCATCTGGTTTTGGGATAATTAAAGGTTTAGGTATTGCTTACTGAGTTAGTCTTTGTTGGATGGTGTTTTGCTCTTTGGTTTCTGTTTTTTCTCTGATCATCTGGTCTAAGTGATCAGGGCTCTCATGACTTATGAATCTTCAAGTTCAGTGTGGTGTCCCTGCTGAGGTTTTATGACCTGCAAGACCTCTGAAGTTTTGGGTGCCAACTTTGTCTCTCTACTTCCAAGTACCTGTATGGCTTCTAGGGTTCTCGATACCTGCTTCTTCTCTGGGATTCTTAGTACTGTGTGATCTCCAGTACAACAGAAGTTTTCTGCCAAAGTTGTGGATCAGAATATGGAGCCCAGGGGAGAGGATGCATTCTGAGGTTGTTAGGCAGGCTTTAGGGAGTTTTACTGGTTGATGATGGGTGATATTTTACTATGGGGTCTGTGAAATCAGCTTGGTATCCAATAAAGCAGCCAGAGGTGTGGACTTGCGTACATTTTTCAAGAGAAACAATGAAGCATTGCTTTACTTATCTGGGGATGATTTGAGCTTGGTCATCTGAAATCTGTGCCTAAGATCAAGGGCTAAAAGAAGATGTGAAAATTCCAAATGTGATACATGACACTGTAGCTTACTGAAAATTCAGAACATTTTGTCAGTGGCTGCAATAGAAAATAAACATCAAATTGATTAAACAAGAAGAGATTGATAAGGAAGCATCCTTTCAGGAAGCCTACATCATTTATTTTTAAACATTTTATGGTAGATTAATATACACTGCTCTGGGAACTGTTTCATAAAAATAATACAATGTAATTGCATATGTGTTTCTTCTCTCTCTCTTTCTCATGAGTGTGTGTGTGTGTGTGTGTGTATGTGTGTGTGTAAGTAAAAGGATACATGTATCTACAGACATATCAATGTAATGGATGAAAGAGAAAGGTAAAAATCTCAGTATCAGGAGAGGGACTTTATAGCTAAACTTGAAAGTGAGTTGTTGTCATGATTGTACCTTCTGAAAAACCCACACCCATGTCTTGGGTGTTACTATCTTTTATTTTAAATTGTGCCTTTCTCTCCCATAACACCATTTCTTAAACCTATATTAAAAATGTTTTCAATATAGTCCAACTGCCTCATACAAAAAAGTAAATCCTTAATATCAACAAAATATACTTTTATTGATTTGCAGCATGAAAATACCTTCAGAAATGAATATTACAATCGTTGACTTAAACATAAATTTATATATAAGCAATATTTCATATGTTTGATTATAATATACATTCATATAAATATGTATTGCATGGGTCATATACCAAGACTACGAACAAAATATATGTTAGCTAGGCATCTGGGATTTAGAATTCTCCTATAGATACATTATTACTCATCTTCATTTTCATCTATAAAATTTTTAAAATACTTAACTCAGAAATCTTTTAGTCACTATATCAAATCCTGAGAGACCTGTTTATGAAGGATTGATTTCTTAAGACTCCCAATCCCCTAATTTTCAGTCCCTGGTCACTGGGCTCCTTTACTTCTGGACTGGTGAGGTAGACTAACAGAGCAGGGAGAAAAGGGTAGAGGAGAGTGGCTCACTGCAAGACAAGAGAGAGGTAGAAAGACACAGGGGCAGCACAAGGTTTAACTTTCCAGGGCATGCTCTTGGAAACTAGTTTCTCCCAGTAAGCACCATTTCCAAAAGTTACCATGGTCAATAAACAATGCCATCATAGCATTCATCTATTCATAGATGAATCTATTGATAAGATCAGAGCCTTTATGAGTCAATTTCTTCTCAATGAGGACCAAATCTTCCATACATCAGTATTTTGAAGGGACACTTCTAGACCAGTGATTTTGCTTGAATTTTTACCAACATGGAACATACTTTCATGGGTATCTTATATTATATTATATCATTAGAGGATTTTAGAATTACTTTTAGTATTGTGGACGGTTAACATTTGAAAATGATTGATTTCAATTTTATGTAATTTGAAGTATTTAACCCTGAAAGTGAGGTGTTGATCTAGGCAAGATTTCTCAGTATCATTACAATCAGCATCTAGAAGTAGCAAGATTAGCATTCCTGAACTGTGCCTATTTTCTAAATCAAAATTTTGAAACTCTTTTTAATACCAGAACTCAGGAGGATAAGGCAGAGGCATTGCTAGTTCCAGGCCCACCTAGGTGACATAGCAAAACCCCACCCCAAACAACCAACTCATTTTGGACTTTACCTGACTTAATGTTTTCTACAAATACTTTATTATGAACAGCATTTCCTCATGATGTTTTCTACATATCCTTAGTCACTGTAATTCAAGGACTAACCAGAAATTTCTTAATGTCCCCTTCTTCCAGATATGATGTGGCTTTAAATTAATTTGGCTTCCGGCCTTGTGACAGTGTTATCTGCTACACTTTGAGAAAAAGATTATTTGTAGAAACAGTCTAAGCTGACAGCAAATCAGAGGGGCAGGTCCTGATCTTGTGTTTTAGTGGCCGTCACTTCCTGAACCCACATTTATCCACTACCCATCCCTCAGCGTTCTCCATCGATGTTACTCATACCATTTGCAAAGCAGTTTTGCATGAATTGGTGAACACCATCTTCCCTTTCTGCAGAGACTACACTGTGATCATTACTACTGAACACAGAGCCAGCAGAACTATCTCAGGGTAGGTACATAGTCACCTGCTGACAACATGCAGTCCTTATTGATAGTTATCAGACTTGACACGCTTCATGCCCTACAGTCTAGGTTTCTTTTTTATATTCCTGATATCATATATAACTCCAGAGCATGCTATTTTGCTTTGCACAGGAAAAAAGCTTCCAGAGCTAGCTACATTCCTGCATGTATATTACTCCAGCTTTTTACACACATTTTAGTTTGTTATGGAATCATACTCAATGCAAATATACTGATCTGCTTTTTCCCCAATAACTTTGTTTGACTGAAATCTTACTTGAATGTATGAATTATTTATATACTGTTATGAAAAGAAAAATGCTTTCATAGACATGTACATCACAAATTCTCCCGACTTTTTGGGTTTGGAGATTGTTTTGTCTTGTTTGAAAAGCTGCAGCTCCATTCCAAGGCCCTGTGAGCTCTACAGGTTTACATTATCAGGCGCTTTATCATGGACCACTTGTCCTTTCCTTCTATGATACATTGATGAGTAGAAATGTTAAATTTTGCTAAAGTATAATTTTGATCGTTTTGTGCTTATACTCAGTGTGTTCTCATTAACTTCGTGCACTTCAAGTTCAAGGAAATAACTTCATATTTCCTTCTATATCTTCCATACATTTATATTTAAATTTGAAGTGCTGCATTCATTTTCTGGGTCATATGTCTTCTCTTTCCTGTTTCTTTTTTTGTTTTGATTTTGTTTTTTGTTTTCAAGACAGGGTTTTTCTATATAACAGCTCTTGCTATCCTGGAACTAGCTCTGTAGACAAGGCTGTTATCAAACTCACAGAAGTTCATCTGTCTCTGCCTTCTGAGTGCTGGTTAAAGGCATGCACCACAACCACCCAGAGATGACTTCTCTTGTCTAAATCCATGCCTACTGCTTGCTTTTGTTTCTTCTCTAGTGGCCTGAAGAAGTAGAGTTGTTTTGCTTTTTGTTGTTTTTTGTTTGGTATTCATGTTGGGTGTTTGTGTTTGCTTTGTTTTGCTGTTGTTTGTTTGCTTTTTGTTGTTAGCTAGTATATAATTGCCAGTAGACCTAATCCAGTTCAGTTTGTCTTCTCATTCCTGAAACTTTTTCTAACACAATCAATCTCCTCATGTCAGGAAATCTTGTTGGTAAAGTGTCATCAGGTAACTAGGTGACACACTGCCAATAGTTTCTCAGTTGCACATCATGCTCTGAGATATGCACCGCAAACCAGGCCTCGGGCAGGAGGGGGGAGATCTTTGAGATACATGAGACATTTTAGATACAAATAATAGTATGTTTTAAGTAAAACACTAAGCAACTGTTTCTTACAGAGCACACAGAATAGCCAATGGATCTAAACAAAAAAAAAAAAAAAACAACAACCATAGATTTTCCATTCATTACATAAGGTACAACCACAAGCATTTAATTTTATTGCTTAGCAATATGGGTTTTTTATTTTGCAATAAACTTCTTTATAGCAATAAGATTTTAAAAAGTGTGTTTAATGAAAAAATAAGTAGTGAATTTCCACCTTTAGGACAGTTGATGAAAAGCAAGTGACTCGTTTGTCTTTATTTATCATCCAATGTAGCAACCAATTTTCTTAGCCATTGTAGAGGTAAGAACACAAAATTATTCTGTAGAATTATCTGCATCTCTTCCTTTAAAAGTTACAAATCCTATCTACCAATAAACTCATCCGTCTGAAGAGAAAGGCAGCACATTCAAAGAAAAGCACCGCCTCTTGATTTTTGAAGCATGACTGCTCATTTAGGACAAGCTGTTATTCTAAATTAATTTAATTTCAAATTTTCTTGTAAACATATAAATAAAACAATGGGTTTGTATGTATTGGCACCAATGGAGTAAATAAAGCTTGGGAAATTATTAGGTGCAATTAGTTTATATCAATCTCATCAAAGGCCTCTGAAAGATAACCAGTTTTAACTGGCTTGTCCTTTTCAACCAGTTTTTAAAAATTAAAGTAAGGTTCTTACAGTTTTATTTTGTGTTTCATATTCTGAGATAGGCACTTATATTTTAGCTGAAATGGATTGGAAATCACTTTCTAGTACAAGCTGACCCTGACTCCTGGTAATCCTCCTGCCTCAGCCCCCACCACCTGCAAATGCTGGGATTATTGGTATCAGCCACCTTCCTGTTTTGCAATATTCTTTCTGCTACATTTATTTTTTCAGTTGAATATCTATATGCTTTGAAAGTTGTTATACATTTAAATATAAAATTATATGGCTTTGGTGACATTTCAAATTATAATTATAAAGGAAGATAGTATGATAAACATTTTTTTATTAAGTGAAGATATTTATGGAACAAAATCCATTTGGAATGGATAATGGTACACACATAATCCACTGATTTTAATATTTTTTCAATTGATGTAATTTTACAAATTCATAAGTATTTTACAAACATAGAATAATTGGACCACACTGTTTTTTTGCTATGATGATCTTAAATGTAAAATGAATTCTTCATTATGGCATTATGTGCTTCTTTTCTGCCTGTCAATCAGATTTCATTGCATGTGACAATCCAAGATCTACTTGTGTATTGTTTGTTTTAAAATGCCATCGAACACTTTGCAGATGAACCCTCTAAATTTCAGCAGTGTTTTTTTTTTCAAGTATTCTATGAAACATGCACATTGTTCAGTAGTAAGGGAGCAACTGATCAGATTAAATAATGGTATTTGAAATGACATATGTATTGGCCATGGTTCCTCGGGTGCATGGGGGGGTGGGAGGGTCGATGGAGGGGGAGAGGGCTAGAGAGAAGGGAGTAGGGGAGGAACGGGGAAAGCTTGGTGGCCGGGGATGGGGGGGGGAGGGAGGTAGGATGAATATGGGATCAGGGAACAATATATTTCAACTAAGGGAGCCATTTTAGGGTTTACAGGAGACTTGATTATATATGGGATCCCAGGTCCAAGGAGAAATCCCCCAGATTGCTCTCTGGACAGAGGAGAGGGTGCCTGAATCGGCCGTGGCCCATGACCATACTGATGTATATTTTGCTTATCACCATAGATCCTTCGTCTGGCGAAGGACGGCTATGCAGTCGGAGGCCCACATTGGAGCAACGGATTGGGCCCCCCGAGGTCCGGAGGGGGAGCGGAAGGAGGAGGAACATGAAAGACGAAATCAGTACTGCGAGGGATGCTATCACCCACTGATACAAGGGAACGGATCTGATGAGAATTTACCAGGGCCAGTCGGACTGGGACTGAACGAGGACGGGATCTAGCCAGATTCTCGGAATTTGGCCGGATTCTCTGACTGTGGCTGGCCCGGGGTCTTTCTGAAAAGCCATTGACTATGACACTGGGACCTGTTTCCTCTGCATATGCTGGATTTTGGGGTTCCAGTCTGTTTGGACGCTCGCCTTCCTGGACCTGGAGGGAGGGGGAGGGAGCGGGAGCTTCCCACAGGGCAGGAAACCCTGACTGCCCTGGGGGACGGAGGGGAAGGAGGGGGGGAGTGGGGGGAGTGGGGGCGGAAATGGAAACTTTTATAATTTATTAAAATTTACTAAAAAAAAAAAGAAGGACATGATAGACAGATGATAAATAGACTTTCTTAAACCTGCTTATGTTGAAATGGTAACAACAGTTGTCTGACACCTGAGAGGCTCCGAACTCAGTAGTTTCTTGTGCTTGAGGCTGGGTAACTCAGCTATCTGAGTAGTTCCATCGTGACTGGTCTCTTGCTGGAGAGGCCAACAATCCCATAAATGTTCAGGAGTTGAGGCTTGGAATTCCAGAAGCCCTAATCTGGAAACCAAAACACAGAAGGTTTTTTTATGTAAGAAAAAATATATTTCAATCCTGATTGCTTTGTTGTCAAATCTAGGTGAAGTTGACAAAAATTCTATTCATGAAAGATGCTACATGCCTAATCGCAACAACACATATTCAAAACGGAATGAAAAGTTAAAATAAGCAAGATCAAATAATTATTTCTTTTTAATCCAAAATTTAATGAATAATGCTGTATTTTCAAAGCTCTTACCTCAGCCTTTATGTGATGGAAAATAGAATTCAAACAGATTGTTAGGGATTTGGTGACAAACTTCTATAGGCACATAGTGACAATGCCTTTATAGTCTTTACATATAACTGTCATCTAATTGTAGTCATTATATATTCTGAAAAAGTTCTTTTTCAATTTTCTACCTTCAACCCTTGTCTTCTCATTTTATCTGGCATCAAGAAACCTGTTTTATTCCTTCAGTACATGTATGCCACAAGATGTTTAAAAACTCCCAAGTGATCAGACACGTGCACAAATTTAATATCCTATTCACATCTTTTAAAACTGCATCAAATCATTTTATTAAGCACATTCTCTCAAAAATGTGTTTCCTGTTCAATAACAGCAGCAATATCTTTTGTATATGATTATGAGAAAGAACATTCTCAGATTCAACACTGGAATAATACTGTAATGAAATTTACTGGTCTCTTCCCCAAAATCACCTTCAGTGCCACCATCACCAATGTGGTTACTGCTACTGCCTTACTAAAAAGTAGCCTGGGGAACCTTGGGAGGGGGCTTATGGGGGAGGGGAGAAGCAGGGAGGGGAGCAGAGAAAAATATAGAGCTCAATAAAAATCAATTAAAAAACTTAAAAAAGCCTGTTTTTTTTTCTAGTGTAAATATAAATTTATCTTCTTGTTACTAAACTGAAACAAACTGAATAATTCACAATGGTAAGCAGAGCTGTGTGTAACATGTAGGGGCTGGCTTGTTTGTTTGTGTTTTTCTGTCCCTCTCAATACCCCACAGCTGTTTAGTCCCAGAGAAAATCAACCACAGAGGACTCAGTAAGTTATAAAGCTGATTGGCCCATTATGTCTGGCTACTTATTAGCTAACTCTCACATCTTGATTAACCCATTTTTTCTGATCTATTTTAGCCATAGGCTCAGTACCTTTTTCAGCAGGGCAGCTCACATCTTCCTGCTTCAGTGATCTGGGCAGGAGTGGGAGGAATCAGTTTCCTCCTTCCCAGAATTCTCCTGCTCTCCTTGCATCATTTCCACTTCCTGTCTGGTTTTCCCGCCTACACCTCCTGCCTGGCCAATCAGCGTTTTATTTAAAACATGATTGACAGAATACAGACAAGTCTCCCGCACCTCTTCCCCCTCTTTTTTTAAAAAACAAAGGAAAATATCCATAGTTCATTCTTTTTCCACCTTGGGGAATGTAGGTGTAGTATTCCAGGCTACTTCCTGCTGGTTGGGGGCACTGATAATCTTATGGGGACCTAAAGAAAATTTAGAGTTATGATCAAGTCCTGTGAGTCTTGATCATCTCAGGCAGCAGTCTTGAACCTGTTCTGGATGAAGGACTCAGACATCTGGGCCATCTGTACTTACTGGAGATTTCTCAGGTGATCTCCCTTGGTCAAAGATGATTTTTCTTAACTCAGAATGAATCCACAGCCTCTCATTTTCTGTGGAAACAAAAGCAAAATCCCTTCTCCAAAGTAACATACCTTTTGACTTCAGTTTTGAAGCCAAGGTATTTTCAAAATACCTATCTTGGATTAATTCTGCAGCATTCATAAGCAAATATCTTTTAGCAGCTGTTGCTCCTTCCTCAGCATTTAAACAATTCAAAGAGAGCATAATAGCATACAGTATCAAGATTCTCTGTGTATTTTCCATCTTTTTGCAGCTTTATTTTAACCTCTATTTCTTTTATTTTTACTTTTAACCTTTGGCTTTTTGAGACAGGTACTCTGCATATCTACAGAGGAACTCCCTCTGTAGACCAGACTATCCTTGCTGTCTCTGCCTCCCCAGTGCTTGGATTAAAGGTGTCTACCACCACACCTTGAATTTACAGAGGTCTGTCTGCCTCTGTCTCCCAAGCCTTGAGATTAAAGGTGTGTACCACCACATCCAACTACTCTTTTTCTTTTTTATTTTAAGGACTTTAAACCATTTAGAGTTTTTTTTTCTTTGAATCTCTCTTTAATGTATATCTCTTTCTGACCATGTGGGTCTTTAATTTGCTAAGGAATATGGAGAAAACAAGACTTAAAAGCTCCTATGGCGTTTCAAGGTCCTTGCCAGGAAGCAAGCTGCAACATTGTGTCCATAGCTCCCTAGTCGCCACTGCCTGCTTGAAACAGTCAGAATTTTCCCTGGCAGAAAGGCCCAGAAAGCAGGCATTTTAAAACAGCGCAGCTTTTTTCCTGCTAAGGCTGAAAACTGAAATGTTTAACTTTAATCTTTCCCAAGCGTTCCCAGGCTTTCTGTGGATTCAGTTATCCACGTGGGTGCCATTTTGTAACATGAGGGGTCCTGCTTGTTTGTATTTTCTGTCCCTGCCTGGTATCCCACAGGGAGGTCCCAGAGAACCAACCACCAGCAAGTAGCAATCCACCGAAAGAGGAATGGTCCACAGCTGTGGCATGCCTAACTAAAATAGGGAGGAGGACAACATTAGCAATTTTAAAGAATGATGAAAATACTACATAAAGTGGGGAAAGAGGGTAATTGAGAAATTAGCACTCAATGAAGAAGTATGGAGAAATCTCGGGAATAAATCCTTCTTCCAAGCATTGACCATATGCTCTCACACTCTAGGTGGGCAAGAGGACTATAGTAGGAATTAAGTAGGCCACTCAACATACACACAGGAGGAAACATCAACGGGAGCCTCAGAACACCCTTCCCATCCACCCCAGCAGGCCTTCCCCAGCACAGGCATCCAGCACACAAAGTAGAGAAGTTGACAGTCAGCTGAGACCGCTTAAGACTCAGCTGAGAAATGTAGCCAGCTGTGAGCCCAAACCCTACTGAAGGGTAGGCTAGCAGTTTGCAGATATCGTAGTGTACCATTCTACTGGCTCAATAACTCCTTAGATTTAGTGATCTTCTAACCAATGAAATGCATTTCTTTTAAAATCATTGAATTTTTTTGAAGTTATTGTTCTCTACTTGAAAACCACCACCAGCACCTCTGCCCGTGGATTTCTGTTATTGCCATTACTGGATTTTATTATTTTTGTTTTGTTTTATTTTGATTAGATCTTGTGTAGCCCAAGCTGGTCTCAATTCACTATATAACTACAGATAACCTGCAACTTATAAAAAAATAATTAAGCTAATGTAACTTGAGCCTCAAATGGTAAATACTGTCTATTCCCTCTCATATGAATATCATTGTTTCATCTTTTAATTTTTGTGTGTACTTAGCCTTAACTAATCCTCCTACCTCCACTAACCTGAGTGCTGGAATCATAGGTGCCTACCACCACATCTAGATCAGAAGTCACTATTTAATTTGTCCCTTAGAATAAGTAAGGTTGATATTGCCAAAATATTTCCATCTTGAGAATATTTTAAGAGTGGTTTAAGAAATTTAGTTTGCAAACGTTACTAAAAATTAAAATGTTCAGTGGAAGATCTATACTGTGAAATTGTAGATTTCTTTTTCCATAATTGGGTCTTAACTCATTTGGACACTATCTTACAAGGAAAAGTACAATTGAAACAGATACCCTGAATGCCTTTGGAAGATATCAATTTCCTTGCCTATCGGCAAAGCCAAACTTGGGGGACTAGGACCATCAAAGTTTATAGTGATACAATCTTTCATTCAAGTTAATATAATACCTTTAGAAATCAAAATCAAAGGAGAAACTAAGGGTGGTAGAATAATGAAACTAGTATTGGTAGGAATTAAGTAGGCCACTCATGGTACAGAAAGAAGAGAACAAGACATCAAAGGGAACTTCAGAACCCTCCTTTCTATCCCCCCTCCAAATCTACCCACTTCCTAGCCCAGCACACATAGAAAAGCTGAGCCTCAGCTTAGGCAAGAAGCCAGGCAGCTCAATTGTGAAATATAATACCTCTAACTTGCCTTACAGAAGACCCTGTGTCCTTGGAAATACTGTGATGATTATATCCTCCTTTCAATTATGTGTCAAAAAGTTTCTAAATAAAATTCGAACAGTCGTTGTCTTACATTGGTCAATCGTGGCTTTGGGGTGGTCTTTTGGGAAACTGAAATACCTCCACATTGTTAACTCTACATCCTACTTATGAAAAAATGGATTCTGACCTAGAAGAGAAAAGGGTTTCTACAAAATATTTTTATAGAACAGTTTACAAAGTCAAGAAATGTGATAGGTTAAAATTCCACATTTTTCCTCCAGATACCAATACTATACAGGGGTGATTTAGTTCCAAAGAATCTGCTCTTCTCCAAATGGTGTCCTGATGTCCCTATCATGTTAATTGAGCCCCACACAGTCAAATATGCTATGGACCCCGGAATGCTTTTTGTTTATGGAACCAGCCCTGGGATTCTTTCTTATAGATAGATCAGATTTCTATGCCATGTGATTATTATTTGTTTTCCTTTGCTAACCTTAAGAAACAAATATTCTTACAGCATATATTCAGATTTACAAAATGAAGCCACATGTTTCTCTGAAAAATTATCCAGAAAAACTACTAGTTTGTTCTTATATGTACAACATCCAAGAGATAAATCATGTATCACTCTTTATGAATTCACGATTGGTTAAAATCTCAATCATTGAAAAGCTGACAAGACCTCAGTTTCAACTAATAGTGTATAAATGTGTTTATAGAGCTTCAAATTAGTTGGATTTCTAACCATTTGGGGCAAATACCAGTGACCAAAGTAAAAGCTATTGATTTTCTATTAGCTTGACAATGTAGTATGTGTGTCAAATGCAATAATTGAGTTGTACGTGAATAAAATCTACTGTTCAAAGAGAAGAAAACCAAGTAGACTGAAAGGGATTCTGTGAGGTGATTCTCTGGTCTGAACTATAATTATTATTCTCTACTGTCTTTACAAGTGGTAAGCTTACCAAGAGTGTGTTTTTGAGATGCAAAATGTCCCATTATAGTCACCGTATATCACATGGACAAAAAAAAATGACCATATGATGAAGGATGGAAAGGGCCAGAGCCTGCGATGACTGGGTACCATTGTTTCTGAGATAGTGTGCAACAGGAGATTACAGGAGCAATGAAGAGCAGAGACTGGGCAGAAGGAGTGTTCAGTGTAACAGAGCAGCCTGTTCCATCAGGTACATCAGCTATGTGACACTTCCACATGCTCATGATTACAGCATACATCTTCATGGGCTGGACGGTCAAGCACAACCCTCAATCTCCCAGGCTGAGGATTGTGGATGCTGCAGCAGCTATGGAAAATAGATAGCCAAGCTGGGGCGGGTGACACTACACAGAATAAACATGTGGCGGAGAGATGGGAAAGATGGAAAAACAGTGCAGTGTGTGTGATATGAAGAGAGGCAGAACTGGAGATGTGATGATGGTGACAGGTGAGAAGGATGGCAAAGATCTACTTGCTGTCATTGCCCAGAAGGGTCATAGGGATGGCGTACAACAGCCTGGAGCTTAAGTAGACACAGACTCATTCCCCTAACTTGTCACATCGAGTCTGATTGTGGAATCCCCCTGGCTCTGAGGAGTGAAGAAGGCCTGAGATGAGGAAAGGTTCTCTTTCTGGATTGGACTTCCTCAAAGGACCACCAGAGCCTGCAATGATGCCACCAGAGGTCACATTTGTGTCAGTGGTCCATGATGCTGCTCGAGGCCATGATGAAGCCTTAGATCAAGGTATGTACATAGTCTGTGCATCTGCCTGATATCTTGATGATCTCCTCGGGTTGTGCTGTCTTGGGAAGCTATGCTGATGTGAGTGGCAGGTGTAACCACCTGAGACCGTGTCGAGGATCATGGCACGTACAGTTGCCATGAGCTGGTCAGTGGGACTGATACAGACAAGAGCCATCTATGTCCTCGATTTTACCAATGAAGACCATGAGGATGTCAGTAGTCTGGACTGTCATCTGAAGTCTTGTTAACATCCTTGAGGACAGGAGGTCTGGACCACCCCTTCAGTCACAGCCATGGGTGCTGTGGATGCAGGTCAGCGGTCTCCAGTCACTGCAAGACTCTCCTCAGTTGATGATTTCTGGCACTGAGACAGACCGAGAAAGACTCATTTATTCTTGGTCTTAGAGGACTGGCCACTAGGAATCTGACCACGCTTTGGTGAATATATAGATAACAAAAATGGACCTTTTGTCCTTGAGGGAAGAGATTATGGGGGAAGGAGAATGGATGTGGAAAGACTGGGAGGTGAGCACAATTGAGGTGCATGATGTGAGATTCCTAAATAATCAATAAAAACAATCTTTGAAACTCTTCAGTAGTTGCATAATACTTACATATTCACAGTATCATCTAACGCACATTAACCATCTCCATATGAAATGAATCAAGTCAAAAGCAATGGCTTACTCTTCTTCTGATGCCCTAGTCACTCCTCAGATTAATCTATGAATATTAAAAGATCTCCTGCTTTATTTTTTAACTATGGTTCAAACAATTTTCGTACTTTCTTCATCTTTTCCCTTGTGGTAGCATATTAATAAAACTGGTTACTCGTGGCACCTTTATGTATTTCAATAAAAGGCTTTCTACACAGAGCCAAGAATACAGAACTATAGAAACATCAAGCAGTTACAAAATATATCTAATAGGATTATAAATTAATATGCATACTTACAAAAGAATCAAGTAATCAAACTGACCCTGAAAAACTCACAGAAGCGAAGTGGTACACTCCTCACAGAGCATCAAGAGACTCCATTGTTTGATAACTGTGCTCTTTTCTAAAAAGCTCCAGGCTAAGACACACTTTGAAAGATGGTGATTTAAGCCATTTGAATAATCGTAGATAGCATGCAGCCCTTTACCAATGAAAATTTAAAGGAGCATTCCAGGCTGACATAGTGTAGTGAGGTTTGGTGTGGACTTACACTGGAGAATAATATTGGACTGAGGACAACTGTTCAATCTGCAGCAATGCCATGCAAGGTAAATAACTTGTGATTTCAGACTTCAGGTTTCTCATATATAAAGCAGAATACTTACATCTGTCTTGCAAAACTGAACACATTACTAAAAGATGAAAATCCATGGGTACAATGGTATGAGAGTAACAATTACTTCCTGACTGGATTTAGGGCTTACTCCCACAAATGAAAATCAAAAGCTATACTCCAAACCTTGCCAAGAGCCCATGGTTGGGGAGTTCCCAGGCTCCAGAGGTGAATCTGCAATTGTTAACCAACTAAATGGATATGGTCTCAAAATGCTCTCTAATTTATAACTATATATGTACAAAGATTAGTGAAGCTCTCAGGACTCACCAGAGAAGTCTCTTTGGACAGTGAATAGCTGTTAACACAGACACTTAGAACTGATCAGAGTATAAAAATTAAGTGCCAGTGGGTTGCCAATCACAAACATGACATCTTTAATAACTTCACCTCAAAGACCAAAGACCACTGAAGAAGAGGGAAGAAAGATCATAAAAGACATCCACTGAAAAGGAGTGGGAGTATAACAGTATCTTCTTCTGCATCTAGCAGGATCGCTACACTCATGGGCTTACAGCAGCTTTAACATGCATATGGCCTGCACAAGATCAAGCCAGTTGATCTTCTATCATGGGCAATTCACTCCTTAACCGAGGAGCTATTGACAATCCATGACTTGTTGTGGGGAAGATGTCAGTATTTTTAAGGGTGTGGTCACAGATACTTTGCTCCAGTGGTGGCCTGAAACCTTTATGTATATGACCAACACAAATCAGGTTCAATGAGCTAAACAACAAAAAAAAAAGAATACAAAATTGGGAGGGAAGGGGGAGATAGAGGTGGGTCAGTAAGGGGTTAGGAGAGAGGATGAAGGTTAAATATGAGCAAAATACATTGTATGAAATTCTCAAAAGTTAATCCAATATTGTTCTAATTACACAATAAATATGAAAATAACTGTGGTAGTGTTAAAAGCATCACAAAAATCAGACAACCATAAATCTACATCTGCTTTCATTCTGCATTTTGATTCTTTTTTCTTGACCCCAGCTCCACCCATCCTAATTTCTCATGCTAAAACAAAAAATACTCCAGCCTCTAGATACCAGAATCAACATGTTTTGAGCTGAAGAGCCCATCCATCCTGAGTTGCTAGATTCCAACAAGCAGTAGAAAATGAGCTTGAGTGATTGAGACAAGGGTTTAGCATAGCAAACCAACTTTAATAAATGTCAGCACCAAAAAAAAAAAAAAAAAACCTCTCCCAAAGCTTAGGGTAACTGTATGAGTCAAAACATTTCATTTGGAAATTTAAGTTTGCATGTGATTAATCTATCATCTTCTCTGATTGCATATGGTACGTTTTTATAATTATGAATTAAGCAAAGAATAAAGATAATTCAGATAATCTTATTGGCTAAAGCACAAGGCACTAACTCAGTTTATAATAGCAATAATGACCTCAGCCCAGGACATTTTCAGGCAATTAATGACCAGCTAGAGTTAATGACTCGAGTTTTAGCCAAGGACCATCAACTTTTTCTAGCTGGTCATTAATCCTCAGAAAATGTCCTGTGCTCAGAGCACAGTCAGACCCATTCCGAGTTTGACACCAACCCAACTATATCTTTCAAATAAGTTTGTTGTTTTACTATAGTATGGGCTAAAATGATGTTCAACATCAAATCAAATTTTTCATGGAGCATAAGAATTACTGAACATCATACAGACATTATACATCAAATAAAGTTTTAATGCTGCCAACATGGTATGAACCTAAAGTATGGTGTGCAATTTCCCCGTTCCCCAATTCTAGAACTACTTCTAAACCAGCTCTTCTCAAAAACCTACAATAGAAGCCCATGTTTTCATGTGCTTAGTTCGTCTCTCTCAGAAAACTAGATTTATTCTGCAATGTCCAATGCACAGCTCTGCTTTACACCCAATAATCCATTCTGTATGACATTAAACCTGTCCCTTGGGCTAGTAAGAGACGGAGTCCAGAACATCATGGTGGCTAACAAGAAAACTCAAGTGACACCATTGCAATGCCTTCCGTTAATTAAAACTTCTCTAGGCTGCTTCACAGATTATTTTTTCCATCTAACAAGAGACATATGACGCCGGTGGTCTGGATCAGCAGCACAGCAGTGTAGTTTTTCACAGGCAGTTCAGTCAGAGAGAGGGGATACAGCCAGTTCAGGCAGGAGGAGATCGGGCCAGTGAGCCACCCTGTCTCCAGGGGGCCTCCAGCCTGCTGCTTTCACTGGGAAGCAGGGACCTTAGGGAAACAATGGAATATCTCACGTAGCTTGACTCTCAGTGCCCATTTTCATTTCCCTCTTTTCCCTGATTACTTGTCATTTCAATCCATCATGGGAAAGACAGGAGTCAGACCTGATTCTGTGCTAAATTAACATGACTTGTACAATCAGGATCTCAGGCAGATGGCGTAAACTTGGACCACCTATGGCTTTTAATCAAGAAGATGTCTCATTTGAAGATCACAGGCATGAAAAGTATTCTATCTGACCTTGTTGTCTTCTATCTATAAAAGGCAACCCCCCCCCCTTTTTGAAAAAAAAACATGTATATGACATTCAAATGGGCAACTCATTCATTAATAGCTAATGCCCACAACAGGCCTCATGCAGGTTATGCTGAAATACTATGAACAAATGGAAGCAGAGTACACATTAGTAGCTCAACTGGAGCTTCCCAGAGGGGATTTCTCAACAGTGAATGGTAGATACTGTGCCAAAGAATTAAATCTGTTCATCAAAGATGATTGATGATAAGAACAGTCAAAATAATGTTAATGATGACAAATAATAATTCACTCTTATACAGGAAAATATTGCATTCTGGATTTTCTTACCAGGGAGATGAGTATCATTAAAGTCATTATTTCTGCTGTCAAAATGAAGATTAAGAATAACTCAAAAATTGTCAAAAAGAACACTTACATGTTGAGATTCTGATGCTTGATAGAGCCAGAAAGAATTTAAAGGTCCAGAAAATCGGGAGTTTTTCCAACCTGAGGGGTTGGTATAGTGTGAGGAGAGGAAATACTAAGGATTGTAAAGTGAGAACTGAGCAGTGGTGCTCCCCTCTGGGTCACAACCCCTTTGGGAGTTATTTACACAGGGGTCCCCTAAGATCATTGGAAAACACAAATATTTACATTATGTCTCATAACAGTAGCAAAATTAAAGTTATAAAGTAGCAATAAAATAATCTTATGGTTTGGGGGTCACCACAACAAAAGCATATTATAGTGAATGATCACAGAATTAGGAAAGTTGAGAACCATTAGATTAAAAGATGTTGTACATCACTGTGCTTAAGTAGAAAATAAGCATGAGAGCTATAAAGGTAGTAATCTTTACAGAAAGTTACAAAAGGCAAATGACAGTGTCAAAATCCTTAATGTTGCTAGAAGTAGGCAAGTCGGCGTGATCTATACTCTATTGATAATGACATAAGCAGATAGAGGTGCTATAGCTACGAGATAGGACACTTGTCTAGCGTGTGTGAGGCCAAGGCTTTTCACAAAAACAAAAATAGAATAAGACTGATTTTAAACCAGGTTTTCTATCTTAAACCTATATAATAGGACTAAGAAGTAAATTTTTGCATGGTAGTTAACACAAAGTCTTTATTTTGAGTAGAAACAGTTGGTTTTTCACCTACTTATTCTTTGAGAATAAGTGAAACTTATTCTTTGAGAAACTCATAAATGTGTACAGTATAACCCAGTCATACCTAATATGCCTACAACTCATTCAGGATCTTCCCAATATATCTTCCTTCCAACCTAATGTGCTTTAAAAACAAAAGCAAAGAGAGAATAAAAGGAAAGATAAAGGAATCAAACAACAATGACAAAACTCAACTGAATCCATTCAGTGCTACATATGTACTCATGGATAAAGTGCCATAATCCCCTGGGGTATGGGCAAAGTATCAGGGCTATACCCAAGATAGTAGGCATCAATAGCCAATACCTCCTCAACTCCTCACCAGATACTTCTAACATGAAACTGATAACGTGAGACCCAAAAGGTTTTCACTCCAGGCAATGGAGTTGACTCCATATCTCAGATTTCCAGTCTTCAGAACTGTGAGAAATGCATTTCTGCTGTTGATGCAGCATCTCATACATAGTGCTTTGCTAACTAATCCAAAGTAAGAAATTGAACATCGATCTGATATATGTAGAAATAAACCAAGAAGATAACATGTGCCATCAAAACACATGAGAAAGAAGTTACAGCAATGTTCAGACTGAAAAGCATGTTTTAAAAAGCTTCCTGGAGTAACAATAATAATTAAAGAATAAGAGGCTATGAATTTGAAAGGTGTGGGTAAAATTGTATATAAAACCCTAAGAAATATAGTTAAATTTATAAAACCTCTCCAATCAAAACTCACTTTTGAAAATAAGACACATTTCTACAATAGAACATTATTCTATCATTAGGAATAGAATAAAATGATCTATCATTTACAACAATGTAGATAGAATTAAATGTTGCTGAATAAAATGAAATTTGCAAGGCAAAGAAAGGCAAGTACCTTGTGATAGCTCTCATGAGCAAAATCTAACAACGTTCCTGCCGTAGTCATTGACAGCAGAGGAGCAATTGCTAAAGTAGTGTGTGAGACAAGACAAATGAATGAGGAAATGGTGGCCAATAAGCACCAAGTTGTGGCAGTGATGCGGGAGAATTGTCTGTATTCTGTCAATCATATTTTAATAAAACGCTGATTGGCCAGGCAGGCAGTATAGGTGGGAAAATCAGACAGGAAGTAGAGGTGATGCAATGAGAACAGGAGAATTCTGGGAAGCAAGGACGTTCCTCTGCCACTCCTGCGCAGACCACCGAAGAGGCAACATGTAAGCTGACAGCTGAAAAAGGTACCAAGCCATTATGGCTACCATAGATAATAATAATGGGTTAATATAAGTTACAAGGGTTAACAAGATGCCTGAGCTAATGGGCCAATCAGCTTTATAACTTATAGAGATCTCTGTGTGATTGATTTTCTCTGGGACTTGCCGGCTATGGGGTACTGGGCGGGAACAGAACCCCAACAAGCCAGCACTCATGTTACAGTGGCAGGGTAGAAGAAGTAAAGTTTTCTATGCTATTATGCCCAGAGAGTGACCTCTGATACCGCTACTCTATACCTTTAAAGATAGGTACAGAAAAATACCCAGGAACAAGTGTGGAGCCAGGGATACATGTGAGTATGTGAATTTGATGTTAAATATGCAAAACTCAAAATAAAACTAATACCAGTATTGACAACTAGTGATAGTGTACAGTATTGTATATATTTAAAAAATAAAATGACAGACTTTAAGTTATTTTGCTACAAATGAATTATTCAGGTAGAGATATGTTTACTCTTGTTTAGAAATTATGAAGTGTATCTGTGTATCAAATCTTATATAAATATGTACAAAATGTACTCAGAAATCACTTCAGCAAACACTAAAGTTGTATAATTATTATTTGGACTTGGCATGGGAGAAGAGAAGGCAAGTGGTTGATCATTTTCTCAACTGGGTCTAAGAGAAAAGAAAACATACTCAATGGGTGTTGGTCGTCCCAGCTAGAAGTCAAAAGTCTACATCTTCTTATGCCCTTTTATTAAATCTTTTAAAATATGTTCATTCTGTGAACTACATTTAGCTTCCACTTAGATTGTACACTGAGCCTTAATGATTGTCTCTATCTCCAGGGTAGTTTTTTGAATGCTAAAATGCATGTCTAGTGTAGTTACTTTACATTTGAAAATGAGAATCAAGAAAAATGAATTTCAAAAGCTTATCAACAGAATTGCCCTTTTATTCTTTTCAAAGCTAAGCATTGCTTGAATTTTGATAAAAACTGTCTCAGTCTATGCCCAGTTTAGCATGAGAATATTATGATGCTCCTCCTGAAGTGGGCCCATTTTAAAGATGGTCTACATTCTTTAGAAAGAGTTATGAGCAGTAACCAGCCATGAAATACACATAGGGAATTCACAGCTTTAAAATGGGCTTTACTTCAGAAAGCTTAAAAGTTCTTGTTCCTGTCGACTGATTGTGCAAAACGATTATGATGTTAAAATTTTGACCAAAGTGACCTAGCTCTTAGTATAGTTGAAATGTTACCTATAATTTACATCCTGAGACCAGATCCAGCCACACAAAAAGGAAGAGGGAAGGATACTAGAGATGAGCTTCCCTTTCTCATAGCTAAGCAAGGGAACAGTTCAAAAACATTTAAAATTTGAGTTTATGTTTTCAATGATTTGAAAGAAGCAGATTATGCCTGGGGTGCTGTCTTACTTCCCTTGCTATGAAGTTCCCTCAGTACACAGTTCTGTGCTCCACTAATCAGGTGTTGCCAGGTAGAGGCTGTGAAGGAACACAGTATTCTAAGTCTCCCTACTTGCTTTGTACATTCATATCTTTTCTCTGGGCCTGAGTGTTTCCTCTTTAATTACTCCAATCACAGTGGGCTAAAGACCACAAGAACTACTTGATAAAAAAAAAAAAAACTACTTTTACACAGGGTTTCATAAGAACATTTCCATGAATGTATAACTTTCAAGCATATTGTCTCATGTTCCCTGTTCCCTGGCCCCCCCACTTTCCTGTTTGTTCCCTTTGTCTCCAGACAATTTTGCTTCTATTTCCACATCATTAGTTCAGAGAATGACCTCACGTTTTTAACTTGATTACTTCTCTAAAGGCCCTTTTGCGGAATATGGTCATATTCTGTTACTGGGATGGAGAACTCAACGCGTGAATTTACTGACAGTAGGGGCACAACCCAACCCACAGCAATGACCCTTTAAGAGAGAGTCTACTGACCCTGGGGTAGAATAAAGAAGGGGGATCCAGCAGCTACAAATATCTCGATTCTACATTCAATTCTGCCCCAAGGAAAGACTCTTAAATTCTTGGAATCTCTTTTGGGATGCTGCACAAAAAAGCAACATTTTGGACTGCCACACAAAAAGGCAACATGAATAATTTATGGAAATTTTATTCTGAGGCTTTGTCTATTTGCATCAGAGATTGGCTTGACTTTAGTGGTACATAAAGGAGTCGTATTTTCATCACTAGAGGAGAAAACGACCTATGAGCACAAGCTTATTCATTGGTTCTGAATCAGATGCTTAATATATATATATATATATATACATATATGTATATATACATATATGTATATGTATTTTTTCTTCAGTTGCTTTTCACGTACAACTTCTCACACCTCCCACTTGTCTACCTCGCTCAAAAATCACATTGCATTATCTTGGGTACGTTGGGTGCCTTGTGTGTGCTGCCTTAATCTTCTTAGTGTTCTGCTACTAGATAGCGTAGATATTCTTAGACTTCTAACTTTTATCTGAAAGAATATCTAGAACAAAATTCCTTCCAAATTCCAAATCCATCTATTGTGGATCTTTGCTTCCATTGTAGTCTTCCAGTTCCCTTTTGTCAAATAAGAAGCTAGAAACATATTCTCCACACTGACACTAAGTCACATATATCAGATCATTCTAATTGAAAGTATTGCTTTGTAAGCTTCCTATTCGTGTTAGACTTTGTAAGTTGTATAAAGTAAAAGGTGTCTGAACTACTTCAGTTGGGTTCAGGAGGAAGAGAACATTAATATCAGGCCAAACGTTTGTGCCTGGCTGGGACATCTGACAATAGATGACAGCTCCTATCATCCTGATTAAAAGCTCAATAACTACAGTCGCTTGACTCAACCACCTCCCACCTACCTACAGGCTGTCAAACTAAAGCTTAGGGTTGGGCATACAAATATTTGAAACACAAAAACACTCAGATGATACTATGGGTAGTTGATTTCTTCCTACTTTGTAGATTTCCACTCAAAACTAACATTGAAAGACTTTATAGAAGGCATGTGTACTTCTGCAAAAAATCAGAAAAAGTAGTTTAAGTTAGATGCCAACCAGTGATAAGTGCAAGTCTAGAGAAAAATGAACCAACACTTACCTACGTCTGACCTTAGAGGAAACCTCCTGCACTCATATGCACACACACACACACACACACACACACACACACACACACACACACACAAAACTTAAATTTAAAATAAACCTCTTAAAATTATCTTTATAAAAAATGAAAGAGAAATAGCTTCTGAAAAAAACAAAACGTACCTAGCCTTAGAAATGCTAACTGTGAGGTCTGGTGACTATGTAAGCAGCAGACATTTCCACTGGGCAGAGCCATTATAGACTCCATGATGAAATTAGGAAAATAAGGTAGTTCAGTCTTGCATTTTGATAAGTTAAGAAATGTTGCCAGTCTCTTCAGCTCTTCCCCCTCCCCGTCCCTCCTTCCCACTCTCTCTTTCCATTTCTCTCTCTCTCTCTCTCTCTCTCTCTCTCTCTCTCTCTCTCTCTCTGCCTTGATTTTTACAAATAAATACCTCACACAACACATAATGAAGTCAATTTACTGAAATACACATGCGGCACTATCACTCTAGGGAAAGAAATCTATGTACTGGCCAAAAGCCACCTATTTATGCCCTCTCACCTATTCATGCCATTCCACCACTTTCCAGGTAGGAGCAAGAGAATGCATGCCAACAGATCCTGAAATCATCAGTGACGAGACTGTAACCCCTAATGCTGTTTCCACTTGCTTTTGACACGTCAGCAATCAAAGCACATTAATTAAGTTTTATTAGTAATATAAGTCACTCAGATATGACCTTCTTCAGCTAAATTTCACATCAATTGAAAGGAAATGTTTAAGTTAAAAAAACTAGTTTCTTTGACTTCTAGATTAATTCTAGCCAATTCATTATGTTTTAACTTGGCACTGCATCTGTGTTTTGTTGAATTGAAATTTATGAAAGAGATTTAGTCGAAGACAAGCATGAAATTAAAAAGTGTAAAATGAGCTGAGGTCTCTACTCTGTCATTTAAAAAAAAACAGAGGATGCTTCCAATTATCCAATAGAATAAAATTAATAAAAATTATATATAATATCATATTAGATTTTATTCCAGTAGAACAACATTATTACATCTGATTATAAATCACATGAATAGGTTGTGGCAATCCAAAGGGAAAAATTTATACTGTTGGTAATGGTGTAGCTTCTCAGATACAAGAACGTATGTGGAGTATATGCTACTTGTATCATTAAATTCTTATTATATTATAATGTACTAATCCAATTTCCCTAAGTGCTTCATTATTTTTCATTTTGACTGCCAAGTGCACACATATTTTATGTTGTTGGTGAATTAAGTAGAGGCGTGCTAAACAGATTGATATTCCAGATTCTCTTTCTGATTTAAACACATTGATTATAGTGCAAAATAAGATGAAAAAAATGGCTCTTTTCTGCAGGTCACATCCTGTGGTTTCTCATAAAGATAATATATATTGTGTCCAGAAATATATTGTAAGCAAACACATGGTGTGATAAATAATATCATTCCAAATGAGTGTGGTTGTTTACTTGAGTCAGAATCTCTCAGAAGCCTATAAAATTTGAGCTTTTAAACAGATTCGTGGTAAAGAAATAGCAGTGTTGAAAATGCCTATGATTACCTTGTGTTGGAAGGTGCCCAAAACAATGTAATAAGAGCACAGTTACATAATAACTACCTGCCACCTCCAACAGCAACATCTCCAGCTATGACAGAGATGATCAGCAAAGAGAGATGGGATGGGCAACAAATTGTTCCAAAATTTGCTCTCTGAAGTTTAGACTCACCACTTATTTGCTTCATAAATCCAAGTGTGGGGAATATTAGCTGAGCCATTGATCTGCTCACAACATAAAACCTTTAGGTATCGTGATCAGATGTAAGTTATAAATTGGTTTAGGTGGCCTTCACAATGGGACTCAAAATTCAGTTAGCTCATGGGAGGTGTGGTAAGCAATCAAGCAAATTATTTAAGACCAGAGTGGCCAAGGCATGACATTGCAATACTAATAACATCACTGAATTATTTTGACTAAACCAATCTTCACCTAAGGTAGAAGTAATAGACTCAACACTAGATAGTAAATTCTGAAAGGTCAGCGAGGAGGGTATAGTATTACAGCCATTATTGCAATCAACATCCTACAAATGGTGACGTATTAAGGTGATCGTTTGAACAAATACTAGGGAGAATCCTCTATCACTATTGTTATGAGGATTAGAACACATGCACTACTTCCTGGGAGTACGAGAAGCTGGAATGAAGCATTCTAAGTCCCTGTCTGCCGCCTCCTAGAGCTACATAAAGATCAAGTAGTCACATGGAATTCATGTATTATGTTTATTGAAAGCTGCTGTCAGGCCTGATAATCTGTGTTAGGCAAGTGCAGGAAGGGCCTTGGCGAGAACTGATGAGTTCTCTCTCTGACCTGTCTGTAATGAAGGCACCCATGCATATCACCAGCCCTGGCCAGCGCTCCTTGCAAATAAACTCAATATGCTTAAGGTTTCATTTTCTAGGATAAACTAACACACACATACAGAAACACACTCACACACACACAAATGCAAATACTCTCACGTCTTCATAGTAACTATACAATGTGCAACATGAACTTGGTGCTATAGAATGATGTTTTTCTTCATTCTAATCCAAGTTTATAATTTAATAAAAATAAAAAGATAAAATAATCAGACTCCTGAAGTTGAAGGTTAATCAATCCCTTCTGAAGAGTCAACTTCTGTTTGACTCAAAGGAAAACCAAGATAACACTACCTTACTTTCTATTTCCCCTTATCAACACTTGCAAATGTTTAAGCTCCTTGCAATTTAGAAAAAAAAATAAAGTAAAATGAAACAGAATTTAAAGCATCCTTTAACCCTGATTCAGATCTCTGTGTGTCAGTTTTTCCACATTGTCCAATTTTACCTTGATTCCCTCCATCTCTTCTTTTGGCCTCCACTAAATAGCCCACTGCAGTCTGGATTCAGTTCTTATAATGCCATCAAAATTATACTAAGACCATAGGTGACTTTCATGCTGTTAACCTCAGCAGAGCCTTTTCAATTATCATGAGTTCACTGGATTTAAATATCTGACAACAGTAGAAATATTAGACCCTTTGTCCAAACACAACCCTTTTTTGTTGTGCTCTATCTTGCCTGGCTCACCCCACCTGCCTTCCTAGCTTTTCTCAGTTTATACTCTGTCCTCTTTGTCTTCATTATTATGCCCTCACTTCGTCAGCTTGACACACTGCCACATCAGCTACCCAGTCATACTTCGACCATCTTGAAGTGATTACTTATATTGTCCTATTATTAAATAAAACTCAGTAGTCAGATATCAGGGTAAATACCTAATTGATCAGAGAAACAGCAGAGAAGCAAACAATGATCTCCTCTATCTCTCCTTCCTCAATCAAAAAGGAAGACAAAGCTAAATTCTGGGAGAAAGAAAGCAGAGAGAGAGAACCATCATAGAGCAGCCAGAATCAGATGTGCTGAATCTTTCCCAGTAAGCCACGACCTTGTGGTGATACACAGATTAACAGAAATTGGTTAAACCAAGATGTGAGAATTAGCCAATAAGAGACTAGAGATAATGGGCCAGGCAGTGTTTAAATGAATATAATTTCTGTTTGATTATTTCGGGTGTAAGCTTGCAGGGTGGCTGAGACGATAAGCATCCCGCTCCTCCTGTTACACCCCACCTCTTGGAAATGTGGGTGTGCTATCTCTTTAAATTACTTCCTGTTGTAATGGTGTGACAGCAGCATTAGGGGACACTGAGAAATTTGAGATAATGGTCAAGTCCTGGGAGAGCGAGCTCTTGTCCAGTGTGTGATGGGAAAGTGCAGAGCTTACCTGAAGTCTGATTGGGGTAATATACATGACAGGACTATCTTAGCTACCAGTTTTGAAGTTGTCCTGAGCAGTTTGTAGTCTGAAGTTGAAATTTCGGTGCTGTCTGTCAGCATTAGCACAAGACAGGTGGACTCATCCTTGTGGAGCCCCATTATCTCCTTTGAAACCCCAGAAGTCACTGCCAGGAATGGTCACGGTACACTGCAGAAGCTTACATGTTTTAAATGTATATGCAGCAGATGTCTGAGTGGTAAAGGACCACACTTTTTTCATAGTTTCATGGTACACAAACTTAATTTCTAGTTCACTGATTCATACTCAAACCCAAACTCACATACGGGAAGTTAGATGGAGCTTATTTCTAGAATTAGTTAATCCTCTAGATGAGAAATAATATCACAGCAGGAAGTTTAAATATATGTGTATTAATCTTATACATTTTGATATAATATTTATACCTTTAAAATGTTTTAAAGAGTCAAAATAAAAACCAAAGGATTATGAGATTGGTGGCAGGAGAATAGTCCCTTAATTTTGGTTTTCTTCTGACCCATGCCAGGTGGCTCTTCTGACATGAGACTGAGATTTTGGATTTTCCCTTAACAAGTAGGCTTGAATTTAGAGAGGAAAGAGCCATGCTCCAAACCCAAGGCCAGCTTTAATTTAATAATCACTCCTCTGGCATCCAATATGGCACCAAATCATGAGGTGGCCACTCAACACTGCTTTTCCAGCCACTGGAATCAGAGCTCAGAGTCAGCCCTGTCATTCAAGCACCCTCAGGCCCTTCACCCCACCACCAGGGTTTCTCCTGCACGTCCACCCGTGTCTGCTTTTTAGGAAGCTTGTTCCCCCTCTCTGAGGGTGGTGGGCTTTCCTTGGACCCTCTACCTGAGGCACCAATGCATGTGCCAGGGTAGTGGGCTTTCCCTGGGCCCTCTACCTGGGGCACCAATGCATCAGCCAGGATGACTAGGCATGTGCTTACACCCGCGCAGTCTTCTACTGCTTCTGCCACCGCCAGGCACCCTCAGCTTCCAGCTATACCAAGCAGGTGTAGATGCCCTCAAACCTCATGCATCACAGTGGCTGTTCACTGTGAACTCAGTGATCGCTGCAGTAGCCTGGCTGCCCAGGCATCTTGCTGCATGCAGGCACATCCCCCCCCCCCCAGCCAAGCACCGCCTTCACAGCTGTCTACTTCCCACAGCTTTGCCTTTGATGTCGTTGTCAGCAGATCTGGTGAGACATCTGGGAATTTCTAAGGGGGTGATTTTTTTTTTTAAGTTTCTCCTATGTTAAGAATGGGGAACAAAATGATACAAGGAGTTGGGCTCCACAATGAGTAGTTTGAAAGTGGAAAAATTAAATGAAGGAATAATCAGCTTAGCTGGAGTTGAAATAATGCACTTTAAAATTATTATCAGTCTCGTAATTCATGTTTTATTCTTGAAAATTGGTTTGATGTCAGTGCCAAATCTGAGAAATTGATTAATAAGATGTGATCCTTAAAAGGACCTACTAAAGAAACTAAGAAAAATATTCACACATTCCTCACAGACAGAGGAATTTAGAGCAGAACCTTCTATAACATTGCATTATGACACTGAATAAGAGCAGTCCAAGGTTATTAGAAAATAAACCTTAATTTGTCCACTTGTAAGAACCAGAGAAAGAAGACACTATCTTTCTCCCCTAAAAGTACCCCTAGACCAGTATCCTTAACCCAAAAGTGTTCATCTAGGATGCCCCCCTTCTGTATCTTTAGATTTCCCAAAGTAGCTATATCTGATCAACCATTCACATCTATCTATTATTCCTTCCTCACTCTGACCGAAGATAATTCTTTGTCTCTCTGTCTCTCTGTGTATGTATGTTCTCTATCTCTGTCTCTTTGTCTTTGTGTCTTTTGGTCTCTGTCTCTGTCTTTCTCTCTCTCTATTTCTATCTCTTTCTCTCTGTATGCATGTTTGTGTACGTGAGTATTTTTAAGTGGTCCTCCCCATTACTCTTTGCCACCTATTATTTACAGCCCAGGGTAGGCAAATCTGACCACATCAATCCCCAACTTTAAGCCACTTCCAGGATCTCAGACGATCAGCTCAAGCACCACTCTGGCACCGCGTCTTGACACTCCCACTTGACATTTTATTTTATTTTACTTTTATATTTTAAAAAAGAGAACAAGCTCTCTTTTTTCATTATGCATACCAATCCAAGTTCCCACTCACTCCCCTCCTCTCATCCCCTTACTTATCCTGCCCCCACCCCTACCCACTCCACAAAGAGGGTAAGGCACATTTTCACAAGAATGACCCTTGCTTGACATTTAGTCTGGGCTTCTCTAACCTTCTGCATCATTCCTTGCCTGCTTGTTTGTTTCCCCTCAACAATGCCCATGTTTTAAGTTCCTTAATTGGGGAGCTTTTTCATGGGATCGTCTCAGTTGAATGCCCTGAAAGTCCTGACAAGTGAGCAGGTCCATAAAGAATCAATTGCTTCTTCGGTAGCTGGATACCTGCATCCTATGTGTCCCCAGATCGTGGGCTCTGTCCATTTTTTGTGTGTGTGCTCAGTACAGGACCTGACACATAATTCCACTCTAGTGGAATACAAAATTATATTCCTCCCCATAACATCAACTGTATCTTTAAATGGCTTCGATGATCATTCTACCTTCTATGATGTTTGAAGCCATTCTGAAAACTTCAGCAAAAACACCTTTCAAAAATAATACTGGTTTAAAAAAAATGAAAGCAAATACATAAAATGTAGTTGATTGTTTTTGGAAACATACACAATCTTTCGAAGTAGAAAGACACGTCAGAATATTCTATGTACTTTTAACATAAATGCCTTTACAAAGCTGGGGAAGAACAAATGAGAAGTGAGATGAGCATGGTTGGAAACAATGGACCGGAGTCTCTTAAGATTGCTCGGGGCCAATTGTTATCAATTCTGTGTCATCTAAGTTCTTAGGCCACTAACTTCATGCCCTTCCATGATCCCTCAGAAAAGCCTCCTTAATAAGCCTAGTACCTTAGGAGTTTTCCTCACAAGAACAACTCAATGTTTAACCTTCTCTTTTTCTTTCTTTAACATCTGTTTTCACTTTACAATCACTTTCCAGGGGAGAATCATTAGACAAAGTGGCGGGGCATAAAAGTATCCATCACATCATTCTGCTTGCCATTTTATTTGCCATTGAAATCATGGAAATAAGCCCATACAATGTACTGCTTTTAAATTAAGATTTGGTGGCTCTAAAGTTGTGGTCTGAATCTTACTAACTCAATTTACGAAATATATGTATCTCAGCATATTGACTACATCTATGCAATTCACATCTTTATTTTTATTTCATTTTTTGATAACTTCTTCTATATTGGGGATTATAATATAATTGGGTCATTTCTCCATTCCCTCCAGATACTGCATATATCCCTCATTGCTTTCTTTATTGCCTCTTTTTTATTAATTGTTCTTACATGCATTGTATATACATGTGCATATGTATGTATATACATATGTGTATATACATGTATATTGCTAAATGTAACTTCCTCAGTATAAAACAAGTATGTGGGCCAGTTCTGCAGGAAATCTTGGAACCACTCAGTTCTATGGCTTTTTCTCATATATATCCCACAGGATAACTAGGATGTGCTAGAATACAATATCCTGAGACAAGGAGAAACTGTTCAGAAATAGGAAGGCTCCCTATCCTGTTCCCTCCTAGTTAGAGGGTGGTTTTGGGTACCAAGCATGACTTGTAACACCCAGAGTAGGTTGTTTTCCAGAGTCTCTCAGCTGTGATATAGGTAGAGTTGCTTGAAGATTGGGGTCCATTTCCTCTGAGTATTTTCCTGAGCCTGGAGGGAACAGCTTGTACCAAATCTTTGACTTTTGCTAGCTTGCATAGTGCGTATTCTGCCTCGCCAAAGAGACACAAATAGGAATTGGAAAGTCAATATTAAATTCAATAGATAATATAAAATGTTCAAACTTTAGAGGCTACAATAAACAGTACAAACCAAAGACTGAGTTGTCATAAGGACATAGAAATAGTGAAGGAAAAGAAACCAAGTGTTTTATGGATAAAAGGTATAGGACCCAGCCATGACAAGCTCAGTAGTAGCCCGAGTCTCAGTAGTTTCTCCTAAGGAAATACCTGGTTCCAAGACCACAAACTGGAACCATCCAGGCACCACCCAGGAACAGACAATTTCAATGAAATTTTTAACATGTCAACCATTTAGATAGAATCACCTTCCAGCATACACCCATTGCTTCTCACCAGGACACCCCTAGACAAACGTCAGTAAATCAGAGGTCTGGAACCTTAGAAATCCATCACCCCAACCTTTGCTATTAGAAAAACTGAACCCCAACTGAGCTCAAGGCTCTCTAATCATGTCAATATTTTGGACACATGACGAGTTCGAGTTTGAACTTAAATAAAAATAAAGGCTCCGTGTTTTTACATACAGGACTCTTTTCTAGTTAAAATATCATTACCATAGCTTATAGTAGAAAAAGTACAAAGAACATAAGCATGTTCAATGAGAAATGAGTAGTTGACTGACTTTCTGACTCTTTCAGAGCAATATGCAACAATAACAGGAATTTAGCAGCGTCACTGCATCTGGAAGAGACATTACAATGAATAGTTGTTTTCTAGTACTTTGACCTTGAAGAATCATTATGGTGAACAGTAAAGAATTTCTGTGGAAAACAGTGATTGTTTTCTGATATTTGTACAGTTGTTTTTCTGATGGATGTTGCAGCCTTCCCATGACTTTGGTTACAAGATGCCTCTGGCACACGTGAACCTCTTGGATGACTGGGCACTGCAAATGATACACAGTAAAGGAGTAAAGTCATGGGGGCATGTTATATTCTCCTTTGAAGATACATATAGATTAGATAGGAGTGATACTTTACCCAAAAACCAACTTAGTGTAACAACCAGTAACTATGCCTGTGTATGGCTGTTTAGGTTCAGTTCTGTCCATCAGAGAGGTTGGACCTTCCTGCTGCCACACAGAACTTAAAATTTTATCTTGGCATGACCTCTTTCTTCACCTGACCCACACAACACAGAACATCATGGGACATGGCACTCATAAAGACATGCTAATACAGTGAAACCTGTAGGTACTTTTCCAGAATTCTTTTCTAATTAAAATTCCTTTACCATAACTTCATACCAGAAAAAGTACAAAGAATATAAACGTTCAGTGAGAAATGATTGATTGACTACATTTCTAGCTCCTCCAGAATATAATGCAATCATTACAATATAATTTGTGAAAAAGTAAGGTGCTATATTCAATATTAATGAGACATACAGTTTTAAAGCATATATATATAACTTTAAATCTCAGTGTAGTAATATATAATTCTTAAATGAAGTACAAAATATTAATAATGATGATATCAGAGAATATGTACTTTAAATAATGTAGCTTTGTGGGAATGATAGTTGCCAGATCTGTTAAATTACCTGATTTCGATTTATAGTTCAGAACCATTCTAGCTTTCTACTACACGGTAGTAGGCATCTAACCATATTCCATAAAATTCTTCCCTCTGTTTTGATTAGATTTAGGCTTTTTAACCAAATTACTCCTTTCTGATGCCATGTTATATTAGCTGAACCTCAGCTGAGTGATGGCTTAGCATACATTTCACATTCATGGATAAAATATTTTAAGTTTATTTTGGTAATCCATTAAACCAGGTGTTTTTACTACACAAATACATCCAAACAGAAACATTGCTCACTAGTATGCATTTATCTAAAGTTACAGATTTTTTTTCTCTTGCGTTCCTTTTTTCTGGTCCCTATTTTTGGTTTCTTTCTTTGCGATGTTGTATGACAGTTTTATTAGTTTTTCTTTCCACCCATCAATTTCAGATAAAAAGCAAGAGATGAGGTCTTGTAACTCTCCTTTGAATTATATTTCTTGTGGTTTTCCCAAGTTTATAGTGAGCCCTTACCAGGAAGTCATTTTATTTCACTCAACAACATCTCCTTGCTCTATTGTTTACTTTGGGTTTTATTATTTTCAGTTATCACAGTCACCAACCAGAAAATCTGTCCCTGCCTCCCACTCCCAGGCAACACTCGTGTTTGTTTTCCTCCAGGTAATATCTTTCTGGTGGCTGCACCACGTGTTCCCACCTGCACAGCAGAAACGAATCGGCTCTCGTCTCCAGAAATGTAAGGAAGTTGCCAAACTTCACTTACATTTTTTTAAAACAAAAGGAGTGAAGGACTAGGCAGAGAAGCCAGCAGATAACTCTGAGACCATTTTGTGTAAGCTCATCAACAACCTGTATGATCTCAATGCTGACAGAAAGGAAACCTGTGCTTTCTGTACCTTCTTCTCTGAGTCTTCCATGGTTAAGAAGTGCACTCATTTAATTTAAAGACAGCCTTAAGGAAAAGAGTCTCTTTTAAAAATTTTATAAAGTAGGGGGGAGATTTTCTTAATTTTTCTTTATTATCTGAATCTTTCATTTAGCTCTGGCAATATTTTTAGGACTATACTTAGAATTTGATTTTTGTAAGAATTCCTTCCATCCAAAGATTCTTTACTGGGGTGAAAGGCAGTGTGCATAAAAATCACTTTGAATCGGAATAATGAATTCAGGTTCTTGGCTATATGTCCTGAGAGTTGTTTCTACAAGTCTAGTTTGGAATTAGTACTAAGCACTACATACAAACCTATACTTGTATCTGAGATAGAGAGTTTCTCTCAAAGTACATTAGGAAAGGTTCAGCCATAAGACTGCACCACCTAGTCTTGGTGAGCAATAGAGAGCAAAGGCAATAAGCTGTGTTTCTTATGGTACACTGGGGTCTCTCTAAGAGATAACTCATAGAAATTAACCAGAAACTTCTCTCTGCTGCCTAGATTGCATTGTGCTGGAAGGCACCATGAAAGTAGCTGGGGAGGAAGGACATCAGTACCCTTATCCAAGGCTAGACACTGTACTAAAATACCAACCTGCAGGTCAGCAACTGCCCACTGGCGCAATAGCAACAAAACTGTCAGTGGGTTAATGAATTATTCTTTCTCTGGAGGAATCCAACTAGCTCCCAAATAATGGCATGGACAGTTGTATTAATTATGAGAGCTTGGCCTATAGGTTAGGCTTGTTCCTAACTGACGCTTATAGCTTATATTAACCCATTCAGATTAATCTTCATCCTATCTCGTGATGTTACCGCTTTTTCATCTTGCACCTCATGTTTCCTCTTTGTGTCTCCCGGCATCTCTTTTGATCTTTTTACTTGATGGCTGCTAAGACATAGGAACCTCTTTTTCCTGAGTGTGGCCACTGGTAGGTCTCCCTCTCATTCTCCAGTGGATAATCCCAAACAAATTCACATGTGGGAAGCAATACCTGGACTCAGTGGTTAAACAAATAAATGATAAGTAAAAATTATAAAAAGAGAACATGAAGTTGGGAAGAAGATACGATGGGGAAAAATTGAGGGGAACTAGAAGGGAGGAGTGAGGGCTGGATAGAATCAAGATGCCTCGTATATATGTATAAACTTTTCAATACATACATGGATGTATATCTTTATAAACTGGAAAATATGTGCTGATTTTCATTCTACCATAAACATTCCTTAAACTTTCCCACCTTCTGCTGTAACAGGTTCCACGTTTGGCAACAGTCTGAATAGCATCCTGCTTCTCAGGGTTCTGGTGATGGACTTGTCAAATCAATTCAGTGTGAGTTCTGTCTTTCCATTAGATGGCTGCTGTGTGTTAACAGAGGGGGATGCCAGTGGTCCTTCCTAGACAACTTACCCTCACTACTTATCACAGTAGTTCCTACAGGCTATGGGTGCCCTACTTCAGCAAGCTCCTCTTTGATACTGACCCACCTCTTCCCATTTGTTCATGGGATTCTCCCATGCTCTGATCCTAGGTTCCAAACACATCTGCTGCATGCTTAACTCATAAGCAGCTTTTTTGAATTTGAACATTTTCATGGGACATTATGACATGTAATGAGCAGTTATTTCTAATTTCTTGAATAAATTTAAATTGAGGTTCTTCCGCTCCATTTAATTTTAACATCTGCTCATGGACTGCATTTGATTCAGACTCTTTCTTTACTCTTTGTGCCTTTTCTATAATTATTTTTCCACTTTCCCCTTAATCATCAAAGCTACATGAACTCTTGGTGCATTTTCAGGTCTTTTTCAAATTAGCTTAACCACGACACAAAGTCAAAAGTGGTGTTTAATATTAATATTTGCCAGATAAGATTCTGTCCTTTAATAATTAAGGCCTTTCCAATCATGGCTTTGATTTCTATTATGTAATCAAAGTGGAACACAACAAATTGCCAGCTTCCCTTCTCATCAATCATATGAGAGCAGTAATCTTTCTTGCCAGAAAAATGCCTGAACTGAATAATAGTAAATTCTGCTTTCAGTTGCAAGACAGTATTTAGATATTGAAATTTTCTCTTATATAAGAGTCTTTTTCTCCATTTTCTATATCAAGTGAGTGATAGATTCTAAAGAAGGAAAAGTCCACTGGTTTCGAAAAGAAATGATAAGCATACTTGGTTCTCCATATCTTTGTAAACACCATGAAATGCAATTATTTTCCACAAAAACACATTTAGTACAGTTAAACATTATACGTAAAAATATTTATAGAATCAGCTCCCCAATATCATCTTCTAAGCTAATACACTTAGACATCCTTGGAAGAAAAATGGCTTCTGTGATGATTTGGAATTAAAGTAACAAAAATACTCTGCACTTTCAGAGAATATGACATCCTACTTAAATGTTTCCCCACTTACAAATATTATGAACACTTGGTGACTGTAAATATGATGAATAAAATGCAAGCAATAAGTGCTTCCCCTTGCAATACAACCAAAAGAAGAGATTACCTCAATATTCTAATTCATGAGAAGCAGATCTGAACTGAGAACATGAGTGAGCTATGGCCCCGTGGGGAAGAGATTAACATCATTTCTCTGCAATTCCAAAGTCTGTACTCACTCTACAGTCATATTCTTCACCATATCCTGCAGGAAATGATTCAATCTAGTGATCCTTTTATCCCCGTATGTATACAATGTACACCAGTAGAATCTCTAACCTATAAGCTTGTTCAGAGGACTAGATTAAAAATAGAATGCAGCATATTTTATAGGCAGGTATGCATATTTTTATATCAGAATGAACTATAAATAAATGGGAAGAAAAGTAGCAAGGTGTGGTGGTGCATATACCTATAGTCCCAGCTAGTCCCAGCTACTGGAGGTGTTGAGACAGGAGGATTATGTAAAGTCAGCAATTTGAGGCCAATATGAATAACATAACAAGATTCTATGAGACAGGAGAAGAAAATGAAGGGAGAGAGAGAGAAAAAAAGAGACAGAAGAGAGGAGATGGGAAACTTTTCAATAATCTATCTTAACTGTGCATTATTTATATTGCTTACAATCATCATTATATAGTCCTCAGTCACTAAAATTTTCTTAAATGTTTGAATTAAAGTATTCTATTTCATTATTAGACTTGTTTCTAGGGAAACAGGAAATTTTCAACTATATTCTACAGTTAAATTTTCAATAGATAAACAAGATGATACTATGGCAAAATAATTTTAAAATTAGACTGCTCTCTGTACATTTGCTTCATTATCATTGTTGATGATGATTATGACAATGCTATTTGACACATTTTTACAATTTAAATTATTATCTAGTTACTTTCCTTTTCCTCTAAATAACTGTAGTTTAAATTCCCCATCCTGTATTCTGTTGTTCCTCTGTCACTGTAGATTTGTTGAAGAATGACAAGTCTTGGAATCATTGTCCTTTCTAGTTTGCTTTATATCAATGATGTATATAGGCTACCTTTATGATACTATTGTCGTTTCTAGCTTGCTTTATGTCATTTATGTGTATAGGCTACCTTTAGATATCCTAAATGTGACAATAACCAAGAGTAGCCACAAGCCACTGAAAGACAGTAGTAATAAAAGAAAAAATAAACCTAATTATCCATGTAGTCATGGGAATAATTATTTTTCTATCCTTTCAACTACTCATAGTTGAAACTTTAATCTACAAACATACTCTAAATTTTGGCTTTCTTCTCTTCAGTTGAAATATCATTATACTGTGGTTCTCCTGTTCTCTTCAATCTAAGTCAAACAGTACAAAACAGGTGTGTGCCTTTGTTTACCCAAATGATCGTCAAGAGTTGGGGTGCCCAGAAAAGGAACCATCATAATAGTCAACAGTAAATTTCTAAAATATGTAAATGACCATTAAAATAATCACAATCATTTCCTCTGGTCCTCTTTGTATTTCTGTTGCTGTTGTTAAACACTATGACCAAAAGTAACATAGAAAGGAAACGATTTATATTTGTTTACAGTTCCAGAGAGAGAGTCTGCGATGACAAGGGAAGCATGGATGTAAGCAATAGGATTGGAAAGCTGACTGATCATATTTCTATGTACACACAAGAAGTAGAGAAAGGCAACAGTACAGGTAGGAAAACCTACAAACCCTAGAAGCCCACCCCCAGTGCCCTACTTCCTCCAAACAGGCTCCACCTTCAAAGGTTCCACAGCCTTCCTAAAGAATGCCACCAACTAGGGACCATATGCTCAAACACAAAAGTCCATGATATAATATTTCTCATTTATACCATAACACCTCTACATACCTAGCTCTTTAAGGGTATATTTGCCCAATCTCCTTATCATCAAGGAACAACTATGAAGGGAAGAAGGCAGGGAAACAGCCTTACCTGTCAATTGTAGACTTTTATTTTCTGGAGAAATCTAAACAAAAACCATATTGAGGGGAAGTATATGGGGCAAAATTCAAATAGAAATTAGTTCATTTAATCCTACAGTCTAATGTATCTTTATATTTGAATTATTTTAGTTACCTGTTTTTCTAAGTATCATGAATTAATAAATTAACACTTGCTTTATATCTGTTATGTTTAAAAAATTGCTGTGTTCAAACAAGAGAGCTTTAGAGACCATTTACTCCCTTCCAAATAGTACTTTTTACTTTTAATTATTTTAATATCTTGGAATTCAACATTGTAAATATGAATATGGTTCTATATCTATGCAAATATGTTAACAAAAGACAACTCTAGAAACTATTGTTTGAAAAGGAATACAAGAGACAGACACATGCAACTCATGAGAGGTTTTTTCTAGTACCATTTTAATAAGATAACAGATTATTGTTCTGGGAACTTTAACTCAAGAGGGAAAATTACAAATAACACACTCACTTTCCTGTCAAACACTATCATGCAACTCAGCCCTCAATTCAATTAAAAGATGATTTTAAGAGAGTTTCTTAAAAGAACATATTTTTGACTTCTAATTCTTGTTAAAAAAAATCACATTATCTTATTTGACAGTTCAGCCTTCAGATAAAGAAGAAATAATGTTTAAGAATTATCCATGCTGCAATTTTAAATCACAAAATAGCAAGACTCTGAGAAATAAAAGTTTATTTTGAAAACACATAGTTATATTTAGATATATTCATAATGTAAATGGCATTACAAAAAACAGATACTAAAAAAACAAGACATTCCCAAACATAAGAGCTCTGTCCCCTAGCAGTGTCTTTCCTACACATCTTAGTTATGGTTTCTATTGCTGTGAAGAAACAACATGATCATAGCAATTCTTATAGAGGAAAACATTTCATTGTGGTGGCTAAGTTACAGTTCACAGATTTAATCCATTGTCATGGGGGTGAGACATGATCGAGTACAGGCAGACATGGTGCTGAAGAAGTGTTTGAGAGTCCTACATCTTTCTGGCAAAAGGAAGTGGTCTGTAACACTGGATGGTAACTTGAGCATATCTGAGGCCTCAAAGCCTACTTCCACAGAGGCACATGATGATAGGGGAGTTCAGCCAATCACATTCTGTCCGTGGGGCATGTTGCCCTAAGGCAAAAGTTTACCTATAAACCTGGCAGGTGGACTTCCCCGCCCTCTCTCTGGCTTGGATCCAGCGTTCCGGATGATTGGGATTCTGGTGTAAGTTTTTCCTTCTGTTTTACTTAAGCTGTATCTTTTGTAAGCTAGTCTGCCGGACCATTAATTACTGATCACACTGCATCGTCACTGCATCATCAACACATCCTCCAACAAGACCACAACTCCTAATGGTGTCTCTCCCTATGATATTATGGGAGTCAATTACTTCCAAACTACCATACTCCATAAGTAAATCTAGTATGTGCATGGTGTGTTTTTAGATGGCTTGGAATCCCATAAAGCAGAAGTAGTAGATGGATGAAGGCCAAAAATGTCCTTTCTAGGAAATAAAAATGTTGCTTTAACTATTGCAAGTTAAGCAAACATGAACATGGATATATAGCATCTCTATTGTCAGTAAAAGAATCATTAGTGTGTATGTAGAGGTATAACTGGGTCATATGATACTTTTACCCTAAGTTTTTTTTGAGACACTTTCACACCGATTTCCATAATGTAAATGTGACTTCCCTTTTCCCAAGATCCTCACCAACACGTGTGTGTGTGTGTGTGTGTGTGTGTGTGTGTGTTGTTTGTTTGCTTGTTTTTTTATGGTAGTCATTCTGACTAGTGGGGAAACTGGATCTCAAAGAAATTTTAATTTGCATTTCCCTTAGCTCTAATGAGGCTGACCATTTTTTAAAAGGTTTTTGTGTTGTTGTTGTTGTTTGTTGCCTTTTGGAATCAGTCTAGCTTACATACATTTGGGTAGCAGGCTTTACTGGTTATATTTGAATTTTTGGCCCAGTGAAATTCTTTTCCTGAGGTTGTCTGATATTATCTTTATGACTTCTGCAATCTCTATATAAATGTTCCCTGGTCTAACTGGTTCATGATTTTCTATTTAATCTTACTAAAGCAAGTATTGTTAGATGGCTTCTAATAGTGATTTTTAAGGTTTAAAAAAGTCAAAACCTTTTTCTCTTTTGTAACAGGTGAAACCTTTTATATCTAGGTTATTGTAAAGTGGTAGTCTTACAAGAGGTCTTTTTATATAGTTCCCTCCAATTTTAGCATGATAGGGGAATTCAGCCAATCACATTCTGTCCGTGGGGCGTGTTGCCCTAAGGAAAAAAATTTAGCTATAAACCTGGTGGGTGCGCTTTCCTGCTCTCTCTTGGCCCCTGAGTTCCGGACGGACCGTTGGGACTCTGGTGTAAGTTTTCCCTTTTTTATTAAAAGCTAAATCTTTTATATAGTATTGGTCTGTTTATTCTATCGATCGACCACACCTGCTACATTGTGGCGCCCTCTTCATTTCCAAGCCTATTGATAAAAGATATTCCAGAGTTTCTGTTTCATGTCAAGAGCCAAGATATGGGACAGAATAACAATAGTTTATAAATTTTCTTTGCCTTTCCCCACATCTGTTTTTGTCTTCATTACACCTTTCATTGAATATATATGTCTGTATATGTCTTCATAGATAATGTTTAACTTTCCCATAACAAACAATAAATTTTCCTGCAGTAATCTTTAAAGTTTCTAGGATGAAGATGGGGCCCCACAACATCAACTCCACCTGGTTACTATGACGTCATAATGTTGATAGCACTACTTTCAGACCTGTTTTTTGGTACCAGCTGGGCAAAACGGTTCCGAATGGTGCACAATTTTTGACAGTACTCTGGCCAGACCTCCTCAAACCACTCAGAGACTATTTACAACTTTCTCACACCAAATGTTAATATTGGAATTTTACCATTAATTATTTTCACAGGACCTCCTAAGAAAAATGTCACCCACATGACAGCTGGAAGCAATTTTAGAGGAGGACATCCCCTCTCCCAGTAGAATTTGCCCTCAGGTTTAGGGACATCATTTAGGGGTTGGTTATAATTGATATAGGGATGAGGGGATGGGGGAGGTATTTTATAAGCTCAGAGGTGTTTATCATTATTTAAAAAAAGGGATTGATTGGTAATGGGATAGTAATATATTGGTATTTGTGAGTTATTGTTTTTAAAAAATTGTATTGCATTGATTCTTGTACATTGATATATTGAATATTGTATGTGAGTATTCTTCTCCCTCTATTTATTATATGTGAGTATGCTTCTACTTCTATTTGTATTGATATATATATACATATATTTACATTTCTACCTCTAAGATATTGTATACATTGTTTACATTTGGAGGTCATTGTCCTCATTCATTGCACAGTTGTTTATTCCCTTAGTCTTCAAGTTAGATAGATGTAAATCAATAGTCATATATGTTTGTCATACTTATATTTAGGCTAATCAGGTTATTTAGGTACATAGAGATCATATTTAGTATAGATAGTATGATCTTTAACCTCTTCAAAGAACTGTAGAAAATGACCTTTAATCTAACTCAGAGTTCTGTAGTAGTGAGACACAATCGCTCCTGACATCACCGCTCTACTCCCGAGAGAACGTTGAGCACCAAAGACACTCCACTTGGAGCTTGTCTTCTTTTTGGCAGAACTGGCCTTTGGGCAAAGAAAAAGCCCATACCTCGACCACTGACAGAATTGCAGAATATCCATAAATGGATAAAAACAGGATTGTCTTATCTTGCCAAGACAGGGTAAGAGAGTCCTAAAAGGTTTCTTGCCTTTGAAAAATGGCATGTCAGTTACATCAGGCCTTAGCCAAAGTTGGTTGACTCAACATTACAAACGAGACTTTGGATGATTACCCAGGTAATCAGTTGTCTCTTCCATTTGTTGCACATTTCAGAAGTTTCTCGTTTGTACTTTCTGGCTGCTTGAGTAAAATTATTTTCCTTCTCAGATCTTTGATGGAGTTGAAGATTAGATAGTTGTAGTTACCATCTACATTATTTAGACTCCTTGAAATAGAATGTTTAGTAAAACTTTTGTCATATGTTTCCTGCTTAATATTGTTTGTTGTTTGTAATTTTATATTTATTATTTGTTTCTATTGTATATAGTTGTATTTGGTTTTGTTCTGTCTTATTTTAGAAAAAAGAGGGAGATGATAGGGGAGTTCAGCCAATCACATTCTGTCCGTGGGATGTGTTACCCTAAGGCAAAAATTTACCTATAAACCTGGCAGGTGCATTTCCCCTCCCTCTCTTACTTGGCTCCTGCGTTCCGGACAGACCCCTTGGATTCTGGTGTAAGTTTTCCTTCAGCTTATTAAAGCTGTATCTTTTGTATTAAGCTAGTCTGGTCGCCCCTTCAAATCACAGCAATTGTGAAAGCATGCTCAAGACTTGAGTAGCTCAAGAAAGACAACACACCAGATTGTAAGAGGGGAGGTTTCAAGAGAGTCCAACACTAGCTGGGGAATTGTTGACACCTGATAACTATTGGGAAAGGGAGATTCAGTTCCCTAATGATGTGAGCCCTCGTAAGTTAGCCACAGGCCAGGACAGGCTCCACCTCCAAGACTAGGTGAACAACACAAACTATGTTCCCCAATAGGAAGAAAAAAGAAGAAAAGTCATAATCAGATAGGAAGGGAGGGAAAGGGAAAACAACTGTGAGAGAAGTTCTATATGTTCAAAATAGGTTGTATGAAGTTCCGAAGAGTTTATAACTTTATTTAAGAATCAATATACGGGTCTATCTCTTTTCTGAGATATTATAGTGATATTTCATTGATGCTTTATTATAGAAAAAGATGCTTTATGACTGTTGATATTTTAACCATAATTTAGAGAGGGAAGAGAATCATCTACATTCCAGGAGCAATATTTCCATTAATACTTGCTCTAGGCAACATGTTTGGAGACATGCAAAATTCACATGTCAAAATCTTAATCTACAAGGTAATGGTTTGTAAAAGTTGAGATTTAGTCAGATCATTTTAAATTGCGAAGGGAGAGTCCTCATGATTGGGATAATTACTTTTTAAAAGACATATGAGAAAGCCCCCCTCATCTTTTCTACCACATGGAGACTGAGCAAAACCAATAGCCATCTGCAAATGCCAAAGCTAACCTTATGTGCCTTGAATGCCTAACCCCCCAAAATTGAAAACTTTATTTCTGCAGCTCATAAGTGATTTATAATCCCAAATTATACTAGTTAAAGTATAATCATAAATTTTCAGTTATTTTAAGAGTCCTGGTCACATATGGTATTTACAAGGGCCTATCTATTTGGAAATGTTTCTGTAGAGAAAACACCAACTATTATCAGTTGGTGAAATTACAACTGATACCAGAAGAAATATATATATATATATCAGAGCTAAAACAAAATCTGTTTTGTCAAGATGAGGCTCTGGGAATCATTAAATACAGAAATGAGTAAGAAGCAGCAGCCAAAGATGACTCCTTTTTCTAGATTCTGCTAGTGCCATACTTTTGTGCCATTCATTTAGAGAGAGAATTCAGTTGAAAATAAATTTTAGGTGAAATGACTAGAATTTTTTTTAGATCATGTGGAACTCAAATTTCTTGTAAGAAATCTAAGTAATATTTCCAAAAAGTGGCAAAACTATGGTTCTTGAGTTTGGAGCAGAATTTTTGTTTAAAAAGCAAACTATGAATGTCTTTTAAGTAACCTCGTGAGGGTGCAAATGTAATAGATGATGGGGTCAACATAGAAATGTAAAAGCTTAAGGAATGGGTGGGAAAAATAAGCCCGCAACAGACATGGAGATAAATAGTAAAGAGGAATAGCAAGAGACCCTAGGAGAAAATAAAGTCACAGAAAATAAAGTAGCAGGAGATAAAGGTCAAAATAAATCAGAAGACAACAAAAGGTTTCATCTTACAGTCAATGTAAACAGGAAAAATAAGAAATGAATTTGTGTTGAAATGATAGCTGTAAGGTTTTACTGCTCTGTAAGCAAGCTTGAATTTTACAGTAAGTTTAGAATGGGATACACGAACAGACACAACATCAGGGACAGCAAATCGAAGGTGGGTGAAGTCTTCCTGACACATCATTTTTCAATGGCTTTCATTTGGGAAATAATAAAGAGTCAGAGCTGCTGAGTTAATTCACAGTACTTTTACATGGTGGGCAGCTGTTCTGGACAGAAAAGCATATCAATAAATAGGACTACGGAATGACCAAAATGTCAGCCTTCATAATCTAGGCTAGAAAGAGAAAAGTGAATTTGGGCAAGGTGCCACATGACTGCAGTTCCAGCACTCAAGATACTGACTAGTGCTAGAGAACCAGTCGTTAAATCCTAGGCTATGTAGTGAGAAACTGCCTCAAAAATACAAAAGGAGTTAGTGGAATAGAAGAGGGGGAGAAGAAAAGGAGTAGAAGGGAGATGGGGAAGAAAAAGAAAAGAAAAGTGGAATCCATAAGCAAGCAGCCAGAAAAGGGCACGGAATCTAGTTTCCTGTGTTCAAAGATGAGGCTTATTTGTGTTGCAGAATTGCAAGGACAGGCTGGCAAAAGGAGAAAGTAATAAATTCAAACTTTATATTTGCTATGGAATATGGTCTTATGTTTATTGTTTATGTGTTATATTTTACTGTTTCCTAAGACGTGGCTATAGGTTTCAGATGGGCAGGTGAATGTAGAAGCAAAGATGGTTAGAATTAAATGTAAAGAGTGGCTGGCTTGGGTTGAGTCATTCACAAAGGTCTTCAGGTTGTCTTAAAAATGATTAAGTTGAAAGTAGAGAGGAGCACATTAATTTGGATTTGAAAGTAAGTTTACAAACATTGTCAGAAGGTAAAAGAACAATGGAGGATTCAAGGAATGAAAAGCAACTGAGCGAGTTTCTGAAGGACTTGTGTGTGTGGTAGCTGCTTTCCAAAGCCGACTGAAGAACCATACGAGCACACATTGTGTAAACCTCTCCTATTGACTAGAATGGGACAGGACGGAAACCATGTGTTCATGACTCCTTATTTGACTGTTCAAAGATAGTCTACTCACTCTTTACTGGGTGGTTTAGACTTTTTGGCTTTGGAGAATTATACCACTACATAAGAAAGCTACATGCTAAGAAGATGATAACCATATATAGAGGGATATCTAACCTAGCTGAACATCACCTTCCTGTTACCATGTGAGAAAAACCACCCAGTGAAACCCACGCAAATGATCAAATTGGAGGAAAATAGTGATATTGTTTCAATATATTCATTTTCAAGATGGTTTGTTAAAATACCATGTGTAGTAATAGAAGTGGTTGGAAATTAAGCAAACAAATCCCAGAAGAGATAAATTTTATATTTTTAAAGGAGAAAATGAATTATTTGCATAGAATAATATGGACTGATGAAAATTAGGGTATCTGGAGGAAATGAAAGCAGACAGCGGAGTGATGTGGTCTGCAATTGTTTAGCTGGAGAGTTTACAGATGAAAATGGGAATCTAAGGAGACTATTATAGATTTACTTAGGTCTACATCCATCATTTTGCATTGTGTCATCTTTCAGTTAACAGTTACTATCATGGCTGTTATTAAGTTCATTCATAGGAAATAAATTAAAAATCTTTGAGCATTAATGCTAAGTAAATATATAATTATGTGGCTGGTGAAATAAAGGCAACAGTAATGATGGAAAGGAACAATGTGGGTTAGAAAGAAAAGTTCTGCACAAAGAAGAAAATGAAATGTATGAGAAACAGAAGCAATGAATGGTGGTGGAGTCACATCGTATAAATGCTACCTTGTCCCTAGAAAGAGAAGTATTTCATAGTCTTTAACAGCATCTGTTTTGATTACCTTTTTTCAATGATTTTTCTGTACATGTATGTATCTGTGTGAATTTACAGCACACATATGTGGGTGTTCGATCCTTTTGGAGCTGGAGTTACAGGTGGTTGTAAGCCATTTCATGCTAATCTTGGAAACTGAACCCAGGTCCTTGGCAAGAACAAGTGTTCTTCTTCATTGCTGAGCCAGCTCAGCAATGTAGTGGAAAACTTCTAAATAAGTATATCTCACTGAGGGAAGACTTTTTAATGCCCTTGATATATAACATCAAATTAGTTCTTAATAGTTTCTTTGGATGAGTACTTTCCTTATTTTGAATTTCAGGACAATTGTGTGACACTCCATCTCATGGGGCAGAAGTCACAGTATAAGAAACTGATGTCTACCCTAGGATTTATGTAAGATCATGCAGTAGATTTTTTTAAATCTCCCCTATTATTCTTCCAAAAGGCTGTTTCCATGTTTCTTTTTCATTTTTCATCTGTTACAGCTTTATTTAAGTCCTTCTTAGAGACTTAAAGAAGACTCACAAAATGTATATATGATCTTCTTAGGGAAAACACTTCAGATTCCAAATAAACTAATTCTTGAATTCCATAGAGACCCTTGGGTGAGATAAATTAGGCATTTGACATTTAAATAGGATTTATCATAAGAACTTTTGGGAAAAATGTTAAGAATATGAATACTATGCCTGCACAACAAAAGAGGGTACCAGATTTCATTGTAGATGGTTGTGAGCCACCATGTGGTTCCTGGGACTTAAACTCAGGACCTCTGAAAGAGTAACAAGTACTTTTAACCTCTGAGCCATAAAAAACAATGTGGGTAGTTGACAAGCATGTTAATCAATGGTGGAGAGGTTGCCTACCATGCACAAGGCTCTCCATTAGACTCCTAGCCCTGAAAGAACAATAAAATAAATTTAAGGAATATGAGATAAATATAATAATAGGAATAGTCATTATATATACATTACTTATAAATGAAATAGTTTCCTTTTCATTTTTTAACTCATACATGTAGAATTTTTGGGGTCCTATCTATAGGGAAAAAATTTAAATGGCCTGGAAGTGCTTAAATCCCTCTTGAGAATATAGAATACCTAATTTTAGAGTCAGAGAAGAGTTAAGAAAGCTGATTGTGTACTCAACAGAGGATTATTTGAGACCCAATGAAATTACATAAGTTGGTTATGAGTCTCAATTTTCTTACTGCTAATGTAGTATTTTCTCTATTCTGGGCAGTTGGTAATACAAAGCGAGTGGTTTTATCAGCTTCACTCATAAATTATTATAACTAAGAACTTAACTTTCTCAAAACAAACTTCAATAAAATAAGTTCATTTCAACTTTGACAAAATGCTAACTTTGCTTTCAAAACATTTACTTCTAATATACAAGCATTTCCCCAAATACAGTGTTGCTCATTGGGGAAAAGAAAAGCAAGTAAGGGAAATTTTGATTCATACAACTTTTATTTTGCTTTCCAAATTAGGTGTTTTTTAGTGGAAAAGATGAAAATACAAGTTACAAGTTAATTTTTTCACAACAAAATGTCATAAATTTCCAGTTCTTAACAGATGCTTACTACCAGAGGTTACTTTTTTTTGCCCTTGGTTTTTGAGACGGGGCTTCCCTGTGTATCCCTGGCTGTTCTGGAACCCACTTTGTAAACTAGGCTTACCTTGAACTCACAGAGATCTCTTTGTCTTTGCGCATAAACGTTTGGATTAAAAATATGCACCACCATACCCAGATGTCTACCAGGGGTTCTATAAAACATTTCTATGATCTGTTCCCAACTGCTGATCAAGTCTCTGTCTGGTAATTACTGAAATTGAGTCATGTTTTCTTTTCCTTTATTTTCTTTGTTTACATCTTTTTGCCTTTTCTAATACACTATTTCATTCACTGGTACTCTGCTTTCTTCATTTCAATAATTTTATATTGGTTGTCATTTTACTCTATTTTGAGCAGCTTTTTTTCTTGTAATATAGTTATTTTGGGGTTCATTTACAGGGTAACACTTACCCTCTGCTCATCTGATTTATTTCTGAGTACTATTTGATGTGGGATTCCCCTCTGTATGCTATGAATACCAATGGTTAATAAAGGACTGTCTTGGGGCTGTGCAGGACAGAATAGAGCTAGGTGGGGAAAAGTAAACTGAATGCTGGGAGAAAGAAGTCAGAGTCAGTGAGAAGCCATGCAGCCCCACTGGAGATAGATGCCGGAACTTAACCTGGTAAGCCACAGCCTCGTGGTGATACACAAATTATTGGAGATGGGTTAATTTAAGATATGAGTTAGCTAGAAGTACACTTAAGCTATTGGTCAAACAGTATTGCAAATACTATATGTGATTCTTTCGGGGCTGAGAAGCTGAGAACAAACAAGTGGCTTTCCCACAACAAATATTCAATTAAATGGATTGAGAATTTCAATAATCGGGTTTTATATTGTTTTTTGGATAAACTTTTGGGTAGTTACCAGTTTTGATTGTTTTTATGAGACTCGGGTGGGAGAACATGTGTGTCTCTGCATCCACATGCATTTTTTGTGTGCTTTTGCTTTGGCTCTGGTCGTTATTCGGTTCTTTTGTCCTATTCTGATTTTTAAATATTTATCCTAGTGTATTTTATTTTACTTTATTAGCATTCTTTAGATGCTTGGTTTTTTTTTCCAAGAAGAGACAGAAAGAGTGTGGATCTGGATGAGAGGGGAGGGGATGAGATACTGGGATGAGTAAGGAGGACTGTAATTAGAATATATTGTGTAATAAAGTTTATTTTCAATAAAAGAAACAAAAACAACAACAACAAAAAAAAACCAAAGGTGTCTACCTCAAAGGTCTGGATTGACAGAACGTATCTAACACGAAGTACCAAAGAACACTAAGATCTCCTCAATCAAGATGGTACAAGCGAGGAGAAACCTGGGGGGTACAAATGGGAGGAAAGCTCGGGCTGTCTCAACCACTCCAAGCAAGAGAGTTCTATAGAATTATTAATCGTAACAACCAGAACATTTTTTTCCAGGAAGCTGTTTGACAGCTTATGATATGTAAAATGAAGTGATCAAAAATAAAACAAGCACAGAAAACCACAAGGGGAGACTACATGCTGAGACTAAAGAGCAGCCGTGGAAATGGCAGAGGGTATGACAGCTCTAAATGTTTGGAGAGAAAATGTTTGTCACGTCAGATTTTTATGCCAACCAATTAGCTTTCCCCTATGAAAGCAACGAAAAGATAGAAAACCTTTGCAGATAAGTGGGATCTATCAAAGTGGGAAAAATTATGTACTGTTTTTTGAAGCTAAAAAATGTACTTCACTAAGATAAGTAATACATTTATACAGTCGCCTACTTATTAATTCAACAAATATATATTGAGTGGTTGCTATATTCCAGGCACTATGTTCCAGTTCCTATGAAACAATGCAACTTCTCCTTCCATTGATATACAAGAACAAAATGAGTCATAAATTAGTAGAGAAATAATACACATTGGTGCCTAAAATGAATTATGGGTTTCTGAAATATTAAATAACATTTCTTTCTTAGAGGGTAGAAATGTGCTCATCATTGACATACTTAACCATTTCATTTGCTATGGTCACTGAGTGGTCTGACAATTCCAGTTAATAGAAACTTTCTGTTGATTTACTACTTACATTAACTAGCCTTAGCCAATGACTAGATATAAGACTAAACAAAATCATTTGATTATAAAGTTATTGTGTTCATGATAACATTCAAAGATGACTGCAGGATAATACAATATCTGATACCAAAACCTTGCACTTTTATTGTAAGAAGGAAGTAACAATATCCATTTCTGTATTCCTAAATAATTCATATTTACTCCATTTGGATTATGAATTGCAGTTTCTCAGTCTGTGCTCTAAATGATTAGATAAGAAGTAGGAGCAAGGAATATTTTATCTTCATGATTCGTCTTTCCCATGGTCCCTTCCTAGATATATTCTTGATAGTCTACTGAAAGAATTATGGGCTGTTTTCCTTTTAACTTTTTAAAATATTTTTAGTAAAAATATCAAGCATTATGATCTTTTGGGGGCAGTGGAAACTGAAAGGGTCCACTGACCATAACCTGCGAGTTAATGGCTCCAAAATAAGTATAAATAAAGTCAAGAAGTCCTCTCATGAAGCCACTGGAAACTGAGTAGAAAGTCTGCCCTCTTTACAAATTCATATTATTTTGAATATTTACTTCATGTAATGGAAAAGTTTTATTAGAAGCACAAGGCAGGGGATACCAATACTCAGAGAGAAGATTCTTTAAAAAAACAGCATAAATTTCTTCACTATTATTTTCACATTCCTTGTTGACTTACACGCTTCTCTTGCAATAAATAATTTACTGTAATAAAAAATTTACTAGACTAAAACTATCATTAAGGTCACTGAAATAATAAATCATCACATTTTTACAGAGTATGCCTCGCTAACAAACTTTATTGCTTGGAGTTTTATTTGCTGGGAGATAAGATGAGCAGGACACATAGATGAAGCAGGGACTTCTAAATGAAAATTAAAACATTTCTACAGAAAGCCACCAGGATTGAACTTGACCTCTGGGAAACAAATCAAATACCCTCATAAATCTGTGCTTCTGACCACATCAAAATCATTTTTATGGACAAAATTTCTAGTGCTATCCCTAGCAATGTGCACATTCCTAACTCTCAAAGGAAAGGGCAAGGCACAATGCCAGCTTGCTCGTTAGCATCCTTCAAACACAATATGGACACTCTCAAGCTATGCTGTATCCAGAATATTTACAAACACCAAGATAACAGAGCTGTCTTTAGCCTGTGTTGCTATGTATGTGGAAGAATGTGTGCAGAAGTGTGTGTGTGTGTGTGTGTGTGTGTGTACATACATATGTATAACTTGTATAATGTACCCAGTCCATTGAAACTGCTTTATATAATACTTTAATAAATGAGATTTATCTAATATGCAAATAGATTATTATTTAATTCTATTATTTAATTGCCAAAATAAAATCTTAGACACAATCTAAATTACTTTGGAAACTCAGTGTCTTTTCAAGGGATAATGGATGAAGCAGAGTTCAAATGTTAAATGGTATTTTAAAAGACGCCGAGAACATTATTAATATAAACAGGTGCACGCTGCAATTAGAAAATGCATAATTCATAAGGTTTGTTTATTTATTTATATTTACCATACATGAAAAGGGCAAGTACTATTTGAATTTAAATGGCAATCCCATAAAGTGCCTTCCCGATCATAACTTTCCGTGACTATTCCCAAGAAACAAAATCACTCTAGCTTCAGTTACCATTCTTGACTTTAAAATGACTTTGTTCAAGAATTTATTGATTCATTTAATAAACAAACATTTATAATAGTCACTTAAACACTACATTGTGCGTGGTTGAATCATCAGATGACTAACGCATGCTCTTCTCTTGCTGGCCAGGATCAAGTTTTTCTGCAGAGAACCATGAAACCCAATGGGAAGCTGGTGTCACAAAGGTGACAATCAAGCTAGGAAAGCCAGACTAGACTACTGGCAGAACAATTGATAGTGATGCTGAAGCCATGAGCCATGTTTCTATGAGTTAGATAAAAAGAATGTGTGTCAAGTTCTAAAATCTTAGGAAAAGTCAAGAAAATGTCAAAGTTTCACTAAGTATTGACTAAATTTCATTCAGAAAAAAAATCTTTTAATTTCTTTAGTGTAAGACTTTTGCTATTTCCTACGGGTGATTGAGATAGATAGCAAGAAGGATTAAGCCGTTAATCAGCTGTACATCAGGACTAACATACTGGAAATTGCAAAGAGTACTCTGATAAAGTGAGAAGGCACAGAAGAAGAGTAGAAGGGCCGGTAAGGGCTCAAGAGAGCCAAAGACCAAAGCCACCCATGTGATGAAGAACCAGAGATAAAGTACCCAACCTTAATAGCAACAGACAGCACTATACATCCCTGAGTATCTTAGCCAGAACACTACCCAGGCTGAGAAAATAGGAAAAGACCACGTGGAAGAGGCAACTTACAAAAGGAAGGGAGAAATGGCATTCCTCCACTGAGAAAATGCATGGACCACCATGCTAGGACGAATGGTGGGGTACAGTCTACTATCAAAAACCAAGGCATAATCCCACAAACCCAAAGTAAGTCACTACAGGGATAAAAACCATGATAGGTATGGAAGGGAAAAGGAGAAGATGATTAATTCTGAGTTTTTTGGGGTCCGTGGCTCACATTACTTCTTGGCTCTAAGAGCCAGAGAATATACAATCGCAGCTGTGTACTCTCCAACCAAAGCTAGGAATCCTTATTTGGAAATAGGACTCCATAGTTTAAACTCCACTGACATTAGGGTATATTCACCTTTTAAAAACTATATTTTAACTTATGTGTATGATTGTTTGTCCTGTATGTGAGTTGTGGTGCAACTTGGCTCCTATGGAGGTCAGAAGAGATTGAGAGATTCCTTGAAACTGCAATTAAAAACTATTGTAAGCCACTGTGGATTCTGGGAACAGAAGCCAGGCACTCAGTAAGAACAGATTAAGTTAACAGCAAGTGTTGTTGACTGAATCACCTCTCTAGGTCTAAGCATAGCCATCTTTGAGGGCAGGGAAGAAGAATAAATCAGTGCACATACTTCCATTCCAGCACTCAGGCAGCCAAGGCAGGAAGGTCTCAGTGTGTTGGAGGCCAGCAAAGTCTAGCAAGAGATTTCCAGAACAGCCAGGGCTACATAGAGAGACCTTGTCTCAAAAATAAATAGAAAAATAAGTAAATAAGGGAATAAAGGTGAGAATAAATAGTGTAGAGGAGGAAGAGAAGGAAGAGGAGGAAGACTTAAAAGTGTAGATGTGAAAATTCAGCAAGTACACTAGAAACACCTGTTTCTAGACTGAAGAATGGAAGCTAAAACAGCTGTTTACGTTTTGTCCTAGCTGCATAAGACAAGACCTCACGTGGAAACACTGATCACAGATATTTCATAGGGACTATGAAAAATATTAAATGAAGAAAGTGAAGCAGGCAATTTGCCTCAAAAGATGATTTTATTTGCCAAAGATGACTGAAAAATATCTGTTTCTTTTGCCAGATTTCCAAAAAAGCTTTGTATATCAGAAAATAGCACTAATTGGATATGTGTGTTGTATATAAGTAAAATTAAATATAGGGATATTATATTAGGATACACTAATAGTACACAAATGTTGATGATATGATTAATTTTTTAAAGCAATAATCATCACATTACAGAAAAAAATGGAAAAAGAAAGACTAGTCTCAATATTTACACATCCATTGAGGTTTTGGTGCATTTTTTTCAGGTTTGAAAACATGCACTGTTGCGTGTGCAATCTCCAGTGTCCTTTGAAAAGAGGGACATCTTACTGAATGTTAAAATGAATCTCTATTACTTGACTTCCAAACTGTGTCATTCTTGCACTGAAAGCAGTGAAGCTGTGTGTCATGCTTTAACCATCATTTCCAGCCTTGTTACTAAATGCTTAGAAATGGCTAGTGCTGCCCTCAATTTCATGAATGGAATTATAATGCCCAGAACATGAATGTTAATAGACCCGTTCTAGCCTGGGCTGGACAGACTGCATGTAGCTCACCATGTTCTCGTTCAGAAACAAATTTTGAAAGGGTCATTGACAAATGGTATTACATTCATTAAAAAGAGGATCACCTGGCTGCTGAATGCCAAATGAGGGACATTAAAGTAATTGAAGGTGTTTAACCTTGAGAAGAAAAGCTCTGGAATGAAATGGAGAACGTGATGGATCTCATCAACGCCCTGAGGTTTTGGTGTGTGGAAGAAGCATTTGGCTTGTTTCATGGGGTAAAAGAGACCGGGAATCAGATTATGGCTTAGTCTCAAAGAGCTAACAAGGAAGGCTCCTTTGGAAAGTCTACTGGGCTCTCTGCTCACCGTTCTGGAGAATGTTCAAGTAGAGACTGAAGCATCTCATGGTCGATGTTCTTAATTGAAAGGTAAGTTGAACTGGCCAGAATGATAATTCAGATATCTTCAGGGGCTCAGGAAGGTTTATGTTTTAGAGCGCCTTAGTCACCATTCTATTACTAGAAGAGACACCATGACCAAAGCAACTCTTATAAGAGGAAGCATTGAACTGGGGACTGACTTACAGTTTCAGAGTTGAGTCCAATTATCACAGCAGGAAGCGTGGCAGTATGCCTGCAGGCATGATGCTGAAGAGTTACATCCTTATCTGCAGGCAGAAAGGAAGAGTGGGAGAGGGAGGGGGAAGTGGAAGGACAGAAGAGAGAGGGGGAGAAAGGGAGGGCCTGGTATAGACTTTTGGCTCTTGAAACTTCAAAGTTCAACCCTAGTGACGTACCTACTCCAAAAATGACATACCTCCTAATCCTTTCCTGACAGTTCATTGACTGGGAACTAAGCATGCAAGTCTGTGGGAGCCAAACTGATTCAAACCACCATAAAGAGGAAGCTGAGAAGTACCCAGAGAGGAGCATGTGACCTGCTCCAGAATGATGAACACCACCACCACTACACTGATGGCATATATATATTCATATCTGAAGCATTCAAACACACATGTGCGCACACATGCACACACACACACACACACACACACACACGCTCATACTCCTCCTTACCTACACACACATTCACACATCAGAGCACACATACACACGCATGAACATACTTACATGTGAGTGCAAATGCACACACACACACGGGTGTGCACAGGCATACATGCATAGATGCTCACATGCACACACATACAAACACACATATTTCACACACAAAAGCACACACATGAACATACCTACATTCAAGTTCGAGCACACACACACACCCCACACACACATACCATATTAACACATACCATATTCAGTCTATTGGTACCAAAGCTTTTAATCTGTCCGATTCCTGAGGCCTCTTCCAATGTTAACGTTTTCCCATTCCGAGATTATCTTCTACAGGTTATGTAATACTTTATGCTAATAATAACTAGTATTTTCCCATTTAACTTACCTTGTACAAAAGCTGAAAAAAATTCATTGATATTTTGCATTTTAAAAGAAAATTTAACTTTTTATAATAGAAAGTATTTCAGTGTTTACTCACAAATCTCTAAAAACCCAAGGTTAATAAGAATTAATAGCAATTTTTAAATTAATGGTAACATCTGTCATTGTAGAGGTAAGTAAGCAGAATCCTTAAAGAGTCTAAGTATTTGATTAAAATTTCTTTCGTTGAACTATCAGTATCTACTCATTCCTTTTCTCAATACTTCACAGTAAGGGCCATATGCATTATTAATATGGAAAAAAACAACTCAAAAGTACAACCTAGTATTTGAAGAAGTGTACCCACATTTAAACAAGGAATCATAATTTTAGCATTGTTTGAAATACAATTATTCGTCATGTACCTATGGGGATCTATTCTGAGAAAAGCATCAGATGACAATCCTATTGTTGTGAGAAATCATAGAATATGTTTACAATGCTCTGTCTTGCATTGCCAACAACACATCTGGGCTACGTGGTGTGGGTGACAGTGCCATTTAACCAAATAGCCCAATAGGCATTGTAATATTAATCCACTGCTCCTAATAACCGATGAACAAACACAAGATTAAATGACACACAAGAGAATATGACTAAGTCAGAAGCTTGTAAAGCATGAGATAAAAGAGACTCTCTCAGCATAGTATAGCATAGCAGCTGTTTTATGAAGTTTTTAATAAAAGAATTACATTCTAAAATAATGAAAAAATAATATACATATATAGATCAGAACATGGTTGCTGATTATTAAATATATTGTGTACATTATTGTGTGAGATATATTTTATATGGTTGGCAGCACAGAGAATTTGTTTACATTAGCAATACCCTGACATACAAACAACGCATGTTCACAAAATTATGATGACTATGGAATCACTAGTTGGTTGTGTCAGCTTCACAATAATCACATGGGATCATCACTGTGCATACATTCATAATTGTACATGAATGAAATTAGATGTAAAGTATATCTTGACATAAATTTATGAAGTATGTAGGATATATATGTCACATGTAAGTAGTCAGGTTACTGACGATAAGGTATTTAGTGTCACAAAATAATTTTTATTGGAAGAAATCATATGTATATAACATGTTTGAGTTTACTTGAAAGATATATGCTATTTTCAACATTACTAAAACACTATTTTGAATCTCTGATATTTGAAGTGCCTAGTAGGTGCTCCTATTTTGGGAATTTTGGAAAATTGTCAGAGTCATAGTTCAAGCTATAATATGCCTTTTACTGTGTGAATTGTTCTTGCCCAGCAAGAGTCCATATTTTTACAACTTCAGAATGGTCCTTACTTATTGTAAAGGACTAGAAAAAATCATTATAGTTAACTTATTACCTGGATGCCCCCATTCTTATCAGCACATGGCAAGATTACCCTTCATGCCCCAAGTCAAAGACCAAAGAAACCCTTCTTCAATATACCTTCCCTCTGTCTTTATTCCTCTACTTCCTTTTCTTTAAGATATGGTAGCAAGACTTTATAGTGCTAAAGGATACAGACTTTGCAACCAAAGTTCTTTGGTTCAAAGTTTGGCTACATTCTTATCAATGTGTGATTTGGGGATGGTCATTTCACATCAGTGTGTCCCAGCTTCATTTCCATAGCCAAGACAGTGAAAAGTTCATAAGATTGTTGTGCTCAAATGTGATTAAACTCAACTTATTTCTAAACTGCTCATGGACTATTTGACCAGTAGTAAGTGGCTTAAGTTCTTAGCAGATAAGTGACTTCCTAACAAGAACAAACATGTGACCCTATCTCATCTAGCATGCAAAAATAAAATTAGGATAAAATTTGAAACTCAGTGAATAAAATTATTCAAAGTGTGAGAAGAAAATGTAACTGTTTCTATACTCCCAAAGAAGTAGTCCCTAAGTGAGTAGTCATAGTATGTGGATGACATGCTAGACTACTTCAATGAATCTCATTATAAATCAGTTTAAAATCCCACGTTAACCAAGAGAAAAGAGAGACAGGACACAAATGATGATAATGCTGTTTCCAGTGATTAAAACTCCTAAAAAAAAAAAACAAAGACAATATAACCCCAAGGAAATGGCAGGTCATAAACTTGGAGAAACAACTGACAAGAGATATACACATTTTTTAATTATTGAAAAACAGGTGATCACAAGTGTAGTCACTTAAGACAACACCGACCTCATTCTGTCTGTAGGTCAAAAGTTAAAGCCCAGTGCAGCTTAGCTGGAACCACACCTTTGGTGCCAGTCTGCCTGTGCCTCCTCTGCAGGCTTCGCTGGTTCTTGCTTAAGTTGTGAGTGAAGGTCCCTTTCTTTCTTATTTTTTTTCAAAGATTATTAAATTATAAAAGTTTCCATTTCTGCCCCTCCTCCCAACACCCTCCCACTCTCCCCCTCCCTCTCCTCCTCCCTTTCCATCCCTAAGAGCAGTCAAGGTTTCCTGCCCTGTGGGAAGTTCAAGTTCCTCCCTCCTCCCTCCAGGTCCAGGACGACGATGGATGACGATACAGACAGAGACCCACATTGGAGCACCGGACTGAGCCCCCCAAGGTCCAAATGAGGAGCAGAAGGAGGAAGAACATGAAAAAGGAAATCAGGACCATGAGGGGTGCGATCACCCACTGATACAAGGGGACTGATCTAATGAGAGTTCAACAAGGCCAGCTGGACTGGGACTGAACAAGCACGTGATCCAACCAGATTCTCTGAAGGTCCCTTTCTTGTGGTTGCTTCCTAGCTACCTGTCCGCTGGAGGTCCCAACTTAAGTCCAAGAAGCCACTCAGAACTCCTGGGTGCTCTTCATAGTTCCTTCCACACAGACTTCTCCTATATGGCTGTGTATTTTATCAGTCCCAAAAGGGGAGTCTCACCCCAAAGAAGATATGACCTGTCATGTGAGGGCATCTGTTAATTTGGGTCTAAGAGCAGGTCTTCTCTGAGTAACTGTAATTGAAACTTCAAAGTAACTTCATCTTTGCAATATCCATTGGCTAAAAGCAACCATAGATTATACTACATGTAAGGAAAGGGAAGTATGTACATGAGCAGCAGGTGTGGAAGAGAAGGGCCACCTCAAAGCTTTACTCCACGGAGAAGTGAATACTTGGTAAGCTTCTCAGCGATAAAGTAAAAATTATCACCAAGCATTTGAAGCAGAGTGGTCATAAACTGTTGGATATATACATGGAAGGTTTCAATATGAACGGTGCCTGACAGCATCTATCAAAGTTCGCTGTATACATATTGTGTAGGCGACTGATTCCTTTTCTGTAGCACAAATAATAAAATCCCAGAGACAGTGCCAGATGTGGCACAAATACCAAAACCCCAGAGACAGATTTGGGCTTCAACCTAAAGATCAGAAAAGCAAAGCAGACAACCATAGAGAAATCCCTTGCCTCTATCAAAACATCAGACCAAAAGGGCGAGATCCTGTCTCCATAAATACTCAGAGTCCACACTCCAGTGAGTTCCTGTCTCTTCCCCCTTTATATTCCTCTCTCTGCCCATATCACTCCTGTCTCCACCTCCCTAGTGCTGGGATTAAAGGTTTGTGACTCCCAAAACCTGGAGTTAAAGGTATGAACCACCACCGCCTGGATCTGTTTCTGGATTGATCTTATGTAACCCAGGGTGACCTTGAACTCTGAGAGAACTGTTTGCCTCTGTCTTCTGAGTCCTGAAAGTAAAGGTGTGTGCCACCACTCCTAGGCCTGTATGGCATGACCACTGTGGCTGTTTGGCCCTTTGATCTTTATTTATTAAATCTCAAATAATATACTACTATACTTTCCTAATATATGTATAGCATATGAAGGCTAGGTGAACCAAAATGTTTAAAATAACATCCTTATAACAACAAAACATCCTAAATGCAATTGAGAATTAAATAACACACAGAGCATTTGCACTAAGAAGTATGAAAATGTTAAAAATGAATGAGATAGGGCTGCATAGACTAATATAGAAGATTAGTAATACATGGTTGATAAAAATTTAAAGGCAAGTTTCAGAAGAACAGCATCATGTAATGCCATTTTTAAAAATATATGCCTGTGTATCTACTCACTTATGCATCCGTTCATCTGTATTTTCATGTTTTAATGAGAAAGTAGATACAGAATGATACCCGGCAGGTTGCTAAACATTTATCAGTTGAATATTTAGAGAGCACAAGTGATATTTGCATATTTTATAAAATTTTCAGTTTTTACAACACAATGATTTTTGCATAGTTTACATAAGGATGACTATTATTTATCCGTGAGTGTATTTTACTGAATGTAGTTTTCTTCCATTCTCCCATTCCTATTTTACCATATTATCATGTGAATATATATTTTTTATTCATATGCCTTCTTCAATATTAATTTTACTCCTCAATATCATTTATAGAGATATATGTACATTTGGATAGAAGTGTGGAAGTGACAAATCCTATACTATTGTCACAGTCAAAACGTAAAGGGCACACAGATAAGGAACTTCTAGTGTTACATTTCAGTACACAGAATAAGCAAAAATGGCAGCCGTGATAAAGGAAGACTTATGGTTATGAAGTTTTTCTTCCTAATAAACTACAACCTACATTAACAAAGATTTATTTTGTAATCTTACGGCTTATACTTAAGAAGATTAGCTTGGGTAGTACCTTCTACTACTGTCATTACTAACTGGTTTGGGTAATAAGGTTAATGTAACTAAAGGAAGATGCAGCCTTTCTACTTTTATCTATGCTTCTGTGCAGCTGCACACAGTAAGGACCAACCTTTCCTTTCAATCATGAAAAATCTGGCCTAAAAGCCACATAAACTTGGATGTTTGCAGCTTCTGACTGTCTTTTAAATTTCTTCTATAGTAGCAGTGACCAAAGAATACACTGAAGAAAGAGCGCACAGAGGTTGGATTTGGAAGAAATGCATTTTGTAAAATGTCCCTGAAGTGCTAAGCGCACTACAAGGTGGAGCTAAGACTTCAGGCAATTTGCTTGCACAGAGTACTGTGGGGTGGATTAGCAATAAAGGTACCTAGAGTCTCAGGAGAGTGGAGAACGATGTGTCCTACACATTGAACAAAGCCCAGGAGACATGGATGGACACAACTTATCCCAAGATTCCTGAATTAACTCAGTTATTTTGCTTTGGTGCTACAGTTAGATGAGGCATTATCTATGAGAACTTTTTCTTAGTCAATAGAACAGGGTCAGGGAAGGTAATTGGGTGAAAACAGTCTTGTGGCTTAAGGAAAGCAATAAATGAGCCAATGGTCCTTTCCAGCTTTACAAACTTTTAGCATATGCCTCACTGAAGCAATCTCCATTATTATATTGATCTATTCCCATCAAAGCCAGAAACTCATTTTGTTTGTTTTGTTTTTGTTTTGTTTTGTTTTTTGAGACTGGGTTTCTCTGTGCAGTTTTGGTGCCTATCCTGGAACTAGCTCTTGTAGACTAGGCTGGCCTTGAACTAACAGAGATTCACCCGCCACTGCCTCCAGAGTGCTGGGATTAAAGGTGTGTGCCACCACCGCCCACCTAATACCAAGAATTCTTAGTTGCACATATTTGAGCAATGGACCCAACAGGTTATATTTAGCAACATATATGTATATGCAAATCCATATAAGCATGCAGTAGCAATTATTAAAAGAAGAGGCTATGAATTTGAAGAATTGGAGGAGCTAGAAAGAGAAAAAAGAAAGGAGAAATGTTGTAATTTAATAATGATCTCAAAATAACAAAGAAAGAAAAATAATTTTTAATAAATGCTTTAGTTCGAAAATTTTTACTTGAAGGACACTTGCAAGAATAACTAGGAAAGTGTTTTCCCCAATTCCTTCAGTAGTCACAAGACATGAAACGTTTTAAGCCCATTACGTAGCTTTAGTCAGAGATTTGGTCCATGGCTGTGGAAAGCTAGCTGAGCATGAAGAACCTCTGTGTGAGCCAGCACCATCCATCAGGCAGCATGCCTCCGTGGTCTTTGCTCTGTTTCCTTGGTTAGCAGTCAGTTCTCTGGTCAGAGGTACGGCTGTATTTGATAGCAAGCAGTTCAGCCTTTAGGTTCCTGACTTGAGTTTCAGCCTTGGCTTCCCTCAATAATGGAGACTTGGAAGTAAAAGATAAAATAAACCCTTTCCTCCCCACGTGGCTTTGGCCAGAGTGTTTTATAGAATGAAACTAGAAAAGTAAGTTACTAAACACACCTTACAGTCCAGGGATGAAGCATGAGGTCCCACCTTCTAAAGATACCGTTAAGCACAATTAAAATTCTTCTGCAAGATATGGTCTTATTTTTGGTATTGGATATTCTTTTATTTTTTGTACTATAATTAAATTCTGTCTTAATTGGTGTCTCGGAGTTCAAATTCTTTTAACTCCCGTGTTAGTAAGTGCTCCGCACCGCAGACAGTCCTCACTCTGCACTGTCGAGTGCTAAGAACCCAACTCTATAGCAGGGTGGATGAACTTCCATTGTTTGGCTCCACAATAGCCAGTGTAAAAAGCTGAATGTGGCAAATGTTAGGCCCCGTTGATAAACTGTAAGCAGAGGCGTATGCAGCCCAAAAGCTGAATTACAGATGCCTTTGTTTACAACACGCTAAATCTACATGAAAACCATTCATCCAGGTAATTTACTGCACTAATTTTCCAAATATTTGTAGAAGAACCTCAGCTTGGAAAGAGAAGGCAGGCTAGATAGACGGTTCAGCGGTTAATAGCACTCACTGACTGTTTTCTTCCACAGGACCCGCATTTGGTTGCCAGCACTCATGTTGTGACCCTAGCCATCTGTAACTGCAATCCTAGGGGATGCTATGTCCTCTTTTTGCTTCCAAGGGCACCAGGCACACATGTGGTACAAAGACATACATTCAGGATGAGCATACCCATACATATAAAATTCATAATTGCTTTAACTTTCAAAAGAAATGGAAGGCCGAGACTGTGTATGGTGACACACACCTGTGAGTCAAGTCTTCCTACCTATGTAGGAAGATTGGTAGCTGAAACATTGAAATTAAATTAATTTAAAGGAATGAATCATGGTGGCACACAACTGTAAACACAATACTCAAGATGCGGAGGCAAAGGGATTGGGAATTCAAGAATGGTTTAAGAAACAGTGAAAGTGTGGCTAGCCTCAGCTACATGAGAGGCTTTTAAAAGAGAATGAAGGAAGGAATGAGGGAAGAAGGGAGAGAGGGAGGGAGGGAGGAAGGGAGAGAGGGAGAGAGGGAGGGAGGGAGGGAGGGAAGAAGAAAGGAAGGAAGAAAGGAAGGAAGGAAGGAAGGAAGGAAGGAAGGAGAGAATCTGTAGTTAAGAAAAATGAAAGGCATAATCAAGACAATATTCAGAGGGATAGCATTGTTTATATCAAAGCTGATTTCCCACTTAACACCAGCCTTGACTTTTCTCATTTTACAATGTCGCATCTCTGACACACTGCCTTTCCCATAGAACTGCCTATTTATTAAAAGAGCTACAGGTCTTAGAAAACTAAAACCCCAAAAGATGCATTTAAAATTAACTTACATTTTTTAAAATAACATTTACACAACATAAAAAGGGAACCCTGCAAATTTTAATTACCCTAATTTTTTTAAAAAAGGTTATTATTACAATAATCAATTCCAAGGCTGCATATATTAATGAGATAAGCACACTATTCTGATACTTGGGAGCTCTTGACCCTAATGTGCTCGAGACGAGAGACTGTCTAATTAGGATGCACAGCGTCATGTGCTCCTACATTTATCAGCCAAGGGATGTGTTTGTTAATTCTTTCCTGTGAACAAAATGCCAAGTGCTCAGAGGCCAAGTGTAAACAGTCAAAATGAAGCGGAATATTAAGTAATTACATAACAAATTCAGACAGTGTAGACAATAATTACCAAGACCAAAGCCCTCGTCGCCGACTCCTGGACATCTAAGCTATCTATTAAAGTACTGGCCGAAGTCCATATAGAAATGACACTGGGCTAAATGTATTTATTAAGATAAACTTGAATGGGCTTGTTTGCTATTTATGATAATTAGGAAAACAAAGACAAAGTGTAAAGAAGATCATCATATTATAATTTAGCTTTAAAGTTCTTTTGCCATATAGGTGGTAGAAAATATTCATGTGTGGGGGAGAGAGAGTACCCATAAAGAAAGTTGTTTTTCTTTTTTAACTCATTCTGAAGTCATTGGATTTTACAAAGCATTCAGCTGAGATATCTTAATTCTCTAATATATCTTGAAATTGAGTCATTGCCGTTTTCACACAGGGCTAAAGCTGAAGGGTACACATACCTTGTCGACAGCTTCGACAGACACCGCCTTATGTTTCCCTCTTTCGGGAACCACACCACCTAATTCCCAATTAACACAGAGATTCATGTTGAATGAAAGCCCCGGTCAGGCCTCTGTATTCCCCCATCAGTCATCCGTAGTGTTCCCAGACAGAGCATCACTGAAGGGCATCTTACAAGCATGATGGGGGGAAAGCCATTTGCATCATTTTGCAAAGAGGACCACATCCCAGTGAGCAGAAAACCATGGTCCTCTTTGCAAAAATGGCCAGGTGTCAGCATGGAGAGGGGAAAAAAGAAACTCCAGCTTCTGACAGGTCCAGCACTCACGCTTCTTACCCCGCTCCTTGTGGTTATTTCAAAGCAGAACTTCATCCAGTAACGGAGGGGACATCAGACAAGGGACCTCAGTAATGTCAGGAATACTGGCTGTTTGCCTCAGCAAAGCCTCGGGGATGAAAGAGGTCTTGTTCACCACTGTTGGAAATTTCAGTTTGTCCCAACGAGAAGAAAGAGAAGTGTTTGTTTGAGGAAGCCGGGAGTGAACACAGCAATGTCACCAGTCAGAAGCATGTGGCTCTGGGCCAATTACCCAGTTCCCCTGAATTCTTGTAAAAAAGCACCTAGAGAGAGCCTTCTCTTTGAGGACCATGTCTCTCCCCGTTCCCATCACTTCTGAAGGCCCTGCATTCAAAGGGCTCGTTAGAAAGGTGGAGTAAGTAATCTAATTATAGCTGTTTAGGAATCTCACTTTATGCATTTTCTTCTGAAAACGACATGATAAAATATACTCGATAAGAGTTAATTTATTTGATAACATCCATTAGGCAAGGCTGGGTATGCTTTGTCCGTGGTTTTTTTCTAGTGGTAAGTGAATTAAATGAGAGCAATTGGAGATGCAAACATTGCGTCCTGGTCCGTATTTTCAGGCGCCCTTTGCCACAAATCAGTCTTTCCTTCACCTCGCCACTCTACTGCTGTCTATAATTAACATATGACGTTGTGAGTAAACAATTTACCTTCTAGATTTTAGCACTGTAGTTTAAATGGAAAAAGAGTTATCTTTTGGCACAAGGGCACACAGTGGGAGCTAGGATTACAACTGTAGCTCTATGAATGCAGCAGGCTTTGGCCCTAAATTTGAAATTTTGAAGCTGTTGGATCAGTAATCCTGAAACAGTACTTTTATATCTGTTATTTATGAAAACTAGAAATAATTTTAATATATATTTCCATTAAAAAGATGTGGACTTCCTTCATTTTCAATTATGCAATAATACTCTGGAAACTTTTTACAATTAAGGAAACATACTAAAAAAGGTCAATGATAAGGGGTGTGAGACAGGAGTCTTGTAACATTAAGACTTGATTTAATGAGACAGAATAAAAGAAAGTATAAAATAAAGAGTATAATTATAAATGCATCTGAATTTTGAGTTGCAGAAAAACAGTAAAGAATTCATCCTTACGGGAAGGACCATGACCAACAGAAGTAGGGGAACACAAGCAGCAGTGGCTCCATGGAAAGTTCTGGAGACTGCGTCCTTAGAACACTAACCCCAGGTCAATATCAGTGGAATATATAGTGTTCGGATCACCATTCATTTTTCTAGAGACACTTAACACAGACATGGTCATGAAAGAATTTGTTTCTTTTATAAACAATCCAAATTATTTTCCTTCCCCAAAATGCCCGAGCAAAATAAGATTGGAGTAAGCCCCTAAAAAGTTTTCTTAGACTTAAAGAGGTGGATAGATGATAATGAGGACGATAATACTATTAAGTAATGGATCAAATGTCACTCATTGAGTACACTGGTATGCACAGTTTAGGGAGATCAGCAAGGCAACCTTCAGGGATGCTTGACTTAATATTACTGAGTAATTCTCAATGAAGCTTCGTATCTTCACCATAATAAATGAATGGGAATCTTGTAATCGAGTCTCTAAGAATGATGGAATCTCTTTTTAGATCTCTTTTTGTTTCTAAAAAAAAAAAAAGTATCATTTGTGGACATTTGTCCAGACTGACAACGGAACCAGGACAAGAAAATCAGACATTCCGTATGAAACTGCCCTGCATACGACAAGACGAACAGCTCTTTAAAGTCTACCGAACAGAAAGCCCAGGATCAGGTGTGCGCAGAGTTCGTGCTATTGCAATTGCTCGGTACAACCTAGAACGTGACAGAGAGACCATACTGCTGAAGACACATGGAGAATTCAAACCCGTCCTCTCCTGGACCCTTCCTTCCTACTCATGTGATCTTGAAGTAAATACTGTTATTTCTCAAAATGGAGAAATAAAAACAAAGCCTGAGACACGGAAGAGCTGTTGCTTTCTCAAGGCACTGATCAAGAGATTTTGTCATTTTATCAATTGGACGTGTGCCCCTCGCTACCATGTTACAGCAGCAGCCAACAGTCACAGAGCTGTGATATGGGAATACGATAGCAATGTAGATACAGAACCTGGCTGAAAAGATATTAGCTTTATATGAAATAAATACATCACCATGGTAATTACCCCAGAAACATTTATTCAGCTGCATTAAATAAGCATAAAGCATTAGGACCTCCCATTAAAAAGCAACTGAATTTTGATTAAATAATGCCATACGCTGTGATATTCAATATACTCTTCAAGTGTCAGGGAAAGGCACGAAAGTAATGACTATAAAAGGTAACAATGGCCATATTCCCACACTATATTCATAAATTGTATGGGCCCACTGTAAATTTTTAAAGAGGTCTTACACTGTGTATAAAAGCACTTCTACCCTGCACCTGGAAATTACTGAACTGTAAGAAAGAATGATGCTCTGACAGAATAATGCTTGCCTCTTGGGAGAAAAATGTGCTGGATTTGTTTTTTAAAATTTTCCCTTTGTATATTTCAAGGTTTATAACTCCCAGAGAGGCGTGTGCACATCTCTGCCTGAATGCAGCCTCATTATGTGCAGAACAAACGCAGGGGCAATGTGTCCTGCAGGCGCAATGTTTTCTCCAGCAGAACCATTAGTCCACCAGGAGTTGCCCATTAAACGTGTGTCTTTTTACAACCAGCTGGATCACTTCCTATTACTCATAACAGGGTTATTTACAAATGAGATTCTGAAAGGGTAACATTGTCTGCCTCTGCCAAGGTACCTTCTGTTCTATTAAGAATATAAAAAGGTAAGAAACAGAAGGGAAACACATCTTGCCAGTTAACGAGATGCTGGTTATGGGCCGGAGGCAAAGCCCAAGGCCCTTAAACCAGCCAGTCATTAACTACCAGGCGATGCCTACAAAGAGGTCACCTTTGGGGCTAGAGGGGAGAGCAGAGACATCCAGGCTAAATGCTTGCCTGCATACAGTACAGGAAAGCTAAAGAGCTTCAGAAGACAGACGAGAACAATCCAAGAAACACTTTGCTTCAGCTTCACCTGAAATCAGCTAACAACATACACCAGCAATGTCAAGAAGGAAAACTACATGTCTTGTCTCTTCTTGTTTTCTTATTAACATTTTCTTTCTCATCCTTCATGAAATAGAAAGTCTTGCATGCAGTGTTCAATTATAGATCTGGATTAAACGTTAGGAATTTTATGAAGCAATCTATAAATGAATGCCTACTTGTTTCATCTCAGCTGTAAGTGGAGAACAGTATTGTGTTGACCAAGGATTCAAAGGAAGCGAAATAGCAACAAAATAGCTAGGTTGTTCTAATTCTAAGGTTGCAGTAAAATCTCTGACTAACAGTGTTCCCTATACGCCATTTTACCTTGACTAAAAATTAAAACATAAGTTTGGGTGTGAAAGCAGACTTCTGCCTTGAGCTGCCGCTGGGATGGATTGCATTTGGCTTTGATTTCCAAAATATCAGCAAATCCATAAACCTAAAGGAAATGGATCTGCAAGGGCTATGGAGAAAAAACTAGAAGTTTCTTACTTTTGTGTGTCTAGCGTCATACACCCACATCCAAACTCACTAGTCTTATTTCTGTAATATAACCTCATGCCTTGAAATGATTCGGACTTGGGCTAGGAGGCTTGCTGTTGTGCAAACATCCCAAATGTACTTCCTGGAGCCCAGGGATTCTGGTCAGCTACTAGAAAAAACATCCTGATGTAATCAAGAGGTACAGTACGAACAAGATGAATGAGGCTACTGCTAGCAAGTCATGGCACAGTGTCTCGCAGTAAATTTGAATTTTGTAGGTAAAAGGAATAAACTCTGCCTAATAAAAAGTATAGTGAATACAAAAGCTAGTAACAGTTATTTGCTCTGTCAGCTTCTGTGTACTGCACATGATTGCATGTACTGTGCATTTGAGACTAGGAGCACAGTAGGTTCATGTCAGATACCCCAGAAACATGTGAGCAATGTGTTTCAAGCCATCATGATAGGATAGATATGATTCTACTAGACAATGGGAATTCCTCAGCTCCTCCAAAATCTTTTAGGTTCAGCACTGTATATGTTGTCTGTCATGAATGGAAAAGTTGCAATGCAGCATGTGAATGAATATTCTCACATATATTTCTGTGTATTTTATCACCATACCTGTATCTTTTCCTCTTATTGACCACAAATACATAGGGCTCTAAAGTTCTTCGCAAGCCCCAGAAATAGACAATTGAAAACAAAAGGAACAGAAAGCAATCAAGACAGATTCCCTAAGTTAAAACCAGAGAGTTTTATCACATACCCAATAGAATCTAACTCTTTCTTTCTTTAATATTTAACTTATGCTTCTCTCCTACATTACATCTTGACTGGAGCTTCCCCTCCCTCCTGTCCTCCCAGTCCTGCCCCCTACCTCTCTGCTCACCATGATCCATTTCTTCTCTGTCTTCCTTCAGGAATGAGCAGGCCTGCCATGAATGTCAACAAATACAGCATAACAAGATGCAATAAGGCTAAGCACAAACCCTTAGATCAAGGCTAGAAGAGGCAACCGAGTGAGGATGAGAAGGGTTCTAAGAGCAGGCAAAAGAATCATAGACATGCCCACTTCCCCTGTTAAAAGTCCCACAAAAACCCCAAGCTAAACAACCATATCTTATGTGCAGAGGACATAAGGCAGAGCCATGGAGGATTCATTATTGCTGCTTTAGTCTCTCTGAGCCCCTATGAACCCTGTTTAAATTATTCTGCAGGCCTTACTCTTGACCCCTCTGGCTCCTATAATCATTCCTCCTCCTCTTCTGAAAGGTTCCCAGAGCTCCACCTACTGTTTGCCTGGGGGTCTCTGCATCTGCTCCTATAAGCTGCTAGAGGAGGACTCTCTAATAATGATTGGGGTAGACACCGATCTATGAGTACAGCAGAGTATCATTAGGAATCATTTTATGGTTTTTTTTGGGGGGGGGTTTCCCATCCTGTTTGAATCTACCCTAGGTCTCTGGACAACCAGCTTCTGGTAGGGATCAGGTTGGGGGGAGGGGCAGAGAAAGAAAGTACTGGGAGAGGCGCCTTGAATTGGAAAGAAAGTACTGGGAGAAATCCCTGGAATTGGGAGCCATTTGGAGGGTGATGTGGAGACCTTGTACTGTGGAAATTTCCTAGATGTCATGGGGGTGATTCATAGTAATGGGGGATACGGAGGCTAAACTAGCAATCTTCTATACTTAGGCAAGGCTTCCAGTGGTAGGGCTGAGACACCAACCCAACCACAAAACTTTTGACCCACAACCTATTCTGCCTCCAAAAATGTGCTGGAGCATTGGTGACTCAGAGCTTGTGGGCCTGGCCAACTGATATTGCCTAGAACCTAATTCTTAATTTCAATGTCTCTTTGTCATGTTCTCTTTCCTTTGCTATCACTCAACAAGCATCTTTTTATGCTCTTTCCCACTTCAAAGTTTGTCACAAGCAATTATGCATTGCCCTAAACTAACATGAAAACCTCTCGTTGGCAGTGTCTTCTCCACAGAAAACAGTTTAAGTCTCCCGTCACTTCACTGCACACCACCTATTTGTTTTCTCAAGCTGTTTGTTAAAACACCTGTCCCTAGTCACATACAAACTCTCAATGTGAGTTATCTAGTAAATGAAATTATTCCTTCTTCATCACATAGTTATTCAAAGCATGTGGACTTCAAGGATATGGACAATTAATTTGACATACATTGATGAATCACATAAAGTAAACAGGAAAGTCTAAAGGAAGTGGAGGTGACTATCAAAATGTCTCTTCTTAATTCAATACAGAACATATCTTACTAATCTGAAAGGCTAAATGTTATGAAGAGAAATTCAGAAGACTCCATTAGATACATTACTCTCAGGGAAGGTTCTTCCAGGTTGGATGATCCCCTTGGGGACCAATATTATTGATCTTTGCATATCTAAGACCAAAATGCTTGAGAAACAACATAAAAGAGGCAAGGTTTACCGTGTTATTCAGTAAGGTCATGGCCTACTGGCAAAGTTTCAGCAGGCTCCAGCAGAGGTGTGTTTGTCCCTGATGGCGGCTACATGGCTTCTCCCTGACTCGACCAAGATTCTTATTGGCAATTTATAAGAAAAGATGAAGAATGAGAAAGCAAATGAACTATTACTCCCACAGATTCTCTATGTAGGAAAAGTTTAAAAATAATATTTTCTTCTTCCTCATCATGTCAAACCAGTTTTTGCTAGCTTTGGATGTAGATTATATTTTCAGAGTTTTATGTCCTGCCTGGTCCTCAGTACAGAGATGTTACAGCATGGGACTTCTAAGGAGTGAGCATCCTGAGAAGGGTTTTAAGACATTGTAACAATTGCAATATAACAAATGTGATGCTTTTAGGCCATCACCGGGGTGAAGAAGTTCATATTCTTGATTCTCCAGAGTTGACCACATCTACTCTCTTAGCTCATAGCTTCAAATTTTTGCTACAGCAATAGGAAACAGGCTAAGACACGTTCTCACTATCACATCTCCTAATTTTTCTTATTTTCATAAAGATGTTTTTCTGGAAATGTTCAGAAAACAAAAGCAGTTACTGTGACAAATGTAGGGAATTTTTAATGAAACTATAAAGCTCTGAAAGTAGAAAGTGTTGAAATTATATTTACTTATTATTGGTAAGTGTGTGTGTGTGTGTGTGTGTGTAAGAATGTGTGTGCGTGTGTGTGTGCAAACATTGGATGCCATGGCTCATGTGTAGAGGTTAGAGGACAACATGTCAGACTCAGTTCAGTCTTTCCATCAACGTTGGTCAACAAGCTTGATGCTATCGTCCAGGCGCTGAGCTATCTTACAGGTCCCTAAAATTGTTTAAAGGCATAATTTTAATGATGTTTTACCATTTGTGCCTCAATGTTAAGTAGTTAAGAATTGAAAGAAAGGGGTTTCAACTAGTCAGTTTGTGAGAGTCAGAAAAATCAATCGTAACTGGACATAGTTTAGTTTCCTTCAGTTTTGTTTTTATTTTTTATTTTTTGCGTTTTGTGGCACTTTGAGTCACTCTACAAGCTAATGCAAACACAGGATAGGTCACATTTTCCAAGTGTTCTTCTGTATTTTGCTCTCAAATAAACATGCTGCAGAACAGTTGTTTCTCCTAGCTTGTCTAGGTTAGATATTGAAAATATAAAGCTTGCCATTAGCGATGAAAGGTACTCTATGTTTCATCAGCTATTTAAAAATGATTAAATGTTTAGCACCTATGTATGGGTACAGTTAGAAAAAAATCATAACTTCTGTTTTACAAGAAGCAATACAGGTTTGTAGTGCAATTTTAGAAAATACCAAGTTAGTCATAGAGAAAGCATTACCTTTCAACAACTGTTACCTAATTCTGTACTTTTTAAACTCAAATCCCACAGTAAGACATTTCCTCATCGCACCATATGTCTCTGATCTTTTGATGAGCAAAGTTGGGCTTAGATTTAGAAACCTGCATTTTATGTGTAATGGAGGTGGGTTCTTCCATCTAAAAATCAATTCCGTCCGATAGGCTGACATCAATTTATCAATCACTTTAACTACTCTAAAACTGTGACAATTAGTTGATCTTTTGTCATTATACATGCCAAGAAATGCTTTTCGTACAAACTGCTACGTGTTCTTGTCACCTAAGGGATGCAGATCTTAGGACTAGACCACTACAGGGTGTTTTCGTGCAATAGCTACAGAAATTGACTGTCATGCTTTTCCTAAGGGAACTGAATGAGGAAGACACCACCGACTACCTTAATGCCCTAAATCTTAACCAAGTTAAATTCCAAATATCCAAATTTAAATAGCTCTCTAGTGAATTACAAGTTTTTATGATCGCCTATCAATAACCCATTTGAAAGTCTGAAGAATCTTTTAAATGTTATTGTGTTTCATATAAAAGAAACCATAAATTCCTGTGTGTTTCTTGTGTGACTTTTTGTAAAATCTTCAGGGTCTTAGGGGGTCTGGTGATTTGATTTGCATGTACAAATATGGTAGCACTACTAGAGGATGGTAGTATTTGTAGTCACATTCCCTCAGAGGCATTAGGGTTGCCCTGAATTTAAGGCAATCTTGGAAGATAGTGTGGAAAACCAACAACAAACAAAAGGAGAAATGATAGTACAGATGATAGGACTTTAAATCTCTTATATAGAAGGAAGCAAACTCATAATCTGAGTAACCTATAGAATATCTTATTACCAGATATTAAGATGGCATCTGGGGGCACGATGACTCAGTGGGTAAAGTGCTTGCTTTGGAAGCGTCAAGATCTGAATGAAGTTCTAATACCTGGTTGATGCCAAGCTCTGTTGTAGGAGCTTATATTCCAATCTCTGGAGTGTGCTACTGACAGGAGGATCCTGGGAGCCTGTCCAGGCAGATAGATTAGAGCAATCAGTGAGCTTCATTTTCAGAGAGACCCTGTTCAAACAGTCAGGTCGAAAATGATTGAGGAAGACCCTGATATCAACCCCTAGATTCTGCAGAGGAACAGTTAGGATGTGCAACCACACTCACATATGCATGCATGCATATAGCACACTCATGCAAACACACAAATTAAAGAGTTATTGAACAATTGGTACAGTATGAGTCTCATTCAAATCTGCATTGTACGCATCTGTGTCGATGTGTTAAGACAGTACCCTTTGCTTTACATGCAGAAGGGCATTGAGAACAGGAATTACAGAGAAATCACATGTGGTTTGATTATGGCACTTTTAAATTGTCTTCTTTATTTACCAAAATATTCTCTAAGGGACAGACATTAACAATATAACTGGAAAATACCTTTAAACATTATAAAAATAGATCTATAATCAGCCACAAAATACCCAAATTATAAAGGTCACATCCTTAAATTCTTCAAAAGAGGAAATGTTAAGCTTAAAATTCCTCGGAGACTAGTACTCTAAGACTGAAAATAAGTGGTAGACCAGATAGTGAATAAAAACTAATAACACTCTGTAATAACTTAGAGACTACATAGCAAATAAATAATATTGACACTCTGAAATAAGTGACAAACCACATAACTAATAAATAAATAACACTCTGAAATAGTGACAGATCACGTTAAGGAGATACTCTATTTTCTACTAAAAGGTGGTCACTATCAGGGATACAAAGCTTCTACGGACAAAACAAAGGGTAAAGGGTTCCCTTGTTTTGTTGAGTGTTGGTCTTTGTTTTTGATTTTATTGTTTGTTTTAGTTTTTAGGATTTTGTCTGGTTCATTGAGACTGGATCTCACTTCAGCACTCGTTGTTCTAGAACTCATTCTTTAGACCAGGCTGGCCTGGAACTCAGAGATCTGCCTGCCTCTGTCTCCCAAATCTGGGATTAAATCCATCTTAGTTACAAACACAATAATCATCCAATATTTCCAAATGATATTTGGAACAGGTTGGGGTTTGATGCTAACATGACATTTAGGACTGAGTGCTCCAAAGTTTCTCACTCTCTTCACATTGTCCAACCGTGGGTCTTTGTGTTGGTTCCCATCTATCACATAAAGCAGCTGTTTTCATGATGGCTGTGCATTGCATTGACTTGCAGATATTGCAAAGTCATTAGGAGGCATTTGATTCTATGATTCTTTAGCAGAATAATAGTAATAAATTAGAGAAGAGATTGTAAACCAACTGTCCAAAATCAAATGGTGAGCCCAGAAAACATATGTGTGAGGAACATAATACAACCTGAGCAGGTGGTAACTAGGAATACATATGTGTGTGTTATTATATATGTCTGTGTGTATCTGTGTGTATGTATGTAAGTATTTATACACATTATATCTATGTATATAACAAGAATTAATGGGGGAAAAGGCCATGAATTCAAAAGAGGGCAAGGAGAGGCATATAGGAGGTTTGGGTGGAGGAAAGGGAAAGGGGGAAATGATATAATTATAATCTCAAAAGATAAAAGAAGCAGTGACAATAAAGAGAAACAAAATAGAGGGAAAAGTAAAACATGTAAGGCTGTTGACCATTAGTAGGCAACATGGAAGGTTTTTGAAGCATTAAGGGGCTCAGGGGCTATCTCATTGCTAAACACTTGAAAGCAATTTTAAAAGATGAGTTCTGTGCTTTGTTTCTATAAAGACAAATATAAGTTTTAAAGACCTTTAATCTGGTGTGAAGCAGCCACCAGCAATATGTTCCCCAGGTAGCAGTTCTTTACATTTGCATATCCAATCTGTATTTCTAACATAAAGTTGCAAGGTTTCTCTCCTTAAAAAGAAATACAGGCTATGAAAAGAATATCGTAAAAATTAATGTGAAAAATACTCCCTCCTTTATAAGACTCTTGTCCTTGAAAACAGCAGGTCTGACAATGTGAATGTATAATCCTGCCTCTTGAGCTGCTAAGGCAAGAGAATCCCAAGATCAAATCTAACCTGTGCTGTATAGCTGAACCCCATCTCAAAAAAAGTGAGCCAAGACAAGGTACAAGTAACTCACTTACCAAAAATTCATGCAGGAACACTTCTCAAGCCTGCAAGTGGGCTTCTTACTATGTTCTCTGTGTCTCTATGCATTGCCAGTTGAAATGCCAGTGTGAATGATGAGCACCTCACAAGGTCTTACCCCTGGAAGAAGATAGATAGGCAATGAGTGAATTCTGATGGTGGGAGAATCCATTTTGTTCAGAGACGAGTTCCAATCCCACATTGTCATATATATACACATACATCCATTTAGTGTTGTTCATATAAATATGAATATGAATATGAACAACACTAAATGCATATGAACAACACTAAATGCATGAATATGGATGTACTGAATGTGTATATATACATATGAACAACACTAAATGGACAGAGTAGGTTCTGTAAATACAATTACAAATACATATATACTAGAATAATTAAAGAAGAGCGAGTGAGGAATATGGAAAAATTTGGAGAGGGTGAGGAAGATGTGGAAATGGCATAAAAACAGAACTCATTTATGAAATTCTAGAAGAAGATAAAACTTTAATTAAAAGAGATAGGAAAAGGAGGAACAGAAGGGATGTAGTCAGGGTCTTTGAAATTTCCTGTGTGTAGCACACCTTTCGTGTATAGAAGACACTCCCTCACAGCAGCCCTGATCCAGCTCTGACTCTTAGTCTTTCCACCCCGTCTTCCTTGGGTTTCTCTGAGCCTTTGGTGTAGGGGTTGTGTTATAAATAGGTCAGCTGAGGTTGGGTCCCTCACAGTCACTTGGTCTCAGCCTTTTGACTAATTGTAGATCTCTGCAACCATCTCCATCTACTGCCTAAAGGGACTTCTTTGGTGAGGGATGAGAGTGACACTCACGTATGCACACGGCGATTAGCACTGAGAACACAGTTAGAAATAGTGTTTATTTCATAAAATGGAAGTACTAGCGTCCCCTCTAGTGTCTGTGTCCCTTCCAGCCACTAAGAGTTGGCATGATTTATAGCGCCGTGAATTCCCTCCTATTAAGCAGGCCTTAGGTCCAATTAGACAGCTGAGGTTACCCCTAAGAAAGAAGTGGTGCTATTGTACCACCGGGGACACCTTACCAGGCCTGTTACTATGGCAGTTCATGGCTTTACAGCTGGGTAGGACTATTGATTGTGTTGCTCCCTTGGTAGCTTGAATAACATCTTCTGACACTGTGAGAGACGGTCCTCAGGGAGGAGGCTCTCAGGTCAGTGTCAGATTGATTTCGCCCTGTTCTGTGTGTGTGTGGGGGGGGGCGGAGGATGTTCCTCACTTGGCTCTTTTTTTTTTCATCTATATACCACTTTTACTATCACAAATACATTTTTACTTTCCTTTTTTAATAAATTATTTTCATTTTCATTAAGTGGGGAGGAACATGCTATACATTTCCCCATTCCCATTCCACATTCCACCCTCCTCTTCCACTCTCCCTTTTCCTCCTCCACCCTTCCCCTGCCCTCCACACTCCCAATTTACTCAGGAGATATTTTTTCCCCTTGCTAGTCAGATATATTTATGTCTCTCTTAGGGTCCTCTTTGCTACCAAGGTTCTCTGGGGTTGTGGCCTGTAAGCTGGTTGTCTTTTGTTTTATGTCTATTATGTACTTATGAGTCAGCACATATTGTATTTGTCGTTCTTTGTCTGGGTTACCTCACTCAGAATGGCCTTTTCTAGTCCTGTCCATTTGCCTGCAAATTTCAAGATGTCATTGTTTTTACCACTGAATAGTAGTCTATTGTGTAAATGTACCACATTTTCCTTATCCATTCTTTGGTTGAGGAGCATCTAGGTTGTTTCTAGGTTCTGGCTATTATGAATAATGATACCATGAACATAGTTGAGCAAATGTCCTTGTGGTGTGAGTGTGCATCCTTTGAGTTTATGCCTGAGTGGTGTTGTTGGGTCTTCATCTGACCGAGGACTGCTGCTGGGCACCGCGGACCCCCATCTGTGCTCTAAGCGCTAGAATCCAGTTTGCGAGCTTCGGGCAAGGGGCTGGAGGTTGAGGAAACACATGCAGAGACAGACCAACACACAGACCACCAATCACTGGTACATAGGCCCTCTTTAATAGCACCATGGAGGCTTAAATACCCTGCAGTCAATGGCCAACAGGTGAAAATCCCATCCTCTGATCCTCTAGGCAAAGCACAGCTTTTAGTAACTTCAATAGAAGGCTCTAGTAGGGAAGAGCAGCTGAAGGCCAGGAACCCAATTGGTCCCAACAGACTGCTCTCCAAATTATGCAAAGAACTCAAGAAACTAGGCATCAGAAGACCAAATAGTCCAATAAAAAATGGGGTACGGAACTAAACAGAGAACTCTCAACAGAGTACTATCAAATGGTTGAAAGACACTCAAGGAAATGCTCAACATCCTTAGTCATCAGAGAAATGCAAATCAAAACAACTCTGAGATACCATATCACACCTGCCAGAATGTCCAAGATAAAAAAAAAAAAACTCTAATGATAGCCTATACTGCAGAAGATGCTGGGTAAGGAGAACACTCCTCCATTACTGGTGGGAGTGCAATCTTGTACAGTCACTTTGGAAATCAGTATAGTGGTTTCTCAGATAATTGGGAATCAAGCTCATTAGGATCTTACCTTCAAGTTTTGAGAGTCAACCAGAGTTAACAACAATAGCCTATGTTAATAGGAAAGTCTAGACCAGCAACTCAAAGGAAATTTTCCCATGCCTGGTTCTGGGGTTTTTATAGTCAATAGTTCTCAGCATCTTATGTGGCATAACTCCATAACACCACTGTACATATGCATGTGTGTATATTATTTACATTTATATTTAATATGTTTAATATTTATATACAAAGTATATAATAACAGAACAAAAATGGCCGTAGGCAGTGCATTTACCACATTCATTTGATAATATCTGGTAGGTAGGTAGGTCATAGTAAAGCCTGCACAGTTTTATAGCTTTCAGATGCTATCTGTCAACATTCTTTGACTTTGGGATAGTGGAAACCAGGCATGTCAAGGTTAGTTATACAGTTACAAGAGTTTTATCTAAAAGTCAAGAGAAGTTAGGTCAGATACAGGGATGGGTGAGAACTGGCTATTGAGTGAATAAAGGTAACATAAAATAATGGTGTCTTTCAACCTGCAAAATCCCCACTGTCCACGATTGTGAAGTGTAATCAGTCTGTAGACTCTGTAACACATATGTGGATTTGGGGGGAACTTCTGTTCACAGTATGCCTGAACACATGTATGTTTCATTTAAGTACTGAGAGCTCTTACACAATTTAGCCGATACAGCATGATGACTCTGAGTGTCGTTTACTGGTCTACAAGGGTAGATGTGTGTAATAGAAGCTTTAGACCCCTTGGAAACAAGAGAACACTGGAAGGTCCATTTCATGCTCTAGGGAAGCAAATTTGTGCCAGTGTATCTGTAGACTAGATCACCATGTGAAAAATATTTTCCCAAACTAAAGTGTTATGCTTCTTAATTGTTTTCCCATGCTATGTGGACTCTAAGGACCACTGAGACTCACAGTTCACCAGGACATGAGGAAGCATCACACATTTCCGAAATAGATCATTTTCCAGGAGGAACTGATGATCTCCAGAGAGCAAAAGACCTTTATTTTCTCAACCCTTTCTTCTGTTTAAATACCAACACTCCGTAAAAATCACTGCCATTCATCTTATAATCCAAGACTCATCTGCAGGCACCATATAGTTTTATTACAGAAAAAAGGGGGAATTAAATTTCTTTACCATCCTCAAATCGGAAAATGAAACTCACATCTTAATTATTTATTTGGAATTTTCTGTTAAATAGTTTATAATGTGAGCATCATATCAAATACATAATCATTGAACATAGGAATGGGGACATTAGTTGTTTGGGGTTTGTTTTTCTGATAATGCTAAGCAGTCTTAAAGTTGCAAGCAATCATCAGCAAAACCAATCATGTGCTCAATGAGTAAAAAGAAAAAAAAACACAGCCTGTATATCTGTTTAAAAGACAGTATAATACTATGAAGATAGATATTTCTGAAAATTATTAAATTTCAGGGGATAAATATGGGATAAATATGATGTGTACTGTTTGTAAAAATTTGAATATTGAAGACTAAGATAATGAAACAACAATGCTCTCACATGAAATGGGTGTAGTCAGTATCCACATAGGAAGACTGTTAAGCATTCTATACTAAAAATCAGAACTACAGCCTCCTGCTACCCAATGATCCCATTTCTAAGTGTTTGAACTAGAGAATCTTCTGCACAGTGAATACTAGAAGAAATATACAATTCTTTATAGCAACATTGAAGAATTCTAGATGGCATAAAAATATGTGATAGGGTTTAAAGGGACTTAGAAAATGTTCAGTTCGGCTTTCATTACAGCATCTCTTCATAGTAAATAGTTTACAGCTAAGCTATAGTACTTCAGAACACAAGAGCCCATTCTTTCTGACCTCACTACTTGGGTCAAGTAAATTTTGCTCCCTAGCAAGCACTGAGGCATCTGCATGATGCTGAGTCTCTCTCTCTCTCTCTCTCTCTCTCTCTCTCTCTCTCTCTCTCTCTCTCCCTTTCTCTCTCTCTCAGTCTGTCTGTCTGTCTCTCCCTCCCTCCCTTTCCATCCTTCCCTTCCTCTCTGCCTCCTTTTACCTGTCTCTCTTTCTCCAGCTCTATGCATTACTGTTTGAGAATAAATAAAATAAAATTAGATCGAAAGTCAACCAAAAAGTTCAGTTTAGATTACAAAAAATGATGAAGAAGTAGGAAATCCCAAGGTTCTTGGCTATAACACTGTGTGCTCCAAACCTTGTTTGAAGAAACCTAGCTCCTGCAGTATGGCCTAAACTCCATGATCTCAAACGCTAACTCTATGAATGGTTTCTTCAATTTCTCCCAAGTCTTGCTTCAGATATTTGTCCTCAAGTATCCTGACTTCTTCTGAAGTGAGCAAGTGTTTGAATTCCCTCATTTGTATCTTCTCACCAGGAAACATTTAGAGAGATTTGTATTTTGAAAGAGTACATTGTAGTTTGGGGAACTTGAATTTTCTGGGAAATGATTCTATGTATTTGAGTAGTGAAATGGTATCCATGGAAAATGAATTTTTATTATGGATTGATGTCAAAGAGGTTTGTAAGTTCCTGGTACAAAGCACCCTTGGGTTGTACATACATCACAACTGAAGCATGAAGAGCGTCTCGGCATTTCACAGAACTCAGATCAGACTTCATGATTCTCTCCAAGTGGATTATTCTTCTCCTTTTTCTTTCTGCACTAACAAACCTTGGAAAGTCCACCTTCTGTAAGAAATATTCTAATTATATTTAAACAAAAATCAAAAAGTTTATATTAAATCCTTTGCATGTATAAAAGTATGATCTGTTTGTGCACAGTTTTTCCCTTTCTTTATCAAACTCTTGTCAGAGACACCACTGAAGCTCAAACCCAATGAGTCCCAGCTCCCATTCTTCATTCTGTCATCAATCTCTTTTCTTTGGTTGTGACATGGATGGGGTTTTGCCCATCCCAGAAACAGAATATGACAAAGTGATGACGTGTTGATTCTACAATGTCACTACAAGGACATGGCCACTTATTCCATGCCTACCCCTTTCTCTTTCTCACTCTCAGAAAGAAGCTGCTGTATCATTAAGTGTACAACAGGGAATTCCACATGAGAAGAAATGAAGGAGCCTCTAGCAACGACTAGTGATAAAGGGGCCTACCAGCCATCAACAGTGAGAAACTGAGCCTGGTAACAATCATGCAAGGATTCTCAGCATCATATGTCCCAATGAAGCCTGAGTGGAGACAATATGTTCTGCCCATACTTCGATGTGACTTAAGAGAAAGAGAAAGAAGGATACATTCTGAACCCACAGAAACTAAATGAATGGTCATTCCATTAAGTTGCTAAGTTTGAACAACATTTTTCATGCAGCAATAGATAAAAGTTATTCCATTTATTTGCCATTGAGAGATAAATGCTGGGAAGACGATTTTTTTCTCATTTAAAGAACAGATAAATTAGCTTTTAAAACAGTAATTTTATGTGACTTGAAGAAAGAAAATGGAATAGAATAACAGAAAAATATAAGGATGTTGAGATGGAAGATAGGATTAAAATGAAAAAATAAAAGGCAATAAAATACTTACACTTTTTAATTAGATATTCTATACATGACTACAATACTATTTGATAAAATCTATTTCTCATTTCCTCCCCACCACCTCCACCTCACCTTCTAGCACCACTTTTCCTTCCCAACTTCATGTGCTCTCCTTTTTTCTTAAACCCACTAAGTCTACTTAGAGCCATGCACATAAGTGGAAGACAATCTTCAGGATACTTCCATGAAAATAATTTAGCCTCCATCCCTAGCATCCAACAATTATCAATAGGTCCTTAACTATTTCGACCCTCTCCACTGACCATGCTGGGATTTACTCAGTCCTGAGCAGGTCTTAAATATGTAGGCATAGTCGCAGGGAACTCACCAAGCCAATGCTTTGCGATGTCTGGCAAGTACTATTTTGCTGCAGATAGCACTACTTCTGAGTCTCACAAGCTTTCTGTCATTTCTTCAGTGATGGTCCCTGAGTCTCGGAAGGAGACATGGTAGGATACTGATATCCCATTTAGAGTCAAACATCCCAAAGTCTGCTTTTCTCTGCCTAAATACTTTTTCAAGTTTTGAACAAGATAGGGGAAAATGAAAAGAAAATGGTCCTCATGCATGGCTGGTAGGAAAGTGAAATAGTGTGAACCATTTCGAATGTGAAAGTTTCTAAAGACTCTCCCCCTGATCCCAGCAATGCCAACCCTAAGTGTATATACTTAGGAGAGTTAAAGTGAAGCACCATAGAAATACTGGTTGATACAAGCTCATACCAGCACTATTTATGATACCAAAAAAAGCAGAAATGGCTCTAGAAGCTGACAAATGATGAATGGATAATGTAAACCTGGGTCATGTCATGCAGTGTAAGGCTGTTTGTCTGTTGAGAGAAATGAAGTACTAACCACCCTGCAATGTGTAGGAACCATGAAGTCTATATGTGAGAGCCACCAACACAAACAGCTATAGCCGTAAGATTCATGGCATTCAAAATGTTCAAAGTAGGACAACTTTTACAGAGAGAAAGTAGACTAATGATTGGTCGAACTAGAGAAACAGAATGTTGAGACATGGGTTGGGGCTTCATTTATAGGTGATGGAAATATTTTGGGGGTCAGTGGTTATATAACACTACTAACATACTAGAAAGGCTAACAGATTTTATGTGCTCAGATGGTTAGAACTTGAGAAGGTTATGCTACAGAAAATTTAATTTATTTTCTAAAGGCAAGTTAGAGAAGATGGAATGACAAGGGGATAAAGAAATAAAACAAAGCTGACAGGAAGAACTTTTGATTTATAGCAGCGACTGTCTTCTTGGAGCAGTCAGTTGCAGCTGAGAGAAGCCTTGTTTCTGTGGGATTCACCCATCACTACACTCTACTAGAAAACAGCCCACACGGCAATCAGTCCCCGGAAAAGGAAAACCATGTAGACTCCAAAGCATCTGAACAACTTTTCAACTTTAAACTACGTTAGGGCCAGAGACCTTTTTATATAAATTTTTTTCTTCTCCACATAAAATTTAATAGGGAGGGTCAAAGATTTTATTCTTTTTAAATAATTCCCTAATGGGATTTTATATATCACCTCAAAGAAAATTATTCTTTTTAAGTGCTTAAAGAAAAATTAAAAATCTGTCGTTAGGACATGAGACACAAAAGGAACACCCTCTTGATCAGGATTAGTTAATCAAGGACCCAGGAAGAAAGAAATGTGGCATAGAAGGGCTGGGTCATTCTAACGCTTTGGGGGAAGGGGTTCTGAGGAGCACATGAAGAATTTATTGTACTTTCAAATATTACGACTGAATCATATAGACAGCAAATATGTCTACATTTACTTTTCAATCCTCTCACAAACCCCACACATGTATATATACTCCATTGTGAAGCCAACACTGCTGAAAAAAATCGTAGCGGCAATTTCTTGCTTTAGTCTCCTCTCAATTGACGCCCTCCCAATTTCATTAATAGCCTTTTAAACTATCCGTTACCAGCTTTGTATCTGAGGTTTACCTACCAGGATCAACTCGCCTTAATCTATTTCTACAATCTACTGGACTTTCTACACGCACACATACAAGTTCACTTCAAGTCCTCTCCTTCACTATACAAAGTGACCTCTACTTGGGTCCATTAAAACAACTTTGTGGGGCTAAGGAGCTAGGTAAGTCAGTAAAGGGGTTGCTTCACAAGCATGGGGACTTGACTTCAAGCCCCAGAGCCGTGTAAAGAGACTGAGCGTGGAAACATGCCATTGACATCTCAACACTGAGGATGCAAAGGCTGCGGACGCCGTTGTCAAGTAGCCATGCTATAGCTGGTGAACTCCAGGTCCATGAGAGACCCTGACTCCAAAGACAGGGTGAACAATGCCTGGAAACGACAGTTGAGGTGGCATCCCGGGTAACCTGTACCCATGCCACCCCCACTCACAGAAACACACCTACATTTTTGAATCCTGAAGCAGATTATTTTCTTCACTAAAACACACAATAGAAGATGGAAAGAAAAAAAGGATGAGCATGAAAGATAAGAGTTTATTAATGAGGAAGTCTTGCTTTAGGAAACTTTGAATAGAATTGCAGTCAAGCAGTTGCTTAACCACATGTTGTTTAGCATTTTTTACTGTTAAGAGTGAGACGAGTTGGAAAACTGCTAGTAGAGAGACTGAAATACAGTTTTAGCCTAGTTTACGAAACTCACTTTAAGGTTTTGCCAACCAGCTTCTCCATCCCAGTGGATTCGATATGCTAAGAGAGTTTTCTACCTTGGATGCAAAAGTCTGCTAATCCCACAAGAGAAAAATTTTACTGTCTGTTCCACAGAGAGCCGCCCAGCTCCTGGGCAGGCAGCAGTACTTCCTGTCCACATGACCAGCAACGTCATAATAAGATCCCTGAGCATCTTCACTAGACTGCCCCATTAGTTGCTCTGCTTGATCTGCTAAGATTCTAAAACACAGAATTCCAAGCAAAACCATTATCTGATTTGGACTGTTTAATAAATTAATGTAAAACATAGAAATAGGCAGAGGCTAAATCTCCTTCTTATATTTCTATACTGTTATGCTGCCTCTTGATTAAGTCATTCCTTTAAAATCTCTGCCACGTACGCCATGAGCATTAGCAATTTCCAGGGAACATTACTAATCACAAGTAATTGTATAGATCGCCATTGCTTTCCCCCCTGTGGCTTACTCCATAGCTTTTAGCATTCATCTAAGAAACAAAACTCTGAGGTAAGTTCAAAGTCTTGCTCTGAGACATCCTAGCTGTAGCTTGAGGAACAGCTCAGCCGTTCTTTCTGGAGATGCATTATGGGCTAATAAGAGTAAGGCTTCAATTATTTAAAACCTATAAAACTCAGAAAACTGTCCGGCACATAGTAAGTGGCTAATAGAGGCTAGTTACCATTATTACCAAAGTAAGAAACATAAGATTGCTGCTTTTAAGTAGCAGCTTTCACCCAACAACAATTTATTTTAAAAGCACTAATTTATCTGAGAACCATATTTGCCCTCTTTTGTTCTCAATTCTTTAGTAAACATAGTGTCTTTTCCTGCTTCTTGAGTCTCAAATTCAGCAAGTCTGGGTAATAACGAATATGGACTATAAGTTGATACTTCAAATCTAACCTGGTCAACTATAGCTTGAGGATCTTACGAGAAAAATTCAACTTATTTATTAGTTGAGTGATAAGGTAAAACAGTCAAAATGCTTTATAAGGGGGAAGGTAGTCTTCAGCTACAGCAGGCAAATGCAAGGAACCATGGAGATGAGTGGGATCGGAATGTATGATGTGAAATCTGCAAAGAATCACTAGAAGTTTCAAAACTGTTGTATTAAACTTTTATTCCTTTTTTTTTCTGAAATTTAGAGCTCTTTTTATTCTTCCTTAGGAAAGTTGAGATAGTTTTGCTTCACTTACTAGTACACAGAATTCTACTGAAATGAAAGCAGGATTTTTTTTCAATTTTTTGAGATAATATATAATCAGATTTTTTTTAGTAATTTTATTAAATTATAAAAAGTTTCCATTTACGCCCCTCCTCCCAACGCCCTCCCACTCCCCCCCTCCCTCTCCTCCTCCCTCTTTGTCCCCAAGGGAAGTCAGGGTCTCCTGCCCTGTGGGAAGTCCAAGTTCCTCCCCCCTCACTCCAGGTCCAGGAAGGTGAGCATCCAAACAGACTGGATCCCAAAAATCCAGTATATGCAGAGGAAACCAGTCCCAGTGTCATTGTCAATGGCTTCTCGGAAAGACTGCAGGCCAGCCACATTCAGAAAATCCGGCCACATTCAGAGAATCTGGTTGGATCACATGCTCGTTCAGTCACGGTCCATCTGGCCTTGGTAAACTCTCATTAGATCCGACCCCTTGTATCAGTGGGTGATAGTATCCCTCGCAGTCCTTCGTCATTTTCTTCCTCTTATTCCTTTTTTTTTTTTTTTTTTTTTTTAAGACAGAGTATGAGTGCATAGCCCTGGCTGGGCTGCAGCTCACTCACTCTGTAGAACCAAATTGGACTCAAACTCACAGGGATATGCCCACTTCTGCATCTCAAGTACTGACATTAAAGGTGTGTGCCACTACACTGGCTTTAAAATTGTATTACTTTTGAGGACGAATAGGTGTGCAGATTGTGAGGATTTTCATATTCTGTTACTGACTGTGGCTTACCCAAGAGTATCATTTTGTTTGTGTTCACTGTATCAACCTTTTATGAGTCATGGATGCTATACTTGGAAAGAGGTTCATTGAAAGTATTTGCCCTTGAAAGGGCTTGAGAGATAGGTCAATAAGTAAAACTTGCCACATGTAGTGATACTTCATTTGTATTTTATTAGATAAAGCTTGCCTGAAGATCAGAAAGTAAAACAGCTGCTCTGATCATCACAGACCAGGCAGTGGTGACACACAATTTTAATCCCAGTAGCCACACTAGTTTTCCATAGAAACTAGGTGGTAGTGATGCACGCATTTAATCCCAGCCCTAGAGAGGAATATAAAATGGAAGGAGACAGCTCTCACACAGTCTCATTCTGAGATCACTGGGGGCAGGATCATCACTTTCAGACTGAGGACTAGGTAAGAGCCAGTGGCTGGTTGTTTTGCTTTTCCGAATGTCAAGTTGAACCCCAGTATCTCTCTCTCAGTTTTGTTATTCAGCCACTCAGACACCAGAATTTGAGTTTAGCCCACAGAAACTATGTAAAAGAAGCCAGGCAGAGTAGCAGGGGTTTGTAATCCCAGCAATGGGGAAAAGGAGGAAGGCAGACCCTGACTCTTGCTAGCTGGACATTCTAGCCCCAGGCCAATGGGAGACCTGCTTCAGAAAACAAACTCAGAAGTTACACCATAAAGTCTTATCAACATGGGTGCTTACCCGTGAGCAGACCAAGGGTAACACCGATAAGCACACAAATACAGAGAAGGGAAAGCTCAAGAGGCCTCAGCACCACACAAGAATCTGGGAGGACTTGTGGTAATGCAAAGACTGTGATCAAATATAGTGTCTGAAAAATTTAAATATACATTGAAAAAATAGCTGTAGGCAACTAAGAAATGCTAAGAACAAAGGAAGTTGTCTTCCCAGGAAAGATAACACACCAATTGATTATCTAACACTAAACGGTGAGTCTTGAAAATATACATACAGAGTGAACAGTTACCTTGGTTATGTTTATGTACTTGGGAATATATACATATACAAACAAGTAACAACAATCAACAATTAATGAAAAAAGAGATTATGAATTTGAGAGATAGATAAAGAAGGGCATATGGGAGGGTCTGGAGGGAATGAAGTAATTATGTTATAATCTAAAAAATGTTTTTAATTAAAAAACAAGGGGAATGGTCCCTGGGAAACAATGTCAATGCTGAACTCAGTACTCCACAATCACCACATACATTTGAACATACACAATTTCAAATCTATACATTCATATATATACATGTAAAAGGTTTATCTCAGTCTTTAATGTAAGAGTAATGTTTGTCTTTCTTATGCTACAGTCTTTCAAATGAGAGAGAGCGTACCTAATCTTCCCAAGAATTCTTCTCTGGGCACTTCCTATGCCAAACCAGCATTTGCTACAGTGAATTACTATCTTCTGATAATCGTTTTCTTCTTTTCCCATTAGTTTTGGCAGAAGGCAAAGCCTCTTTCAAAATCTCCAAAAGACTCAGCTAAATTCTATAATGTTATAACAGATTATTAAAATTAATTCAGAACATTGTGCTTAAAACTTCAGCTGATATTGAAGTTCATTATTGTAGATTTTAAAATGCAGACTCTTTGCATCAATGTGTTTTTTTTTAATTCAGCAGGTTTGTAGCCTATTTCAAAATATGGATTGGAAAGTTTTAATAATGCACATTGTTTGCAAAAGGTTAGTATCAATACAACAATTTTTGTTAAAGTATACTAAATACTGGGATGAAATTCATCCCTCATTACCCTCTCTCGTAGACTGTCTCTCCCATGCCTTTCACTCCTACTTCTGAAATAGCCTCGTGTCATATGTTAATATGTGTGTTCTCACATATCTATCAGTCCATATATAAACACACATCAATACATATTTCAGTTAATGTTGCATATTTAATTTAATATGAAAATAATCAATTGCATCCATTTTCCTGTATGTGACTTTTTTCATACTTTATAACAAAATAGAACTCTACTCTATCCATCTAATATATTTTCTTTTCTGATGAAGGACATTCAGATTGAATAAATAATTTTATGATCATTATGACACAAATATGAGTGGGCATATATTTCTGTAGTGTGGTAACTTGCACTCTTGTGGGCAGATTCACAGGGTAGCCTAACAGAGCATGCAGTAGCTCTATTTCTAATTTTGTGAGAAACAATTATATTTATTTTAATAGTAGATGGACCAATTTAAAGTTCTTTCAGCAAACAAGTATTCATTTAGTCAGCATCTGTTGCTACATTGTTGTCAGCTGCTAGGTATTCTAATTGGGGTTAGATAAAATGCTATTATAATGTAGTCTCAATTTGCATTTCTTTGATAGGTAAGGAAATTAAGCATTTTTGTTTGTCCATTTGCTATCTGAAATTAATCTGTTAAGAAGAGTAAGATCATTTTGAGTGATCATTTATTGACTGCACTATCTGGGGCGATTGTAGTTAATATTTTAGGTCCTTTATATATTTTAAACATTGGTCTCCTGTCAGATACATACCTGACAATATTCTGTCCCATTCAGTAGTTTCCTTTCTGGGTAGAACCTTATTAATTTCATCCAGAGGAATAAACATGGTACTCAAACAAGCCTGAAGTCAGTTACAAACATGAAGTTCCTGAAATGGATCAGAATGAAAGGGAAGGCCATCCAATCAGATAAATAGACTTGAAGATACAGGAGATGAGAACAGATAGAGTTTTCTTCAGAGGATCAGAAACAAATCAACAGAAGAGAACACTTCCACCCGGCAGTTTCATCTTCTAACGGTGGCTACTCAAATAAGAGAAACAATCATTATATAAGCTAATCAACCCCTTTGGTTTGGAAGCTTAGTACTATGAGAATTTTATTTGCCAATGGAGGATTAGGAAGTGATTCACTTAATTGCAAGATTTCAACTTGACTTTGTAAAAGAAGTGTATGTTGTATTACAAAATGTCAAAATTGTGTTTTGAATATGTGATCTCCAAATACATGTTTCCATTACATAAAAAAAGAGAATTCTTCCTCTTCACTAGCCACATGCAATAGCTAGAAACATGAAGATAACAACTTATGCTCTATCCCCCTTGAATTATCATAACAAGTCAATCAATTGTCATCTCATTAATTCTGTCCCTAAAATCATTCTCATTACCCCAAAATTTCATTCCCTATGTCAGCGTTCTTATTTTTCTCTTAGTTCTAGCCTTGAATTCCTCACAGTGCCGGATATATTAAATCCTGGGCTTTGGCATGCCCCAGCCCTCCTCCCATACGGCTTCCATTTGCCCTTTCTGGGAATCACATCTAAGAGCACATTTAGATATTTAAATTCTGTTGCTATTTCCCCCTATATGCAAGATAATAGATAAACTCCTTAGAAGAATATATTTCCCCAAATGACTCCATCATATTCCAGAAGTCTTCTCCATCCACTTCTTCAACATGACTGGTTCCTTTTGCTTGAACATTTTCCATTCACAAAACTTCAATATAAGGCCATAGGTTTTCTCTCTGTCTATTCCTCCGCATGGCAAAAATTTGTTCATCCTTCAAGATTCAATCTGAATACATTCTCTAATACTTTACCTGGTTTTCTATACATCCCCCCAGATGACTAACCTTGCACATATGCGCACTACCCTATAACTTCCTTTGTAGTTTCATTGTAGCATTACGACACAACACACTATGTAAATTATCTGCTTACATATTCATTACATATGACATATTACACAATGTATCTGCTTACATATTCATTTATGCAAAACAGAGTTTTGTGCATCAGCTGGGTGCTGGGTGGGCTGCTGATTCTTCAGAATTCAATTAGAGACAAGCTAGGTAGAGAGTAGAGAGTCTATGCTGTTTTGCCTTGGAGACTGAGCAACGTGAGCCTAGCAAATGTATGCTGCTCATCCTTGCATCCTCGGGTTAGATCCGAGACTTACATCTAATTAGGAAAATTCCAGTCGAAGGGTGTTCTCTCAGGAATAGCAGCCCGCATCATCAGTACCTCGTCTAAAGCCTGGCATGTTGCAATTTCTGATTATTCAGGCATTTGTAAATATTTATTGAGTAACTCACGCAATTAATCAGTTTTCTTTTTTATCTCGGCATCAACACATTAATCTAGATCCCAGATTATTTTCTAAATATCAAAGCTATTTTTCTAAATGAATTCAATTTTCAATAGCTCTCTGCTATCAAATGAAATCAGTATGCTAAGAAAATTAAGAAAAAGATTTCACATATTTCTGAGTTATATACATCTTTCAGAGCTTAAATGTGATTTTTTAATTTTTTTTTATTTAAAAGGTCTTTATTTTATTTTTTTTTAGTTTATATACAAACCGCAGTTCTCCTTCCCTCTCTTGCTCCTGCTTCCCCACCTTCATTTTAGGAATGAGAGCAGTCCTTACTCCCCTGGATTTTTATTGCAGGTCCCTACTTTTGCTTTTCCCCCATGCATCACCAATGGGTGCCTAGCCCCAGACACATTTAGTTTTCTATCCAATGCATACTACACTGAAGTAAACATAACTTGGGTGAAATTTGATTTTCTGTTTGACCACTGGGTCATGGGTCTTACTTTCTTGGGCAACCCTACCTCTCTGGTAGATCACTTATCAATCATGGCTGAAACATCAGTTTGAACCATTCATTGGACCTTAACTTATCCATTTTATATACTCAGAATTTTGGTAATGGCTAATTTTCTACCCAAATAAATTCAACTCATCATCCTAAATATGAACTTGGTCCTCATACCCATTCTCATCAATTTATACATTAAAGATTTGATCACACTAAGACAACAGGTCATGGCGTAAGGCACCAGTCCAGAATAGTGTTACAGTCACCACTCACACCTGTTCTTTTCAATCCAAATGAAACTGTGACACTTATCAGAACTTAGATACCCACTTGCTTTATGTGATATCTCCCATAAGTGTAAGCAGTAATGGGTGAAAATGACTCAAAAACCATTTCATTGCTGCCGGAGGCAAGCTTGCATTTTGTAAGTCCCTAACCAGTTAGACATGAGGGAAAATCTACAGGAAGGATTAAGGAAAATGCCCAAGACAAGAACTAGATACCTGTACTTTTCTAACTTAAGATGTTCTACATTAGCTAATGTTCAAGGCTGCCATAGTTTTTTTTAATAATATATGAAATATAATATATACTATATAATATACTGGACATAATATATATCGTTATCATATTATCAGTACAACAACTGTAAGAATGTTTTTCTTTTCACAATGAGTGAAAATGGTGACGGTTTCTGAGGTATTAGGCTAGAATCACCGAATTAGACAAATCATTAGTAACCTTTATTTCTAGTCTTCTATTATTTTCCTCATCTCTTAAGTCAGTTTTGTTTGGTATGTTGTATTTATAGGCAAAAAATATCCTGACCCATGTTTTTAAGTTTCAACACAGGCATGAGAGTAAACCAACAGAGACTGAATTTCATTCATAATCACAACAAACTAAGGTAAATGTATGAACTCATAGTAAACAAGAAGAAGAATGTAAACTCATGGGAACAGAGACAAGGAGACGGATAAACAGCAAAGGTAAGCCACCATGACTGTTTCTCCATTCACAATTGTACAGATGCACTGCTGTGGCTATGAGTCCAAGAAATAAAGCAAGATATAATCATAAGGCAAGTCCTAAAGCTGATTTGGGACACCAAGATGGGAGAGAAAACACAGCTACCCGGTGTGTTACTTCTTTTAGTCCCAACGATGGGTTTTAGTCTCCCCAAACCCATCTCTTCTGATCTACAACATGACAAAAATGGCAGCTCGGGTGTATCATTCCTTCCTAGGATTCCTCTCAGCAACGTAAGGCAGCACCAGGCAAGTTGATAACATTCATAAAGGAGTCATCATGATCCTTTCCATCAACCAGGGGAACAGCTTAGACCAATTGCAGTGAGCTGCAGTATATGGAGGGAAATTCCAAATTTTTTGCTTACCTTATGATGCCATTTGTAATATTTTCAAAATAATACACTTTTACATTTTGCTGATAGAATAATAGTTGCCCAGAGTTGGGAGGAGACCATAAAGGAAGGGCGGCATGTTTGTGCACACAGCTCCTTGTGACAAAACTGCTTTGTACCTAGATGATGGTGATGCTGCATGTAGCAACACTTGGAATGAAGTTAGGTGGGACTAATCTTAAGACAGATATACATTCGACACACAGAAACTAGAGCTAACTGAATGAGAGCAGTGAAGTGAATGGAACTCACCATCCTAGCTGAAGTATTCTGTCAGTGTGTGCAATGGAACCAACAAAGAGAGCCCCGTGAAGGATATGAAGGATCTCTTCTGACTATGCTTGCAACTGCTTGAAAATCTGCAGTGATGTGGTGGTAAGCTTTGTAATTCAGAAAAATCACAAGACCAAAGACAATCTTATGCCTCATTCTGTGACCTCCCTACTTCACACGTCTCAGAATAGTTGGACTAGTTATGGAATCGCCTACAAAATGAGAGACTTCTCTGCTAAGGCCTTGGTGCACTCTGTATACCTGCTAACATTTTTTTAAGAAATGTCTACAAAGTTCTATCAAATTCTGAGAAACAGTTCTTCTACTCCACCTCTCTCCCTTTCTTCTCCTCTCCCCTCTCCATCTTCCTATCTCTCCTCTGCCTCCCTCTCAGTTTTTAAGTCTGTGTTTAGCCTTCTGCTTGCACCACAGACCAGTGCTGCCATCTAAGAGGAGCAGGGCCACATTTACCCTTGTATCATCTATTAACTCCTGGGAATTTCAATAAAGTTAATTTACTCCTTGATGGAGTAAAAAAAAAATGAGTAGAGAGATAATGAAGGAAGCTTACAGCGAACATTATAGCTGCAAACAAAACTGTGAAGTGCTGTGCTAATTATGTGAATGAGTGGCTAAGAAGTCCTTACAAAGAAACTATAGAAGATCACAGTCCAACAACGTGCTATCTAATGCAACTTGCTCAACGTCAACTAATGTTTTAAAACACCCACCATCTTTCATTGCATGTATGTTAGTCATACATTCTGGAAATCAAATTTTACATGCAAATTATCAGTGCATGGCGTTGAAAAATGAGACAAATACCTTGCTTTTTCAACGGGCCCTCATCTGAGGATCCCTCCATTTCCCTATGACATATTTTTCTGTCTGCCTTTACTTTAAATGCAGCATGACCTGGCTTGGTTCTGCTGAAATAGAAGTGAGCAGGATGCATTCAGAATAGCTACCTCCGGAAGGGCTAGTTTTAGTCCGTCAGGAGGAAGGAGTTTCCCAATCTTCCTGCCCGGAAGGTTTCAGAGGAGACATGCCCAACACACACAAAAAAAACATTCAAGAGAGGAAGTAGGCAAGTTGAAATAGTTTTTCCCTGAATTTCCCATATTTAATCGCAGAAGAAAGCTATTTTAAATCTCAATATTTCAAACTGATGACAATGAATTTATTCATGACAGTTTTTCTTTATGAGAATAATAAAGTCAAATCAAATGTCTAATTCCTTATCCAAAATATATTATTATCTTTGGACTCATTATTTGATTCACTTTCCTAAAGAATTTCTCATCTTTATACAGACTTAAATCAAAAGTAAAATAAATAAGGAAACAACCTGAGAGAGTCTGGAGCAACAATCTTTCGCTACTAGCATATATGGAACCAACTTGATAATTTCCATTTTTGGTCAATACACAATGACTGAACCTAATAATTACTTAAAACTAAGAGAGAAATTGCAGTGCCACTAAAGATAGTCATTTCATTCTGGGATGAAGTGTGAGCTGGAGTCACATTACTGTACAAAAGAAGGTACTATTGAACTCTGCTTAAGGCTATAACTCAATAAGCCACAATGCCTCCTGGGGCTCCTACATTTAAGTCTCTATGGTTATTCAATTTATGACTTTTTGTCAATCTTTCTCTCAATTCATTTCTAAACCACTATTGACATCGGATATAAAAATTGGATTTATGGAAAACCCCAAAGGGCATGTTGATACCTGTTTAAGGCCGCCAGAAAGACCCATTTCATGATTATGCTATACTTATAGCAGTAACTCATTTAGAAAGGTTGAGACAAAAATCCATCCAAATATGATGCAATCTATTTATAAATTCAGCAAAAATATGCATAAAACTAAACCATAACTAGCAATTTTCTGTTGTCACTCTGTTTATTATAACTTTTTGGTTCACTAGTATTATATTATGTCACAAGTATTTGAACTATATCTTTAATTAAGCATCAATAAAATATGAGTTAGACAGTTTTACCAACAATCTTATTACATAATTAGTGAATAAGCTAACGCAAGTTTGCACTACGAGCCTTTATATAAAATTTAGTATGTGCACATGAATAAGTTTATTTAGTGGATGAACTAACCTTCCAAACAAAAACAAACATTTTTTTTTCTGCGTCAGTGTTTCCTTACTTGTAGAAATAGGTCCCAAGAAGAAAGGAATTTAGCCAGATGCTCAAAGAATTAATTTTGAAATTTTAGAAGAAAAATTAAGTGCGCATATCTGTGGTTTCTATTTCAGTGTGTTCAAGTCACTCCTGCCCTGCCCCATCTACTGTAAGAATCCTCATAACAGGTCATGTTCATACAGGGAATGAACCACATTTGAGCCACAGGCCACCTAAACATCTTGCTCACGTGCCCCTCCTTTTAGCAGTGAGCCTGGCTCCCTCAGTTGCTCTTTCTCTGGTCTGTCCCCTACTTACCTCTCACTCTGAGCATGAGAACATTAAATGACATGATGGACTAATAAATGCAACAAACTAATGTTAAACACACATTATTTTCATAAAGAATTGCCATGATGTAAGAAGGAAAAGATACAGGCAAGCATTGCAGCTTGGTAGAGAAAATAGAATCTCTCATCCCACTACCTGGAGATATTCACTTTATTATAAATTAAATCCATACTGATAGATATGTAAATGATAGACAAGAGACTGAAAAGTTATAGAATGTAGATAGATTGCTTTCTAGGCATAGTAAAAGTTATTCCAAGAAATTAGGACAATCTCTTTAGGTAATTGCATGATTTGTTACAAATATTATGATTAAATACGTAAGTGCAACATCTTGGGTTAAATCACTACTATATTATTGGGCTAAACCCCAACGTTAGACAATACTTTATTTTCCTTTGTGCATGTATATACATATATGTGTGTGATACATGTGTGTGTTCATTCATTTGGGGGTGTAAGCATGTGTGTATAGCTATATATGCATGGAAGGGTGCATGTGTGTGTGTATGCATGTGTATGCACGTGTGTGTGTGTGTGTGTGTGTGTGTAAAGTACTATGAAGGTCAGAGGTCAAAGTTGAGTGTTTTCCACCTTATTTTCAGAGTTAGGTTCTCCCTTTATGAACCTGGAGCTTGCTGATTCAGCCAAGCTGGCTGGCCATAAAACCTACAGGAATCCTGCTTCTAGCTTCCTAGCACCGGGATTACCCAAGCACAGTTTTTCTTGGATGCTGTGCACAGAATCCAGACCTTCGAGGCTCCAACTGTATGTATTTTACTGACTGCCATTTCTCCATCCCAAGGAACAGTTTTTCGGGAATTAAAAATGATGAAAAAATTTGTAAAGGAGCTCACTATATGAGCCACGAAAAATCATCAGCGAGCAGTTATCACACTTAAGGCATTATTTTAAATGCGTTTAATAATTAACACATTTAATCTTCACTATACTTTTAGCAAATAGAATTATTGTTGTCCCCGTCCTAAGCATAAGAGCCAGGGAAACTGAGAAATTGCAAGTTCACACACCATCTAAGAGGCAATATTTCTGAGTGTAGCTACAGGAGCTCAGGGAAGCTATGCAGACTGAAATGCATTAACTTGCCGAGATAAAAATAAAACCTTCACAGTTATGATCACAGAGAATCTGGATCATTAATAACAGATCAAGAAGTACAGGCTGGCCCGCGACAACCTGGGGAAATCATAAAAGGCAGAGCACAGAAGTGTATGTAGAGCAAAGAGAAGATAAGTAGTTAAACTAATACCAAAAGAAAAAAGAAAGACACAAAGGCCAGTAAGGACATATATGATACATGTAATAAGTATCTAAATTAACTAGAATAGTAATAAAAAGTAGTTACAAGTAATAAAAGTAATAATAAAAAGTAGTTACAAATATTCTTTAAAAAATCTTGCTAGGGAAAAAGAAGAACAAACAAACAAAGTTTTGAATCTATAAGCATGAAAGGAAGAGCTTCCCAGGAGCTTTTACACAGGAGACCAAGAGATGCTCTAGTGAAGATATGAGACAGAGAAGGAGGTGTGCATTCACATTAGAGAAATTGAGCCACACTGAAGGTAAAACGAAAGGAATCAGACTGACCCCAGACTTCCAAGTACTGTCAGTGCTAGCAATCCGTGTAATGTTCTCCAAAGAATCTCCAAGAAATAAACTTTACCCAGTATGGATTTCACTCCCTACCACTTGAAGCTATCTGCAATTGAAATTTTACTTTTTCCCAAGCTCTTCTTGGAAAACAATGAATAGTAAACAAATTTTGTTTAATATTGAAGTGGAAACCTATGATACCTACATGTATATAGAAATAAACTATCCTAGCTCTTTGTCTTGACTCCTTTTATAAGTCAGACTGCATCAAATAAATACCTGAATTATGCTTACAGGAGAGATAGGCCATGCGATAAACACAGCAAATGATAGGAAAATAAAGCTAGAGAAGGTTAAGTTGAGAGTATACACTCTTGGGTCATGGTGGGATCCTGCTTTAACCCCAGCACTCAAGGGAAAGAGGCAAGTAAATGTCTAGGGATGCTATTTGAAATTTTGATATCTAATTTCTCGAGTTCTTTATATATTTTGGAAATCAGTCCTTTGTCTGATGTAGGGTTGGTGAAGATCTTTTCCCATTCTGTAGGCTACCTTTTTGTCTTATTGACTGTGTCCTTTGCTTTACAAAAGCTTCTGAGTTTCAGAAGGTCTCGTTTATTTATTGTTGCTCTCAGTGTCTGTGCTACTGATGTTATATTTAAGAAGTGGTTTCCTATGCCCATGCATTGAATGCTATTTCCCACTTTCTCTTCTATCATGTTCAGTGTGGTTGGATTTATATTGAGGTCTTTAATCCATTTGCACTTGAGTTTTGTGCATGGGGATAGATATGAATCTATTTTCATTCTACATGTTGACATTCAGTTATGCCAGCACAATTTGTTGAAGATGCCTTCTTTCTTCCATTGTATAATTTTAGCTCCTTTGTCAAAAATCAGGTGTTCATAGGCTTGTGGATTAATATCTGTGTCTTCAATATACAATTCTGTTGGTCAAGCTCTCTGTTTTTATGTCAGTACCAAGCTGTTTTTATTTCTGTAGCTCTGTAATAGAGCTTGATGTCAGGGATGGTACTGCCTCTGCCAGTTCCTTTATTGTACAGGATTGTTTTGGCTATCCTGGGTGTTTTGTTTTTCCATATGAAGTTAGAAAATTCTCAACAAAAGAATCTCGAATGGCTGAAATACACTTAAGGAAATGTTTAGCATCCTTAGCCATCAGAGAAATGCAAATCAAAACAACTCTGAGATACTGTTTTACACCAGTCAGAATGCCTAAGATCAAAAACATCAATAATAGCTTATGCTGGAAAGGTTGTGGAGTAAGGGGAATGCACATACATTTCTGGTGGGAATGCAAACTTGTACAACCACTTTGGAAATCAGTATGGTGGTTTCTCAGAAAATTGAGAATTAGTCTACCTCAGGATCCGGCAACACCACTCTTAGGCATATACCGAAAAGATGCTCAATCACACTACAAAGGTATTTGTTCAACTATGTTCACAGCAGCATTATTTGTAATAGCCAGAGCCTGAAAACAACCTAGATGGCCCTCTACCAAAGAATGGATAAAGAAAATGTGACACATTTACACATTAGAGTACTACTCAGCAGTAGAAAACTATGACATCTTGAAATTAGCATGCAAATAGATGGAACGAGAAAACACCATCCTGAGTGAGATAACCCAGACCCAAAATGATGAATATGGTATGTACTCACTCATAAGTGGATACTAGCTATAAACAAAGGCTATTGAGCCTATAGTTCATGATCCTAGAGAAGCAACATAACAAGGTGAACCCTAAGAAAAACATATAGATCCACTTGGAAAGTTGAAATAGACAAGATTGCCAGAGAAAACTGGGAGCATCAGGGTGGAGGAGAAGGGAGAGTGAAAGGGGAAGAGGAGGGGAGAAGAAGCATGGGGAGAAGAACTTGAGGGAACAGGATAGTTGAGGTGGAGGAAGGACAGAGAACAACAACAACAAAAAAGATATCTTGATTGAGCTAGCCGTTATAGAGCTAGTAAGAAACACGGCTCTAGAGAAATTCCTAGCAGTTCACAAAGATGACCCCAGCTAAGATCCTAAGCAATAAAGGAGAGGGTGCCTGAACTGGCTTTGCCTGGAAATCAGACTGATGAGTATCTTAAATATCACCATGGATCCTTCTTTCAGCAACTGACGGAAAGAGAGGCAGAGTCCTGCATCGGAGTACTGGACTGAGCTTCCAAAATCCAGTTGGAGAGTGGGAGGAATGAGACTCTGAGCAAAGAGGTCAAGACCATGATGGGTGCATCCACTGAAACAGTTTGCCTGAGCTTCTGGGAGCTCACCAACTCCAGCTGGACAGGGAAGGAAACAGCATAATTCCAAACTAGTCCCTCTGAATGTGGGTGACAGTTGTATGGCTGGGACAGACAACCAAAAATGTAAGAGAAGAGATTGTCTCATAGCAGAGCTTCTAGTCCTCCGCTCTTACAATCCCTCCATCCTTACATGAAAACTACTAAAGAGACGACTTAAGCAATGGCTGTCAAAATTAAAGGTACCTCTTACTTAAACAGACTGGAAAAATATTACTGTAAGCAGGAAGAGTATCTGATGTAACATAAATTTCCATTTGGGTAGGATCATTAAATTCTGGTAGTTTCAGGTAATGCAATGCTCTATAATTTAAAAATATGTTGTGTGCTATATAAATAGTTTATATAAAAACTAGAAAATACATTGGGTCAGTTCTGAAGCCATCACCAAAATACGTTTGTGAACATCTGGGTATAGAACAATGATATATGCTGAAATGTTTAAAACTATTTCTGAAGGGAAAATATTTATAAATATGCTTTATTTGGGGATTACTTTGGAAGACTGTAGATATAGAGAGTAACTGAAAATTTAGTTGCCTTCATAGAAGATTGTTGAGCAAAACCTATCATACTTCCTTATTTTTTAATATTTAGCTAAGTGTGCATTAGTCATTCAGAAATGATAAGATCTTTATTGTTTATTTACCGGGAAAATTGGCAGACTCTGCTTTGAGTGAATGGAAAATGAAGATGTAGATTGAAGTTAGTATATAAATTAAACCATAGTATTTTAAAGGACATAAGTATAAAGTGTGAGGGATTGGATCATCTCTAGAACCAGATTTGGTGTAAAAGGAGGAACAGGGAGAAAGAGGAATTGAAGGGAAGAATATTGAAGAGAACGAACTATACCCTGAAAATATGAATATGGCAGTTGGAGATTTCATTTCACCTCTCACATCAAAATCAGGACAGGACAGGTCCTAAACATGCTCTCTAGCTCACTGCCACTGAGGGACAAGAGTGGGGAAAGACAAAACACTCCTGTCAAGCCGAGTGAGTAGAAGTCCCAAAACGTCCACCCAATCACTTCACTGTGTCCCTCACCCACCTCCTCCCTGCACTGGGGACTGGAAGCGGGGCACGTGTAGTCATCCAGATTGCTCCCCAACTAGACCAATCAGTGGGCTTTCCTACTGAAATAGGTTCTGCTACAATTGAGGAGACTGGAAAATACCCCAAACTACTCCAGTGGCAGTCTACTCCCAATTGTCATAGAGAGCTGAAGGTTTCACATTCAGAGTTTTTACTGTGGGTGAAAACTATTTACTATTTTACTATTGATCTTAGGGGGGGAATGTAGATACTAAAGGCTGTTTGGTTGTTGAAGAGGCAGGTTCATGCTTCAGTCAATGCTCCCCCGCCACACACACACACACACACACACACACACACACACACACACACAAGTTTACTCTCTTCAGTCTAAGGCAAGTTGAGTAGGGTCCTGGCCAATAAAGCTCAACAGAATGACATTGCCCTGGCTTTTAGGTCCTCCTGTGAAGATCCCACTCCCCTGTTTCCCAAATGTCCTGGGTCTCAGTTAACCTTCAGCATTCTCTAATCTGCAAGGTTTTACTGGCTATGGACTTGGCTTATTTCCTCCTGGAAGCACAGGAAACTGTGCCTCTGGAAACGCCACAGATGATAGAAGACTGTCAAGGACTGTGGAGGATGGGACAACTGTCCAAATCACGGGAACCACATAGGGCAGACAAAGCTTGCAACTGTCACCAAGATGGCAGCTTGGTGAACGAGGAAGCCCTTGGAGTTCATCGAGTTAGGAAATGGAGGGAAATGGGAGTATCCCTCTGTAAGGAGATATGAGCACAGCATTGAAAGCAGCTCAGAGAAGTGATCCATTGGCCAAAGAAAAACTACACGGAGAAGATACAGTCTTTTCTCTCAGTGTTCTCTCCCCTCTTCTTCCCTCTCCCTCTTCCATGTGAATGTGTCCATAGTCACAGAGAACAGATAAGGACAGGGTTAGAGTGATCCCTGCTTGGCAAGCACTCACCTTGTGTTCGCTTAAAAATAAGCAAGTGCTAATTGGCTCCAGAAGAACAATCACAATCTCTTCCTGACTTTCCTTTGGTTCACACAAAGCTGGATTTTTAAGACATCCAGGTATTTAAATGAAATCAAGGCTCTTAGTTAATTAAATACATAAAAAGCAAAATGATGCCATGTAAATACACTTAAAATAAAATGGCTAGGGATTTGGCAGAATATAAAGAAGGAACACTCCGCAGGACCCACTGCCAAGCTTGAAGGCAGACTCAGAGGAAAGTGAAACTCTCCGCAGGACCACCAAGTCTAGTAACCGGCAGGCTTGATGCGCCCATTGTTATTCAAAACCGGTTACCAGGAACGACTTCCAAATGAAGCCCTCAGCAAGTACAAGCTATAAAAAGCACTCGCTTGTCACTAAGAGAATATGAACAAGTTTAGCACATCTACGTTTCCACACTTCGAGTCTGCAAATGAGACTGCGAGGCGATTATCAAGGGATTTTTAAGGGAGATAGCGCTCTCTCTAAATCTTTTTATCCCGGCGTGATACACAAATGTGCAATATATCTTTCCTATAATTAAGTAAACTGTCCCCCTGTCTCATATTCACCAACCAGTGGCATCTACCTGATCTTTCTGGAGGAGGAAAAAAAAACCGAGATTAATTTATTGCCAAGTAAACTCCTAGGAAATGGGCATTTTAACTGATTGTTCCGGTCGTAAAATATTTGAGAAAATACTTTTTCAATGTATTTCTTTTTCTACAGCGCTTTTAATGACTGTTTAGAATTGTACTTGCACTGCCTTAAGAGCTGCATTCTATTTGCTAATTGTCCGTACTCAGGAGAAAACCAAAGGAAAACTGAGGGAAAGTGTTACGTATAAGAGACTATAAAGTGTCTGAGGAAAAAGAAAATAATCTAAAAAAAAATTTTGCAGATATTCCTTAGCCAAATCTACCATGAGGAAACACTAGTTCTAACAATGTTTCCAAATTCTAACTAGATAGACAAACAAGAAAGACGACCTCAAGTTGTAGGTGCCATTGTTTGCCCTCTGTTCCTGAGCACTGAGATGCAGATTTAGAAAAAAAAAATTAGTCTGCATATGAACAAAGGAAAATAACTTTTTATTCAGTTTGCTAAGTAGTCCGGTAACAGGGAACACTCCTCTGAAAGACTAAGATGCAGGGGGAATAGGAAAAGGAAGGTAATTCCAGACAGCAGCCACCACATTCCGTGTAACTTTCCATGCTTTAAGGCACCAAAGAGGATGGAATCTTGCCACAAGGTAAACAGTCTGGGGTAAGTAGTGATGGGAGTGGAGGCCAGGAGAATTGGATAAAAGTTCAATTAAGAAAGCCCATAAATGTTGGATTTCGGATTGTGAGGCTTCTCTTAAGAGAAATGTGGAGGGTATGGAAACCCTTGAAGAAGACATGTAACGAAATGACATTTTTTCCTGAAAGAGGCGAAATACACTTGCAGCTACATATAAACCTGGGGAGACCACCACCTGCTCAGGAAGCAGGCAAAAAAGCTTCAGGCCCCATGTGGTCAAGGTGATCTTCTCCTACTGGTATCAAGTTCACCTTCAAAATACACTTCATGCTCCAAGTGCAGATTGGGTAAACTGCAAAGGGACACGCAATGGGTACCTCCCCAGCCATTCCTGTCTACAAAGCATCCAGGCCCTCTCCGTAATAGCAACCAACATGACTGACTTTTATTCATCTATTCTGTGATGTTTGCACACTTTCACACACTTTTCTACCCCTTGCCATCTCAGAGAGCAACATATTTGATGTACTGTGATGGGCTTTGCTTTCACTCCTAAACAAAATATCTTGGAGATACTTTTATATTAATGCACAACACACAACCTCGATCTATTGTATTTAACTGTTACGTTTATTTTCTACCATGGATATGGACCCATGATTTATTTAGCCAGCCTCCAATTGCTGGACATTTTGGATTGTTTTTATGCTACAATAAATATCCTTGCATGGGTTTTTATTGCGTAGCTCAACAATTCTATCTACCAAATTCTAGCCCTATCAACTATGTACATGCAGCAAACTATCCCAAATTCAGTAATATAAACTGACAATTTTGGTATAACTCACAGATATTAGAGGCAGTTGTCAGCTGGAAGATTCTTCTGTTCAGTTGGTGCCGTAAAAGAGCTGATACCCCCACCTCACCTAATGGACAAGTTGTATGGGGTAATCCAACATGGCTGGAATTCCTTGGTGGAATTCTGTGAGAATGGATCTTTCCTCTCTGAGGTCTTTGATCAAGAGAAAGACCCCTCCTCCCTTCCAACATAGTAAGCACTCCACAATTACATAGCAAACTGCAGAGAGGCCTACAGTGGCCCATCTCATTCAAAACTGAGACGCTAAGAAAGTGCACTTGTTTGTCAGTATCTTAAGTAAGAGTGAGTTTTACTATATAGAAATCTTTTCCTGGGACTCTGCTTCATCCTGGTCCAAGGGATCTCACCTTCTTCCTTCTTTAGTGCTCATAAAAGTAATTCCTCTTCATGAACTAATTAACATTTATTCTTTCTTCTCATTAGTAGCTCTGAGAAAGTTTGAGGGTTGCTGTTCCTTGTTCTTCAGAAAATTTTCTAGCTCCTTGCATTTCAAATTGATTGTACCAATGCAATACTTTAGCAATCTTCGTGAGATTCCAATGAATACTAGCAAGGCGTATTATACTACCCCCTAAACCACACTATAAATCTTTCAAGACAGATTGTCTTGGTTTCAGGGTAGCTTAGGATGCTGTGAGAAGCTCCTTTTTAAAACCCTAGAAACCTTTTGGTCTAGTTTAGAACTTCCATGAGACCTGGCCCTAAATCTTTCTGACACTTTAATAAAGGATTTTCTAGGTGTTTCCTTGAGGCAATCTTTATCTTATAGTGATTTTCAATTTTGAAAACCTTATAGAGAAACTAAAGAATAAGTTATATATACAAATAGCAATCCCAAACTGGTACATTTTACTCAGTTTAGTTGTAAAATTTATCACGTTGTTTTGAAGCTCAATTCTCTCTGTGATTGAGGACTAAGAGGAGAAAAAAAAAACACTACAATTCCATAATTAATACTGTTCTTCAAAAATATTTCAGCCAGAGTCACCAATTTATTGGTAAGAAATATTCCTCTTATAGATTTAATTTTCTTTTAATAGTCTGTGTGCATTTTTTTGTGTGTGTTTGTCTTTGCATTAGTATATATATGGAAGTGCAAGTTGAAAAGTTTCTGTACTCTGATATTAAGTCTCTTTACCAATGTAATAAATCAGATCAGGTGAAACTAATAAGTCCAGGTTTAGTCTGAGCAAAATATTCCTTGGTGATCCCAGGTGAAGAAGAGAAACCCATAAGGTAGAACCACATGGCAGATCAGGACTACAAGTTAAATAGCCTGTAGGCATGATCTTGAACATCTCAGCGGGGAGGAGCTGCCAATGGCAGACTTTCTCAGGGACTGGGTCTGGAATGGGAGGAGGAAGGTTGAGTGGAGTTTCCCAATGCGAGTGTGCAAAGAGGCCAGAAAGGAACATTAAATATCCTAGAAAGGAACATTAAATATCCTAGAACTAGAGTTATATGTGAACTGAACTCGGGTCCTCTGTAAAAACAGTATAAACTCACTAAATCATCTGTTAGCCCTAAACAAATAATAATTCTTCCATATTTTCATAATTTCTGCCAATCTTCAACCTCTCCTTCCAACTATGGTCTAGAAGAGGACATAGCAATTTAAAATTTTTTAAAAATAATGTTTTACTTGGTTGTATATAATTTCGTTCTGATTATATATGATTAATTTAAAAATCCAAAAACTTAATGATAAAGCAAAAACGACTCGGCTATAGCTCTCAAATCCTTTGCGTGGCACTGAGCTGTGTGGTCCTTCCTCCTTCTGCATCCACAGAAATCTTTTAGTGGCACTTATGAGTGAACTCTAGCATCCAAGATGGCTTTATTCAAGTCTATACATGTATTCAAAGTAACTTCTATGGAAATCCTAAAGGGTTTTGAAGAAATAATACAAGTTAAAATCTACACAGTCCCATATATCTGTTCATCAACAAAGGCAGTGAGGACAGAAAACACATATTAAACATGTGTGCTTTTCTATATTCCAAGTGTTTGAGTGTTTGCATCTTGGCTTTAGGAGGCTAAGAAAAGGATAGCGTGTCACTACAGATACAGTGGCTTCAGAAGCAGATGATCTATAATTCTACAGCGTGGGTCAGCATCCTGTTAGTCAGACAGCTCACCTGCTCTCCCTCTAAGCATTTCTCCTGACTCAGTAGTCTGCCCAGGATTGGCTAGCTGACTCACGATTTGGGTTTTTTATAGACTAGGAGTGTCAAATATGAGTCATCCTCTCTTTCACCACAGTTCATTTAGAAATTATCTTCCATCTCCTCTCAGATAAGATTAACTTATTATTTAATCGAAGCAAATAGCATTGTTAATACACCATATTAATATTTAAACTCTGGGTTCCCCCTTCTATGATTCTGTGATTCTCTGTTCTGTGATTCTCATTTGTTTCAGTAAAAGTATTTCAATGTTTCATGAGGAAGTTATGTGCTAGTGTGGATCAAAAGCCTCTTTAATTGTCTGTATGGTTCCAGGAATTTTTTTAAGTATAGAGAAGAGTGCCCATCCTGAGAAACAAGCTTACTGAAGAAGATATTATCATTCTATTTTGGACTTTCAGAGATGGTTTGTTTTTAAGTCTTGTTTTCTCTGTATGTGAAATTGTTGTAGGGGACTTTCTGACTGAAAGCAGAGGCTGAAGAAACCCTTTAGCCTTATGGAAAGAGCTAAGGAAGAGGCACAATGGTTAAAGAGGTCAGAAGTATGTGCTCTGGTGTAGTCTTCAAGACAGTGGTAGAGTAAAAGTTATACGCACAGAAGATAAAATTTTGTGTGATTGTGAAAATGTGCTCCTCAGGAAAAGAGATATTAGAAACTTAATAAAATCAGAACTGTAAATTCTCTAGAAACTAAGCAACAGTCCCAAACTGAGAAGCAGCAACGGGAAGCACTGAGTCATGAAAATTATAGAATTCCAATAGGCATTAAGGGTAGTCAGTCCAGGGCTAGAAACAGTTCCTATCACCACTCCAGGCTTCTGCTCCATATTGTAGTTTTACCCTGAATGGACAAAAAGACCAAAAGACTGTGGCTTCCTCATTCCTGCTCTCTCCACAACTTGTTTGTTGCAGAGCAATGATTTTGCTCTGGGAATGGCAAACTGTGAGTTTCCTTAATGCCTCCCCAGAGATCTGTGCTTTATACATACTCCAAGAGAATGCCACCAAAAAGGTAGTTTTGGTTGAACTCACACAGAAAGGGAGAGGGCTCTCCTAGATCAACTACTGTGCTATGGGCCAAAGAACCTTGAATTTCCATTGCCTTCTAGAGCTCATAAGGTGCATGCTTCACACTAGTTGGGGGGGGGTGTTAAGAGTGGGAAGCATATCTTACTAGCTCTCTCTTAGATAAGGGAGCTGGTTCCACAAGACGACACAGGTCCTCTTGTATTTCTCACCACAAAGAACTTCTCAAGTGCGAAGTCAAGACTGAAGGATGAGACAAGAGCTCTGTTTTGGTGCCTGGGAGAGTTGAGTTCATTTGGAAAAGAGTGAGGGAACTACTTTAAAGTGCATCTTCCTTGGGAAACAGGCCATAGCTATAAACATCCAGAAAAAGTGATTGCATAGTGATAGCAGTGTATAAGATAATAGATACACCACAAATTCAGGAAGACCATGAACTATTAAACATCCCCCAGGATCTGGGGTGGTAACTTGATTGGTAAATGTTCTACATTGCAAGCAAGAGTGCCTGAGTCTTATCACCATAACTCACATGAAGAAAGCTCACCTTTAAAAAAACATATCAAGCATAGTGAGACATACTTGTAATCCCAGAGCTCTAGAGGTAGAGATAGGCAGGTCCCCGAGCCTGGCTAGCCAGCTTCTCTAACCACCTGTCCACCTCTGTGAATTTCAGGCCTGTCTCAAATAACATGGTATATAACACATGGGAAATAACAGCAAAGGTGCCTCTTTGGCCTTCACGTGTATATACACACCCTTACACATACATCTATGCATGCACAAACGTGCACAGACACACACACACACGAACACACATGCACACTCACATGCAATAAATAAATAGAGTCCACAAAGGCCATAAGAAGATTGCCTCATCTCAGGTGGTCTAGAACCATGTGTACATACACACTCAAGGAAACAGAGAATTATTAATTGCTGACAAAGAAGAGTATCTTTGAAATTTCCCTGAAATAGCACAAGGCTTATAAACTCAGAAGTCCCAGTCACAATGCCTGAGAAATCACCTGTGCGCTGACCCAGTAACAACTTTTAAGACACTAAGCCTAAACAGTAGTTAGGGAACAAATTCTGAGCTCGGACATCACAATTGCACATGTAAGGAGAAACAAACCTCAAGTCATCAGCTCAAGCAACTCACAAAACAGACAAAGTCAGCACTAAACAATCTCTAGGAACTGCCAGCATTGTAATACAGTGTATCAAATCTTTAACTGCCATGTAAAATGGAGTTATTCAAAGAGACCAAAGACCCGTGCAGAATCAGGCAAAATATAGCCTTATTTACATATTACCTGAATGGTGCTTTGACTAAAATCAAAGGAAGTATGAAAAATATATGCAGAGTTAAAGAAAGTCATTCCTAACACATTTAAAGAAAAAAAAGAATCATCAAATACAGGCCATTTTTAGTGTTTAGAAATTGCAAAAAGAACAAATATAAATTTTAGTTGAAACAAATTTACAAAAAAAAGGAAAGGAAGGAAAGAATGAAGGAAGGAAGGAAGAAAGGAAGGGAGGGAGGGAGGGAGGGAGGGAGGGAGGGAGGGAGGAAGGAAGGAAGGAAGGAAGGAAGGAAGGAAGGAAGGAAGGAAGAGAGGGAGGGAAGAAGGAATGGTAGAGAAAACATAACAGATTTGACTTGGAAAAAGAAGTTTTTAGAAGTCAGAGTCCTCGAAAAAAAAGTCATTAGAGAACTGGAGATGTAGTTCAGAGGAGGACTGTTTACCTAACACATCCAAGGCAATCAGTTGAAGATTGCCTTCAATCTGATTAACACTGTGAATTAACACTGAAAAATAGTTAAGAGATTGTCAGTGTGAAAAATAAAAAAGTATGAGAAAAGAAACAGATCATAAGTAAAGTTTATTACATCATTCAGAACAACAGCAGCAATGTGTATGTGTGCACGCACGTGCGTGTGTGCGTGTGCCTGTGTGTGTAGAACAGATAAAAAAGTGATGAGAACATGTTCAAAAAATAATAATTGAAAACTTTCCATGTGGTTTGAAAAGCATTAACCTATGCACCTAATATCAATGAATTCTGGTAGGATAAAGAACAAGCACTCCTGCCTCTACAAATATTTGGGAAATGTGAAAACAAAAAACAAGTTGCAAACAGAAGGATAAGAGGAACTAAATAAAATGAACTATAACCATAGTTAACATCCGGGAAGGAATGGAAGCCAGGGCAGGAGGATAGCATATTCAAAGTGTTAAAAGAGCAGGAAAGCCACAAAAAATTCTCACGTTGAAAGCAACCAGTATCCTTCAGTTAATGTGTGGATAAACAAAATATGGTGTACCCATGATACCGAACTCTTCTCAGCAATAATAGGCGAAGTACTAATGTGCACAACAATGTGAATGTGGCCCAATTATGAGACTCTTTTTAGTTATTGCTCAGTGACATGAAAAAAACTGATCTATGACTAAAAGTACACCAGACAAGGGCTACGAATGTAGGAGGAGGCTGCTTGTAGGGTCCCGGCCGCTTAGTCTGGAAAAAAATCACACAGAATCTGTATTGATTAAATCACTGCTTGGCCCATTAGCTCTAGCTTCTTATTAGCTAACTCTTACATATTAATTTAACCCATTTCTTTTAATCTGTATATCGCCACATGACTGTGGCTTACTGGGTAAAGTTCCCAGCATCTCTCTGGCAGGCTACATGGCTTCTCCCTCTGACTATGCCCTTCTTCCTCCAAGTATACAGCCTAGCTTTCCCTGCCTAGTTATGTTCTTCTTTGCCATAGGCTCAAAGCAGTTCTTTATTTATCAACCAATAAAAGCAACACACAGACAGAAGGACCTCCCACACCATATGACTGCTGGGAGAGTTTACTCTAATGGGAGAAAAGACCCACTTTGGTTGAAAGCAGCCTATGTCTATGGTAGAAACAAATATTTAAGAAGGGATTTGATATTGTGACTATTTAGAAAAATAACAACTGTTAAGTTCTACCTAAAAGCTTATGGCCTCCCAAATCACAAGATTTTGATTAGGATTTTAGTACCAAGCCTGAAACTCCAATTTAAATCTTAAAAATATGAAGTCAAAGAGCAAACTTACTAGTTGCTTATCATTTTAAGATCTAGAGTTTTTACCAAGTGTCAAAGTCAAAGATTCTTGATGTTCTTTACATCTCTAAGACATTCTTGGGGCATACACCTCAGGAGTCTATGGAACAATCTTTGAAACTTATGTGACCTGAGTACTACTTCCATTTTGTAACGTCCCTTATTTCTCACGGGTTTAAAGAGACATTGAGCGGGAAGATCCTCATTATCAGCCATCATGATTTTTCCAACAGAAACTGAGGACTTGACAAAAGGTTTTGCATAGGTGACATAGCCAGTACTGGCAGTGGGAATGGATGACAGACGGCCTGCTCCTAGAAACACCTACCTGGTATTGAATACATTCTCCGTAAGTGACAATCTGACCTGCAGAGGTGGCATTCACATCCGAGTACCCAATCTAGCTATTCAATGATGAGGTATCTCTAGTGTGCAGATTTATATGCCAAAAAGGAGAGCTCACATGTTTTCTCTATATTAGAATCATGTCTCTATAAAAGTGATGACTTTATGCATTTGCTGTCTTAAATAAAACTGAATTTTGATAACAGGTAAGTCTGTTATCATCGAATAACAAAAAAAAAATCTTTATAAGTCAAAGTGAATACCTAAACCACTCCATTATAAAGTAGAAGCATTTAAATTTTTCTTAAAATGTCTTTATTTTAGGTATGTTTATGTATTTGGGGGTGGCTATATGCATGATGAGGAGTCCAGGAATCTGGCGAGATGAGAGTTATCCAACCCCTAGGAGCTGGGTCTACAGGCAGAAGTTGGTCATTCAATGTGGTTGCTGGACACCAAATTCAAGACCTTTGTGTGAGCAGTTCATATTCCTAACCACTGAACCATCTCTACAGTCCCAATGAGGAAGTTTTAAAAATGGTTTGTTGTTCCCTATATCAGTGGTACTATGAAAACTTTATGGGCAGAATTCGAGACACGGTGATGTCAAAACTATTTACAAGAAAAACTAATTGCTCATAATTAAAATTACCAAATTTCTTATAACTGTGGTCTTAAAATGTTAGTTTAGATTGTTGTTGGCAAGCTACAAACCAGAGGATTTTTCAAATTATATGTCTTCCTTGCATAAGGCAGAGTGGCGCAGCATAACCAGGATGCTATTTCAATTTCTCATTTAAGCCACTAACCCAGAGAGCATTTGAAAACCTGCCATTTTCTTTCACATTGCTTTTTTCTCCACAGGCTTACTGAGAATAGCCAGTGCTGGCTCGGATCTTTATCACCACAGAGGTGACCACACTGACAACGTCTGACAATTCATGGCTACTGCAGACTACCGCCAGGGTCTGGCACACTGAGTTTCTCGAAGTTTCTGGTCTCTTACTATGAGTTATTCAGCATTTCACATTTTAGGGGCAGCTAACTTAAAAAGATACTATAGGCCAAGAAGCACACATGGGTACACTACAGGAAAGAAATACATTGCTAGGAAATACCATTTACTTCAGTGCTATAAATAGTAAAATTGAACTAATACCTGATGGGTGTTGAATCCGAAATATTTTAAGTGGCAAAAACTCTTGTGCAGATCCTAAAAAGACAGGTGTTACTCTGTTTAGATTCAGACAGCTTGGGGGAACTCATGTAAAATCTTGTTCATAAGCTTATATCTGGGTTTCTTCGTACTTCAAATGTGTCTGATAATGATGTCTAACCTAGCGCTTTGTTAGAGAAATTGAACAAATTGGTTTTTTTTTTTTTTTTAGCACACCTAGAGTAAGACGTCAATGTTTCATGGCAAGGGGCTTAAGGGTCCCTGAAAGTTATGCCTCTTGAGAGCAAGATGCTCCCTGTACATCAGAATCATACTTATGTTTTTAGTCAATTAATTTCCATTCTAAGGAAACTATCCAAAGTACTACATCAATTCAAAGGTTTCTATATCATGACTCTTTTAAGGTAATCTAATAAGAATGTTGATGTATGTTAAATATTCTACTTTTAAAATGAAATGAATGAAATTGTGCTATTTCCACAAATGAACATTTTTAATACAACATTTAAAATGATTAGAATGGGACTTACTTTAATGTTAAGATAGAAAAAATGAAGGTCCTATTTATCTGCTTCTGATAACTAAAAACACAGAGCAAATGTATGAAGAAAGTTGCATTTCAGACATTGGACAATAGACTGATCAGGATTATCATTTCCCAACAGACTGGAAACAAACTGAGTAAAAAATTACAGCTGTCCTGGGTTGCTGCCTGGCTGCAGGTTCCAGGCTACAGGGCACTGATAAAGAACCCAGAAGAACACTACAATTTTGCCGGATTGAGCAGAAAACCACTACAGCCTGGGAAATGCAAAATGACTAAGATTTGTGGCCCTGAGTACCGGAAATTGTAGGTCTGACTATGTAGAGCTATTGAGATCTTCAGGGGGGTTCTTTGCTTTAATGTTGACCTGTTCAGGTCTGGAATGAAATATCCAATGACAAGGATCAGTCACACAGTCTTTTAAGCAACCTGTCACAGAACTTAAATTTTTCAGAATTCTATAAGCCTGATCAGAAAGATTCCAGATGTAGGATAAATACAGTCATTAAAAGACAGTGATATAGTAATAGTATCTTCTATATATAAAATTACAGTCTTACCAATATGTAGGAGAAAGAAAACCCACAGAATCTTCTAACCTGAGCTCATAGTGGTTCACACAGACTACACTGACAATCAGGGAGCCTGCATGGGTCTGTTCCTCTGCATATCTGCTATGGTTGAATAGCTTAGTCTACCTGTAGAAAGCTAACAGTGGGGGAGGGGTGCTGTCTCTGACTCTTTTGCCTGCTTTTGTAACTATTTTTTCTACTAGTGGGTTGCATGGTCCAGCCTTATTATGAAGGGAGGTGCCTCTTGATATGCCAAGTTTGCTTGAAATACCTAGTGGGGAGGCTGCCATTTTCTGAAGGGAAAGGAGGAGGGTATGGAAGGAAAGGAAGAAGCGAGGGATGTTGAGGGATAACTTTTTATACACTGCCAAAGATGGATGCTCCAATGTTGCAGAGAAAACTGGATGGCTGTCCAGGCACCCAGTTGTCACTGTTATTTCTGTAGTTTTGAAAATTGGTTGCTTTGCACTTCCTGCTTTCTCAGGTAATATTTTATTCTTCTTGGGTCTCTAATTGGGGGGTGAGACAAAATTAGCTATAGTCTTACAGTTTTCTTTCTTATTAAACTCAGAAAAGAAACTCGCAAAAGAGAGGTAGATTTTCTTAAGGTTGAGAGACATCAAAGTGTAAATTATTTAAGAAAATTTTCTAGGTTTGACATACAAATAATGATAGAAAGTGATTTAGGTACAAAATTTTGGACTCTCCAAGATAGGACAGGTAAATAAAGTGCTTTCTCTGAAGTTGCCAAATACAAATGTACTGGAAATTGTGCATGTATTTTTACCTGATCATTGTTCTTATTAAATATAGTTTTACTCTGTTAGAGTTAAAATCTTTTCTTTTTATTTAGAAAAGAGGGGGGAAATGTTGTGGGATAATCTTTTTGTACATTGTGAAGATGGGTCTCTGCCAAGGCACCTTCTTATTTATTTAATAAAGACCTGAATGGCCAATAACTAGGTAGGGAAGAGTAGGCAAAACTTCCAACCAGAGACGAGAACTGGGAGGCAGCATAGATGAAGAGATCCACCAGCAAGACATGGAGGAAGCCAGATATACAGTATGGAGACGTGATAACCAGCCACAGGGCAGAACATAGATTAGTATAAAGGGGTTTAAAATTTAAGTTATAAGAATTAGTTGGGAACAAGCCTAAACCAAGGCCAAACTTTCATACTTAATAAGAAGTCTGTGTACCATTATTTGGCATCTGTTAGTTCCAAGAAAGACCATTACAGAGGGGGAACTACAGTCAGGATGTAATATCTGAGAGAAGAATAAATTTAAAAAGAAGGGATTTCTGTAATACCTAACACAACAATCTTCAAGATATTGTGCTAAATAAAACAAGCTATTATAGAAATATAATACATGCCTCCATCAGTGAAGTATCTGAAATAGAATCAAGTTTACAGAATTAATGTAAAGAGGGAGAAGAGGAATTGAGCATTAGCATTTGATGCTTTAGTCAGCAGACCAGCAATACAGAGATCTGTTCTATATCCTTATGATTTTAATCAAGAACCCCTGGTGATCTGGTGGTTAAGTATGTGCTTCGAATTTTTCTGTATCTCTGTCTCTGTCTGCCTCTGTCTCTATTTTTCTCCCTTTCTCTCCCTCCATCTCTTCTTTCTCTCTACTCTCTCTCTCTGTTTCCTCACCTGCTGCACCCTAATAAACAACAATGTTTATTTACGTTCAGGTAAATCATCAAAAAGTAGATATAATAGTAGCATTTCTTGTGTAAAATTTTAAAGGAAATAAAGAAGCAATAATCTATCATTCTTCACTGAATAAAAATGTTTCCAAATTGAAAGTAAAATGAAGTCATTTACAGAAAAACAACAAATAGAAATTTAAATATAAGAACCTTACACTATGAGAAACATTAAGGAAAATGAAAGGAAGATGATAGTTAACCAAAAGTTACATGAGCATTAAGACTAAAAGTGGTAGAATGGTATATGCAGATGACTACTTTAAATGAAAGGATTTCGGTTCAGGCTAGAGAGATGGTCCAGTGATTCATACCTTGTTCTACTATTTCAGACGACTTAAGTTCAGCTCCCAACACCCATGTTGGAGAGCATACAACTGCTTGTAATTTCTGTTTGATCCAAGGAATCTGACATCCTCTTCTGGAGTTCATGGGACATGGACTCACATATGTGTACATGGGGTAGGGGGAGAAGACAATTTTTTTTAAAAAAAAAGATATTTAAAAAATAACAGAAAGCATTTTGTTTATTTTATATTTTCTTTAATTAATTATCTTTTCAATATAAATACACACCCAGGCATGTGTCACACAAGTACCAAATATCATATATCAAATGCCCACAGCTCTTATCATACTAGATGAAGAATAGTTAAAAGTTTCTCCTTCAAGGTAGGAAGCAGGTCACCATGTTCCAGTCCACACCTCTGGCAGAAGCTCCCTCTTACCCCAGAGACCAGGCCAGCATCCTGAACTCCAAGTAATATTGTCCCCACCCCTCCTGCACTTGTCCAGAAAATTCCAACAGCCCATCCTCTCCTCAGTACCATACCCAGCCCTCATCTCAGCCCTTCCATTCCATCAGAGGCCAGGTGAGAATGCTGATCTAGAAAACAGATCAGCATCTTGAGTACATCAGAGACCAGCTCCGTGAAAACCAGGCAGAAGCCTCCAACCCTACCAGAAGCCACGTTTGTCAGCATATGAATCCCAGTGGACCTCCAGTCAGATCAGAAGGCACACTTATCCATAACCAGAACTTCGGCCTGAAACTTGGACAGCAACCGCCTGCTAGACCAAAGGCTCATCACAAGAGGGGAAAGTCACGATGGTAGGAGTAGGTCTCATGCTGGTGACAGGAATGCAAGGTGGTGGAGCTCACATGTCTGTAGTCAGAAAGTCAAGAGAGGTAAATGCCTCTACTCTATTTGATTTTTTTATTCAGTCCTAGACTACACCCTGTGATGCCACCTATCGTTAGTGTTCATCTTCCACTTTCAGATAAACTACTCTGGGGATGTGTTCATGGTCAGTTTCAAGGGTTTGTCTCTTAGATTATTTATTGTAAACCCTGTCAAGTTAATAAGCAAGACTAACCGTCACAGATATCCCCCTTGTCAATTTGACACCCAACGCATCCCTTTTCAATCAGACCTGGTTGAGCCAAACCAGAATCTGTTACAGTTGGGCAAATACCAAATCCTGCAACTCCATATTCTACATCTGTGGCTCTTGGTGGCATATTGTGGTTTCCAGTGATCTTAAACAACTCTAAACCTCCAGTTTTGCACATATGTCATTTCTCTGGGCTGATCCTATCCCATAGCTACATCTAAGATTTGTGGGTCTCCCCTTGTCCCGGCATCTCCACCATCTTAACAATCTCCTTCATCTTAACAGCATCATGCAAAGCCTGATCAGGAGATCCTCGCAGGAAACCCATTTTACCACACTGAGGTTAGTGTCAGAAGTTTTCTTTGGTGCAAGACTCTGTAATCCTGTAAACACTTGCATTTGTGTGTCTGCAAAACCAGCCACAATGTCAATAAATTATGCTGTCCCTCAAGATATCATCCTGTCTCCTATCCAAACTGTAGGGGCCTGTATGTACACTGCTAGAGCTATTCCTAGCATGGTTGTTTGGGAGCGAGCATTCAGAAGCATTCTCAACTAAAGCTCATGATTTGTCCATGAACTTGATTGTCACCTATTTGAGCCCTAAAAGAGTGGGACCTTGTCATCAGGGCATCTTTTCTATTATCCGAGTGAAACATGTGCTTCTATTTAATGGCACTAATCTCTTTACCAATAACAACTGTTTCCTCCCCATCTGCTTTGTCTGCCTTGTTAAATTCTCTTACACTCCTTCCCTCGTCGTGCTGCGTATTTTTCATTTCATCTTACTTTGAATTCTCATTATCCTAATTATAAACCTGAATACGCTCAGTCAGCAATAAAACCACCCTAACCTGACCACTGTTCTGCCTTGAAATGTGCTCTGCCAAACAAATTAGTCCATTCATCATTGCTCAGGTTTTCAGTTAATGGGGAGAACGCTGCCAGAATCTTTTCCAAAGGGGAACATGTATGGTTTCTAGCCACTTCTTGATGGAGTCCTGTTCCACTCTAAAATCTTCTTAGTATTCACTTTTTCTGCACTTCTCTTGGCATTTGGGTCTTCCCATCTCCTACCGGAATGGCCCAATAAGCACTTCTTGCAGTTGTCTTGTTCTTCTATAGCCCATAATTCCAACCTTTTTCACTTTCCTCCAAAAATCTTTTTCAAAGGCCTAAGTCAAATTTATAACAGTCTCCATCTTTGTTATCAATTTTCTATATTGGTTGCTTTTCTACATATTATAAGAAAAAACAATTGAAGGAAGGAAGGATTGCTCTGGCTTAGAGTTTGAAGGTACAGTCAATCGGGGCAGGGAAGACATGATAGTAAGACTAGCTCTCTCTTCAGAAGCAGAATGTAAGGCAGGTGATTATATTTCATGGGCGAGAAGTAGAGAAAGGTGAATGTTACTATTCCATCCATTGTTTCATTTTCATTTAATTTACGACCTCAGTCTGGAAAATGAAGGCACGTACCTTTGTACCACAGTTAAACCTCTATGGAAACACCCATTCAGAAAAAAACCCATGTGTCCCCATAGTGATTTAAACCTTACCAAGTTAACATAACACACAGAAAGACACGGACCAAGAGACAGACAGATTGGCACACACATGCCTTTCATGTGTGCGCGCACATACAGACACAGACACACACACACACACACACACACACACACACACACACACACACACAGGTGTTTCCTATATTTATTTTTCCAAGGGCACTGAGAACACAAATTTCAACCCAGAAGTAGAAAGTTATCCCTGCCAAGGCATGGGTTACTTATGTGACCTGTCATGACACACATGTTTGACATGATTTCTAAACGTTTGGTGACGCATAATATTAACTCATTTTGATGCTCACGTGAAGATGCTTTTAAAGGAAACCCTGCGAAACAGTTTCCCTCCTGTTTCTGGGCATTAAGTTTTCCGTCTAATGAACTCTTCATGTTGCAGCGTCAGAAAAGCAACTCTGGATAAAAGGACACATTGATCAGAAAACAGCAGTATCAATTTCACAGACAATAGACAATTGTATTTTATCATTTACAGAGTAATATATAAATATTGCAGCAGCATAGGAATAGTCTCTCTTTTTACCTTATCAAACTAACTATCCTTCCCAGTACTGGAAGTACATTGAAAAATAGTCACAAAAATACCATTTCTAGGTTAATCTCTATCTATTAATAAGGATCTTGAGAATAGAATACATGTAAAATGCTTTTGTTGGACCAATGTCCATTCTACAAAGAATTAAACAAAGAGTAAAACATTGTTGGAGGAAGGCTGCTTATTGGTTCCTAGCTTTTCAGCCCTGAAATAACCACAGAGATACAGTATGTCTTAAATCGCTGCTTGGCCCATTATCTCTAGCTTCTTATTTGCTAATTTTCACATCTTAATTTAACTCATCCCCATTAATATGTGCATCGCCAAGAGGTCGTGGCCTACCAGCAAAGTTTCAGCACGTCTATCTTCAGCAGCAACTCCATGGCTTCTCTCTCATTCTGCCTTCCATCTTCCAGCATTCAGTTTAGCCTTTCCCACCTAGTTCTGCTCTACCCTACCATGGGCTCAAGACAGTTTCTTTATTCACTATTCAATAAAAGTGATACATAGACAGAAAGACTTCCCACACCAAAACATCTCCTATGATTACTTTGTAGAACCACAATGAATCAGGAACCAACTCAGTGACCCATCTGTTTCTCTGTAGATTCAAGACAGAATAGTCCAAAACAGCTATAGCTTGCTTTCAGAAAGAAGCAAAATCCACCCTTTCTAATTTACTATCCAAGCTCAGGAAATGTGTTCCAAGGGAGTTAACCTAGATATAGCCCTCCCTCCACCCTGGTTGGTTTTTGGTGTATATTTCATAATGATTTCACCTTTGGCATACAGAATAAAGAGAATGTAGTGCCATTAAATAGTGACCAACCACAGCAAATAGGAAAAATAACCCTATTGTACAATTCTTACTTGTACAAGTGTATACATTTAAAGCTTCATTTCTGAAGAAAGGTTTAACATTTGAGGAACACTCAACGAAAGGAGAAAGGAGAAGCTTCATAGGCAATTTACAGCGGCTGAAGAGGTGAGTAATAAATGGCTGAATTTGACCCTTGGCCCCCACGCACTCACAACTCTGTGCTCTGCTCTTGGAGTGGAAAAGGGCTTATGAATCTAGTTCCATAATTCAAAATTGAGGCTAACAGCCCGAGACAATGAAAAGGTTCTGCAGCGACTTATGACAGCATGCAATCATGTTCCTTTTCTCCTCGAGGACTTTTGAACAGTTACATTTATTTCTTATTAAGGTAAAATATCATTCATCTCACAACAGATGTGAAATCACTGTTATTAGATATTTTCTTTCACATTGGTGTTTTAACACTGTGATTAAACCAGATTGAAAAAAAAAATATTTCTTTTTATAAAGGGAAGGGAGGTAAACACCACACACACACACACACACACACACACACATGCACACACGCACACACATAATCAGGTGCTTCCAGATTCTCATTGCTGTATCAACTTGACTCATTTTGATTGTAACAAATGATCATTAAATCATTTTTTAATCATGCTTATAGTTTGTGTGTCATATTTGTGTGACAGTAAGGGATTCATTTAGTTCATTCAGTTACGTTCTGTTGATGAAATTTTTCTATTTGAAAATAGACCATGTCTACCTTTTACGAAAGGAAAGCTAATGTGTCCTACAAACCCGCCTCCAAACTATCAAGCAAAGGGTTCCCTGAAGAACTCTTGGAAGTATTATATTGTACTTTCGCAGACTCCTAATGACATTTTTAAAGGATCTTTTGTTTCCATCATTTTTATATTCTTGCAACATAACAATCAGCCACGTACCCCACCCCACCCCTATTTCAAAGCCCAGTTTCAACACTGTTTATGATAACTCCATCACACCCCAGTGAGATGAAATGCCCCATTCATCTATTGTTTAATCTCTGATTCTGCCCACCTACAGAAAGCAGAGAAGTCAGTGGGAAGTGTGAGAAGCTGGGAATCAAATCTGCTTGCTCCCTAGCAACAACACTCAGGAGAAATAGACTCATTTGTCAAGTGGCCCCAAAGCAGGAAATCGGAGAATGCCAATAGCACACTCGAGGTGCAAAGCGTGGGTTGACATCTACCTTCCCAACATGGAAGATTTAGTGTTCTTTCTAAACATAGTGTCCTGAGATGCAAGGGAGCCCAAGGAATCACCAGGGCCCAGGGCAGAGAACTCCTCACGCCTCTGGGATAAAAGCTAATTTGTAGGCATCTAGGGATGTGTGTATGTCTAGTTCATCATGGTTTATTCCTTTATTTTAAAAACATAGAATTTAATTATTTATGAAAACTGTAATGAAACAGAGATAAACTATAAAACCAAAATTTAATTATTAGAGTTAACCACCAAAAGAACTTTCTGATGAGTGTCTAAAAATACACCTCCATTTTTGTACAGGTTCTTCCTCACAGCACAAACTCCCAGCCAACAGCAGCAGAAAGTGGTCTGGCCCCACCAAGGAGCGGCTTCCTGGGCATCACAAAGGTTGGAGCCATTAAGAGTGTGTTAAATGCAATGTCTAAATTACACCCCAGAAAGGCTGATGTGTGCGCTGAGAGCAGAAAGGTTCTAATAATATACTCATAAGTGTCAATAACTTGGGAGCTGCATGCTCTAAGCAGTTTCTTATTTTGTGTGGCATACTTTCATCTGGTGTTAGCGTTCCATCACTCTGCATCATAGAAATCTAGAGAGCCAGATGAAGATAACATTTACTGAGGGATCTCCGAGTGTGGTTTCTCACCATTTTAATATAGAACAACAGATAGTATAGATCATAATGTTCTTCAAAATGTGCCTGTTTCTCCTGATTTCACCAATATTCTTTCATTGTGCTTTGATTCTCAGGAGTTTATGTTTCATGCTCGAAGAGTTATGCATAGGAAAACTGAAATTCCAGACTCGCCAAGTTCTCATATTTCCCAACCTCATACCTTCTTCTTCTTCCTGGACACTTTCTCATCCCTCATCCCAATTCCTTTTATGCATTTGTCTGGTAGATGTTTCTGAGCTATTTAACAGAAGGTTTATATAGGAGATTTCAATGAGGTATGCATTTAAGGGGTTTGGTAGGAAAAGAATTGTCTTGATAATGATAATTATTATTGATAATGACTTGATCATGACTTTAACACTGATGGTGTTGATAAAGATACTGGGTTTATGGAGTGATGGAAGCATTTAATACTTTGTATTGTATCTATAATTTCTATTCTTCAGCTATACTAAGGAATAGCACTATAGAAATCCCTTTCTATTTCAAAACTTCTATTTACTAGAAAGGCTTCTAGGTTAAAACATGACCTTAAATGTTTTTGAAAGAATGGTAAGAATCTGTAGAAGTCATTAGCATAACAAATATCCTATTTATTTCCGAAATTATATTTTTTGAAATGTTATTTTTCAGCCTCTCTACCAGAGTTTTCAAAACCAAAAGAGGGTGAGTGAGATGGCTCAGCAATAAAGGCACTTGCTACCAAGCCTCACTACCCAAGTTTAACTCCCGAAAGACATGTGGAAGAAAGGATCAATGTCTGCAAACTGTGTTCAAATCAGCACACATGGCACATGTGTGTCCTTGCAGATGCATAATAAATAAGTAAATGATTAAACTAATAAAGTAATAGGCATGGAAAGTTCAAAGGTACACTGTGCACCTGACCTGACAAAATAAATAAACAAATATGTGTAAAGTTAAAAAAAGAAAAAGAACAATTTCTTTCTTCAAAGATTTAAAGTTCTTGTCATATGGGTCTTCTACTTGTTTGCTTACAGTTACTACAAGATGTTTTCTGTTATTTGTGGCTATTAAGAAGGGTGATGCTTCTCTGATTTCTTTCTCAACCTATTTATCATCTGTATAAAGGAGGGCTACTGATCTTTTGTTTTGAATTAATCTTGTTTATGAGTTGTAAAAGTTCCTTGGTAGAATTTTTGGGGTTTATTATGTAAACTGTCATATCATCAGCAAAAAGAGTAAGTTTGACTTCTTCTTTTCCAATTTGTATCCCCTTGATATCCTTTGGTTATCTTATTGTTATAGCCAGAACTTGCTAGTACAATATTGAGTAGATATGGACAGTAGAAAACCTTGTCTTATTCCTAATTTAAATGGAAAGATCTCCCATGCTTTTTGGGCGTAGGTAGAAGTAACATAGTAAAAATGACAATCTTACCAAAAACAATCTACAAATTCAAAGCAATACCCATCAAATTCTAAGCAAAATTTTTCGCAGACCTTGAAAGACCAATACTCAACTTCATATGGAAAAGCAAAACAAACAAACAAACAGGATAGGCAAAACAATTCTGTACAATAAAGGAACTTCTGGAGGCATCACAATCCCTGACTTCAAACTCTACTACAGAGCTACAGTTACTGAAAACAGCCTGGTATAGGCATAAAAACAGACGGGAGGACCAATGGAATTGAATCAAAGACCTGGATATCAATCTACACACCTATAAACACCTGATTTTTTTTCTTTTTACAAAGAAGCAAAAATATAAAATAGAAAAAAGAAAGCATATTCAACAAACAGTACTGGCATAATGGGATATCAACACATAGAAGAATAAAAATAGATCCATTTTTGCCATGCACAAAACTCAAGTCCAAATGGATCAAAGACTTCAACATAAAACCAACCACACTGAATCTCTCAAAAGAGAAAGCGGGAAGTACACTTGAATGCATTTGTCCAGGAGACTATTTCCTAAGTATAACTCTAGTAGCAAAGACACTGAGAGCAACAATTAATAAACAGAACCTCCTGAAACTGAGAAGCTTAGGTAAAGCAAAGGATGTTTTCAACAAGACAAAATGGCAACCTACAGAATGTGAAAGGAGGTTCACCAACCCCACATCAGATAGAAAGCTGATCTCCAAAATATATAAAGAACTCAAGAAATTGGTCATCAAAAGAACAATAATCCAATAAAAATGTGGTACAGACCTAAACAGAGAACTCTCAACGGATGAATCTAAAATGGTTGCAAGACACTTACGGAATTGTTCAACATCTTTAGCCATCAGAGAAATGCAAATCAAAACAACTCTGAGATTCCATCTTACACCTGTAAGAATGACCAAGATCAGAAACTCTGATGACAGCTGATACTGGAGAGAAGGTGGGGAAAAAGGAACACTCCTCCATTGCTGGTGGGAGTACAAACTGGTCACCAGTATGGAGATTTCTCAGAAAGTTAGAAAACAACCTACCTCAAGACCCAACAATACCAGTATATTCCCAAAGGGTGCTCAACCATACCACAAGGACATGTGTCCAACTATGTTCTTAGCATTATTTGTCAGAACCTGGAAACAACCTAAATGCCCCTTGACTGAAGAATGGATAAAGAAGATATGGTACATTCAGACAATGGATTACTACACAGTGGAAAAATATTAATGAAATATTGAAATTTGCAGGCAAAGAAGGATCTAGAAAACACCACATTGAGTGAGGTAACTCAGACCCAGAAAGACAAATATAATATGTACTCACTCATAAGTGGCTTTTATACATAATGCAAAGAAAAGCCAGCCTACAGTTTACAACCCCAGAGAACCCAGACAACAAAAGGGACCTTAAAAGTGACATACACTGATTTAATCTACATGGAAAGTAGAAAAAGAGAAGATCTCCTGAGTAAATTGGAAGCATGGGGATCATAGGGGAGGATAAAAGAGGAAGGAAGAAAAAGGGAGGGTAGCAGACAAAAATATATAGCTCAATAAAAACAATAAAAAAGAAAAATTTCTTTCTGTAATTTTGGATGGCTGTTGATCAAAATAAATATTTTCCTTGTGCCCTGTTTTGATCTTTCAGTGTTGAATGACTGTGAGCTCATTATTTATATCAGTGGAGGAATATCAGTTGAATCTTCACTCAAAGGATAGCTTACCTTTTGGTTGCACATAATATATCTAGCCTCTGTTTCACCCTTCATCTCAAGGCCACTACCTTAGGAATCCCCTAGGTAATAGCTGGATAGAAAGGATTCTCAGGCTTGCTTCACCTCATAAAGTCTTGTCTAGTGGGAGCCTGCTGTAGATTCCACTAGGCTGACTGAGACTTCTGATCTGCATCTTAACAGGCGTCTCTTCCTCCAATTCTTGTTTTCCTCTCTTATCTTTTAACATTCTCCCCTGGCATTATCTAACCTCATCTCACTGCCTCCTATGAGAAGACTCAGGTGGCATAAAAACATGAAAATGCAAATTGATGCTTTTTACTCTCTCAGGAGGAACCTAAATTAAGCATTGAATCAAACTGAAGTCTAGCTACACAAATAAACAACCAAAACCCCAAATCTGAAAAGCATGCAAACAAGACCTGCAGTGCACTATTGCTCCCTGTTGATCTCAGGGTAGGCACAGGAAGGGATAATTGTGGCTTACACCTGCTGAGAGAATCCTTGGATAGGTTATTGCCCCCTATGTTTTGGGCGGATCCGTTGGGACTCTGGTGTAAATTTTCCTTCTGCTTATTAAAGCTATATCTTTTGTATTAAGCTAATCTGGCTGATCTTTAATTATCGATCGACCATGCCCCTTCAATTGGCGCCCAGTGTGGGGTTGGGATAATAATATATTGGTATTTGTGAGTTATTGTTTTTAGAAAATTGTATTGGTGTTGATTCTTGTACATTGATATATTAAATATTATATGTGAGTATGTTTCTGCCTCTATATATTGTATGTGAGTATGCTTCTACCTCTATTTGTATTGATATATATATATATATACATATATTTACATTTCTACCTCTGATTAAGATATTTATATATTGTCTATGTAATGGTATACATTGTTTACATTTGGAGGTCATTGTCCTCATTCATTGCACAGTTGTTTATTCTCTTAGTCTTCAAGTTAGATAGATATAAATCAATAGTCATATATGTTTGTCATACTTATATTTAGGCTAATCAGGTTATTTAGGTGCATAGAGATCATATTTAGTATAGATAGTATAATCTTCAACCTCTTCAAAGAACTGTAGAAAATGACCTTTAATCTTATCTAGAGTTCCATACTAACGAGACACAATCGCTCCTGGCATCACCGCTCTACTCCCAAGAGAACGTTGAGCACCAAAGACACTCCACTTGGAGCTTGTCTTCCGCCTGGCAGAACTGGCCTTTGGGCAAAGAAAAAGCCCATACCTCGACCACTGACAGAATTACAAAATATCCATAAATGAATAAAAACAGGATTGTCTTATTTTGCCAAGACAGGGTAAGAGAGTTCTAAAAGGTTCCTTGCCTTTAAAAATGGCATATCAGTTACATCAGGCCTTAGCCAAAGTTGGTTAACTCAACATTACAGATGAGACTTTGGGTGATTACCCAGGTAATCAGTTGTCTCTGTCATTTGTTGTATATTTCGGAAGTTTCTCATTTGTACATCCGGGCTGCTTGAATAAAATTATTTCCCTTCTCAGATCTTTGATGGAGTTGAAGATTAGATAGTTGTAGCTACCATCTACATTATTTAGACTCCTTGAAATAAAATGTTTAGTAAAACTTTTGTTATATGTTTCTTGCTTAATATTGTTTGCTGTTTGTAATTTTATATTTATTATTTGTTTCTATTGTATATAGTTGTATTTGGTTTTATTCTGTCCTATTTCAGAAAAAAGGGGGAGATATTGGGGGAGTTCAGCCAATCACATTCTGTCCATGAGGCATGTTGCCCTAAGGCAAAAATTTACCTATAAACCTGGTGGGTGCGCTTCCCCGCCCTCTCTCTCTCTCTTGGCCCCTACATTTCAGACGGATCCACTGGGACTCTGGTGTAAGTTTTCCTTCTGCTTATTAAAGCTATATCGTTTGTATTAAGCTAATCTGGCTGATCTTTAATTATTGATCGACAACACCCCTTCACTGCAGCCAGAATCTGTGTTGAATTCCAAGGCCTGTATTGCCACCAAAGACCACACAGAAGCCCAAGTTCTGGGCTGCAACTTGTGGTTTTGTTGGTGTCCAGGGCCCATGCTGCCACCAAAGCCATGCTGATCTGAGTGACCTGCACTGCCACCTGGAACCATAGTGCTATTCAACTCAAGCTGAGGTCCATGGTCCTACTACAGGTGAGGTCTGTGTTGATGCTTGTGGCCTGTGTTAATGCAGGAGTCTATAAGAATCATTTGTGATTAAACCAGAGGGCCATGCTGAGACAACCCTGCCTTTGCTGGCCCTGAGAAAGATTGCCCTGCTCTTTGGTGGACACTGCAGCAAGAAAGCTAGCCCTAACCTTCATGGGAGAGCTGCCCTCCACACACACTAGGGAGAGATGGTCCTACCCCTTACCACTGAGGTCATGGGCATAGGTGAGTTGGCCCCAGTCCTCACCTTAAGGGGTCAACTCCAGTGGTCCAGACTGACCAGCTCAACTACCATCCAGACCCACATCCAGGACCTTAGTTGCCCCACCCTAACATCTGCCCCATCTAGGAAGGACCTGTTGGAGCTGTGAAGGGACTGGTCCTTCCTGTGGAGTGATACCCGCAGGTATCCATGACTCTGGGTGACCACAGGATATCTTAGGGAAGTTTCAGTGAGGGATCAGTGATGATGGTGTACCAGAATCCAGAGGCCTTGAACCAGACAAACAACTCATTGCAATGAACTATTGCAAGCTAAGCTCTGTGGACAAAAGGATACATATATATTTGTTTTGTTTGTTTTGATATATTCTGCTTTGGTATTATTTTATATTTTAAATGTTCTTTTGGGAAGAATATTATGTGGATAAAGGGTAGATATAGAATTAATCAGAATTGGGATGCATGATATAAATTTTCCAAAAAACCAATTTAAGAAAATATGTTTAAAACATTCTTTTAAAAGAAGAAAGGAGGCTGGGTAAGCCATGAGGAGAAGCCTGTAAGCAGCAGCATCCTCCAGATTCATGTCTTTTTGAGTTCCTGTCCCGACTTCCTTTGATGACAACATAGATGGGCATGGGAGCCAAACACAGCCTTTCCTCCAATGCTGTCTCGTTCACGATGTTTCATCACAGCAGCACCAACTCTAAGGCAGCAATACAAACAAAAGATTTTAATGTTTGTTTTTCCAAAGCTGATTTCTTAATTCGGGTGTTTGGAGAGGAAAAGCCTTGCCTATCTGATTTTTCTCATATTGCAACATATAAAGATTTGCAGAGTAAAGAAGAAGAAGAAGCAAAATCAGTATATATTTTCAATGACACTAAAAAAGTGGAGGGACAATACTAAAGAGGTAAAGGAATGAAAATACTAAAAAAGTAGAGGAATGACAGTAATTAGAGAGTAACTTACATACTTCAACAGTATAGAAGTAAACAAATATTTAGAGAAAATATCAGAAAAACCAAATATTAAACCTAAATAAAATATTAGCAATTTGATGGCACTAAAATCTCTTCGAACAGTGAGAATATGCTTTTAGTTTGAAATTCACTTTCTAATATAACAGTCAGTTATTGGGCAACAAGAGTATCCCCATTCTCAAAGAATAATATTCAAAACAAGATAATTTTACCCCATAAGTGTAGAGTTATTTATGTCAATTTAATTTCTTTTGTTTTATTGTAGAAAAGGTAGAGGGATTGTATAGTGCAGGTAGAGGAGTGGTGTGTGCAGGTGCCCATGTGTGTAGGTAGAGGGGTGATGAGTGCAGTTGCATATGTGTGCAGCTGGTAGGGTAGTGTGAGCAGGTGCACATATGTGAAGGTAGAGGGATAGTGTGAGCAGGTGGACATATGTACAGGTAGAGGTAGAGTGTGTGCAAGTGCTCATTTGTACAGGTAGAGGTATAGTGTGTGCAAATAAAGGGAGAGTGTGAGCAGGAGCGCATGTATGCTGGTAGAGTGATAGTATGTACAAGTATGTGCTGCTACACGTGTAAGTCTAGGATATTGCTCTCCAGGAGCTTTCCAACTGGTGTTTTTGTGACAAGGTCTCTCCCTGTCCCAGAGCATGCTGGGTAGGTAGGGTGATTACCCAGAAACCCCAGGGATTTGCATATTTCTTCTTCCCAGTGCTAGGGTTACAGGCACATGTGACCATACCCACATTTTCTGTGGGTCCTGGGTCTTGAACTAAGGTAATCAAACTTATACAGCAAGTACTTTGCTTTCTGAACAATCCCCAACCCTACTTTGGGTCAACTGAAAAAGTAAAAGCCATTTATTTAGCCCTGGTAGTATTGCTCTGTTGAACATCCTTACTTAAGGGTCTATGGAAAGGGTTTGTCAAGGCTAACTGGTTTCTTCCCATCAGAAGGACCTGAGCTAAGACAACAGAGTTGACACAGTCCTGAAACACATAGTCTGTCACTTTCTAGCAAACTGGAACTGTGTGTGGTCAGAATAGAGCCAAGAGAATGAGGATTGGTATCTACAAGACATTTTCTAGAAAGAACAACGCCTATCCTCTCTTTTTGTAGATATCCTACTTGGTTGGATGATTTTCACTCTTGGACATATTCCTTGTACATTGCACTACAGCCATCCACACAAAGATCAGCACAGCAATCTTAACAGTTTGAAGGAAACACAGGTCTCCTTGAAAACCCAGCAAAAATCTATTGACACTCTAAAAATTGCAAAACACACTTGCCAAAAATGTTTGTCTACAATTTTGAGAAGTCCACGGACTTCTGTGCACCTTTTAAGACCCAGTGGACTTCATCTGAAGCGTCGTGTGTGAGACTGTAGAAATAAATGATCTTACATGATGACACTAGATTAATTCAGTCAAAGTCAGAATAATAGCATATGGAAGAATTCAAAAGTACCCTGAAGGCACAGCTACAAGTTTCGACTTCATAAATGATTAATGTTTAGACATTATTTATCCTGGAAGAGACAGGCTCCCATTATTCTCAGATTCAAAAGGACAGAAACAAATTCAAAAGCATGGTATTCACAACAAAATCAGCTCCTGCCATCCTGACCACAGTAGCTCCCCACCTGAAAAGGCAGAAGTGGATCCTCTGTGATTGGTAGCCATGCATGGCACCGGCCTACTATCTCAATCCACCAGAGGCTGAAGCAGGGCAAACAGGAGTTCAAGGTCAGATATGGCTACATAGCTGCTTTCAAACCAGATTGGGCTATGTGGCAAGACGACCCATCTCTAAATTCATCAATAATTAGTTAAATTCATGATACTACTAAGGAAATGAATGATGTAAGAGATTTGCTTCAAAATAACAGAAGTTCCGAAGTACATGTGGAGTCATGAGTGAGTGCATTTATGAATCTGGGAAACAGGTACACTGAAAATTTTACACTGCTTTCTCCATTTTTGCTGTGGGACAATGGTTTTGTACTTTGTCAAGATTAGTCACTTGTCTTTTAATAAAAGGCTGATTGGCCAGTAGCCAGGCAGGAAGCATAGGTAGGGAGACCTGGCAAGCAGTAGAGGTGGGGCAATGAGAACAGGAGAATTGTGGGAGGAGAAAAGGGTCAGTCTGCAGTCATGACCCTGTCACAGATGAAGCAAGATGAGAATGTCTCACTGATAAAGGTACCAAGCCATGTGGCTAGCACAGACAAGAATTATGAGCTAATATAAATTATAAGAGTTAATAAGAAGCATGAGCCAACCAGTTTATGGTTAATGTAGACCTTTGTGTATTTTCTTTGGGACTGAATGGCTGCGGAATGGGGCAGGACAGAAACCTCTGTCAAAACATTTTTGTGCATGTTTGAACTTTTTGTGATAGAATGTGCTACAATATGAGAAAGGAAATTCAATATTTATTCTGAAGAAAACATCTGTCCACCTCATAAAAATTACCCTACACCATCTTATTTCCAACCATTCTATAATGAGGAGAATTTTCATGCCTTGGTTAACTAGCTTCCCCACAATCTAAGATACCTTGTCTCTTTTTAAAAGATAATCTCCCTGACTTTTCGTTTACTCAAAACTGTGAAAAATAGTTTTAGGGGAGTAAAACCAATATTGACTTTTGGTTAAAGCAGCACGTGATTCCATCAGTCCCAGGGTCGCTCCCCCTCACCTTCTGCTATGAGGCTATCTGAAAACTGGGGTAGGACACCAGTCCTTCAGAAACATTGCAAGGAACAACCTGTTCTCTGGTACCACCTCCCCAAAGTGCTCACTGCCCTCCTGGATCCTAGATCCAGCCAAAGGGGCACTAACAAGCATCGACAGCTGCTGCTGCAAAGTGTCTGGCGTCTCACTCAGCTCCGGAGTACAAGTCCAGGCAGGATGATTTCAAACCACAAATTAAACAAAGTCAGCAGTGATACTGGTCATAAATTTAAGAGGATTTTGCTTCAATTTTATTTGGAATAGTCGCCCCAGCTGTTTCAGAGCAAACAGAGCTCTCTGCCTGTCCAGGTCTCCTTCAGAACAATTCCACTTCGGCCCCTGTGTTTGGGGTTACGTGACGACGGGCATTGAAAACAGAGTTCCTGTAAGGCATCTATGTCTAGAGATGGATAGATAAATGGTTAGTGATAGCTGAAAGAAAAATAGTCTAGACCTTAGGAGAATTTAATAATTCAAACATATTACAGACAGCTTGAAATACTTTAACATACTTAACATTAATTATGTCAAGACTTAAGACTTCGCAAAACTTTGTAAAGAATGTGTGGGACTAGCAGGGTTGTTCAGCAAATTAAAGGTGTTTATTGTTGATTCTCCCCAACAAGGACCTGGATTTGACTCCCAGAACTCACAGAGGAGACCCTCATGTTGTCCTCTTACCTCCACAAGTGTGCCATGCTATCTGCACATGCACACACACACATACACACAGAGACAAACAAACACATGTAAAAGACATCTTTTGCTATCACAGTAACTTGAGAGAAGAGAGGAAGACAAACAAAATTCAAGAAACACTACTCTTGTTCACACTGAATTCTAGAAATATTCCCAAATTCCCAGGAGCTTTCTCCAAAGAATAAGTATCTGGTGGCAAGTTGCATCTGAAATCTCAGAAAAAAATTCATAGTCATTTTTAAGGTCTGTGCACGCCTGAGAACAGTAGGTTTCAGGTTTCCCTCCTGTTTCTGTCGGATCAATGCATACCTTTCCCCACCGATGGTGTCTCCTGACATGTCATATGACCACCCTGACTCACAAGCCAGGGAGGGGCAGCTAACTTCGCTGAGGATAAGTTGCTCCAGTACAGAGGGTCTGGATGTTATGCAAGGAGATGATGCTTACAAAGGGCACTGCACACATTTTATCTGCTTCCTTCTGCCTTTTCTTGATTCTTTATATAGGTGACCTTTCTTTGCCCGAAAAGCTTGGAACATTGCTTCTATGCTACAGCTTCCAAAGTTACAGCCTCATCTCTGCCTGTTCCTGCCTTGAGTTTCAAACCCAGAACTCCATGAGAATTTAATTTGTTAACTGGAAATTTCTCTTCCCTCCTTCTGTGCCCTGGCTCACCTCCACTACTAGGTAAGTGAATAGAACTGACTCTCCACTACCTTGCCCATTTGTTCTCAAAGATTCCACACAGTTGCCCTTGTGTGTTCAACTGCTGGAGAAAGGCGGATGGAGTGTGCCCTTAGGTGGCTCTGCATCTACTTTATCCTCGGGGTTTTTCTTACTCTCTCTGTGCTCACAAACCTTTTTGCTTAGTCCTCTATCGTGGAAGCTGGATCTCACCATGTGACTTCTTGATTGAAATCTTTCCACTTTGAGGTTTGGGTTCCTAAGGATGGAGAAAGCATCTCCCTTCTTAGTGTAACTCAGATCCCTAAAGAATGCTCCTGTATGAATGTCCCTTAATCAATGTGGAAAACAGTGATTGTGTGCCTACGATGATAAACAATTATGGGAGTGGAAGTTTGTCTCTCCCCTCAAACAACTGGGGGACACAAACCAAAGTGGTAAGATGCTGTTATACAGTATGTTAGATATCATAAAAGCATATAGATTGCACTTAATCTCTTGGTAGATCAGATGGAAAATAAAACTGGAACTGAGAAGAATCAAGTAACTACCATAAAATACAGAATTTAAGGAGGAACTAACTTACAGGGTCATACGGATATGTGATGAGCACCTAAAATGTGCGTCGCCTTAAATTTTGTTCCCTGGGGCATCACCTTAATGATGGAAAATGCATGCTCTATACACACATACTAAGAATCAGCTGAGACAGTATTCCACGGAAGATTCATAGAGCCTTGAAGAAGTGTACCCTCTCTTATAGGAAATGCTAGATATGCATTTGTTAAAGTTACTATGTTAGCGATTACATATATATGTGTGTGTGTGTGTAAGTAAACAAATAGGCACAGGATAATAAACATCAAAGAGAAAGAATGTGCTTATTAATCTGGCACATGTATTAAGGAAAGACAATATGAACTTGTGACTAGAGCCATAACCTCTGTGCTTTGTAGTGAACTGTTAATGGGTTTATAAACATGAAGAGCTTAGAACAGTGCCTGGAACCTTGTGAACGTGTAACAAACATGAACTCACATTATTTTCTTTACCATTGCCCTTAATTGTACACCTCTACAGAATGATGGCCACAGTTTCAAAACCTACTGTTCTGAGACCTGAGAGGTCATAAGAAATACACTGGGATTTTATGGGTGTACTTTCTGTTGTTACTAGGAGACACAATCTCACATCAAACTCCCTGATCTTCTTTCTAACCACTTTTCCACAATTTAGAAATACATAAGTATATACATATGTACATATACATATATAATATAAGATATATACACATATGTATGAAATATAAAATAGGCCATTAATTTGAAGAAGATCAGGGAGTATGTTGGGAAGTTTAGAAGGGGGAAGAGAGAGATGTAATTAAGTTATAATTTAAATATAAAATAAATTCACTGAATTTTGTGAGGCAGTCTGGCTATGTAGCTCACTGGGCTTAGAAATTGCTGTGAGACCAGAATGGCCCATAACTGGCATTGATCCTTCTACCTCTGCCTCTAGGATGCTGGGATTACAGAAATGTGCTCCCTTGTGCAGCTTATGCAGAAATATTTACACACCTGCTCCCAGGACATCATGTGAAGACACTTAAAGCTATTATGTTCCTACTAACTCATGCCCCTCCTTTTTCAACACCAGCTATTGAATTTCCTATGGAAGTTAATGCAAGTAACAACTATTTGTGTTATCCAAAGCACCCAGTTTTAAATATCTGCTTTGCAACTGGTTGTGTGTGTGTGTGTGTGTGTGTGTGTGTGTGTGTGTGTTCCTACCAAACTAAAACAGGACACAAGGTTTTTCACTATCTAGTTACATCTAGTACTATAACAGTGATTCAAATATTTGAACAAATGAATGAACATTAGATGAAATCTGAACACTTAGAACACTGATGACTGCTTATGTTGGAGAGGATGTGGAGTAAGAGAACACTCCTCAACTGCTGGTGGGAATGCAAACTTATACAGTCACTTTGGTAATTGGTAAGGCAGTTTATTAGAAAATTGGGAATCAATCTACCTCAAGATCCAGCTATACCAATTGTAGTTATATACTCAAAAGATACAAAATCATTCCACAAGGACACTTGTTCAACTATGTTCATAGTAGAATTATTCCTAATAGACAAAAACTGGAAGCAACCTAGATGCTCCTCAATTGAAGAATGGATAAGGAAAATGTGGTACATTTATACAATGGACCACAACTTGGCTGTAAAAAAATGACCTCATGAAATTTGCAGGCAAATAGATGGAACTAGAAAAAATCACTCTGTGTGAGGTACCCCAGATCCCAGAGAGCCAAACATGGTATAGACTCACTCATAGGTGGTTATTAGGAATAAAGGATAGGATAACCAATCTACAATTCACAGTCCCAGAGACTCTAGATAACAAGGAAGGCCCAAAGAGGGATGCATGGATTTCATTAAGAAGGAAAAGGAGAAAAGATCTCCTGGATGAAATGTTGGTGGAGATTGGGAGGATGGAGGGATGGGAACTAGTGGGGTGGGTTGGGTTGGCTGGGTGTGAGTAGAAATTTGGAGGCAGAATGGAAGGGAAGAGTAACAAAAGAGGCATCTTTATACGGGGAACCATTTTGGGGTTAGGGAGAAACATGGTGCCAGGGAAACCCCCAGGAGTGCACAAGGATAACCCCAACTAAGACTACTAGCAATAGTAGAGAGAGTTCATAAATTGATCATCTACTATAAACCATTTGGTGACTTTCCTAATTGCCATCAGAGATATTCTATTCAGTAACGGATGAAAGCAGAGGCAGAGACCCACAAACAAGCTCTGTGCTGGGCTCTGAGAGCCTTTCAGAAGAAAAGGAAGGGGGATTGTACCAGCCAGGAGGGTTATGATGGGGTAGCCCATAGAGACAGTTGACATGAGCTTTCAGGAGCTCATGGACACTGGACCAACAGTTAGGGAGTCTGAATGATAACGACCTAGCCTCTCTTCACATGTGTGACAATTATGTCTTTTGTTCCCTTAGTAAGGCTTCTAATGGTGAGAGCAGGACCTCTACCTGGTGCTTATATGGCTTTTGATAACCTGTTCCTCATGCAGGATTACTTGGCCCCACCTCAACATAAGGGGAGGAGCTCGACACTGCCTCAACTTAATGGTCCGTGCTTTGAACAAGACCATCAGAGACTTGTCCCTTTCTGAATGGAGATGAAGGAAAAGTGGATGGGGAGGGGGTAGATGAGAAGGGGCTGGAGGAGAGGAGGGAGGAGAAACTGGTTGGTATATAAAATTAATTTTAAAATGTTATTTAAATAAAAAAAAGAAAAAAGAAATCTGAACTCTTCCTATTTCCTACTTCTTATTCCATCAGTTAATACAAATTCTGTCTATCTAACTTCCTGAGTATATATTTTAATGAGTTCTCTGCCCACACTTTCTCAGCCTGTTTTATATTACTCTCACCTGGATTACTAAAACTGCATCTTTTCTATTTTCATTTTTGAAGTCCTCATTTGTCTTGTGTACTCAGTGCTGCTGGGTGTTCCTAGTATCATAAAAGTCAACCCTCTTGCTCCATAACTTAACATTCAAAACTATCCTTTAAAAAAAGTGCATGCCACATGATTTCCTTTCTATAACGCTCTCCAAAGTACACAGTTTAGGTGATGCTGATGTATTTAACAGATGTTAGAAGACAAAGATGAAAATGTGGGGTGGATGAAACTACACAGGAGTGACCATAAAGATTTCCATATGCTGTTAATCAGATCTTCGGTATGACTGATCACATAAGTCTAAACATAGAACCAAATTTCATAGAGCTACACCCACGCGCGCACACATACACACACACACACACACACACCACACACACACACACACACTTAGAGGGGGCGGGGAGGGCAATGAATGCAAAAAAACTGGTCTAAAATGAATAGTGTTCCTATGTCCTGATTAATAGCGTTATGTAAATGTCAGTCTCTTGGTTTTATATGATATACTAATATGAAGTTTCACTGGAAAGCTAGGGAAAGTCAGATTATGGATGCATTAGCAATCATGTATCAAATATGCAACATTTTGTTATTCATTTGTTTCCAAACTATTACTATTTCCCTCACCATCTTCATATTCCACAGGTCTCTGAAGCATCTGGTCTTGAGATTGTATCGCTTGCCCCATCTCCAACTGAATATGTAGGTGACTCAGAGTTAAGTAAGGCAAACAAATATGTCAATAGTTGGCCTGTTGTTTCATTAGTGTTAATATCTTCTTTTAAATGAGGGTATGAAAGAAAATAAATTATTCAATGTATATTCTTGGTTCTTGCTACTACTACTACTACTACCAGTTAGGCTCCTAAACACCCTGCTATGAATCCTTAAAGCAAAAACAACACATGTTCCATTGGAATGAAAAATGCTCAGTCTCCGAGGTGCATCAAAAGCATGCTGCAGATCTTAACTCATTATTTTAGAAGATCTCATTACGCAAATTGGTAATGTATTGCCACCTTTATAGAAGAAAATCATTAAGGAGAAAAAATTTCTCCTTAATCCCTCTAGATATATGCATTTGGCAAGTCTTTAAAACTCTATCTCTTGCTTCCTTTAGCCCCTCTTGCAAGTTTAATTGCTTTTTCATTTCTTTTTCAGCTTCAGCATTCACTCCCAAAGGGAGCCATTGCTTAATATTAATGTTCTCTTGAGATGAAGCAATGCCTTGCCACCCTCAGTGAGAGGCAGGGAAGAATGCTGGGGCCTCACTCCGCCTAGCTTGCATGAGACTAGAGCAGTGAGCTACCAGATGGAGGCAAAGAAATTTTTTTCTCATTGCTTTGCCAGCGTGAGGTGTAAAATTCTAATAATCTGAATGAGCGGGGAGTCACCTAGGTAATTCGGCTGGTGGGTGCCATGTGAAAGAGAGAGATAATCATTAATGTCACTCCTGAGACAGGAGGGTCTTTATGGACAGAAATAGATTCCACTAGAGCATTGCACACAGCCTATTGAAGTGCAGACAGTGATTTGGAAAATGCTTTGAGGGCAGGAGAGCAGGTTTAAATCAAGTCCAGCAGCATGCGATTAGTAGATAAAATAACTACTCTGTTGCGCTTTGGTCTCTATGAAGTATCATGACTTTAAATTGTGTGTGACAAGTCATTGACGCATATTAAAATGAAATGCTCTCCCCAAGCAGCACTTACTCTGTGAAATTCTTTATATAAATGTTACAGGTAAGGAGCAAGAGAGAATAAAGTCTGCCTACCAGCTTATCTACCATGCACAATACCCTGGAAAAGGAAACAGTGTTCCCTGCCTAAAAGTCTCTTTGCAGGATTAATGTCAGTGGCAAGGACGACAAATTATAGAGAGATCATCTCCAAGATGGTTTTGGTGCTCACCCATTCTTCCACAGTCACCCCACACACAAATAGTTTCCTTCTTAGTTTAGCTCTCAGCAAACTCAGAACATACTTGTTTTTCTTTCCCTCTTACATTGTGAACTTTTACCTTTCGTTTAAGGAAACATGGCTTCTGTTTCCTGCATTCAAGCTTCTAAAACCACACCCCTTGCACTGGGGGACAAATAAGAAGAACTCAAACAGAAACACCGTGACGCCATGACAATGGGTGTGATAGTAGAAAAGACTGCTACGTAAAGTCTCCTGAGTGGATGGCACACACAATGCAGTTGTGCTGGATAGCAGGGTAGCCTGGGACCCAGGCTGAATGGAGCACATTGTGCAAAATTTCCTCAGACTAGTCACTATGACATGTGACTTTAAATTATAAATTGACTCTGGAAAATTCCATCAAATACATTTGGAGCATGGTGGATCATGGGAAACTGAAATCAAGAGTGAAAAGAGACAACTATGTTACCTTTGGTCTAGGTTGGAACTAGAATTGTGGCTATTCAAAGTGGTATGTTTTTACTTATGATAGACCCCCCTCAGAATTTTAAGCATTACCATATTTAAACATGTGGGAAAGTTATGTACATGGAAAACAGGGTCATATTTTATCTCATTGTATAGCTTTCTTTTGGCAGAAGAATAATGAAAATTTTTTATGTTTGTAAGATTTCAGTACACAATTTTATTTTATGGTGCTCCATGCATTCAATTATTATACAAAAATAAAAAGAATTCAGTAAGTTAAGATAGTATCTGTAGAAGAATATAGATGAAGAATTGGCTACTACATTTTGGTGCCTTCCTGGGCTAGACACATGGCAGATTCACTGGACTTTTCCCAGGAGAACAGTATGATTTATGGTTCAGCCTGTGAAATGTCTAAGATTGTCTCATTCCTAGTAAATGATTCAGATGAGAAGATAAAGGTCTCCTGGTGGTACCATCTGGCAATCATATCAAAACCACTTTGTGTATCACACTAAGTATTTACAAAGTACTTTCTTTTGTACAAGAATACCATGTTCCCTTAACAGTCCAATAAGTTTGGTGATCAGAAGTTTCAGGGTTTTAGAAGATAATGATGTCATACACAGACTTTGCAGCTTGTTATCATCCTGGTAGAAGGAGGAGCGAGGAGGAAGAGAAGAAGCAAAAACCTTCATCCATTCCTTACCCACTCCAACCTTCTGAAATGAGTTGAAATTTATTAACGTAGCAAAAGTAAAATGAATCATGCAATGTAAAAGGCAAAGTTTTATTGCAACAAAAACGGGGGTCTGATTGTTTTAAGTCATCAGTGATACCCTTTGAAGCAAGTGGCAAGAGAGAGACCCACCTGAGAAGTGAGACAAGAACCCTCACGGCGAAGCTCTAGGCCAGTCTGCTGAGCTGAGGTCTCCTTACTCCTCTGGTCAGTCCAAAGGAGGCTATGGCCCAGCCTGCCTCTTCACCAAACCCTGAAAGCAAGTGCTGCCATAAATGACTTTGGGAACTAAACAGCAGGCTAAACTAAACTGTGTTTAGTGAGCCATGGTTCTCATAGGTGTGTTGCCTTCTGGAGTCGCAGTTTGGCCTTCCACTTCCAAAGATACTATCTGATCTCTGCATGGACATTTGGGAGGGATTCTTTTAATTTATAAGTTAGATTTTATCACTCCATTCACAATCTTGAAGTTGTTTCTTGTAGCATTTGGAAACATATCTAAATGGATTACCCTGGCCCACAAGGCTACTCACAGGTTACCCCGAAGTATCTCTCAGCCTCCTTTCCCTACTATGCTATCACAGCATTTGTGCTATTTCGTGAAGTTTCTACACAAGCTTCTGCTGCGGGGTCTTCGCTACTGCTGTTCATGCTGCTTTCAGCTCAGTTTTTCTGGATGTCAGCATAGTTTGCTTGTGTTGTGTCTATCAGGAGACTGTTCAAACATCATCTAACAGAGAGTATCTCTGGCCCATCATTTTGGAAGAGGCACATCATGCCTCGTAAACTACAGACTGGTCTGCAGTCCTGATTCTAAATTCCAAGGAGAAAGTATCTGCCTTGTTCATCAGAGACCAAGGGTCTACTATAGTTCCATGAATCTCTTTGTAGTTGGGAGCAACAGGAATGTAAAATAACATAGTAAAATAATAGAAGTGCTACAACTCAGTCTGAGAAGATGGCTACATAGGCAAGAGCATTTGCTGCACAGGCGTGAGGAGCTGAGTTCAAATCCCCAGAACACACATGAAGAAAGAAGTGGTAGTGTGTCTTTGTGCCCCCTTGTTCCAATAAAGAAACTGAAGCACACACAAGAGAATCCTCAAAAATCAATGGTCCAGGGAGCTGGGTGTTTAAAATGGAGAACAGCAAGAGACTATTCCTCAAATAGGTGCATGGTGACAACGAATATCCAAGGCAACCCTATCAGCTCCACATGGGTGTGCTGTGCACATGCCTGAACTCACGCACATACAAAAACGCATGTATGTATGCATACATGTATACTCATACACACACAGGGTGGGGGGAGAAAGAAAGAAATTTAAACTAACAAATCTTGATCTTCTACGTGATATACGTCTGATAAATAGAGACTATGGGGAACCATAATGTTTGACCATAAAGATCTAGTAGACCTAGGAAAGAGGGGATAACAGATACACTAAACTCTTCCCCTGTGTGAACCACTCTGTGAACATTTCCCATGGAGAAACACAAATATTTCTTCACTCTTAATAATATGTCAGTGACAGACCAAGGAAACAGTGCCATCCAAGTCTATCCTGGTCAACGAATGAGTTGAATTAGGGTTCCTTACATGAGACTGAGTGAAGAATTACAGCAGTGTGGGCAGCTTCTGAGTGGCTACACCACTACAGAAAATGTCTCTCCCCTCCCCCAGTAGCTGTTGGCTCCACAGCAGTCTTTAAGTAGAGGCAGGGTTTCATGAGCTGCAGTTCTTCCACCATGCTGGAAAGTTAATCTTGTGCAACCCTCCTGTGGGGGCTTCACAGCTGTGGTCACTTCAAGAGGTCCACAACCGTGTCCTACCTAGAGGACAGCGTCTTACAAACAGGGACCCTAAGACAAATCTAAAGCCTGCATCTCTACCTCCATTTCTGCCAGGCAATCTCTTCATTGGTCCTGACAGTGGGATCAGTAAGATGAAAAGATGAGTGAAATCACAGCACTTTGAGAATTTAAAAACCCTTCATAATGAGGTCTTAGATGTGCTTTAAAATATTTGAGCTCAAAATAAAAGATGGATGAACCAGGTGAGGAAGTGTTGATTACCCGGGAGACAGATGTACAGGGGTTCATTATACAATTTTATGTACTTTTGTGTCTGTTACAAATTTTGCATAATTTATGAAGGTAGGGAATAAGTGCTGCTGTTATAAGTAAAATCAAGATCTCTACAGTCTCGTGATTTAGCCTTTTGGTTGTTTTTTTTATTGAGAAGATATTATAGCTGTCTTCCTTAAGGGTATTTATAAAATAAACTAAGCCTAAAAATTTTTTCCATCCCTGCATCACAATTATCATGACAAAAAAAGAAAATTAAAGTTTTACATTAAAATTCTATGTAATATTCTTTAAGATATCTTTAAATTGAATTTAAATCATTTGAAATAGGGACAACACATTTCTAGGGTCCCATTTCTTTCTGATGTGATGTTCCTTTGGTGGCTGCCATGCCATTCATTCTATCCCCAAGAGTGTCTGTGAACAGAAAATACGTAACTGCCCTCTACCAAATGGCTGTGTCATTCAAACGTCCACATGTTAGTGTTTTTACTGCTGGACATCACAGGAAATATAAAACAACTAATGTAACCAGGAGAAATTTAAGACCCACATCTTAATGCCGTCCACAAATTTGTTGCTAAGATGATGTGTGAGATACCCACTGGATTTCTCCTAAAAACTCTCAGGCCCTATTGAAACTCATAGTGGTAGTCCTTGCTTCCCTGAAATGCTGGATAATGGAATTCTGCAGAGTTTACAGCCCTGGGAAACCTAGCAAAGCTAGGTACCCTTAGTTTTTGTTTGTTTGTTTGGTTGTTTGTTTGACGTCCAGATCTACCTAAAGCAACTTACATCAGTTTTTCATTTTCAAATCAAAGGTATCAGAATGTTTGGGAAATCAGTTATTACAGTAATTAAAATTCATTTAACTTAGTTGGATTTCTACCACACATCTTCAATCTTCTTGATTTTGTCCAGTTTCAATTGTTTGACTAAACAAAGATTTTAATTTTAAACTCCCTAAAAAGATGTAATACTTTCAAACCAATAAGTGGTAGCCAAGTTTGAAAATTCAGATTATCAAATATGAATTTACTATACGGACATACAAGAAATCCTTAACAACTTCCTGGAGCACATGTAATGAAGATGAAAACAGCCCCATGATATGGACTTTTCAGGACTGGCTAATAAGTCATCTCAAATAATGGCATCTAAATAGCTAGCCAGTTGTGCATCACGATGAAATGCTTTCTGCAAATCAGAAAACTGAGTGCGAAGGACTGTTTGATAATTCCTCGAAGGACAATATTATTAAAAGGAAAATGTGGTCCCAAATGGGTCTTTGTGGAATTCTCTGTAGAGTTGCCACAAACTGAATAAACCCATAAACCTCAGAAGTCAATAGGCCACTTGGAAGTAGTTTTGTTGTAGAGTAATAGATTGTAAAAGCAAGTGTTCTACTCCCAGAGCTTTCCCATTTCTGCTGCACGAGTTCCTTAGGGGAAAAACACAAATCTATAAATGGAATGGAAGTAGGGCATTTTGAAATGATTTTATTGCCTAAAAGAATACCAACTCCAATAATTCCTCAGAGCACTTGGCAACAGAAGACATTTATTGGAAAGCAAAGAGTAGAATTCTATGCAGAGTATATTGAAAATTTAGGTGGATTCATTTTCTATCTTAGCAAATTTACCCTCTTAGAATGCATAAAGTAATTAAATGGAGCACCACTAATAAACATATTTTGTAGGTTCATCAGTTTTTTAAAGAACTGTTCCTCTAATAAGTGGGGTCCTTTGCTATCAAGTTACTGAGCAATACATTCTCAGGTAGAAAGTAGTCACAACCATGGCTACTATAGAAATACTGAGTGGCGAATTTTAAAGAAGTATGTCTTTGAAAGATACTTCCACTTTATAATCATAGCAAAAGAAAAAAACCTATCTGATCTAAACGTTATTTATCCATTGTTTTTGAAGTCTGCACTCAGTTGCTTGGCTGAAGTCACAATATCATGACTAGCACCAAACTCTGGTTCTTTGTCATAGGTATATTATGCCAAACAGGCCATAAGTCTACTTTTCAAACTAGAAATGTCACTATTGCTTGAACAGAACAAAAATATATAAAGGAAATATGTATATATATGTTTAGCCCATAAGGTACCCACTGAAACCCAAGGAAAACTTCTAAGAAAAAGATTTAAAAGATATTTGAATAGTTCCTAGTGAACATGCATGAATTTTTCTCCTTGAAATATACGTTCCTTGTTATTTTGGGAAATCTTCTTACATACATATTTTATTCTCTTATAAAATTGAATATGCTTCACCTCCACATCCCTACCAAAATTTCATTCTGAGTCTCCCCATCTTGGAAAACAAAAGCAGAAATGAGGGGAACAAGTAGGGCTAAGAAGGACACAGTAGCAGGTGGGAAGCTTATGTGAGGCTCCGAGATTCTAGTCTGTGACCATATTCATACACCAGGATGAAATTAAGAAAAATAAATTTATTATCCTCTACATTATAAAATATATTACACCTCTAGTATATAGCAGGCTCTCTACTAGCCTCTGTCATACAGAATGGTATTATTTTGAGAATAGTATTGCTACTTTTGCAAAACAAACAAAGAATTTCTTTGAGATTAGAACAGTTCCAAATCACACAGCAATGTTTGAAGGATTCAGCTCAAGGATACAATCATGAAAGTCAGTATGCCTTCATTTTCCTCAGAATTGACCATCAAATAATTCATAGCACTATTTTTGATTTAAATAGGACCAACATTGTGAAATTAAAAATTTTTCAATAAGCATACCCAGTAAAGGAATAACATTATCAAGAGCTTCTGAAAATCAATGAGACAATGATTTTTTAAAAAAAAAACTGTTAAAGAATTTGAAAATATACTTCTTAAAATAGAATATTTGATTGCATATATATGAATTATTTCATTAGTGATCATAAAACTACAAATGAAAGCTACGATAAAATGACATTACTTCAGTACCAGATTGCCACATAGATAAACAAAATATATATGGATGAAGAGACATGGTAGTATACAGCATAGTTAGTGTAGTACAAGTCTTTCTAACCTTTATGGGAAAGGAAAACACTAAAGGGAATAGCAAGGTAGACCTGATCTGAAGAGGAAAAAATGGGGGAGGGGTTCTGTCATCAAGTAAGGAGGGAGATAAACAAAGGAGGAGAGGAAAAGGGTAACACAAGAGCGAGGAGGTCTGAAAAATTCATAAGGTATCATACTATTAATGTATTTATCTAAAATCCCTTTAATAGATAAGAGTCTGTGTACAAGTACACACACCAATTGGTTTTCCAGTACTAAAAATGGTGAGCTCTGAAAATACAAACATATAGACAACTGGTGCAGGAGAATTGTCTATGTTCTGTCAATCATGTTTTAAATAAATGCTGATTGGCCAGGCAGGAAGTATAGGCAGGAAAACCAGTCAGGAAGTAGAAATGACAGAATAAGAACAGGAAAATTCTGGGAAGGAGGAAGTTGATTCCTCCCAGTCCTGCACAGACCACCAAGGAAGTAGGATGTGACCTGCCAGCTGAAAAAAGTACCAAGCCATGTGGCTAACATAGATAAGAACAATGGGTTAATATAAACTACAAGAACTAATAAGTAGCCTGAGCTAATGGGCCAATCAGTTTTATAAATTATGGAGATCTTTGTGTGATTTTCTTTGGGGCTAAACAGCTGTGGGAACCAGGCAGAACAGAAAGCCCCATCAAGCCAGTCCTTCATGTTATAGACAACATCATAAAGACAGACTGCATTTATGTATTTAGGAATTGTGTATTAGAAATATATATATGCACATATGTGCACGTAACAACAATTAAATACAACAGAAGTCTCTTGACTTGAAAGAGAGTAAGGAAAGGTCCCCAGGGGCATTTGGAGGGAGGAAAGGAAAGGGGGAAATAATGTAATTATAATTTTGAACACTAAAAAAAACAATTTTAAAAAGTAAGTGTGTATATCATCTATGACACATCAATTCCATTTGTATATATAAAAGCAAAATAAATTGGTGTGTGTATAGGAAATGCATATATACATATAAAAACATATACAAGAAATATTTAAGTATATTATAATCAGTACTGTTCATAGTAACCAAAAATTTTAGGTTGGTACCCAGAATGTTTAATCTGTGAATATTATTATCTGTACATATTTTAGATAAAACACTGCTTTAGTTGAATTATTTAAAATAATTTAACTCCAATCAATTACGTTCTTAAGTTATGTAAAATTTATTACCCTAAATGGAAGTCTGTAGTATCTAAGTGCTAGCATTTTGGGGCACAGAATGTGTATACCTAGATATGTCTGTATATGTGATTGAGCAAATGAACATACATGAACACACAGAACTTACAGAATGAGAAGCAAAAACTACATGCTAAGTTTTATACAGTAAAATTTTGTGGAAGATTTTGTGTGCAACATTAATTCAAACAACCATGTTGTAAGGCATATAATTAGTAGAAGTCATAATACTCCTATTTTATGCCATAGTGGTTTATGGCATATCCTCTCAAAATAAAGACAATTTTTATAGCTATTATGTAGATTGAAAATAATCTTTTCCAAAATTTTCATTTCCTATCATTTCTGGTCAAATCAGAAAGAAAAATATGTCCTATCACTTCTGCTAACAATGAATAGTTTGGTTGTTTTTCTTCTGGGGTTTCCTGAAAAGGTTTCCACAGAACTGATATTAATCAATGAATAATGATATGGTTCAACCCAAAATTCCTCCTACTTAGGAATAAAGGCTATTTTCATAATTACATATGCAAACTAACTCCCCATTATCTCAGAGCTAGCTTACTTTAGGCTGATTAAGTGTCAAGGAAGGTCGTTCACACAGATGAATACTAACAAAGTCCTAGAAACTGTTCTTTCCCACTCTTCTTCATGAGCGCCAGACGTACATTTTCCACACTGTTATCTTTTCATTGCTTTAACAACATAGCAAGAAAATTCAACTAAAGGGTTTATGCTGAATCATAGTTTCAAAGGTTTAAGCCCATGGTCAATTTTGCTTTCAACTATGTGGCAAGGTAGTAAATTATCCGTGGCAGAGAAAAGCTGGTCCCTTCATGGCAGCCAGGAAGCAAAGAGAGAGAGCGTGAGAAGCAGCGCCAGGATCCCATCATCCCACTAAAGGCCACGCCCTCTGTTGCCTTTTTCTCCCACTGTCTCCCAAAGCTTTCACCAATTTCGTTCACATCCAGACCTCAGTTTCCCTTCTCTCCCCTCCTCCCTGTCTCGTGCCAACACCTTCCTTCTGCCACTGCCCCCCTCCACTGCATCCACTTCTTTTCCTTTGTTTCTCTTCAGAATAGCTTGAGCTTCCTGTGGATATCAGCCAGTCATGGTATATCAAGATCCACTGAGCTCAGGCACCCGTTCTCCTATTAAAGCTAGGCTAGGCAACCCAGAGGTAGGAGGAAAGGGTCCTAGAAGCAGGCAACAGTGTCAGAAACTACCCTTGCTCCACTGTTAGGAGTCCCATAAGAGAACCAAGCTACACAACTGTTCAATATATGTAGAGGGCCGAGGCCAGTCCCATGCAGACTCTCTGGTTGTCAGTTGAGTCTCTGTGAGGTCTATGAGTCAAGGTTAGTTGCTCTGTGGGTTTTATTCTGGTGTCCTTGACCCTCTGTCTCTCACAAGGCTTCCTTCCCCTCTTTCGCATGATTCCCTGAGCTCCACCTACTGTCTGGCTGTGAGTCTCTGCATATGTTTCCATCAGTTACCAGATGACGCCTGTCTGCCTTCACCACCTCTTAACAGTGACACACTGGTAATCACTCCTTCAACACAAGAGCTTTTAGGGAGCCCTTACTGTTATTTGTTTAGTTACTTACTTAATCTATTTATTTTTATATTTTAACTTGAGTATACATTAATTATAGAAATTTTGTGTTTTGTTTTGTTTCCATAGAAGTATGATATATTTTGATTATACCCAACTCCCATTGCCCACCCTGGTTCCACTCCCTCCTCTGCTGGTCTCCTTCATCCCAGTTAGCTTTCCTTTTACTTTTGTGGTTTTTTTGGCTTTGATTCTCTCTGTTTACTGTATGTACATGAATGTGTGTGCACGTGTACATGCATATTTGTGTGCATGTATGATGCAGTGTGTCCATGCATGCATATGCTGAATCAGGGTTTTTTTTGGAATCATGTGTGAAGGCTTATGTAAACAAGCATGGGCAGTTGATCAGTGGTTCTATTCCTGGAGACAATGTGTCTCTTTCCTTGGAAACCATTAACTCATTATAATTCCTCAATGAAAGTAGAGTCTTGTGATTCACTAATGTGGGTATCATTAAAATTACCAAAGCAATGCTACTTTCAGGTAACCAGAAGTCTAAGATGTATAAATAAATTTTAATTCCTAATTGATTGCTCTAGTTGAATCTGTAGCTTAGCATAAATAATATTGATCTTAGGGTCTAGTTTGGAATATTGGTTATCATCAAGAAATGTATCTAACTTTCGTTTCCCTTCTAAAATAAGCAGAGACACTGCCTCTTGAAGCAATACAATTCTGTTCTGCATTTCTGACCATTTCAACTTCTAGCAAACCCTGAGTTTCTTCATCATCCAGTTGTTAAGTCAAGAAGCTTTGATACCTCTATGTACCAATTCTAGTGAAGTAGCCTGTCTTACATTCACACACTGACGCAGATAGTTTCAGTAGCCTTTCACTTGCAGGTCTGCCTATGACATTATAATTTTATCCATGCAGAGAAGCATTGACCTTTAATTATGTTTTCTCCCAGAACATTTTATGTATAACCAGCTTGTAGTAGAATTAAACAATACATAAATTGTATAAGGTAAATGTCTGTTTCTATGGCCAAGGTAAATGTTCTGGAGAATAGTAAAAATCAGCCATATAGTTAAGCTTGTTCTTGAAGTAAATATGAAAACATAAATATAAGAAATTTAACATCTAACCGTATTGTGTACACAATATTTATGAGGGGATTTTTACTATGTTCAAACAAACTGAACTCAAACTTGCAGGCACAGTTAATCCATAAAGGCTGGAAAAACTTTGGTAAATGCAGCTGGAGCAAAGGAAAGGCATTTTCCCAATATGAAATGCCTTAAGAAACAACATCAGCATTTGTGTTGTCATGATAAAATGTTTAAGGTGTAAGTTTCTAGTTGTGAGCTCTAGAAATGGACTCTGGGGCAGACTTCTACACAGAGAATCTATTGGGGTGACTCTAGGGAGCAATGCGTATAGAGAAATGACCCACTACAAGCCTGTGCCAAGGGAGAAGTTGAAACCCAGTTCATTCAGTGAAAGTCTTAAAAATAATCATGGGTGAGGTGTAGGACATAGATACTGCACACACGCACACACACACACACACACACACACACACACACACACACACACACTACATACACACATGCATGCCAGATATAACTTGAAAGCTGTTCCTGAGAATGAGATACACTTGGGTTGAAAGCAGCTGCAGGAATTGACTCTACCACGAACAACCAACAGCCTTCTTTGCTGAAAAAGCAGAAAGCTGAGCACCAAATGGAGTTCCTTAAAATGCAAATGAAATGCAACTTTAAAGGGCTGAAGATACAAGTACAAAGAGATTAACACAGTGAACAATTAGGAGCTTAGATTTCACAACCGTGAGCATTCCTGGGGATGCTTTGATTGGGGGAACTCTAGTTCACTAGTTTAGGTCCTTTCTAATCATTCCTTCTGTCTGTTCAATTCAGTATCTTTCAACCTGAGGTATTCCACATATCCCGCTCACTTCCAGAGAATATTTGACAATGTCTAGAGGCATGTTACCACACCTGAAGGAGCATGCTACTAAAACATGCATAAATACCCTACATCGCACGACAGCATTCTACTTGGACCAAAATACTGATCGTGGCAAGGTTGGAAAACCCGAGTCCAAACCCATGCTTTGGTTAGTAGTTGCAGATAACACATCTTTGTCTTACATCTTTTTAAAATGTTCAACTGTTAGCTTCAAAGTGTTTCTTCAATCCAGTTTTCAGGATTTGACACATATGTTTCAGAAAGATTGAATACCGTGACTTAAGTTAAAAGGAGAAGAGATAATCCTTAATTCTAAGACCTTTCTCTCTACTTCCTCAGGCAGGAGACTGGACTGTATTTACCAGTCTCCATAGTCTGAATGGCTGAGTGACAGAGGTCTAATCTGGAGAAGAGAATGATTAAAATAAGATCAATGTGTGACTTCACTAATCTCATGGCTTATTGCTATATAAAGAGATGGTTTTTTTTTCCTTTGATTCACAAGTGTTTAAAGAGTGGGAAAATAATGGAAACAAACCTCATGGGGAACGTTCCATCAATGAGGTAAATTAATGTCATAGCGAGTGAGTGTTAAATTATAAAAGTCTAGTTGCTCGATTAGGGTAAAAGCAAGCCTCTAAGGAAAGTAAGGTCTAATTAAAGTTTGAGATGTGCATTTAAAAGAAAGGCTCTCAGAAGAATGGTGTGGCCAACACAGCAGATACCTGAGGACATGTAAAATCCTTTGGCATTGTAGTCCTTTACTTGGTGCCAGCACTAGTGAGCATAGCTCTGGAGATTAGTCTCAGAAGTTGATGGAGTATGCCTCTGTCATGTCCAGAGCTCACTGTCTCCTAAGAAACAGCTGAGTTATGTGTGTGCCTATACCATCAAAGACACCCAGTGTTCAGAGAAACAAGGACAATAGCATAGCCGTGCTGAATTCTGAAGGGATCTATCCAACTCTTGAACTTTGAGTTATTGGACCCATACATAGAGTTCAACAAGGTATGAAATCACATTCTCAAGGAAAGAGATAATCAAAACCAAGATCTTATCAAAGCAAAGTGTGTCAGTCAGGTAGAGTACTATGCTAAAATGTTTTCCAAACTTTAGAACATAAAGGAAAAGTGAGGCAAACCCCTCCCTTGTGTAGGTTGTAGATATTATCCAGCATTGTCCTCTGCTCTCTTCATCTGTCTTTCAGTCAGCTCAAAAGTTGAAGCTGCTAAACTGCATTAGGAAATCCGTGGATCTGCAACAAATTCAGGGTTGCCCTGGAAAACTACAGATTTTTCATGGGAACTTTGCAACATCTATAAGTAGAAATCCCCTGACTTGCAGTGGTTCTATGATTCAAAGTACCCATCCTGAGTTGAATGCACTGAAAGTCAAAAATGCATTTAACACACCTAGGCTCCCCGAATCCTATCTTAGAAATAGCACATTGCAGAACATGGTATTTAGCTTTGGGATTACAGGGATGATGGCATGCTATCACTTCCTGTCACTGCCCAGAACTCGGAGGGAGATCTGTGCCTGGAGGAATTATTAATTTTCAAAATGTAAAGTATGGGGTGTTGGAAAGATGACTCAGTAGTTATGAATGTGTACTGCTTCATCAGAAGACCAAAATTCGGATCCAAACAACCACATTAGGCAACTCACAAAGTACCTGCAATTCAAAACAAACAAAAGTAAATAAAATAAATAAAAACACAAGAGCCAGATGGTTGCAGCACAGAATTCTATAAAAATTTCAAAGAAGAACTAATACTAATACTTCTCAATTGTTCCACACAATAGAAACAGAAGGAACATTGCCAAATTCTTTTTATGAGGCTACAGTTACCCTGATACACTAACAACATAAAGACACAGCTAAGAAAGAGAATTACAGACAAATCTCCCTCATGGACATTAATGCAAAAATACTCAATAAAATACTGGCAATCCGAATCCAAGATAAGAAAAATCATCCACCATGACCAAGTAGGCTTCATCCCAGAGATGCAGAGATGGTTCAACATACGAAAATCTATCAACGTAATTTACCATATAAACAAAATGAAAGAAAAATAATCACATGATTATCTCATTAGATGCTGAAAAAGCCTTTGACAAAATTAAACATTTTTATGATAAAGGTCTTAGAGAGATCAAGGATATAAGAAGCATACGTAAAGAAAATAAAGGCAATATACAGCAAGCCAACATCCAACATCAAATTAAATGGAGAGAAACTCAAAGTGATCTCACTGAAATCAGAAACAAGACAAGGCTGTTGCCTCTCTTTTTTTCTATTCAACATAGTACTTGTTCTAGTCAGAGCAATAAGACAACAAAAAGAGATCAAGTTGGAAAAGAAGTCAAATTTTCAATATTTGCTGATATTGTATGGATATATATGGATTATATGGATATATAAGTGACTCAAAAAATTTTCTCAGCAAATTCTTTTTTTATTATTTCCCATTTGCTGTTTAATAAAAAATGTTTTAACTTTAACATAGTAAAATCTCATATAACAAAACAGGTATCAAGCAAGAAATACAGTTTCAATATCTATATCTGCTTTATCTTTTATCGTAACAAAGAAAACTATAATTATCTATTCTTTTTTATTTTTATTTATTTATTTATTAAAAATTTCCACCTCCTCCCCAAGTCACCCTTTCCCTCCCTCTCCAGTCCTAAGAGTAGTCAGGGTTCCCTGCCCAGTGGGAAGTCCAATGTCCTCCCCCCTCCATCCAGGTCTAGAAAGGTGAGCATCCAAACAAAACAGGCTCCCACAAAGCCAGTCCATGCAATAGAATCAAAACCCAGTGCCATTGTCCTTGGCTTCTCAGTCAGCCTCCACCGTTAGCCACATTCAAAGAGTCTGGTTTGATCACATGCTTTATCAGTCCCAGTCCAGCTTGGTGAGCTCCCATTAGATCAGTCGCACTATCTCCGTGGGTGGACACACCCCTCGCGGTCCTGACTTTCTAGCTCGGGTTCTCCCTCTTTCTGCTCCTCATTTGGACCTTGGGAGCTCAGTCCAGCGCTCCAATGTGGGTCTCTGTCTCTATCTCCATCCATCGCCAGATGAAGGTTCAATGGTGATATGAAAGATATTCATCAGTGTGGCTATGGGACAAGGCCAGTTCAGGCACCCTCTCCTCTGCTGTCCAGGGAACATTCTGGGGATCTCTCCTTGGACCTGGGAACCCCTCTAGAATCAAGTCTCTTGCCAACCCTAAAATGGCTCCCTTAATTAGGATATCTACTTCCCTGCTCCCATATAAACCTTTCCTCCACCCCACCCATCCCATTTCCCCTAGCTCTCCCCAATCCTCCCCTTCTCCCTTCTCTCTCCCCATCTTCCCTTACACCCACCCCACCCCCACCCCCATGCACCAAACTTTTGCCTGGCAATCTTGTCTACTTCCAATATCCAGGAGGATAACTATATGATTTTCTTTGGGTTCACCTTCTTATTTAGCTTCTCTAGGATCACGAATTATAGGCTCAATGTCCTTTATTTATGACTAGAATCCACTTATGAGTGAGTACATACCATATTCATATTTTTGGGTCTCAGTTATCTCACTCAGTACAGTGTTTTCTATTTCCATCCATTTGCATGCAAAATTCAAGATGTCATTGTTTTTTACCGCTGACTGAACTAAACAGAGAACTCTCAACAGAAGAAATTCAAATGGCCAAAAGACACTTAAGGTCATGCTCAACCTCCTTAGTGATCAGGGAAATGCAAATCAAAACAACTTTGAGATACCATCTTACACCTGTCAGAATAGCTAAAATTCAAAATACCAATGATAGTTGGAGAGGATGTGGAGTGAGGGAAACACTCATCCATTGTTGGTGGGAATGCAAACTTGGGCAACCACTTTGGAAATCAGTGTGGCAGTTTCTCAGGAAACTGGGAATCAATCTACCTCAGGACCCAGCAATTCTACTCTTGGGAATATACCCAAGAGATGCCCAATCATACTACAAAAGCATTTGTTCAACTATGTTCATAGCAGCACTATTTGTAATAGCCAGAACCTGGAAACCTAGGTGCCCCTCAATAGAAGAATGGATAAAGAAGGTGTGGAACATATACACTTTAGAGTTTTAATCAGCAAACTCTTACAACTGATAAAAAAACCTTCAGTAATGTGACAGTATACAAGATTAACTCAAAAAAGTCAGTATCCCTCTTATATATACATATCATAATAGGGTTGAGATAGAAATCAGAGAAACAACATCCTTTACAATAGCCACAAATAACATAAAATATCATGGGTAAACTCTAATAAAACAACTAAAAAACCTGTTTGACCAGGAACTTTAAATCTCTGAAGGAAGAAATTGAAGAAGACATCAGAAATGGAAAGATCTCCTATGTACTTAAATAGGTAAGATTAACATAGTAAAATAGCAATCTTACCAAAAGTAATCTAAAGATTCAATACAATATTCATCCATATCCCAGCAAAAATCTTCACAGACCTCAAAAGAATAATACTCAACTTCATATCCAAAATAAAAAACAAAAAACAAAAACAAAAACCAAAAGAACAGGAGAGTCAAAACAATCCTGTACAAGAAAGGAACTTCCGGAGGCATCACCATCCCTGACTTCAAGTTCTACTTTAGAGCTATGGTAATGAAAGCAATTTGGTATTGGCATACAAGCAGATGGGGAGACCAATTGACTTGAATCAAAGAACCTGATACTGATCCATACAACTATGAACACTTGATTTTTGACAAAGAAGCTAAAATTAAACGATGGAAAAAAGAATATCTTCACCAAATGGTGCTGGCATGGACTGAATTTTGACACGTAGAAAGATGCAAATAGACCCATACCTATCATCCTGCACAAAACTCAAGTCCAAATAGAGATCAAAGAACTCAAAATAAAACCAACAACACTGACCCTTGTAGAAAAGAAAGTGGAAATTACCCTCAAAATTGTTGGCACAGGTAACCACTTCCTAAATACAGTTCCAGGAGCACATCGCTGAGAGCAACACTTAATAAGTGGGATCCCCTAAAACTGAGAAACTTCTGTAAAGAACCAAAAAGTAAGACAAAGCAAAAGCCTACAGAATGGAAAAGATCATCACCAACCCCTCATCTGACGGAGAACTGATCTCCAAAATAAACAAAGAACTCAAGACACTAGACATCAAATAATCCAATTAAAAAATGGTGTCTAAATCTAAACAGATAACTTTCAACAGATGAATCTAAAATGGCCAAAAGATACTTAAAGAAATTGTCAAGTTCCTTAGTTGTCAGAAAAATGCAAATCAAAACAACTCTGAAATACTGTCTTACACCTGTCAAAGTGGCAAAGACCAAAAACATTGATGACAGCTTATGCCTGAGAAGATAGGGAGTCAGGAGAACACTCCTTCATTGCTGGTTGGATTGTGAACTTGTACAGCTTCCTTGAACATCAGTATGGCACCATTCTCCAAAATTAGGAATCAATCTACCTCAAGACCCAGCTATACTAATTTTGGGTATATACCCAAAGGGTACTCAGTCATACCACAAGAACATTTGCTCAAATATATTCATAGCAGCATCATTTATAATGGTCAGATCCTGGAAACAACCTAGGTGCCCCTCAACTGGAGAATGGATAAGGAAAATGTGGTACCTTTACAAAATGGAATACTACACGGAGGTAAAGAATAATGACATCTTGAAATTTACAAGCAAATGACTGAACTACAAAAAAACATCCTGAGTAAGGTAACTGAGAACCAGAAAGACAAATATAGTATGTGCTCACTCATAAGCAGATACTAGACATAGAACAAAGGATGACCAGCCTACAGTCCACCAAGAACATAGATTAAAAAAAGAGGACCCTAAGAAAGACATACATGGATCCACATAGGAAGGATAAAAAGACAAGATCTCCTTAGTAAATTGGGAATGTGGGGGCTGAGTGGGTAGAAGGGGAGAAAGGAGGAAGGAAGAGGAGTGGGAAAATGTATACCTCAATTAAAACAATAAAATAGAGAACACTTAAGACTCCTCCGGGAGTCTCACTTTCTCTGTTTATAAAATGGGAATGACTGTACTTACATAGTTGTTGTAGAAATTAGACAGATTAGTGTCTCTTCAGTTAATGTGTGGATTTCAGTCTGTGATTTTCCAGAGCTGCTTGAACATAAATGAACCATCACCTTCCTGACCCACTAGTGCCTTTGTCTAGAAAATGGAAATTGTAAGATTTTCATATTCAATTCAGATACCTGTTTTATGGGTTAAATAAAAATATAATGTTTATATAAAAGCAAAAAAAAGAAGCGTTGTGAACAATAAAATCCCTTTCCAAAGTTCCCTGTGCAAAGTTTGGTTTGGAGAACTTCCTCAGAGAAATGTCACATAGATAATATACAAGCCAATTCTCCAAAACCAGTTACCCAAAATCTGAGCAAATGGATATTAGACAGAGGGAAAATGAACCTAGGTAACCTCTTAGAAGAGCAATATTCTGGTTCCTGGTACCAACCTACAAGACATCCCAAATTCTACTTTTAGGTTCCAATTACCAGCATGTATGAGCAATCTACTCCATGAAATTGCATTTTTAGGTTATTTGATAGCAGCTGGGTTAAAACACAAAAATTAGTGGGTAGACAGTGGAGGAAATCGCAGAAAATTGGTGGACTTTTATCAGTGGTGTTGTCTTTTTCTGTTCCTCAGGAAATATACTGTGAAAGAAATGGTTCTGTATTTGCTCTCACATACCAATAATAGAGAAGGATGCTTTACAGGACTTTTTGAGACAGCATCTCTATATTCCAATTTTGTAAAGCATGTCTTTACAGTTGGATATCACTCTCAGGAGTCTGGGGCTGTGGTCTCCATTTTCAGTCTTGCTCTATTTCTGGGAACATATCACAATTGGCTTTCTTAGTTAAACAAGATTTCTCTTTTATGTTGATGAGGTGAAAGTCCATTTGTCTAAATAATGACTTTATTGTGTACCCAATGGCAAGACAAGTTCTCTTTCCTCTGTGAAGAGCAATCCATATTCTGTTTTTAGGACAACAAACAAGATGAAGATCTAGGTAGCAAAATGTTGGCTACTTTGTCTTTCATACGAATCTCATCAAACAGACCCAGGATGTCTCTGTTGGTAGACACCCCAATTCTTCTCAGTTTAGCAACTCTTGTCACCAAACAAGGGTTACTGTGTCAAATGTGATTAAATCAATAAATATTTCTACTCTGCAAAACACCAAGAATGATGACATTCCCCTTTGTGAGAGGATCAGGGCTGTAAATGACACAGCAGACTAGGTCATCAGACAAGGAGTATTTTTCACCCACAAACCCTTTCTCACGTTGCACAACTTAGACTTGATCTCCACAGATATGATATGACACAAAACAAAGTGACCCTTTTCTGTCATAGGTCAGATGGATATTACCTCTGGTTCTGTCAAGGCTGACATCCAATAAAATCAGAAGAGTTGGTTTTATCAGTTCAGATTTGGCCATTCACCTTAATGGAGCACTGCACATGGACCTGTACTTCATCGGCTGTCATGGCATTCTGAAGTCTTTTCCTTGGCAAAATTGTGATAGAAAGACATTCTCCTGTATTGAAGGGACCAGTGGATGTACATAAAACAACCATGCCTGTCATGCACTCAGTTCCTTGAGTCTGCCATACACTCCTGCTCTTTGTTGGGGACTGAACAGCTAAGAGCAATTCAAATGATACTAGTAGATACTGGGGACTCTTGCCATTCAAAAGAGGATTACTATTGTAGTTTATCTTTATTTGTTTGCTTGCAGTTTACATTCTTTTGTTGATATTTATTTTGCTTAGTTTCTTTATATGGTTGGTTGGCTTGTTTTTATTTTGTTAAGATTCTTTTGAGACAGTAACTCACTATAGAGCCCATACTGGCCTCAAACTTGCAGTCCTTCTGTCTTGACTACCTGAATGCTGGGATGTGCCATCACTTCTAGCTTCAATGGTTGTCACAAATTGCCAATTTGGAAACATCATTCATTTCATAAAATGTACACTTGAGAAGAATAGAAAATCGTTGCTAGTCGGTGGGGTTTACCTCAACAGCGGAATATCCCTTAATAGCTGTTCATAGGTTTGAAATTTACAATTTATGGAACCAATACTTAAATGTATTTGCTGATTATATATATATATATATATATATATATATATATATATATATATCTTATTTGTTTGATGTGGGAAGTCCTTCTGTATATGTGTTGCTTTTATTGGTTAATGACTAAGAAGCTGCTTTCAGACAATGGCTTAACAGAATATAGCCAGGCTGGAAAAGATAGAGAGAGAGAGTGGACAGAGTCAAGGAGAAGCCAAGTAGCTACCACAGGAGACAGACACCTCCACAGAAGTTTGCCATAACTTTGCCAGTAAGCCACGATATTGTAGTAATCTACAGATTAATGGAGATGGGTTAGTTTAGAATATAAGAGCTACCTAGCAATATGCTTAAGCTATTGGCCAAACAGTACTGCAAATAATACAGCTTTTTTGTGATTATTTCAGGTCTGAGCAGCCAGGAATGAACTAATAGCCTCTGCCAACAGAAGGGTGCCCAGGGTGGGGCATAGATCCACATAAGGCCTAAAAAAGCTTTAAAAAAAGAGGACTTCTAGACCCACAGAAACAGAAGTCAATTGGTGCTTGTTGATAGTCGCATATTTTTAGACAGGCTCTGTTGGCTAGTGGCAGGCAGAGGCTCTTTAAGATAGGTCTTCCTGATTCAGCATTGGCAGTAAAAACTGTGAGGCTTCTTTAAAAAACAGAGGCATCTTGGTTTGCCAACACAAATGGCTCTGACTCTTTCGGGATGTCCAGCTACGGAGCATTTAAATAGGGTTTGTGAGCAGAGTGCTACAACTTGCTTAAGGGCAACATAGGCGCACTGTGTGCCTGAAAATGAGGCAGTGTTCATGGCTCACAGAGGCAGTGAAAAGATGGCTGCCCTGTTGGACTGGGCCCTGCATTCTCAGAGGTGACAAATGCAGATGGAGTCTCTGACTTTGGAAATTAAAAATGTGTAATACATATATGCTTGGAGAAATCACCATATAACTAGATTATACACACAAAACATAAATTATGAAAGCTGTTATTATGAATAAAACTTTCCCACTAGTCCCCAATAGACCAGAAAAATAAAATTCTCCATATTAAATTTCACATATCAAATTAAAATTTTTTAAAGAGTAGACAGACACCCCAAAAGACCATTTTGTTTCTGAAAATGAAAGCTTTCAGTTTATCTGTGTTAGTACAGTGAGGAAGTCCTACACACACATATATACACAATATATATATATACATGAATATACATGATTATATGATATATATAAATAACTTATTCATATATAATACCACTTCAAATCTCACTGTTTTTTATGACAGAATCTCTCTTTCCACTGCATATACTTCAGATTGTGCAAACTCATATTTAGAATCAAAGTCAATTAGATCTATACCTAATTTTCTTATAATTTTGACAACACAAAAAGAACAGGTAAATACATTACTTATTTTCTTTGAAGACAGAATGGCAAGAAACTTTAATTCTCTTTCCTTTGTTGCATTTGCTAAAACAACAAGACTTTAATTTATTGAAAGAAAATCAAATTCAAATACAATTTTCCACAAAAATATCACAAGCCCACATTTTGTGGTTACCAGTCTCATTGAGAGCATTGAAACTGTATATGTTAAATAAACACCAGCCAAGACAGTGAGAAAAATCTAAAGTCCAGCATGATTCAAAACAGGAAATGGTTACCTACCCCATTTAGGAAGCATCACAGTGATGCTATAGTCTACCACAGAGCTTGGCTGTTTCACTTTATGGAAAATGTTTTTGTGTGTGAAAGAAAAGTTATGAGGTATTTTATGATCATAACCAAAGAGGCACATTCAATCAATAGTTGTAATCAATAACTTTTACTGCTAAATATTTTCACCCTCAGTCCATAAAATAATTGGCCACCAACTGATGTTACTTTGGGGCAGGCTGATGTCCATGTAACTGCCACACGGACTTTGCTAAAGCACATTAAGGTATTTTGCTAATTACACCTTCTTACTTACCGCAAGCCTCTCTTTATTCCCCTGGTAAAACGAAGGTGAATTGAAATGAATGAAAATAATGTAAATTAAAGATCTCAGAGGTTTAGTAAAACCTAAGGGAGGTTGTGTTTGTTGTGTGTCATAACACTGAATATAATGAAGACAAGACTTTCTCCCTAGTGTTCATTTTGTGTGTTAAATGCTTTAATCATTTCGAGCACCAGCGCTTGCCTTCATTATTACTGCACAGTGTGGAAGGTCTAAGGTTCTGTTTTGTGTACAATCAATGAAAACAGCAGCCTACACTTAGAAAGTGATTTGTACTCAGGCATTTCCAGCGCTCTTTGCAAGCCATTCCAGTTACTCTTGCCTGTTTGTTTATTAGAAGTATCTTCTACCTGACAGTTTAAGTGAGGTCAGAATTCTGTGAACTGTACTGGTTTGCTGCGTTAGATTTTAAAACACCGGGACTCGATGAGCATGCTGAGATGACGCTAGGGACTGAGAAAGTGGGCTGCGTATGACACACACAGTTGAAAGCTGCATGTTGTGTATCTTTGTTCTATGGTGTTCCTAGAATATCCACTTCCCTTCAACAGGGAGCATTGTTCAAAGATTGCTTTAGTTATTTATTTAAATATACGCTGAGGGCATAGTAGTTTAAACAACCTTCAAGACATAGTGAATTCAATTTGAATCCTAATTGTGTAGTCTTTGGAAAGTTATATTTAATCTAGGGCTGTTTCCTTCATGTTTAAGATAAAATATGAAGACCCACTTCCTGCTTCTGCTGTGAAATACGTGAGCTGATGCACAGAAAACACTGGTGGTTAGTGAGGATGGACAGTAGAATAACTGTAGCTAATGGCAGGTAATACCTTTGCATGCGTACCAAACACTTTCCCACTGAGCTCCATCCCAATCCCACTTTTTACTTTTCATAATAGGACATGGTTTCACTAATTTTCCCCGGCTAACATGGAACTTGTTCTGTAGTCCAGGAAAGTCTTGAGCCTCGGATCCTTCTTCCTCAGCCTCCCTCAACCTACCTCAAAGGCCTGTGTAGGTGGGACAGACTAGGATTATATTCTCATTTTTTATCTGACTTGTACCATAAGTATTTTTTTAATTACAATGTTAAATCAAAACTAAATGGAAAAAAAACTTGATCATCACTACCTATACTTGCTTCAGAGATAATCTATAATGGAAGACATGGCCCTTGGTGAAACTGTTTGTGAAACTAGATGTCAACCATTAATAAATTACTGTTGTGTTGATTTTCTGCCCATCCACTCTGTCAAAATATCCATTAGTGGTTTTATTTAAAAGAGGAAAGAGTTCTTTCAGCTCATCATTACAGGGGCTTTGCTGCAAGATCAGCTGTCTCTTTATTTTAGGTATTGGTTGAAGCATAATGCCATAGTTTCCGGAACATGGGAGGAGGCAACTGAACTCATGGTATCTGGGAAGAAGAAAAAGCGATTGCAAAAGACAGAATAAGACCTTGGAGGTGCATCCTAGTGAGCTGCTTTTTCCGAAAAGGACCACTTCCTAAAGACTGAACCACCTCCTAACAATGTCACAGTCTCCAAACAAGCCTTTAAAGCACAGCCTATAGGGATATTTCAGGCCTATGTCATAATACGAAACCAACAGAGCATCCACTCTTGAATAATCAGACTCAGTGTGACTCTAAAAATGCCAAGAGATGGAGGATCAATGTAGAAAGTGCAGAATTATCTGACATGTCTTACAGAAGGGATCATACATTGCTCTTCAAGGGAGAAAAAAACATATTTAAAATGAAAATAAGTTATCTTCAACATAAAAATCAAACCAAAGAGGGGGGAAATGCTGAACTCTAGATATACAAGTTCTTTTCTGAGCACAGAATCATGGATTCATCACCAGAAGAAAAAAGAGAGAAAAAAGAAAAAACTGTTACCATGGTTGTAGCCTCCAACTTCACAGAGTCATACCAACAGCTTGTTGCATTAGTTTTTGTTAGTTTGTTTGTTTTCAACCTGTGTTGTCCTAACTGATATTGACCAGACCTGTTAGGAACTTCTATTCTTTCCATGTTACAGGCAAACATTAACAGACATTTCTGTCCCACCCGGTCCCACAGCTGTTCAGTCCCAAAGAAACACACAGACCCTACCTTAATTATAAACTGGTTATCTAACTCTTCTATCTTAAATTAACCCATAATTCTTATCTGTGTTGGTCACATGGCTTGGTATCTTTTATCAGTGAGGCAGTTTCATCTTGCTTTCTCTGTGTCTTGGTGATGACTTTGCAGACTGAGCCTTTCCTCTTCCCAGAATTCACCTTTTCTGGTTGCCCCACCTATACTTGTTGCCTGGCTACTGACCAATCAGTGTTTTATTAAATGAATACAAGTGACAAGTTTTTACAGGGTACAAGACCATTGTCCCACAGTAGGCAAACCCGCAAAGAGCAAGACCAAACAGCTGAAGTTGAGGTTTAAAACCAGATCTCACTCAAGAGCCCCTGACTTTGTCATGGGATCTCTCTGAAAAGAAATGTTCTGAGAAATTCTCCAAATCCAAAAATGGGAGTGTCTTAGTTAGGTTTTCAATTGCTGCAACAACACACCGTGATCAAAGCAACTTGGGAAGGAAGAGTTTGATTTGGCTCATACTTCTACAGCACAATTCATCACTGGGGGAAATTAGGACCAGAAGTCAAACAGGACAGAAACCTGGAGGTAGGAGCTGATGAGGAAGTCATGAAGGGCTGCTGTGTACCAGCTTGCTCTTCATAGATTCCTCTGGCTGCTTTCTCATAGAAGCCAAGACTACCAGCCCAAGGGTGGCACCACCCACAGTGAGCTGGGTGCTTCCCCATCAATCACTAATTAATAAACTGCCCTACAGGTCTGCCTCCAATCCAATCATATGGAGGCATTTTCTCAATTGAGGTTCCCTCCTAAGATGACTATTGGTCATGTCAAGTTGACATAAAACCACACAGCACAGGATGTTTCTCAACAAATCTGTCCCCTCCATGGGAAGGAGGATCCTGGCATGAAACTTTTCAAGAATTGCCTTAGCTCATGCTGTCAGCAGGACCTACAGGAAAAGCAGCTGACGGTTTACTTCTTATGTAGGTGTTCTATGCACTGCTTCACATACATCGCATTCTTTACCTCTCACAAAAACTCCATAAAAAATTATCATTTCCATGGGAGTCTATGAAGGCTGAGGAAAAACAGTAGGAACTTGTCCAAGATCATACAGGTAATGGCTGAGGGCTGGATCTGGCTCTTAAATTCAGCACTCGCGCCAGCACCCAGGCCTCAGAGCATCACACCCTGAAATGAATAGTGGAGACGCTGAAGAAGCAGCTTCTACATGGAGCCCTACCTCCTGGAACAGGGAGTGGCATGGGCTTGATGCTAACTCCAAACTGCAGACACTTAAGAAATATTTTTGAGCCAGGGACTCAAAGCACTTGTGGTGTGCATCAATTCATTGAATCCTCACAAAAGCACTGTATGGAGATACTCTGCCTCCATTTTCAGATGAGAAGGCTGATGAGGAAGTGAGAAGTAAATGATTGGAAGAAAGAAGGCACACAGGAAAGAGAAAGGGTGTTTTTTCACAACATAAGGGCTAACCTATTTGAACACATTTCTTCTGGCATACAGCTCAGCTGAGAAACCCATGTTGATGGAGGACTTCTCACACTGTTGAACTTAGCTCTCCTGGTATAATATATGGTGTAGGAGGTACTTCTGTATTTTTGTTGCTTTCATTGGTTAAATAAATAAACTGCCTTGGCCTTTTGATAGGGCAGTACTTAGACAGGCGGGAAGACAGAACTGAATGTTGGAGGAGGAAGGCAGATAGAGCCGGAGGAAGGCAGATAGAGCCAAGCTGCCATGAAGCTGCCAGGTCAGACATGCTGAATCTTTCCCGGTAAGCCATGACCTCGTGGTGAACACGGGTTAATAGAAATGGGTTAGATCAAGATGTGAGAGTTGGCCAAGAAGAGGCTAGATATAATGGGCCGGGCAGTAATTTAATTAATACAATTTCTGTGGGATTATTTCAGGGGTTAAGCTAGCCGGTGGCCAGGACGACAAGCAGCCTGCTCTCTTCCACTACAAGCATATACAAACATGCAAAATAATTCCCAGGTAACATATAGGCCCCCAAATGAAAGAAAGTGGCCCCCAAAGGGAGTGGCAATATTAGGAGGCCTTTTTTGGAGGAAGTGTGTCACTATGGGGTAGGTTTTGAGGTCTTTCTTTCTCCAATTTCCCTCAACATGATAGTCATTTGATTTCCTGTTGCCTGAAAGATAGAGCACTCTCAGCTCCTGCACCACCTATGTCTGCATGCTGCCGTGTTCCCTGCCATGATAATTGACTGAACCTCTGAAACTGTAAGCAAGCCTCCTCAATTAAATATCTTCTTTATAAGAGTTGCCATTGTCATGGTGTCTCTTCACAGCAATAGAAACCCTAACTAAGACACATACTCTATGAGCACATTTAACGTTTTATTTATAAACTATAGTCTAACTCCTCAAAAGTAGACCTTGTCTAGTTGACTCAACATGGCTCTCTTTCTAGTTTCTTCTTCTGCACTAAACCCCAATCCAGATTGTCACACATTCTAGTCCTCATAAAACCTGAATGTTATTTCCACAGGCAGGTTTTAATGGCAGACAAAAAGAAAACTTAAAACCCTCATTTAGGGCCAGTGTCTCTCATTAAGCTTTCCGTGATTTTTCCAGGGCTGGGGTTCATGGACCAATGCCTACTTACCTGGCTGGCTAAGATTAAAATGAGTAATAGGTCCTCTGTGCCTTCAGGATGGCTCCTAATGCATTTTTCATTAAGTTGAACTCCCACTTGGGGCCTCTTCCTGAGGTTCAGACAGAGGTAAGAGAGCTGTGAGCCGGCTTGTTTACTAGCATTTAAGCAGGGCTGTTCTTTTCTCACAAACCATAACAGTTCTGCACTTAACACGATTTCTGGGAAAGTGGAAACACTGTGTTTATTTGGCCACCTGTTAAGAGGATACTGATTCATTAGGACAGATTTTCAATTGGTTCACATTTCAGAACTTTATTAATATATTTTATAGAAAATTTAGATAACATGCTTCCCACAAAATATACTCACAAATATGCAGACACTCATGAACACACATTATTCATTCACATGCGTAGACATAGTCATGTATGTACTCACACGTACCATGTTCATATGCTGCTGTATCACAGCTAAACACATACCTCTTAGCGTCTCCATTACTGTGAAGATACACCATAACCACAGCAATTTTTGTAAAGAAAGTTTAATTGGAGCTAGCTTATAGTTTCAGAGGTTAGTCCCTTTTCTTCATGGTACCATACGGGAAAAGGAGCTGGGAATTCTGCATTTGGGGCAGGAGTTTTGAGACAGGGTTTCTTTGCTAGCTTGGGCTAACCTATAATTAGCTCTATAGAAGAGGCTGGTCTCAAACTCACAGAGATCCATCTGCCTCTGCCTCCAAGTACTGGGATTAAAGGTGTGTGCCACCACCACCTGGCAAGTTCTACGCCTTGATCTGCAGGCAGCAGAAGTAGCTGTGTATCACCCTGGGCACCAGGCATGGCTTAAGCATAAAGGACCGCAAAGCATGCCTCTACAGTGCACACTTCCTCCGACAAGGCCATAGCTACTCCAACCGAGCCACACTTTGTAGTAGTGACACTCCCAATGGGTCAAACATTACAAAACCTGAAACTATGGGGGCTATTCCTAGTCAAACCACCACAATATACATGTACAAAAATTACATCTCTTACATCAAGATACACATATTATACTCATACATACAGCATACATAGTCACAAAAATAAGTGTATATACTGATATGTACATAACCATCTCTCTCTCTCTCTCTTTCTCTCTCTCTCATACACACACACACACACACACACACACACACACACCTGTAATGGGCTAAAATGTGGCCCCCATTTATATAATGTCCTAATTTGTGAAACCCATTGCCTTATTTGGAAAGACTCTTTGCTAATTCTAATAATGATTTAGAGATGGAGAACATTAGCTCAAATTATCCAGATTATCCCTAAACATGACCACAAGTATCTCTCTACTGTCACGTAGAAACAAGAAGAGATAACTCACTTAGTAAAGAGAAAGGCAAGGTGAAGAGAGGCAGAGACCAGAGCAAGAGGCCACTGTGAAAGGGATGCAAATACCCTCCATAAGCCAGAAGGGTAACAAATCTTACCATGTAACCTTATAGGTCAAGCTACCCTACCAACATGCTATATAGTAAAAACATCTCCTATCCCAGAGCTGTGAGTGAATTCCCATCAGCACAAAAACCCATGCTCAGTGATACATACTGTAAACCCAAGACTGGATTAATGGTTGGAAGCAGGAATATGAGGAGTTCAAGACCAACCTGGACTATGTGAGAACATATATTTTTTAAAACGTTGTGACTAATACATATAGATTTGTAAATTTTATACTAGAATACTTATAGTTGAGTCTTCCTGAAAATAATCAATTTACCTATATCCTTACTACATACATAGTATATCATCCTTTAAGGCCAGCTGTTCTAATTATAGCAATAACTACTTTTGGGGAGCATGGAGGGTTGCCATGCATTTTCATGCAAGTCTTCTCTGAGACTCTTTATAGCACATAGTGCAGTTCTGTTCATCAAATTCCATACTTATGTGATCCTTCGTGTAGATCACTCTGGAAAAATCAACTGAGCCTGTTTCTTACCTAGACATGTTAGGGCCCAAGTCATTTTTCAATCATCAGTCTTGGCTCAGTTTCCCTCTCAAAAATATTAACAGTCATTTGTCCAGATTCTCATAGTTACCTCTTCTCAGCTAGACCACCTTCTCTACATTCCTTGTCCAGGTATCCCTGTAAACAGTCAGTGTGTGCTAGTGCCACAGTGTCTTGCCCATTCTGTCTAGATAGGCAGCTGGTTATTGCAAAGGACAAGGTCAGCAAGATAAAATGACAGCCTATAGAATGGGAAAAGATCTTCACTAACCCCACATCAGACAGAGTTCTGATCTCTAAAATATATAAAGAACTCATGAACTGGTCATCATAAGAAGAAAGAACCCCCCCAAAAAAAAAATGGAGTACAGACCTAAACAGAGAACACTCAACAGAGGAATCTAAAATGACTGAAAGACACTTAAGGAAATATTCGACATCCTTATTCATCAGAGAAATGCAAATCAAAACAACTCTGAGATTCTATCTTACACCTGGAAGAATGGCCAAAATCAAAAACACTGATGACAACTTATGCTGGAGAGGTTGTGGGGAAAAGGGAACGCTTCTGCATTGCTGGTGGGAATTCAAGCTGGTACAACCCCTTTGGATGTCAGTCTGGTGATTTCTTGGAAAATTAGGAAACAACCTTCCTCAGGACCCAGTAATACCATTTTTGTGTATATATCCAAAGGATGCTCAATCTTGCCACAAGGACATGTGCTCAACTGTGTTCATAGCAGCATTGTCTGTCACAGCCAGAACCTGGAAATGTAACATTTATCTCTCTGCAAAATACTCAAGTCCAGACTTTCCCAATTATTGCTTGCCATACCCCGTTCCTTGACTGGGTCTTACCTTCACAGTGAGATAACGTCTTCAGGGATGTTTTTCTTGTTACCGCCCAGAGGAGGGTAGCAAGCTCACTTCCTTCTCCAATTTTCCTGACAAAAGGACAGTCCAGTATTAGCTAGGAAGCTTGCTGTGGACTGAGATCCTGGGAGGAAGCAGGAGTTTCTCACTGGTAGAGCATGTACCCAAAGAGAATCAAGTCTAGCCTACACTGTACCTGAAAGAAACGAAGGAATGGCCAGAAGAACAATGGGAGAGCAACTCTGCATTTTCTGTATATAAACAGACCAGCCACAGTAGAGGCCAGGCTTCAAGATTGTAAACAGAACTAGGCACAGGGGCTCAGAGCAGTTACAGCAGCAAAGGCTAGGGAAGGGTTGATTGAATTTTTCAAAAAAATAAATAAATGACACTGTCCTCAGATTTCTCCTTGGAGTCCCTATTTCTACCTCCCCCCTCCCCCCACCCACCCACACACTTTCTCTCAGCTTTCAAGGCAAGTCAGTCAGATGCAGGTGACAACCTTTACTGGGGTCAAGATGAGGATTCTGCCAGCAAATGGAAATGTCACATTTAGCCAGACCTTAGACGAGAAAAATAATTGCCGCCTCTCACAGAACATCAGCCAGGAAATGCCCGTTCTCAAGGAGATAAGCAGAATGCCTTCTCTATCTCCAAATCTCACGGAATCCTCTTGATGCAGCTGAGGGCAGCCATATGTCTGTGAGATTAAATGAGGAATAAACGGAGAAGGCATGGTGGTAGGTACCCTGTGTGGGAAGGAAGTCTGGTCCTCATCTTCATGGGGTCACAATATTAAGCAAGTGTCACTTGTTTCCACTCGAGGACAATGAGAAAATCTTGGCATTCTACTGTGGCCATGAGCCCTGGATACACTCTAACGCCTTCTCCCTCCTTCTAACCTAGAAGGATTCCTGACACCTGGATGTCAGGCACTGTTGTTACCGCTGTCTGGTTTCAAACAGCCTCTTGCTCCCCATGCTTTTGCTTCTCTCATTTTTAAAATAGTTACTGTGCTGAGCTGCAGGTGTTTGCTCCTCGAACACTGTGATATCTATAAATATCTTAAGTTTGAGGGGAAAAAAATGCCAAATGTTTACCTAATCTGCAAACTAAGAAATGAAGCATTAAAATAATCTGAGGGTTGAGACATTTGTCTTGGGGCCTTTTCCTTTATTTTACTTTTATCTGTTGTTCCTCCACCCACCCTTCCTTCCTTCCTTCCTTCCTTCCTTCCTTCCTTCCTTCCTTCCTTCCTTCCTTCCTTCTTTTTATCCTTTCTTCCTCTCTTCCTTCTGTCCTGCATTGCCATCTTATTCTGTATCTGTAGACCTTGGCGAACAAGTTGTGGCACATACTGTTCCCTCTGCTATGGGGAGGTCAGCTTCAGCCTTCTCAGAATGCCAATGAATGTCAAGCTCTCACCCTATGTGTTAGAGAAAACCCAATATACTGCAGATTCAGACAGTACAGTGTTCATTCTGTATTCTCCCTGCTATTCCCTAGATGGAGAAATGTTTCCCCTACCCATGGGAGAAGTCTGCAATGCAATATATATATATATATATATATATATATATATATATATATATATATATATATATATATATTGTTGCTGTATAATGCTGAATTACTAAAATTATGGGACATGAACCACTGGTCACTTGGATTATTTTAGCAGTGTCATGGTGGTGAGGGTTAGTTGAGGTGACAGAAGAGAGAAGTCTATGATCAATTTGTGACTTAGAGAAACGCTGAGCTTAAGGAAGCAAGGTATAAAACACCCTGGTGGAGGACTAATGAGATGGCTCAAGGTGTAAAGCCATAGACCTTTGAGAGCCTTTAAATATAAAGACATGATGACATGGGAAGCAAGCAGTAAGTAAAAAGCTCATTGTATTTTGGTAATATGTAATTTCAGGATTCTATTTTATAAAATAGCTGTTTATGACATTTTCTCACTTTATGTTATGTATTTGAAAGAGATAGTAAGATGATGAAGAAAAAGAGAGGATAGATGAATGACAGATAGACAGGTCAATGATATACAGATATGTGAATAGGATGACAGATAATGAGGAAGACATTTAACAATATATTTATCCAACATTACATATTGCTATATATCTTCCCAATAATGGTTTTGTCATGTTACTTTCATTTATTGTTTTACTACGAAAATAGATAAACACACAAAAATAACAAAAAAGGAAATTAAGGAATAATCTCCTTGATAAACATGGACATTCTCAGTAAATGCTTACAAACAAAATTCGAGAACATATCCTGGATTCTAGTACAGAAACCATGTGCTCACCTCAGTAGATGCAGAAACGGCCTTTGATGTATTCATTCATGAGAATAGGATATTTCAAAATAATGAAAGTAAGATATAACAAGCCTCTAGGCAATATCATGCTCAATAGGAAGAACTCAAAGCATTTCCACTAAAATCAGGAATAAGACAAGAATGTTTATTCTCTAAAGTCTTAACTAGAGAAATAAAGATGATGCAAATAGGAAAAAAGTCAAAATATCTTTATTTGAAGATGATATAGTTCTGTGTAGAAAAGACCCCAAAGATTACACAAGAAAACATACAAGAATCAAGAGCTTGCTTTCTTTCTTTTCCTTTTTCTTTCTTTTGTTTCTTTTTTGTTGTTGTTGCTGTTGTTTTCAAGACAGGGTTTCTCTGTTTAACAGTCCTGGTTTTTCTGGAACTTGTTTTGTAGACCAAACTGGCCTCATAACTGATGTAGGATTCCCCTCTGTATGCTATGAATATGTTTTATTATCATTGATTATTAAAGAAACCATTTATGCCAATGTCTTAGTTAAGTAAAGCCAGGTAGAAGTGGGGAATCTGAGCAGAGATAGAGAGAGAAAGTAGGCAGAGTCAAGACGACACCATGTAGCTGCCAAATAAGACAGATGCCAGATGGAACTTTACCGGTAGGACACAACCTTGTGGCAATACATAGATTAATAGAAATGAGTTAGTTTAAGATATAAGAGTTATCCAGGAATATGTCTGAGCTATTGAACAATCAATGTTGCAATTAATATAGTTTCTGTGTGATTTTTTGGGGTCTGAGCAGTTGGGACACAAACAAGCAGTCTCTGCCTACACAAAGTTACTGAGATCTGCCTGCCTCCTCTGCCTTCCAAGTGCTGAGATTAAAGGTCTTTGCCACCACTGTCAGGCAATAGCTTTCTTATATATCAAATGAGAAACCACTAACAAGGAAATCAGAGAAGTGATTCCATTCTTAATAGTCTCAAAAATAAAAAATAAAAAACAAACAAACAAGATAAAATGCCTTGGAATAAACCTAACCAAAGTTAAAAACCTGTACAATAAGAACTTTAAAACAAGAAATCCATGCTCATGAATTTTCAAAGTGGACAAACTACCAAAGGCAATCTACAGATTCAATGTAATCCCCATCAAAATTCCAACATGATTCTTCATAAAAATTTAAAAGGCAATCTTAAAATTTATGTGGAAGTATGAATGACTCCACATAGCATAATAATGCTAAATATAAAAACAGTACTAGAAGTATCACTATTACTGATTTCAAGCTACATCATTGAGTTCTGGCATAAATAAATATATAAATGGAAGAGAATGTGGTCCCTGATATAAGTTCAAGCTTCTGATTTTTGACAGAGGACAAAAATTTACACTGGAGAAAAGCCAGCATTTTTAACAAATAATGCTGGGGAAACTGGAGGCTCTGCATATTGAAGAAGGAAACTTGAACCTTAACTTTCATAAAAATCAACCACATTTGGATAAAATATATCAATATTAGAGAAGCAAATTTTGAATGTTCTAGAGCAGCAGTTCTCAACCTGTGGGGTACGATTTCTTTGGAGATCACACAAACTTTCATAGGGGTCACCAAGACCACCAATAAACAGATATTTACATTATGATTCATAACAGTAACAAAATTACAGTTATGAAATAGCAATGAAAAATATTTTATGGTTTGGGGTCACTACCACATGAGTAACTGTATTAAAGAGTCACAGCATTAAGAAGATTGAGAACCACTGCTCTAGATGAAAGAGTAGAAAGTATCCTTCAGGATGTAAACTCAACTAAGTACTTCCTAAATAGAACACAGGTCATGCAGGCAATAGGAGCAACAATAAGCAAATGGGACCTCAGGAAATAAAAATCTTTTTGTACTGCAAACTGTTAACTGATATAAAAGACAGCCTTTAGAATAGAAAAAATATCTTTGCTAGCTAAATGTCTGAGAGAATATTAATGTTTAGAATCATCAAAAAATAATTTAAAATGGGCTATGAAACCAAATGGAAAGTTCTCAAAATAAAATAGTGCAAATAAATGAAAAATGTTTTCCTGTTTTTCAGTACCCTTAGCTATCACTAAAATGCGAATAAAAACTACTTTGAGACTTCATCTTGCTATAGCCAGAATGGCTAAGATCAAGTCTTCTTCCCAATTTTGTCAGCTTCCCCATGTAATTCATTGAGTACAAAGATTGCTGCCCTTATGCTTATGAGTGTAGGGCAATGTACAGGGGCAACTTATTAAGGATCCAAGCATTAAAGAAAACTGACTCTCCCTCACCTAGCAGCCATCAACTGTCAATAACCACTCAGTTAGGGGTGGGTTTTCATGAGTTCTTCCTTCCTCGGTGATAAAATTTTGACTGTTCTTATCATCTTTACTCCTCAGCACATATATTACACTCTCAGAAATAGACATGTGTTGCCTACGGTTCAAATATAAAAACAGAATGAATTTAAACTAAAACTGTTATTTCCCCTTTTAATGTTTGCATTTTGCTGCTATAAGATTTACTTCTTCTTAAAAACTAAACTAATTTATTGTTACTCCCTAAAATTTCTCATGATTTCAATTGCATTTATAAAACCTGAAATTATTTACTTGAATTTATCTCTAATATAGGACTCCCTGATCTATCCATCTGTTCAAGAGATAAAGCTCCAGCTGAGTTCAGTTGGGCTGTAATCTTAGTACTTGGGAATGTGCTGCACGAAAATCACAACTTTCAGACCATTCTTCTGTCTCAAGCTTGCTAAGTTTGAGTGCTAAGAGTTCTACTCTCTTCTACACAAGTAGCACACTTAGTGTCCTGCTTCCAGAACCAAGTAATACATTGCCAGGATAGCATTACCAGTTGAAAAATTAAGAGACAAGAAAAATCAGAATCCAGCAAAATGTTCTAATGAGCGATTTAAGAATCTGTCTTTTTTAAAAATAATAATAATAATAACTTAGAAAGAGTTGGGGGTCTATGTCTATTTTTCATGAAGAAATGAGCCATAGTGTTCTGTGTGGGCACTGAGTTAAGAGAGAAATGGTCTATATCTATTGTCCATGAAGGAATGAGTCATAGGATTGTTCTGTGTGGGTACTGTATGAAGAGAGGAGACCGAGGGGTCTGTCTATACCCATGAAGGAATGGACTGTTGCATTCTGTGAGAAAAGGGAAAAGACAGAGGCATGCAAGACAGCAAGTCTCTCTTCAACCAGAGCAACTTCATAGTGATGAAACCTGTCTCAATGAAAATACAATAAGCTACCTCAAAAGAAACCCGATTTTTTAATATATAAAATGGAAAAAGAAGGTGCCTGACTTCTCTACAAATGTCTGAGTCATTTTGATGAGTAAAAAGGAAGCTGGAAGGATATGTAAAGCAGGGGCAATAGTTTAAGACCAAATTCTGAATCATATCCTTTATGGGTAATCATGAATATGCAGCGCTCATGGGAATAGTCTCCAAATGCTTTCCAGACAGTAAAAAGAAAATTGAAGTTCATAAAGAATTTTATACATCTTAATGCACACACCTTATTTCTGCAAAGAAAAAAGGAAACCTAAATTCTCCAAATAACACAAGTGAGTTGTTAGTTCTAAATTTGAAACTTATGCAAACACAGTCAGTTTGTTATCAAAAGTGGAAGGTTAGTTTTAATCTCATTCTGCCTAAAGTACCAAGTTTTTAAAATTCAAAGTGATCAAATTTTGTAGGCTTCACAAGTTTATTTTGTTTGAAGTTCCTGTTTGATTTTTTTTTAATCTGGTACATTTTAAGAGACTAATTACAAGAGGCTAATTATCAAAGTAAGCCAGGAATTTGCAATAGAGGACCACTGCTGTGGTTAAACAATCCCCACTCTTTGGTATTCACAGCAAAGACTGTCACGAACTCAAGACAAAGGCCCACACTGGAGCTTTTTTATGTGTTTACCAGAAGTAGTATGTTCCCTAAGTCATAGAGAGGACTATCCAGACACTCATCCTTCTTTTAGTTTGAATACAGCTACCTGCCAGCTACCCATTCATTGCTGACTTTTACTTACAGGTGTTTATGGCTGCAGTTGCATTTGTAGCAGGTGCTGCTGGCTTCACATGAAAGCCCCCAGCCCTTACATTTTCTGATTCTGGGGTCCATGGCAAAATATACCTGAAGCTCTACCTGTGAGTTTGTTTGTGATGGTGTTTGTTTTTTCCAACAGTGGGGGATCCTTCAGTCTATGTTCTCTGTAGGTAGCATAGTCGAAGAGTCATGGGGACATTCTTCAGCCAATATGGAAGCTGGTGCATAAACCTTCCAACTGATGTTCTTTGTGTGGGATAATTCTGGGTGATTTCTATTCTGCCTCCCAGAGGTCTCTAATGGAAATCTGTTTATTTGCTGAAAGCAGTAGCTCATTAGCCACCATAATTGGTTTCTCTCCCTTCCAAATCTCTTTTCACACCCTCCTGTTGGTCTTTCCTGGGATCATAGCCCAAATCTACATGCTCCCACATTCTAGTATCTAATTTCAATGTAGGAAAAAAATCAACCTGAGGTTATGCTGTTTTAATCTTGAACACTAGTAGAGATTTGTTTTAATATTTTGTATTTCCCAAGGTTTTATTATAGGAAATTTTCTATTAAGGCACAAAATGTAATATGCTGATACGAGCATCCATGAACTACTATAACCAGCTAAAAAACTGAATTTCAACAACATAATGATAATCAAAATCAGAGAAAGCAAGTTTATGTAGGATGATCCATGAATATACACTGTGGGGAGGTACGGGTGTGTGAAGGCATTGTGTAAGTGTGTGTGTGTGAGGGGGTAGGGTCCAGTGTTTATTCTCAGTAACTTTCTTATTTTTTGAGACAGTATTTTTCACTGGCCTGGGGCTTTGACTAGGCTAGCTAACCAGAGAAAGAGTCCAGAGATTCCCAGACATCCACATGTCTCTAACTCCCCAGAACTGGGATTTAAAACACATACCACTGAGACAGGGCTCACAAGTCTACATTTGGATTAGTTGTGGTTTTCTATACTGGCCTCTATCTGTGGCAAAGAGAAGTCTCCTTGATGGGTATGGGTGGATGCTACACTTACCAGTGGATATAAGAACAAGTCTTGAGTGTAGGTAGGGATTATGCTGGTTTAGTAAAGTAGTGGTTGTAGGTCTTCCTCCAAAATCCATAACTTCACTAGCACTGAGTAGTAGGTTGAGATTTCAGGACTAGGCATGGTTCCTACTTATTTAGTTGACCTTAAATCCAATGAGAGAGCTATTGGGTACCACAAAGAATACAGGAAACTAGGGGATGCTATGGGTGAGATAAAAAGTTTTCCCCAGGAAAGAACACACCAATTGGTTATCCAATATCAATGGTCAGCCTTGAAAACATACATACAAGCAACAAGATATAGACTGAGCAGTTACATTTATAAATACACATGTATAAGCATATGTGTGTGTACACACATGTATGTGACAACAGTTCCTGAAAAACACACCCAGATTTTCTAATTTGGTTTCTGGAGAACAAACTCAGGTCATCATATTTGTTCAGCAAGAACTTTACTAGCTGAGCTGTCTCCCAAGCCCTGGGTAGAGATTTCTTTTCTTTCTTTCTTTCTTTCTTTCTTTCTTTCTTTCTTTCTTTCTTTCTTTCTTCCTTTCTTTTTTTAAATAGTAGGGCAGACAATGTTTGGGGAAAGAACACAGGAGATGTTGTAGGACCCATTTCTCTTCAACTCCTCATTCTGGGTTGTGGTTTTGTAGTACAACCACTTCATGATAATTCATGATGCTCTGCATTTACCTGTGTGCTCTTTGGTTTCCTACATTACCTTTTCAACAATTTTGATTTTCAAAGTTAAGTTTAAAATTAGCTACTTTCAAGTGCCAATCAAACCCAAAGGAATTATTTTCTTCACAACTTTGACTTTTATCTTCTGTAAAACATTATATAAACTGGAAACTACAGAAACTAAAAAGGAAATGTTAAAAAAAACTACGTAAGCATATTTAACCTAATTGAACATGCTCTGATTTATTCTCTCAGATTCTTAGATTGAATATGCCAGTGGTAATTATTTCTGAATATATTGGCTTTATTGCTCACACACTGGTGATCGTTTAACATTTTCAAAAAGGCAAATCCTGAGTGATGTTCAATTAAAGCTTCAGACTCAAATGTTTTCCAGTCTCACATATGGCCTTTGTAAAGGATTAACGTGCAAACGATTGTCTTCTAATCTTACGAAAGGCTTACAAAAGTCAACATCTGCATAAGGAATGGGAAATACTTCTCTCTTACACGTTACAAAATGAGTAACCTCAAAACAAATTTTTTTTCCCATTGTATTGCTGTAAAATATTTGAGAAAGGGATAAGAAGAAGAGTTGTTTCCTTTTTATTTTCTGTTAACAAGTTGCTTGTTAATGATAGCAAAATAAATATAATATATAATAAAATGTATGTAAATCCCATGGTGGTTGTAATTTAAAGTTTTCCTCACAATTAAAGTTGGCAGAAGGTACTTTGCTCAAAACCATGGTCTCCTGTTCCTTCTCACAGACATCCCTCTGCTCCTTGTATCTTCTCTCTCACTCTGTCTTCTCTCTGGAAGCATTTTCTGAGGGGTCACTTACATTGTTATTCTATGATCTTACCTCTAGAGAAAGGGATTAAAAAAATAGACATAATCTATACCCCATATTTTAATTGGTTTATTTGGTATTTTGATATCTAGTTTCTAGAGTTCTTTTTTTTGAGTTCTTTATATACTCTGAATCAGTTTGTAGTGATATTTCATTTGTATTTTAATAAATAAAGCTTGCCTGAAGATCAGAGAGTAAAACAGCCGCCTTGGTCAGACTTGCTGACCAGGCAGTGGTGACACACACCTTCAATCCCAGTAGCCACACTAGTTTGCCACTAATAATAGAAATTGGGCAGTATTGGTGCACTCCTTTAATCCCAGCCCTAAAGAGGTATACAAAAGAGGAGGAGACAGCTCTCACACATAGTCTCATTCTGAGATTCCTGGTGGCAGGATTGCCAATTCAGACTGAGGTAGAGGTAAGAGTCAGTGGCTGGCTGTTTTGCTTTTCTGACCTTCAGATTGAACCCCCAGTATCTGTCTCTAGGTTTTTATTAATAGTGCTGCATTAGTCCTGTGTCTGGTGTGGAGTTGGTGAAGATCTTTTTGAAGAGAGGGAGGGGTGACAATATGAGCAGAGGGGTCGAGACCACGATGGGGACACCCATAGAAACAGCTAGTGGTAGCTAGCTGACCCTGGACTGACAGCAGGGGACTTGTACAGGATTGAACTAAGCCCTCTGAATGTGGGTGACAGTTGTGTGGCTTGATCTGTGGGGCCCCTGACAGTGAGACCAGGATTTTTCCCTAGTGCATGAACTGGCTTTTTGGAAACCATTCTCTTTGGAGGGACACCTTACTCAGCCTAGATATAGGTGAAGGACCTTGGTCCTGCCTCAAAGTAATGTGGCAGAGTTTGTTACCTCCCCATGGGGAGCTTTAACCTCTCTGGGGAGTAGTGGGTGGGAGTGGGGGGGAAATGTGGGGAGTGCAGGAGTGGGGGAAGGAGTAGGAATTGAGTTTGGTATGTAAAATGTAAAAAGTTTGTTTAAAAAAAACTTAAAAAAGAATAGCCAGTGAGTACATTGCTTTCCATTGTGCACTCCTCAGTCTGCAGGAAGCCTTGCCCACCTCTGCCAAAGCAAGTTAAAGGAAGAACCAAACAACTTATTTGTTGGAGGAGGGGGCTTGTTCATCCCGGTCGCCCAGTCACAAAATAACTACCCAGAAACTGTATTGATTAAATTGTTGCTTGGCCCATTAGCTCTAGCTTCTTATTGGCTAACTCTTACATATTAATTTATCCCATTTCTAGTAACTGTGTGTCAGTGGCTTACTAGCAAAGTTTTGGCATGTCTGACTCTAGTGGCAGCAGCTCCATAGTGTCTTCCTGACTCTGCCCATCTTCCTCCCAGCATTCAGCCTAGCTTTCCCTGCCTACCTAAGTTCCACCTTGCTATAGGTCCAAAGCAGTTTCTTTATTTGTTAACGGTAATCACAGAACACAGAGGGGACACCCACATCGCTTATTTCTGACAAATTTTTGTGCATTAATTATGTAGCTTCAAGGGACTAAGCCTCCATATCCATCTTCTACTCATCAAGTGTTTTGAACATCATTTGTGTTTGTAAGATCCCTCCTAGATCCCCATTTACTTGGGATTCTTTTGGAAACTTCCCCAGGAAGGAAAGAGTCTGATATAGTATTCCTGCAGGAGGCTTATTTTTTTTCCTCCCAATTTATTTCTCTGAATAACTCCACTAATTACTTGATTCTACATAACTTTTAAATAATGATTCAAGAGCTAGAAGCAGTAGCTCACACCAGGAATCTCAGCTCTGGGTAGACTGAGGCAGGAAGATGGCTGTGAGTTCAAGGTTGACTTGAGTTACATACTAAGTTTAAGTCCACCCTTGACAAATTTTGTTGTAAAGAGGAGTGGCAGGCCGCTTCCTGCCGCCCGGCTCCTGGCTAGTTTACACCCGAAATAATTACACAAAAACTGTATTCGTTTAAACACTGCCTGGCCCATTAGTTCTAGCCTCTTCTTGGCTAACTATCATATCTTAATTAACCCATTTCTAATAATCTGTATATCACCACGTGACTGTGACTTACTGGAATGAGTCTAACCTATGTCCATCTCGGAGAGGAGAGCCATGGCATCTGCCTCACTTTTCTTCTTCCCTGCATTCTGTTCTGTCTACTCTGCCTATCTAAGCTGCTGTTCTATCAAAAGGCCAAGGTAATTTTTTTATTTAACCAATGAAAGTAACACATAGACAGAAGGCCCTCCTACTCCAAAATTTGAGACACTGTCTCAAAAAAACAAAATCTGATACTGAATAAACAGCGTCTCTTTCTCTCATTGTTCCTCCCTCTGTTTGCTTTGTTTCCCTAAAGAACACCAAAAGTTTGCTATGCCCCTTCATTTTGCTTCAAGTAAGTAGAATTTTGTTATTTTAGCTTTGGGCTTTTATTCAAGGTTTTCCTAGGTAACCCAGGCTCACTTCAAACTCATGATCCTCCTGTCTTGTCTTCCTCAACATGTGGAGCACTGGTTGTGTCACCACACTAGGGATATAAAGAGTTTGACAGGACACAGCCTACAGTCCCCAAGAGCATCATGATTCCATCTTTGAGAGTCTCGCGTGCATCTTTATGTTATTTATTTTCCTCTTGGCTTTACTCTGCATCACGTGTTTGTTTCCTTGTGGTTCAGTTGCATTTCCATTATTGTATTCTAAGACTCCAACACTTTCTTACCTCTCATGTTGATGCACTTTCAGAACATACTATTGGTTAAAACATAGTTCAAAGCTATTACATCTATTAACTGGTAGCAAAACCACTAACCAGGCTCTCTTTTACTGCTGTCTCTACAAACATGCTCTTCTCTCTACCCAAAGGTCTTGACCTTTCTCTTCAAAGTAAGCCTTCTCTTTTGAGATTGAAGATCTTAATATGATTTAAAATCAACCTCTTCCTACAGCAATTTCAGAAAACTGCCTTTTATTCAAGATCCCATCATAACTTCAACAGTTCATCAGCAGTGAACACAACCCTAACATAACAATACGTAAAAGTTCTTGGTGATGAGCTGATGTATGTGTTGCCTACAGCAATTGGGGAAACTGTCCCAGATAATTGTTTCCTTTTTTAGTGCCTTTCTAGTGCCATATACAGAGATTTGAGTGCACACAAGTCTTATATAATTAACATTATATTTTTTAAAAATAAATTGATGAAATGAACACTTGTGCACAAATAACTCATGATTATTCTATTCCATCTATTGCTGTGATTCTGGTCACAGGCTGTAAATGCACTAATAGAGACACTCATAGAAAAAAATGTAATTTACCTGAATGTATAGTACAAATTATAGAGGATGATTATTATTGTTTTATAATTATAAACTATAAACATACATTAACTAACAAACTATAAATTTCAGATCAACTTATATAAACGGTCGGTGAAAATTCAGGATTTACCCAAATTGATAATCAAATTGAGAAGCTACAAAACAAGCAAATGTGTGTATAGGTAAAGTAGATATTGGTTGATCAAGGCAGATGCAGAGAGATAGATAGGTGGACAAATAATCCTATTAAATTATACTAAGAAGGACAGTATAATATAAATACTAGATACAAAAATGGGACACATCCCAGAAACACTTACTTTGTATTTCTGTTACTCAAATACAAGAAAATATAAGTTTACTTTATGTAAGCTTAATAATGAATGAAGCTTCATCATACAATGTTTGTTGATTGAATTAATTTTCTTACATATGTATTTTGCACTAGACTCTTTCTACATCTGATATAATACTCTTTCTTGCCTCTAAGACACACAGGATGACAAACAGAGAAAATTCCATAATACAATGAGCCTAGAGTATTGTCACAGTATAGAAGCTGGACTACAGTATGTTAATTAGGTTTACAAAATAAGAATATGAGTCCTGATTATCTCCTTTAAGGTGTTTGATGAACACCTTGTAAAGAACAGTAGGACAAAGAGGAAAAAAACTGTATAATTTTTGTTCTATTGTAACATGAGGCAAATCAGATATTTTGCAAACAACATAAAAGAGTCTAATAAAAGGAATGATAGAGAAATTACAGCAAAGGGGAAGGCTGATGGAAAATGACATAGTTATTGGAGGAAAAGAAATCAAAGTAGGGGCCTGTTGAACCAGACAGGACCCTAAGATATGAACGAGAATAAGCATAAACTAATACTTCCATTCCTTATTCCATCTTGCCTGGGGAAGACACTCACATTTCTTCCTGATTTTTGTATTGTAATTCATATTTATAAAATTTAAACAATTTTGAAGTTTCTGGTCCTTGTCTCTTAGCCTCTCTGACTCTGGTTGTTATGCTTGGGTTTTCTCTCTTCCACTTATGCCATTTAAGCATGTGTGCACAGGTCTCAAGGAATCAAGAAAATGGGAGACAATAACGTGGTGTCTAATCCCATTTACTCTTTAAGAGAACTGTACATGTTATAGTATTGAGAGAAGCCACCAAATTAATACATTTTGCTCATTTAAATCTAAAAATAGTGAAATTTCCAAAAGATATTATAAGTCAAATAAGCAAAAGCTTAAGCAAGTTATATAGAATAAAATAAATGCATGTGCTGCATTATTTTTTTTACTCTGGTATTATTGTGTGTGATAGTTTAAATGAGAATAGCCCCCATAGGCTCATATATTTGGATACTTAGAACCCAGGTGGTGGAACTATTTGGGAAGGATTAAGAGCATGGCCTTCTTGGAGAAGCTGTGTCACTAGAGGTTTCAAAAGATGAGCCATTGCCAGTGTTCTCTCTTCTCCCCCATCTCCCCACTGCCTTGTGCTTGAGGGTCAAGCTGTGAGCTCTCAGTTTGTTTTTTCTATCATGCCCTTGCTCAGCCATCATGAACTCATACCCTCTGAAACCATAACCTCCGCTAAATATTCCTTTCATAAGTTGCCTAGGCCAAGAAGTTTTATCTCAGTGGTAGAAAAGTAGTCAATACCTGGTGACACCCGAAACCAACGTGACTCCATTAACTTTACCTGCTCTACCTCCTCCAAAGGCTGATACCCCCCCTCCACAGTTGTTCATTAGTTTGTAGCTGGGTTCCTAGGTTTACTCTCAGTTTCTGCTCCCTCCATTAATTCAGTTTTCAAGGTACTACACTAAAAGATAAAGCACAGAAAAGAGAACTTTCCCTCAAGTCGTTGTAAAAACTATATATGGAGGCTGCCACTGGAAAGTCACAGCCGTGACTCATGGATCTTTGCGACCCCCTGACAACAGGACTCAACAAGGGTGGCAATGAAGAAATTTGGCAACCTGAGGCACAGCTGACACTGCTGACACCTTACCAAATGCACTAAATTTGTGGGAGATGCGACCCAGGAGCTGTGTAACTCTGCCCTATGAGCGGCATGCGTAGATCTGTTCCACATCTCCTACTGGTCTCAAGTTCATCTCAAGGAGAGTAGAGATACACAATCATGACAAGAAGAAATAGAAAAAGACGAGCAACACATTGGTGGCCGTAAATAGAAAAAAATGAGCAACACACTGGTGGCTGTAAGGAAGCTGCTTCCAAAAAGGACTAATCACACCTTGTCCCTTCTCTCAGTAAACAGCGATGGTCCCCAAAATTAATTGAATAATATTAAAAAACTAAAGCCTCTATAATTATAGCATGTTAGGGCTGTTGAAAAGCATAGAAAAAACAGATCAGTGTACATTTAGACAGTAGAGAAATATATTTAAACAGACATGAGAATTACTTAATAATCATAAAACGTGTCATTTCAAATCACCAGTGTTGGAACACTAATAAGAAATTTCAAAATAAAATAAGATAATGGTTAGCTACTTACTTCACATCAGTAAAATATTTCAGATACCATTAACGACCTAACTATAGATAAAACATGTAAAATACACTAATGATCTTGATATAGAAAAGACAGGAGGCACTACTTAAAAGAGACATGAGACCGGGAATAATAGGCATCATTATAATGAGGGATAACATAAGAAAGTATTAAACCTGAAAATTAAAATGGTTTCTTTGCAATATACATAGTAGCAAAAAGAGATCATCAGTCAGAAATAATATTATCGCTTCTTGAATTTCAAGGATAAAGATGGAAATATAAAAAGAACCCAACCCAAGCAGTGAAACAGTTTCCCAAAGCAAGAATATATTACAATGAAGATTCCATAAAACCGTAACCACACTGACCACACAATTAAACCACAAAAGTAACTTCAAAGTTTGAAACATTGAAAGATTATAGACTCTTTGACCAAAATGCAGGAAAAGTAGAAAAAGTTGTCAAACTATAAATTTAAAGCATCAGTCAAACAGAACCTTCAGGACACAAAATCAAACTATTCTAAATAGTTCCTGGGGTAAATAGGAAATCAAAACTATAATTATAGATAATTTAGAAGCACGGGTCCAAAGGAGTTTTGGTTCCTGACAGATCTGACAAATGACGAAACAGCTTGTGTTGCTATGTTGTCAAAAAATGTAAAAAAAAAAAAAGAAAAGAAAAGAAAAGAAAAAAGGAAAAGCAAATACAAAGGAAGTAGGAATGAAAGTGATAGGTTTGATTCAAAGAACCAAGTGCAGAACAGCAAAAGAAACTTCCAGGATCTCCCTCAAGGAAGGAAATGATGAACCTAACTCAGTGCTTTTTCTTGATCTCTCAAGAAGTATTTAAGTTGGCGGTGAAGCTGCAACGTGATTCCTGTAGTTAGGAAGCATTGGCAGGGAAGCCATTCCATAAGGTGTTTATAACCAATTGAATTTCACCAAGATGTTTACACCTGTGTGTTCCTGCATTTCCATACAGCAACATTACGGTATAATGGACTCATCTCTCGGTGGCACATGACTTGTGATCTATACTCATTCTTCTCCGAGACAGACAGAGATTTGCCCATGCCTAACAATGGAATAGGACAGAAGAATTGTTATGTGAAATTTAAGGCCAAGGAAATGTAACCTCTGATCTCTTCTGTTCTCTCCCTCTCTCCCTCCACTCCCCTACCTCTTCCTTCCTTTTTCTTCTCTGTGTTTATGGAAAGTTAAACAAACTGTAGAGTTAGGTAGGAGGACGTGTGCAAGGACACACACCTGAGATCGGGCCAAGAAAGAAGAGTAGAGTTCAAGCTCAGCCTTGGAAACAGAGACTTCTTATTTTAAGACAAAAAGCTTATTACATAAAGTAAAATTAAATTAATATATTTTGTATCAGGCTTTTAATTCCAGTACTCAAGAAGCAGAGGCAGGTGACTTCTGTGAGTTTGAAATTACCCTGGTCTTCAAAGAAAATTCCAGGCCACCCAAGGCTACATATTGAAACCTTGACTCAAACTAGCAAATCAAAAATTAAGACCAAGAACAAATTTTTCTAAGAAATAAGAGAAACTGGTGATACTATAGAATAGGAGCCATAAGCCAAAATAAAACCAACTAGAAATGTGAATATTTAATATATCATAGTCAAAAATCCAAAAATGATAGTTGAAATTAATTGTAAAATCTATAAAAAAATCTATGAGAGAATAAGAAACTGAAATGTCTTCTGTGCCATTACATTCCAGATTAAGCTACGATTAGAATTTTTTTTTTTTTAACTCAGGGCTCATTTCTTCCTTATACCCAGAGTAATGTGATACTGATTTCTGACTCACAGGGACACTGATATGGGAACTCTTATAAACTTAAATGGGGATTACAGAATTGCATACTTATCAAAAAATAATGACTTGTCCTTCTTTTGAGTTTCAAATGAAAGTAGTAAAAATAATCAATGCGTGTGGAGGATTTTCTAAATCATAGGATTGGATTCAACTAATTCCTTTTGGGGGATACCCCACATATGTATCTCTATCTAAATGAGTTGATTTCCTTCCCAAGGGGTCATGAAAATATGGACAGTCCCCAGACAATTTAACACCTGTGCTTGTCTAGGGCTTTCCAATTTTCAGAACACCTTTATCTGCTTTTTCTCTTTAGGATATCAGAGCAATCCCATGCAGTTTATATAGCAAGCATTATTACTGGTTCTCCTTTATGGACAACAAGTTCGAGGTTCCCATGTGATAGGTAATGGCTCAGAGGTGCACAGCAGAGATGGAGTTCACATAGGATAGGTCACGGGCTCAGAGGTGCACAACAGAGATGAAGTTCACATAGGATAGGTCACGGGCTCAGAAGTACGCAGCAGAGATGGGATGGTAAAAAGTTATGTCTGTAACACTGAAAGGGGGCTCTCTTTGTATTCCACAGGATTTCCACAGGCTTCTGACCCAAGAAGCCATGGAACATGGGCAGTGGCAGGCTGCACTGCCTGTCCTCTCAAACCAATCCTCGCCTCTTTCAATCACAATGATTGAGAATACACAAGTTATTCATTGTGTTGATAATGAATAAAAATCAGGCAAATATACAATATAATATGAAAAAAGAGAATTTTCATCTTTCAGTGTAATGTGCTTCCTATAAATATCGAGGTAAGGAAGCTTCCTCCTTCAATATATTATAACATAAAAATTGTCCTCCCCGTGCAGTGCTCATCTCCACTGTGACAGGAGGAGGAGGTAACGCTTTTGAAGAGTTAAGTAGGCCATAAAGAGAAAGAACTAATGAATGAGATTAATGACTTCATGAAAAAAAGAGAGGCAACAGCTTATGGAAGCACCCTGCAATGTGGGGCTACAATGAGAAGTCAGTCAAGGACAAACCACCAGACACAGACTCTCCCAGCATCTTGATTTTAGGCTCCCCAGCCTCTAGACCTGGGCAAAACAAATTTCTGCTGTTTAAGCTATTCAGTGCTTGGCACTTTTTTTATTGGTAACCAAACTAAGGCATTTAAGTTTAAAAATAAAATTTTAAAAACCAATTTTTATCTCTTAAAATCATAGCCACATCTAGGCAAAGCTTCTGATTGACAGTAATATGAAACACTTGGTGTTTCAAGACCACCCTTGATGTTTTCTACAAACCCCACTAATCTTTGCATTAGTCTCATCATGGTATGTTTACTGTATCTCTGCCTGCATAGGAGGTAAGTGTAAAGAGAACACTGCTAAAGACCATGCCCTATGCCAGAAATAATCATAAAAATATATGCACACGAACTGGAGCCAATGCCACTTTCCAAAAACAGTAAACTGCACATGATTCAAGTCGGAGAGGAAGGCAGGGGCAAAACACACAGCTGAGGGATGTTTAAACTTTTATGTCCTTAGGGAGCTCTAAGGCAGATGTAGAACCTTAGAATAGTTCATCATTGGACTCTGTTCTGTGCAGAGAGAAGTGTTCGCTTACTTAATTCACAGCTGTAACAGTAACTGCTGAGTGCCAAGGAAACATTGGCCGACTTAAGAACAGTAGCATCAGACAGGTATGGTGGCTCCTGCCTGTATAAAGCCAGCATGTCAGAAGCTATGGTAGAATAGCTTTGGCAGTGCCAGCCTGGGCTATGAAGTGAGATCTGTCCCCAAATAAACAAAGTAGAATATTTTTTAAATTAGCATCTGAAAAAGAGAGAGAATTAAAGTTTCATTTATATCCAAATTTTTTTAACACAATATACCTACAGATGGAACAGGTGATTTTTCTGACTTGGAGGTTCTAAATGAACGAATTCAGGCTTTACTTCATTCTTCATTTTGCTTCCTAATATCCTGATGATAATGATGATGGCAGTGATGATTATAGTAAGTTGCATAATAAAGTCATTTTCATACAAATATATAATGTACTTTGAAACATATTTACCACCCCAATACTCCTTTATCCTCCCCTTCCTTACCTCTCCTACATCCCAATAGTCCCATCTGTTTTCCCAAGCAGTTTTAGCTCCACTCTTGGGACATATATATATAAGATTTTATGAATCTTATAAAATCTAGAACCCACAAATGGGAGAAATAATGCAATGTTTGTCTCTCCGAGACAGGTTTAATTTGCTTAATATAATTATCTCCATTTGCATCCCTTTTACTGTAAATGACATTTAAGTTCATTTTTCTTTATGCCCCCCCAAATTCTACTATGTACATAAACCACATTTTCTCAGTACTAATTTCTTTGATATATTTCAGTACTGTTGGCATTCATAACTGATTCACTCTGGTTAAGCAGATTACTTTTCCGGTAGGTTTTATCTCTGGGGGAAAGCCACCAGCACTTCTCCAGAATGTGGTGTCAAGTCACATGCAACAGGCAGAACATTGGAAAGTTGTGTTTCCTGTGTCTGACCCCTTCCCAAGCAGCTGAGCCCACAGTGCAGTTCCTGTGACCTGCTGAATCATTTTTGGGCTTTCCCAATATCTAGTATGCAGAATAAGAAATACCATGGGTTCTAAAATATGCACACTCATTTCAAATAAGCAGAGACATATGGGGCCCACACACTGTGATCTGATACACCCAAGTGAACACCTGTTGCATGTATCAGTAGTTTCCCCATACTGAATATTATTAGGCCTTTAATCTTGGATCCAAGGGAATATAATAGAAATGTCTAAAGTTTCTAGTTGAGACATCTGCTTCAAACCCACTCAGCACTCTTTGGCAAAAATATATTTGAGACTCAGAATGAAAATGTCTGAATAACTCTAACTTCATGAACAACAGGACCCTGGAACTTCCACACTACTTTGGTGTTTAGAAGACAAGAACACAGTCTTTCAGAATTTATTACTTGCATATATACCATAAGCCTTGACTTAGTTTATAGTTAGTATTTTACAGATTTACCTCAATAATTTGACGTGACTCGTCAGCCATATAACATATGCTGCAGGCATGTTCAACCTTTTGACATTGTGATGCATTTCATCTAATAAGTTCACGGTGGAACACTGTTTGATTGAGTTACCAAAATACACAATTGCCAAAGAATCTCATAATGTTCTAAGTAAAAGTACAGCTTTATTTTGGGTCATATTCATTGATCTCTTAGATGACATGGAGCTTACCTCTCTCTCTCTCTCTCTCTCTCTCTCTCTCTCTCTCTGTGTGTGTGTGTGTGTGTGTGTGTGTGTGTGTGTGTGTGTGTGTGTAGCTGAGATGCATATAGTAATATGGGTCATCACACTAAAAATTTAGCATCCTAATGACCTTATAAGTACATGGTTATCTCATACCTCATAAAACAGAGAAGACAGTGTGATTAAGTCTGCCATGTGCAGCTCCTGTTCATCCATTAAATTAGTCTTTCTTCAAAGGACAACCATTGTACAATTTGAAATTTGAAATAAGCTAAAACATTACAAGGCATCAGATCATCCCTAAATGGTAAGGCTCCAAATTCCTTATTCTAAGGCTTCTAAGAATCTGTGCTACTTATGTGAAGATAGCTACACAGCAAATTAATAGAAGCTATGTCTCCTAACTGTGGAGGAGTTTCAATGCAATGCATTTCTCTTCATTACAAAGGAGCCAACTTAAAGGAAAACATTATTTTTGCAGTCCAAAAGAATACACATGAAAATACTGAAATCAATTAATAGGAACTAAATACACTCTTCATCTATCACGGCATCGTCCTCCAGTAGTAACGATTTCATTTGCCTTTTAAATTAATATAAAAGAGGCATTTTTCCTTGGCAAGAGAGAAATTGTTTTGTGTTATTTACCTAGGCTGCATCTGTGTTTTCTCCAAAAAAACAGTAAATACATTTCTGGAGCAAGACATGTTTCTGATACAATATGAATAAGGCTCTTAAACACGCCAGAGACCCTTAGAATGCTTCCCGGAAATTACTGATGAATGCAAAGTTATTAAGGGCACGGGATGGAGATAAAGGTGCCCGTGGCATGTGTCCCTCGATTATCAGCAGACAAATATAACTGGATGTCCTCCAGAACAGCAACCCCCAGAAGGCAAGGGCCAGCACTCCTCCAAGCATTTGGAGGACAGTCTGGCTCCCTCTCATTCCTGTATGATATGTACTTCAGTCTGATTTCTCCAAGAATGCCCTCGGACCCAGCCACTCAGCCTGGCTCCCGCCTGACATCAGCGGCGCTAGGTTAGTTTTCATCTGCTCTGAAAATGTCCTAACAGCTGTTTCCAGCAGCTGCTCCTTGTGGTCTGGACTATTTAACTGGACATGAGCTTCACAAGGACCCTAGTGCAGCCACATCAGAGATCCACTGCTAGCAAATCTTCTCAGACCTCTCAGATCCCCTCAACCTGCATGTTGATGACAGCATCCGCTCCCTAAATAGTGGCTTGCTCATTCACTTAACACTTACTCTCTGATTTGTTTGGCTGTGCCTCCCTATAGTGGATATTCTTGTGTGGGAAGGAGGGAAATCATAGTTCCTTCCTAATACACCTTAGACCATTGGCATCATTAACTTCACTTATATATTTATGTTATAACCATGAAATTCATTGTTGCTGTTATTGTTTTGAGCCAAAGCTGTTAGATGAATTAAGAACAAAAATGAGAGATGCGGTGCCAGGGACCCAGTGTATAAAGTTCTTGCTGACCAAGCATGAGGCCCCTGGAACCCATTTAAATCCAGGTGTAGTAATTCTGTAGTTACTCCGTAGTGGGTCATTCCTGTTATCCCAGCACAAGGAGGTAGGGGCAGAGGATCCCAGGGGCTCAGGGGCCATCAGGTATAACCAGTCAGTGAGCTCCATGTCCAGTGTTAGGCCTTGTCTCATAAACACAAGGTGGCTGGCAATAGAGGAAGACAAACACTCCGTGTCGTATACCACCACCACCATCAACAACAACAAATAGTAATAAAAGCAAGAATAATACAAACCATAATAATAATGATAATAACAACAACAGATACTGTTTGATCTAAATTTCTTCCTTCGTTACTGCTACTTTCTTTATTGTACATTTATATCTATATTTTCATTTCTGAAGAAGTAATGTTTCTTATGATGAAAAGTGACAGGTAAAAGTCCTGTTTTTCTTTTCCTGGGAAGGTGTTTCCACAGGCACCCTTGCTTCTACTCATAGATTTCTTTTTTCTTTGCTGGAGGAGTATAGAACCTGCTTTGGGTTCATGATTTGTGTTTCATAAACCTGACATCCAAATATTTATTGTAAGTTTTGGAACTTTTGAGTCACTATCCCTTCAAATGTTTCTACTGCCCTGTCCTCATCTGGTGACATCATTATATGCATTGCCCTGTGTGACGGTCCCGCTTCTCCTCGATTCCCAGCTTCAGCATTTCATGTCTTTACATCTTTGCATTTGAGTCTTTGAAGCCTCTAAGGCTGTATTCTTAAGCGTGTTAACTCCTTTTTCATAGGAATGTGCTCATGAGCCCATAAAAGGCAGCCTTTATTTTTGTTACAATGCTTTTCATTGCTGGAATTTTTCTTTGCTCTTACAATTCCTGTCTCTCCATTGATATCGCCCATCTGTTCTTGCATGTTGCCATCCTTTTCTGTTAGGTCCATTAGAATATTAGTTTTTTTTTATTTTAACTTTCTGTTGTGATAATTCCAAAATCTCTGCCATATATAAATCCAGTTCTGTTGTTCTGTCATTTCAGACTGGGATTCCTGGCTTTTGTCAGACCTTGTCATTTTCTGCTGAAAGCCAGACATGCTGTCTCAAGTGGAAGGAACTGGGGAAGCTGAGTCTTTGGCAAAGAGGTTTTATGTGTATCTGGCTGGGTATGGGGCTAGTTCATTTTTTTCTGCCACTGTAGGTGTCCGTGGCGAAACTACCTCCAGAGGGACTTCTCTTCTCTCCTTGTGTTTTGGATTCCCTTGAAGCTGCTTCTTCAAAGGAATTGGTTTTTGCAGTTGTTTATAGCTATCTCTGTTGATGGGGTGGTAAAGTGGAGAAGTCAAAGGAATTAGGTATTAACCTTAGTCTTGGTCAGCCTGAGCCCTTCAGCTAGAGCTCTACAGCTTTTTCTTTAACCTTTGGTGCAACAAGGGGGCTGAGTTTTAACTGACATGTCCACGCCTGATGCCCCCACCCCGTATGTTGTGAATATGTTTTATTACTATTGTTTAATAAAAAAGCTGATTTGGCCTATGGTAGGGCAGAATATATCTAGGTGGGAAATCCAAACTGAACAGAGGGGAAAAGAAGGCAGAGTCGAGGGAAAGACAAGCAACCACCGGAAAATCAAGATGTGAGGTAGATTAATAGAAGTAAGTTAAGTTGTGAAAGTTAGTTAATAATAAGCCTGAGGAAATAGGCAAGACAGTATATAGTTAATATGAAGCCTCTGAGTAGTTATTTTTAAAGTGGCTGTGGAGATCAACTCCAAAAAATCAGTGGCCCTCCTAAACACAAAGGATAAAGAAGCAGAGAGGGAAATCAGAGAAGCATCACCTTTCATGATAGCCACAAATAGCATAAAATATCTTGGGGTTACTCTAACCAAGGAAGTGAAAGACCTATTTGACAAGAACTTTAAGTCTTTGAAGAAAAAAATTGAGGAGGATACCAGAAAATGGAAAGACCTCCCCTGCTCTTGGATTGGGAGAATCAACATAGTAAAAATGGCAATTCTACCAAAAGCAATCTATAGATTCAATGCAATCCCCATCAAAATCCCATCAAACTTCTTCACAGACCTTGAGAGAACAATAATCAAGTTTATATGGCAAAACAAAAAACCCAGGATAGCCAAAACAATCTTATACAATAAAGGAACTTCTGGAGGCATTACCATCCCTGACTTCAAACTCTATTATAGAGCTACAGTATTGAAAACAGCTTGGTATTGGCATAAGAACAGAGAAGTCGACCTATGGAATCGAATAGAAGACCCAGATATTAACCCACAAACTTATGAACACCTAATTTTCGACAAGGGAGCTAAAGGTATACAATGGAAGAAGGAAAGCATCTTTAACAAATGGTGCTGGCATAACTGGATGTCAACCTGTAAAAAAATGAAAGTAGATCCATATCTATCACCATGCACAAAAATCAAGTCCAAATGGATTAAAGACATCAACATTAATCCGTCCACTTTGAACCTGATAGAAGAGAAAGTGGGAAGTGGTCTACAAGATATAGGCACAGGAGGCCTCTTCCTAAGTAGGACACCAGCAGCACAGACAATAAGAGAAACAATGAATAAATGGGATCTACTGAAACTGAGAAGCTTCTGTAAAGCAAAGGACACTGTCAGTAGGACAAAAAGGCTGCCTTCTGACTGGGAGAAGATCTTCACCAACCCCTCATCAGACAAAGGTCTGATCTCCAAAATATACAAAGAACTCAAGAAACTAGGCACTAAAACTCTAATTAACCCAATTAAAAAATGGGGTACTGAACTTAACAGAGAATTCACAACAGATGAACTTCGAATGGCCAGAAGACACTTAAGGTCATGCTCAACCTCCTTAGCGATCAGGGAAATGCAAATCAAAACCACTTTGAGATACCATCTTACACCTGTCAGAATAGCTAAAGTCAAAAACACCAACGATAGCCTATGCTGGAGAGGATGTGGGGTGAGGGGAACACTCATCCATTGTTGGTGGGAATGCAAACGTGTGCAGCCACTGTGGAAATCAGTGTGGCAGTTTCTCAGGAAACTGGGAGTCAACCTCCCTCAGGACCCAGCAATTCCACTCTTGGGAATATACCATAAAGATTCCCTAACATACTACAAAAGCATTTGTTCTACTATGTTCATAGCAGCACTATTTGTAATAGCCAGAACCTGGAAACAGCCTAGGTGCCCCTCAATAGAAGAATGGTTAAAAAAGGTGTGGAACATATACACATTAGAGTTTTACTCAGCGGTAAAAAACAATGACATCTTGAATTTTGCATGCAAATGGATGGAAATAGAAAACGCTTTACTGAATGAGGTAAGCCAGACCCAAAAAGAGGAACACGGTATGTATTCACTCAGAAGTGGATTCTAACCATAATTAAAGGTCTTTGAGCCTATTATTCGTGATCCTAGAGAAGCTAAATAAGAAGATGAACCTGATGAAGATTATTTAGCTATCCACCAGGAGGTAGGAAATAGACAAGAGTCCCAGGTAACCTCGGGTGCATGGGGGGGGGGGTGGGAGGGTTGGTGGAGGGGGAGAGGATTGGAGAGAAGGGAGTAGGGGAAGAACGGGGAAAGCTCGGTGGCCTGGGATGGGGGGGGGAGGAGGGAGGATGAATATGGGATCAGGGAAGAATATATTTCAACTAAGGGAGTCATTTTAGGGTTTACAGGAGACTTGATTATATATGGGATCCCAGGTCCAAGGAGAGATCCCCCAGATTGTTCTCTGGACAGAGGAGGGGGTGCCTGAATCGGCCGTGGCCCATAACCATACTGATGCGTATTTTGCTTATCACCATAGATCCTTCGTCTGGCGAAGGATGGCGATGCAGTCGGAGACCCACATTGGAGCATCGAACTGAGCCCCCCGAGGTCCAGATGAGGAGCGGAAGGAGGAAGAACATGAAAAACGAAATCAGTACTGAGGGATGCTGTCACCCACTGATACAGGGGAACGGATCTAATGAGAGTTTACCGGGGCCAGTTGGACTGGGACTGAACGAGGAGGTGATCTAACCAGATTCTCGGAATTTGGCCGGATTCTCTGACTGTGGCTGGCCCGAAGTCTTTCTGAAGGGCCATTGACTATGATACTGGGACCTGTTTCCTCTGCATATGCTGGATTTTGGGGATCCAGTCTGTTTGGACGCTCACCTTCCTGGACCTGGAGGGAGGGGGAGGGAACTGGGGCTTCCCACGGGGCAGGAAACCCTGACTGCCCTGGGGGACGGAGGGGGAGGAGGAGGGGGAGTGGGGGGAGTGGGAGGGTGTTGGGAGGGGGGGGCGGAGATGGGAACTTTTGTAATTTAATAAAATTTACTTAAAAAAAATAAAAAATAAAGTGGCTGTGGGAGCAGGCAGGTACAGAAACATCCAGCTATGCTCTCCCTCATGGCTTGATTGGTCTCTCATTGAATCATATTGGTTAGACATCAGTAAAGTAGTATCCTTTAATATCCTTTTTAGATTATACTTCATGATTTAAAATGGTTACTTTTCAACTTTTCTGTGTCAAGAACTGAGATTTCCTTTAACCTTGACCCTGTGCTCCTGTCGGCTCTTAGTTGTCAAACTCAAGAAAGAGGAAAGTTTTTCTCAGAAATCTTCACTCCATATTTGTTCATTTAGAGACTCTCATAACATGAATATTGACTATGCATCCCTCCCTCGCTTCCCCTCCACCTCTTCCATACCCCCTTCCAAATTCATGATCACTCCTTTAATTATTAATATATATACATATATACACATATATACATTATATACATACATACATATGTATGTTCTTCTATGTCCATTTAGCACTGGGCATGGGTACATGTCCAGGGCTGTCCACTTGGGATCAGGCAGCCTGTGCTGGAGCTCATCCCTGAAGGACACCAATTCTCCCTCTCTCAGGAACCATTGTTTCCCTGTCTCCCAGGTATTCAATCACCCCTATGTGCTCCTACAGGTGCAACTTCAGCTACAGTCTCTGTTTCTCACAGGTCTCTCTAATTCATGCCATAGCAGTTTGCTCTGTGACAACAGTCCGCTTATGGCCGTAGAAGGAGTTCTTGATTTTCGACTTAGCATTGTTCCTGTGATACATGACTGACAACTCGCAAGGTTCCTGCCTGTCTGTTGAGAAACATTTCCTCTTTGATCTCATGTGTCTAAAATGACTCGAGAATCAAACAGACTCTAAAAGACCCTCCCAAAAGTTATATGGAGTTTTACATACTTGAAAGGAGGGGATTGTGATATAAAAGGTTAAACTATTTTCTTTCTTAGTAATAAATAAAATTATAGTATAATATAAACATCAACCCTGTTTTTAATTTGTTAGATTGCTGTAGAGCACCTTTAGTAGCTGTTGTGAAAAAGATATCAGACCTAGGAGAACAAGACTGGAACCTGGAAAAATGTTCGAAAGAAAGAGAGAGTGAGCACTCGTGGAGCAGTATCAGAAATAAGAGTGAGCCAAATCCTGGTATCAGCTGCACTCATGCAATGTCCTTTAAACTTCCGTATTCGTGACTATGGACAAAACATGAGCTGAAGTTAATAATTTTGCTATCATCATACTACATATCTCAAATGTATGTGTGAAAGGATTTTCCTTAACATAATGAGATATCAGACACCTATCTTCAGTGACAGGTGGAAAAAATTGAGGGTTTAATATCCTCAGCAAACTAATTATAGGTCATGAGATTGCAGGTAATTTAGAGGAGCTACAAAATCCAACATCTCTATTTCCACCATCACAGGGACAGAAACCCCTGTGACAATGCTGTCATTCTCCTTTGTGAGACCAAGGCAGGATGGCAGGCACTAAATAATGCATAAGCTACCGACATTCATGCTCATATCCCTTTTCAAAAAATAGTGAAGTGTCTCTTTTATAGTCCACAAAGAATTGAAATCATATGGTGAATCCTGATAATTGCTTTCAGCAGGAGCTCTTGGCACCAGCTCCAGGTTCCTTAGCTCACTCATGTCGGAAACAGAGACTGTCCCTGAATATAGATGAGGATGGCACCCAGGGAGCATCCCAGCTGCCGAGCTTTCCCAAGGCTGCAAGGATCTGGGCCAGCTAGAAGTCCCGCCTTCACTTCTTTTCCAAAGATCGGCATTTACCCCACCCACATCGTTTCTTTACTATGAAGTCAGGCTGAAATTTTACACACGTCAATAATATCCACAGACAAATGTGAGGCTCTTTCCTTCACTTCATAATACAACAAAAGAACTATATTGAAAACATAAGAGAAGATAGAATCTAAGTGTGCATCATTACTGACTTAATTACTAGACCACACAGAAATACACAAACATTTTGATTTTTATAGAGTCTGGTTTGAGAACTACAGAGGACAAAGGTGTAGTCTAAAGAAACACTTTAACTAAACTCACTGTCACCTTTTCTGGCCTCTCCGATTCCTTTCTTTGGCTCTGCTCTAAGCTCTCAACTTTCAAGATGGATTCTTCCAACATCTCAATTTGGTCTCCTGGATGACTGACGAGATGGCTCAGTCAGCAAAGTGTGTGTTGTGCAAGCATGGGAACCTGAGCTGGGAATCTCTAGAACCCTTGAAAAGGCCAGGCATTGTGCCATTGTATCTACAATTCCAGAATTGTGAAATGGGGATCCCTGGAAATGGTTTGCCAACCAGCCTAGCCAGTCACAGAGCTGTTAGGTTCAGTGAGAGATTCTGTCTAGCAAATAAGGTGAAAAGTGGTGAAGAAAGATCTGATACTGACTTCGGGCTCACACACATAAAAGCAAACACATGTATGTGTACTCAGATATATATAGTACACACACCCATTCTCTCTCTCTCTCTCTCTCTCTCTCTCTCTCTCTCTCTCTCTCTCACACACACACACACACACACACACACAGATCTGATCCCTGAATTTGCAGCAACTCTAATATGAAACTCCTTCTCCTTGAGATTCCTCAGACTGCTGCTTTTTTCGGCATTTCTTGTTTGTAGAGTACATATTTTCCCTACCAGATAAAGGATAAAAGGTGGCAAAGTTTCAGTACTCCCTGGGTCTCACCTGTATACCTGTATTTCTCCAGAGCTCAGAACTATACACATACTTGGTACCCAACAGGTATTTATAAAATTGAGCTTCAACATAGCAAGCTTAATTATATTGGAGAAGTGTGATGAGTGACATGCCTAGGGTTTGGTTGGGAAGGCCTGGTCCCTTACAGCTGTGTATGAAGAGAGGTAAATATAACGCCTATAAGAAGGAGAGCAGCAAGCTGAGACAGGAACTGAGCAGTCAATCTATCCATGGTAGGTTCACCATGCCTCAGTTCTTTGTAAAACCATGGAAAGCTCGGACGGCTTTTCAGAAGAGATCTACAGGTTAGAAACTGTAAAGAGAAATCAAACCAATTCATCAAAGCATAATATTTTACTATATGCATGGTTTCCTTTGGATTATAGCTTCTAGTCATTCATCCTTCCAGTCACTCAGCAGAGTTCAGTGTTTCATCTGATGACTCTAGTTGCTAGCATAGTAATCCACTGACCACATCTACATATGTGACTGATGCGCACTTGTGCACATGCATGCAAACATACCCCTATCACACAGCATTCATAAGATGGTAAGTGATCCTTAGGCTTCCCTTTTGTGTGAGGAAGACAGGCACAATGTGGGAAGCATTTTCATAACAGAGGAGTCATGATCTGAGCCCTGTTCTTTTGTAATACTGACCCACATTTGAGGTTCAGTCATGATACATCCACACAATAGGTCTGGTAAGGCTATGAAGTTTATGAACTTGCTTCTGTAATATCTGACCTGACCAGTTTTGAATGTATCATGTGGTTTAAGCCTCTATCTTCACACCAGGAAAGAAGGTAATTTCTCCCAGACAGGAGTCTTGTAATTGAAGATTAGTCTAAACCAGTGGTTCTCAACCTTCCTAATGCTATGACTCTTTAAAGATGGTACCTCATGTTGTGGTGACCCCCAATCATAAAGTTACTTTGTTGTACTTCATAATTGTAATTTTGCTACCATTATGAATTGTGAATATATAATATACAGGTTATCTGATATGTGGCTCCCCTAGGGGTCGGGACACACAATTTGAGAGCCCCTGTTAGACTTTAAAAGCTACCAAAACACCCAACATAATTTGGTGAAGACCTGTTGCTAGTTTTCCGACTCAGCAGTTTTATGGTGGAAACAATGGATTTGCACTTCTAACACATTAATGATGGTGGTGATATGATGTTGAACTCAAGATTTTGAGAACTTCAGACAGATCTAAACCTAGCAGCATAGTATGGGCATTCAAGATGTGTCTAGTGTTATTTCCCAAGCCCACAAAACACTTTTATGAAATGACAGATAATGGAGAAAACAGGCATCCCCACGAGACATACCCAAAAGTCCAAGTCCTTAAAAAGGCCGAAAACAGGTGGAGGGTCATCCCAGCCAAGGAAGTCAGATGTTGGAAAGGAAAAGTAGGTCTGCATGTTCATATTTATGCTGGGAAAGCACACTCTTTATTTTATAAATGTCCTTAGTGAAGTATTTTTAACTGCCTTCCATTAGACAGGATGGAATGATTTACTTGTGCCTCTTCTTCCTCTTCACATGTGACCTCTTCCTCTGAATATGGTGAAACTTTAATGGTCAAGGAGTCGAGTGATTAACGTTGGTGGGAGTTGCCTGTGTTAATCTCTTGTGCATAACTGTAGGAATGGGTATTTATCTGCTAAGCTTTTCCAGATTTAGCCTTTACACGTGTAATATAATGGAGTGTCAGAAAAAGTCTGTAAACGTGTTTTGTTTAATAGGGAACACATGGAAGTTGAAATGTTGGCTCCTCAACATGGAAATACTACAGAATATATAACAATTATTTTAAAACAATGAGTGCACGTAGTCAGTGGCAACGGGAGGAACAGAACTGCCTGGAGATATTTTTAAAATCTCTTTTGGAACAGCATAGAAAGGGGGAAGAAAGCAATTATTGAACAAAATTATGTTTGAGATTTGGGGCCACACCTGTGTTCTATATTTCTATTAATTCTCCCCTCTGCAAAACTTTGAAAAAAGTAAGGATAGCACACATAAAAATGTTCCAGTATATATTTCTTCATATTTAAGATTGAGCATCCTCTCATCACCATGCATTTCTCAAATGACCCATCATTCCCCATTTCCACCTCCCCAGTGCAGAGACTCTCTCTCACAGCTAGATTATCTCAATAGCCAACGAAGGCCTCTGTGTCCCGTACTAGGACCTTTTATCCCTATGCCAGGCACTACTCTTCCATCTGGCCAGCCTTCTCTCCAAAGGTCACTGACTTGACTGACCATATAATGAACAGAGTCCAAGATAGTCTCCCAATCAGGACATGTGTGGCCTGCATGAACACATTTCAAACTGTTTCTTTGATCTTTTATAGTCTCCTCTCCCTTGCTATATTGAACAAGCATGGCTTTGACAAAGCTTGAGCTCCTCCCCTCTATGCTGTTGCCCATATTCAATGTCTCCTTAACTGTTACTACAGTTTAGTGCTTTGTTATTTAGAAAGGAATTCTATCATAATAACCCAAATTTATCCTCAAATAATCACACATGTAGACTAGGAATTTTGCACTGAACATAAAGGCAGAGTTGTAGGTGCGTTGTCTTTTGGTAGAAATAAAGATATGGCTAAAATTTTAAAGTAAGTGTGGGACTATAGAGGTGCCTCAGTGGTAAATTGTGCATACTACTTCTGAGTTCAGTTTGCGGAACCCACAGGAAGTGGCTCACAACTGCCTGTGACTCCAGGTATTGGAGATCTTGTGCCTTCTTCTAGCCTCTGAGAGTTCACACATATTTGGCATTTATTCATAGACACACACACATATCAATAAAAATAATAAAAATCTAAAGCCAAAGCAAAATCAAGCCAAACACAAACACGAACACATAGCGGGCACATGTGCACACATACGCTCATATAAACATACAGATAGAGAGAAATAATGGGATTATTACTGCCTTATAAACCATAATGAGGAAGCTGCATAACCCGTATGTCAAAGAATTCATCTAAAAGTATCTTGCTAGAAGGTGAATAAATTCAACAATAATTGAATTTATGTTAGGGTAACACACACAAAAAAAATCCAATATCCAAAAGATAGTTCCTCTGTGGAATTACCAAAAATTCCCATGGAAAAGTTCTTGTCTAATTGGTTACTTATTAGCTTTAAACCTAGGGAGTTTTGTGCTTTCACTAAATATAATTTCATTTTCCTTCCATGACAAGCTTCTATTCTCTAGGTTTTATATCCTCTCGTCACTTAAGAGGTGTTTGTGACAACGATGCTTGTCTTCCTACAGTGGAACACTTGTCAATAAGAGGCGGCCTCGACACAATAGGAGAGTCAGATATTTTTGACACTTATAATTTTTGAAATGTATCTTGATTATGTAACTATGTCAGAACTGTCTTATACCTTGTTGACTGGGGAGATACCAATCAGAATCTTCAGATATCAGGCCCAGGGGCCTCTTTTTCAAGCTCTTCTCATGATTCCTATTCCCTGTAGTTTTTTCAGGAGCATCAGAAATCTTTCACTTCCATCAACAATGGAGTACCTTGAATGGAGCCAAATTGTCTCCCTGATGATAGACAAGTGTGAAGGAGCTCTGCACAGGCTGCGGAGACTGATGAGTGGTTTACAGCCCTTGTTGCTCTCCCAGAGATTATGGATTTATTTCCCAGAACCCACATGGCCACTCACAAACATCAGTCATTCTAGGGCCACAAGATTCAATGCCCTCTCCAAGCCCCCATGGACACCCAGTACACATGTGGTACACAAACATACAAGTAGGCAAAACATCTATACACATAAAATAATAATAAATAATCCTAAAATAGGTATGTGATAAGTAAGAAGACTAAGTAGCATCTAAGACCAACTATGAAATCCTGGACTTAAGGGGTAGACACTGAATTAAGTCCCACGTATTATCATTGTTTTGAAACACATATCAGTTTCTGGCAAGAGTAGACAGGAAGCAAACAATTCAAATTGAGAAATTCAAAGTTCAAAAGTAATTTTCATACAAGTTTGAATTCAGAATTACAGAGACAACTGGATACCAAGCTAACAAACTTCATGTCAAACAACACAGAAGAACAAGTCAACTGGTATGGCATTTGGCTTTTGCCCATGACACTGATTGAATGGAACAGGAAATATAAATTCATTATTAGATTGCTGAAGATTCACTAATGTAAGACAGCTGAAGATTGTGAAAGACTTCATTTTCATGGAGGCTGAACCAAATGTGGGTTCAGAAAATGCAGAGGTAGAGAGAGTCTGCTTAACCATCCTGGCTCTTAGGCAGGACCTCAGAAGGCCAATGGAACAGGAGAAAAACATCAGACAAAGACTTGTGTGGGAATTAAACTCAGCTTGCTTATTTGCTGACTGAATCATGGTGACTAGACTTGCTCTCACTGTCCTCTACAAAAAAGGAAGGTGACATCACCAAGAGCTCTTTAAATGTTTGCACACAGTGTCAAGTATGCAAGCCCAAACTACCAATTGTTACTAGAACTTGGTTGAAGCAAAGGAAAACATAAAAACAAACAAACAAACAGAAAACACTTGCACAGTGACACAGGCATTGAGATTATTAAAGGGGGACATTTTAATAGCTATTATTTGTATACTAAAGGCAATCCAGGGCTGGGGAGATGACCCAATGTATCAAGTGTGCTTGCTGAACAAGTACAACATCCAAGTTTATATCCCAAGAACCCACATAAAATGTGCAGAGGTATGCCTTTAATCCCAGGACTCGGGAGGCACATACAGGTAGATCTCTGTGAGTTCAGGGTCAACCTGGTCTACAAAATGAGCTTCAAAACAGCCTGGCTGTTGCCCAGACAAACCCTGTCTTGAAAGACAAAGCAAGTAAGCAAACAAACAAACAAAACAAAAAGGTGCAGAGGTGGACATCTGTACCCATAGCACTAGGATGGGGGAGACAGGGTGGTCTCTGAAGCTCACTAGCCGGTCAGACTAGCCAAATTCAAAGAAGCAATCTCTGGATTGGCTTCTATATATTTAAGTTTAATTCACGTGAATGTGCTGCTCCCAACCTTTGTCAGAGAAACTCTTATTACAGTGGGTAGTAACTAATGCAGAGGAATATTACTGCTCAACATGCTGAGACTAAGCAATTATGAGTGCTCAGGCATAGATAATCTCTATCAATCTCTTGCGCCTATCCAGGGCTCAAGTAACATAGCCTAAGAGGACCAGAAGGAACGTAAGATTCAGCAGACAAAGAGGATTGCTCTGAAATGCTGTCTTCTAAACACAACATGACCTGTACATATAGGTGTTCATAGCACCTATAATTACTTATATCAGTCAGTGAAAAACTTCAGCATGCTTTGGGTATATACCCAAAAGTGATATTGTTGGGTCTTGAGGAAGGTTGTTTCCTAATTTTCTGAGAAATCGCCATACTGATATTCAAAGGGGCTGTACCAATTTGTACTCCCACCAGCAATGCAGGAGTGTTCCCTTTACCTCAATCCTCTCCAGCATGAGTTGTCATCAGTGTTTTTGATCTTGGCCACTCTTATCAATAGTACCACAAGGACATGTGCTCAACTATGTTCATAGCAGCATTGTTTGTCATAGTCAGAACCTGAAAACAACCTAAATGCCCTTAACTGAAGGATAGATAAAGAAAATGTAGTTCATCTACACAGCTGAAAAAGAAATAATGACATCTTGAAATTTACAGGCAAATGGGTGGACTTGAAAACATCATATTGAGAGAGACCCCGATCCAGAAAGACAAATATCACATGTACTCACTCATAAGTGGTTTTTAGGCATAAAGCAAAGAAAAATCAACCTACAAATCATAATCCCAGAAAACCTAGACAACAATGAGGACCCTAAGAAAGGCATACATGGATCTAATCTACACAGGAAGTAGAAAAAGACAAGATCTCCTGAGTAAATTGGGAGCATGGGGACTATGGAGAGGGTTGAAGAGGGGAGCAGAGAAAAATATATAGCTCAATAAGATCAATCAACTAAAAAAGAAAAAAAAACTTCATCACATAAAAAGGGAAGGGGTCTCGAAGCCCCAAATTCTATCTGTACCACTTTTAACATTTGATAGCTGCTGGGGGACGAAGAGCAATGTTTCTTTAGTAGTTTAGTCAGTGATGTAGGTTGTCCATGCCCTCGGGATGCCCCTCACTCATGCACATCTACTCAGTAATGATTAGACTCAATAGTTTAAATTAACTAGGACATAAATTTGTAAGGGAGCTATCAGGAGAGTCCTGGGTGGAGTGGAGGCAGGAAATGAGGGTTGTATAGTATCAGAAAATATTGTACATGTGTATCAATTTTTAAAGAATAAATTAAAAATAAAAAGAGAACAAAAGAATCATTGGGATGTTTACTGTTGTCAGTGTAATACATTCTGGAATCATCTAGAAGACAAGCTTCCTGACACACCTCTAAGGAAATACTTAGATTAGGTTAGCCTCTTGATTAAGTCAACTGAGGTGGAATACTCACCCTAAAGGAGCTGGGAACTGCTCCTAGGCTTGGATCATAGACTACCTAAAAAGCTAACTAAACAAGAGCACTTATTACTCACTGCTTCCTGACTGAATGAAATGGGACATGCCACTCCAACTTCCTGCAGTTATGCCTTCCTGCAATGGTAGATTGTACCCTCGAATTATAGATTAATACACCCTGTCTTATTTAGGTTTCTATTGTGATAAACACTATAATTGCGAGTCACTTTGGGAAGGACAGGTTTTATTTCATCTTACAAGTGCCAATCACAGTCCACAGTTGAGAGAAGACCATGCAGCCACTCAAACCGAACCTTACAGACAGGATGTGGAACACAGATCGTGGAGGAATGCTGCTTACTGCCTTGCTCTCCACACCTTGCTCAACCCACTTCTTATACAACCCATGACTGCCAGCCCAAGGGGGTCACTGCCTGCAGCGGGCTGAACCTCACACATGAGTCATTAATCAAGAAAAGGCCTCCTCAGGTTTCTGTAACAGTCATCGAAAGGAGGCATTTTTTCAGGAGATGTTCTCTCATCCCAGGGGACCCAGCTTGTGTCAAGGAGACAGAAACCCTAACCAGGACAAACCTTTTCTTCCTTAAGTTGGTTCTGTGAGAGCATTTCATCTGGGCAGTAGGAGAAGTACCTAAGACAGCTACTTACTTTGAAGTCTAAATATAGTCTACTATGGATGTTTCTCACCTTAAGATTTTTAAATTGACTTCATGCCCATAGAAGAGTTTTCTCCATACGCAGATGTTTTAGCAAACAGCTGAGAGTCCATTGTTCAGAAGAACTGACCACACATTATGCCAAGGTACTTACGGAAGCCCCCATCACCACAGCCCTGTTGCTCTGTGCACCGAAACCATGTGAGCTGGAAGTGAAAATTAAAAATCAAACTAAGCAAACAAAATTCCCCTTCTAGGGTTGTTTATTATTCTCAGCCAAACAAGCAATAAAACTGAAATTGTATGAAAATCCTATGGAAAGATGTGGTTATTTATAATAAAATGACACTTATTTATTTATAATAAGGTTATTTATAATGGGAGGTTATTTATAATAAGGTTTATTTATAATATGAGGTTATTTATAATAAAAACGACATTTGAGTTAAGCTTAAATTTTATTATCACATAATTGTAATGTCTGTAGCTATCCTAAAACAATATCTGACTTTGATTGACTTGTTCACATTTGACTTTAATCAGTTTAAAGGCATTACAGCCTTACGCATAATTTATATAGTATGTTTAATAGGTTTTTTGAGTTACAATTTATGTGTAGTGTTGTACATGTATTTACTGTAGAAGTTTAAAATGTACAATTTGCCAAAGTCTCATACGGCTGATAAATCGTGAAAGTAGCACAAAAACAAAATAATCTTTTCAAGCATATGTCAGCAAAACACCTGTTGAAATTTCTGAATGTTGAAGGGTGTTGTTCCTTTTATTACTCAATAATACTGCCATTTGAAGGATATACCACAGTTCTTTTATACTTTCATCTCTTGATAAATCTCTATTTCCGATTTGAGATTTACAGGGCAAGCTGCAAGGAACAATAGCTTTTCAGGTTTTTATTTGAAAATTTCTAGGAGTAGAATAATAGGATCAATATGTGTATACTGTTGTTTTCTTGTATGATAAACTCCTCTTAAAGTGATTATATCATTTTATTTTTTTTCTCCTTCTTCCCAAAAGTCTCCTTCCACCCTGTCCTTTTTATTTATTTATTTATTTATTTATTTATTTATTTATTTATTTATTTATTAAAAATTTCCATCTCCTCCCCGCCTCCCTTTTCCCTCCCCCTCCCCACCTACCACTTCCTCTCTAGTCCTAAGAGCAGTCAAGATTCCCTGCCCCATGGGAAGTCCAAGGTCCTCCCCCTCCATACAGGTCTATAAAGGTGAGCATCCAAACAAACCAGGCTCCCACAAAGTCAGTCCATGCAGTAGAATAAAAACCCAGTGTCATTGTCCTTGGCTTCTCAGTCAGCCTTCATTGCCAGTCACATTCAGAGTGTCCGTTTTGATCACATGCTCCATCACTCCCAGTCCAGCTGACCTTGGTGAGCTCCCATTAGATCAGTCCCACCGTCTCAGTGGCTGAACGCACCCCTCTTGATCCTGACTTCCTTGCTCATGTTCTCAGGTCCAAGGAGAGGTCCCCAGGTTGTTCCTTGGGCAGCAGAGGAGAGGGTGCCTGAACCGGCCTTGTCCCATAGCCACACTGATGAATATCTTGCATATCACCATAGAACCTTTATCTGGCGATGGATGGAGATAGAGACAGAGACCCACATCGGAGCACTGGACTTAACTTCCTAGGTCCAAACGAGAAGCAGAAGGAAAGAGAACGTGAGCAAAGAAGGCAAGACCAGAGGGAACCTTCATCCGACGATGGATGGCGATACAGACGGAGACCCACATTGGAGCACTGGACTGAGCCCCCCATGGTCCAAATGAGGGGCAGAAGGAGGAAGAACATGAAAAAGGAAATCAGAACCGTGAGGGGTGCGATCACCCACTGATACAAGGGGACTGATCTAATGAGAGTTCACCAAGGCCAGTTGGACTGGGACTGAACGAGCACGTGATCCAACCAGATTCTCTGAATGCGGCTGGTCCGGAGTCTTTCTGAAAGGCCATTGACAATGACACTGGGACTTGTTTCCTCTGCATATACTGGATTTTTGGGATCCAGTCTGTTTGGATACTCACCTTCCTGGACCTGGAGGGAGGGGGGAGGAACTTGAACTTCCCACAGGGCATGAAGCCCTGACTGCTCTTAGGGATGGAGAGGGAGGAGGAGGGGGAGTGGGGGAAGTGGGAGGGTGTTGGGAGGAGGGGCGGAAATGGAAACTTTTATAATTTAATAAACTTTGAATTTAAATAAAAAAAAGAAATTCTTTGCTTCCCAACCTAAAATTAGGTAATACTTGACTAAAACTGGTTATCCAACACTTCCTAGAACAAAGAAATGATAATACTCCACTACATTTCTTTGCTAACGGGCAGAAATTGTTTGCAACTCTCAACTTGAGAGTTTTCAACAATTCAAAGAAAAGAATGTCTTCTTCACTATGACTATACATTTACAAATTATGTAGGACATTTCTAGACTTTTGTATCTTTCTCCAAATCAGTGGGTATCTGTCTCTGCTCCTGTGGGAAAATATTAGTAAAACATAAGAGCTACAACTGAATATAGTCTTTCAGGGGACTCAGGTGTCCACAGAATTCTGTGGGCTCACATCTTCCATCACCTTCTACACTGTGTGCTGTGGTTGCAGCCTAAGATGTCTTCAGGATCCTTGTTTAGCACCGTGCATCACTGCTTAACTACATGGTCAGGTTAATCGCATTGGAGTTTGTTTTGGTTTGTTTGTTTTGGCTTGGTTTTTGTCCTCATGGGTTCTTGTCAGGTAATATCTCCTCCTAGACGAAAGAAAATACAAGTTCTTGGTTTGTTGTTTTTTCTTGTTGTTTAACTTAAGTTGCTGAGTTCCTAAACAGACCTATCAAATCTTTCTCTTTTCTCATTACTGATGCTCAAAGCCATTTTGAACTCTATCTTGTTCTACATATTCAGCTGTCATCAGGCTAATTATTAACAAATAACATTCACTGAAAGTTCTTAACAAAGCACAGCCACAGTAACCAACAGCATTCCACTGGACACCCTCACCCAGACACATTTCAGCTCGTTCAACCACGGGGTGAGGTTTGGTCGACTGCAGCCCACAGGCAATGGCCGTCTTGCTGTCTGATTTTGTAGTTTTATTAGAATCACAATTACACTGAGTTACTGTTTTTAATGCATTTATTTCTTTAGTTTGTATATGTGTATTAATGCGTGTGGGAACAGATATGTAATGACACATGTAGACATCAGAGTAAGTTATGGCGCTCAATTCTTTCCTTCTACCTGGAGATCTTGGTCCTCAGGCTTGATAGTAAGGGCTTTTACATACTGAACCATCTAGCTGGTCATCACACTGATATTTTAATGTCTAAAAACTGGTTTCATGTGTTGTGGTGAGGTCACTGGTTGGACCAGTCACCATGGGTTGATAGCTTCAAATATTTGTTCTTGGCTGTTAACAACACAAGTTGACTGAATGTTATCAAAATGGAAAAATTGGTCATTTAGGTCTAAATACCACACATATAGTCCTACCATCATTTTTTTTAAGTTCTTTCGACCTTTTTTGAACATAATATCCTATTACAATTTAAAAAATAACTGTATCTACAGCATTCTCATGATCTCTGGAATCTTATGACATCATCCCCAAAAGGGAATGGAATTAGTTTTGCCTGAATCTTCTGAGAGTACCTCATGATATCATCCAGAAAAGGAATGGAGTTAGTTTTGCCTGTATCTTCTGAGTGTATTGCCCACCCAGCACTTACAGACTATTTTTCTTTTTTCAACAAGCAATTTCCCTTTTTGATAGTTTATTTCAAAATATGGCCATAAGAGATCAGTATATTCAGTCTACATGTTCCCAAAAAGAAATGTCTATCCATTTTTGCGAGTTTGCCTACCAGCTCCATGTTTACTCCTCCTCCCTAGCTTTAAGTCACAGACAAGGCTGAAGAAAGCAGTCAAGAAGCAGATGAAGTCTTCTGGAGGCTGAAATAGAACCTGTGGGAAGAACCAACGGAATCAATATTCCAAAACACTGGAGTTAAACCAAGTAAACGTCTTGTATTAGATCAGTGTAAGCAACAAGGTACAGGATGCAGAATTTTCATTAAATTATTTGGAAACTTTCCCAAGACACAGATGAAACAGAGATGATAGTTTTTTTTTCTTTTCCTTATCCCAGTCCTTCATCTCTCACGTAGATGACTGCAGAGGTCTCTGCATCCACTTGCAGCTGCCGCTCTCCCCAAAGATGACCCTCTCCAAACCTCATCAGCACCCACAGGAATAGCTGTAACACTGCCAGCATACACTCTCGCTCTCAGTCTCCCTGTGAGTCCAACATCCTGATCATAATATCTTAGACGAGTACAGTATTTTCCAGAGCATCTCTTCATTCTTGTCCCTTCAGAAATTGTCATTTTAACTTCTCAGTGGAATGTTTCTAAATGAGTCTTCAAGTCTTATTAAATGTTTCTGTCTTGTGTTCTTCCAATGCTTTGGGACAGGGCTCTTTCATAGCACTTGTCAAGACATACATAACATGGTTTCTTCTTTCCATATGTTTCCCTGCCAGACACTGAGCTCCTTGAGGGAGCGGCCATTCTTCATTCAGCTCTCCGTGTCTAACTGCGATCCTGGAGCCTCCCACGCTTCCCAGGGTGAAGAGTACTTAATGAACAGTAAATGGATGAGTGAACACATTCAAAACAGACTGAGCCCTTCTTATCGCCACAATATTCATCTTGAACTCAAATCAGATTTTAATCATATTTACTTAATCCTTTCTGTAGTTGGATGTGGTCAGATCATCTGCAATTTCTTCACCTCCAATTTACGGCATCTCTAATGTCATCCTTTCAACTCTGTTTTAAATGGCCCTTTTCTTCTAGTTTACCGCAAGTCAAATGAAAGGTAAATTAGACCAAAGATGGCTTTGCCTGCTTTCACATCTGTCAATGTCTCTCTTCCCAGTGGGGCTATTTCTGCTTCGCAGCCATTCCCCTGCACACATGACTGAATCCTCCCCGAGGGTCCCTTCCTGATTAGCCATGTGCCCATCATTGCATTTGCGACTGTCACTGCCAACTCTCCTGTTGAATCCTGTTTGCTCTTTCTCTGCCTCATGTTTCTTTGTCTCACAAGACTCGCCTCTCAGCAGCACATGGTCACACGAGGGGGACTGGAGACCAGAAACCCTAAAGCATAGCTCCAGCTCCAACATCAACTAACAGAGTGACTTAGGATGAAAAAGGACATAGTCCTGCCAGTAGAGAATACTTACTTTTGCTTTTATTTTAACTGTCAAAGCATCTGGCAGGCTATGTCACAACATATCCATTTAACAAGATAAATCGGACTGGGGAGATATTTAGTCAGTGAAGTGCTTGCCTTACAAGCACAAAGACATCAGTTTCATCCCCAAAACCCATATAAAAATCTTTTAATAGCTAGGTATAAGAACTTGCACTTATAATCCCAGCACTGTGGAACCAAATATAAGTAGATCCTTGAGGCTTGCTGGCCAGCCAGCTTAACCTTATCAGTGAGTCCCAGGCCAATAATAAGGAAGGAGTCACAAAACAAAGTGGATAGGGCATGATAAAAATGCCTGAGGTCACCCTCTGGCCATCATTCTCTCTCTCTCTCTCTCTCTCTCTCTCTCTCTCTCTCTCTCTCTCTCATATGTGCACCTACAAACACCCTGCTCTACTCACACAGGAACACCCAAGACAACCTAGTATATTTCCCATAGCCGCATGGCAGCATGTGACCTGTGAAGCCCACAAGAAGCAGCACAGGTCAATCAGAGAGACCCGTGCTCAAAATCCAACACCCTCACTACTTTATTAGTCTATCTCTCTAGTAGATTAACCGTGTCGAGTAACAGTTTCAGGTGTATTAAAATGTACATTGTGCCACCATCCCTGCAGGAAGCATTGTGTGTGATTGATGAGTGGGAACATATACAGATCAAACTTATGAGGGCAGACCCGTGGTAACTGCTCAATAAGGGCTCCAGTCCTGCTTGTAGCAGTGACACAAGGCTCAGGTCTGTGATAAATTTAAATCCCCAGGACCAAGATGACTTCTTTCTGGGGAGAATTAATTCCCCCACTAAGCAAGAGGATGAATAAGATCAGCCTGAGATCTCCAAAGACTGGCGTTCTCCATTCATCTTCCGCATTTCCTAAAACCGTCCGGTCCCTTGGCCGCCAGCATCCTCATCTGTAGAATGAGGAGAAGGATATGTTGTTTTTCTGACTCATCCTCGGTGTTGAAGGTCTGATTATGGAACCAGCAGATGCCCTCCATAAGGGGCTCCCTGCACAGGGTTAACTTCTGAATACCCCATTCGTCACTCTCACTTGAAATATTATTTTTTAATTCCACTATTTGTGAGTAAAGAAGAAGTACTCTACTGCTTGGCAAGGTGCTTAAGCAGCATTGCCGAGTTTATATTTAGGTTCCCATTCCCGACGCCAGCGGCAACAAAGCAACTGTTCGACCTTCTGAAACTTGCTGGCTCATTTTCCTTGCCTAAAATGATAACAATTAATTTTTTAAAAATGTTCCTATTTCCCAAATTCCTGCTGTATAAAGAAAATCGGGTCCAATCAGAGCTATTTCTGGCTGTTACTAACTGCAGGCTGAGCATATTTAGGTGGAAATTGGATCTTCTGAAATCACATACCCTGTGAGTTCAGTGGGAGGCTCAACTAACCAGACAACTGTCTGTATGCTATGAGAGAGGGGTGGGGTCGGGACACACCCGAATCCCTGCAAACCTGTGCTTCATACTTCATACGCTCTAATTCAGTCATGCTTGGCTCAAGCATAGCTAAAGTTGGGTATGTAGGTCATACTTCTATATTATTTTGGCAATTTTCTATAGTCAGAGATGAGACACTGTTATACAAAAAGTCCTGAAACCACTGAGAGTCTAGCTGAGCTGCAGGAACAAACTCAATTACTATTAAAACACAAACAATTCTGAAAATTTCAAACTATGAAAACAGTTGTTTTCTGTGGGGTATTGTTGGTTGGTTGGTTTTGCTTGATTTTTTTTTCTGTTTTTCTCCTGATTCTTCAGTGCAAGTCTAAAATCAGTCATCTATTGCTTTGGGGGATCTCAAAAGTCACATTTCACTACACCAGAGAAGAGAAAGTGGCAGATCAAAGCCCCTCGCTTCCCAATGTCATATGTCAGAGAAAGAGGCCAGAGTCCCACTGTCCTAAGGGCGTGTCCCCAATGACCAGAGTATCTCCCACAAGGCCCTGGTTCTTAGAGTTCCCACCGTCTCCCACCAGTGCCACAAGGAGAGCTAAGTCCTCACCATATTGGACTTTGGGAGACATTTAATAACCAAGTAATAGCCCTTTCTTTACCTCTCCAGGCTCCAGAAGAAGGGATACAAAACAGCGACAAAAAACAGTGTGTTCAGAGATCCAAGGCCGCGGACAGCTTTCTTTCAGTTCTGCCTTAAAGAGCCCATCCCCACCAAAACCACCTCTCAGCACCTTTAGCCGCTTCAGTTATTGTTTCCTTTAATGCTCCATCCTCTTCGTCTCTAACAACATGCTGGTCTCTTATTGGCCCTTGAGTCTCTCATTTCCTTCCTCTAAGGGACATTAACCTTAAGGAGCCGCCAGTCTCTGCTGGTCCTGCCTGTTCTGTACTCAGCACTGAAGTCTTCTCTGCTAGCATCTCCATTTCCAATGCTGAAATAAAAATTCTCTCTCTAAAATGCCAACAGTTGCCTTCCAATGTTTCTCTGGTCTAACACCTCAGGCTATTAATATCTGGCTCTGTGACCCACAGCAGCCTTCTTGGGCTCGTTCTTCTCTACTCCATGACACTGATTTTTATAGTTCATGAAATGGTTCTGATTGTATTTTCATTTTCTGTTTCTTTACTAGCTTTTAAACATCATTATTCACCATGATCCTGTCCTCAGCCGTTTTGGTATTGACTTGACTCTGATGATCAACGGAATTACAACTTGATTACAACAATTAATTAAACAGTGTCTGGCGTTTGATAATCATTTAATAAACAGCGGTCTCTCACCCAAGATTCATATGGAATATTTAAATACTTGTTAGGTATCATCTTCTCCTTGAAACCTTTCAGGCTGTCCCATAAGAATCTTACCCTAGTCTCCAGAAGATATTGTTGCTGCCATTAAAAATAATTGCTTTATGTATTGGATGATAGTGTGGCTTTTCTAAAAGCTCAGGCCTCGGGTTACATATTCCTTATAAGAGGTCCATTCAAAGAAAATCCAACATTCAAAACGTGATTCTAACTTGAATTCACAGATCTGATTGCTAGATATTTACTTATCTCTGTATCTTATTGTTATCTATTTATTATTTATATTATAATTCATAAAAACTTCTCAAAATTTATTTTTCCTTTTTCAATTCTTCTTTTTTTATTATAATGTAGTTTTTATTATGCTACCTCTATTGGCACATTACTAAAATGGGTTCACAGTATTATTAGCTTTCTGTTATCGTCGGAATAAGTGTCCGTCAATAAGTAAATAAATAAAATGTAGAATATAGAAAATGGAATTTTATTCAATTATTCTTTAGAACCTTTAGTGACCGTAGAGAAATTCACATGTTAAACTTTCTGAAATTCTCCCACTCACCCAGCACCAGCGTCATTTCTGAATTTACAATTTTCAGGTTGGCTTAACCTCTTACTCATTTTTTGCTCCAGTGACAGACTCTTGATACTGCAGTCCCCAAATGTTAGACTTTCTCTGGAGAAGGGAGCCATTCGGATGTCACAGGATGTGAGTAACCCACGTGTAGGACAGGGAGCAAGGTAATGACCCTCGGACACAAGAACAAGGGGCCATCACAATATTAACACGTGAGTCCTTCCTCTTTGTTTAAAATTGTACCGCACTACATTTGCTGCTTTCTACCCTCAAAACATGCCCAATTCATGTATCTATTTGTAGGACAGATGTTTTACTCATCAGATATTACAGACAGTGAAATACCATTAAAAAGGAGAATGAAAAGAAAGGGGGAACAGGGAGCCGGATACAACTCTCCCTGACCTTCCGATCCATTACCAAGGTCACTATGTCAAACACATGAAAGACAGAAGCTCATGCCAACCCCTCCCCCCTCATTCATTTATATATAGAAACTTTTTTCTGTTATACAGCAAACTGGCTGTATAAGAATTCACAAGTAACTTATCATAGCTGTCCTTGACCTCGCTCTTATAATCATTAGAGTGAGTTGTGAAAAATATATATAACAGTTATAATGATAAAAAGGTTTTTTTTCAATTTTCAAAGTAATTTAAGGTAGTCATTTCTATGTCAAGATAAGTTTCACCTAGCTGTTTCTAATGGATTCATTCTCATCAGAAAGGTAAAGATTAAGATTAGCCTTCTACGTACTGATCACCAGCATGGGTATAGTGACATGGAAGTGTGCCTTGAAACACTCATTCTCTGGTGTCCATGGTAGAGCAAAGGTAAGAAGGAATGTTCTAATAGGGGCCTCACAGCTGTTAGTTCTCACAGCAGAGTGAGGAGCAACTTCTTGGTGATGCTCTCTAGCATGCTCCTCCTCTCTGTTCCTATGCTGTCTTATTTTTCCCACCTCCCTCAAATACTCTCTGTTCCTTTTACAAGCTCTGCTCTGTTCCTTTCCCGGTCCATTTTTATCCAAATGCATCACTCTTAGTCAGAACTCACTTTTTCAGTGCCTCTCTCTGTCCCTCCATATGTTTTTCTTTCTCTCCTGTGTTCCGTGTTTCCAGACTATCTCAGAGCACATTCCCCCTCCCTCCCGGGGTGACCGCTTTAGAAATGGAGGCAGCTAGAAGCCACAGCTGCTCCAGGGCGCAAGCAGAACAGAGGGAAATGGAGCTGATGAGCTGTGGGCATACAGCAGTCGTGAAAGCGGTTTTGATTCAGTTTGCCCGCGCACAGGCATTATTTGTGGCAGAGACAAGGAAGAGATTTAACCCACAGGGAGGTTAAGAGCCTCGTGACTCACTGGTCAAGGCCAAACTGGAACAATTTTCCTGAGTGGGATGGCCCAGTAATAGTTAATAATGACCACAGACACTTCTTTTCAACAATTCTCGATCTCTTCTTCCTGGACTGTAGTCTTGCTTTCCTCTCTTATTTCACAAACACCCAAACCTCACAGTTGTTTTTTTTTTTTATAAGACCTCTTAAAAGTAGATTTCTTTAGGAAATTCTCCCTCCCATTTGAGGCAAGGGAGAGAATTTTGTTAACCATACAACTAGCAGTACACAATTAATTCTCCACTCTAAATATGCATATACCCCATCTTTGTGGGTAATGTACTCCAGGAAGTACAAGTTAAAAATGCTTAAGCCCAAACTTGAAGGGACTAGAAAGGTAACACACTTACCTGACTGGCTAAACCTTTCCACTGCAGCGCCCTTTCTTTTCTCTTTTTCTTTCAGATTCCTTGATAACATATCTAGGGCTAGGGTACTTGGTCGTGTGCACACTGATCAGCAATGAATGCATAGGTGGTCGAAAGGCCACTCTCTTTCTGCAGCATGTCTTCACTATGAAAGTCATTGCTAGTTTCCAGCCTTCCCCCCAGCTGCTGCAAATCCTCCACTTCTACAGAAACCCATAAGCTCCCTTCACAGCCAACAGCCCTGTTTGATAAAGCCATGGAGTTTTCATGAAACAGAAAGTTCAACTTCTTTCTTCTCATTCTAGAAAACTATCTGAATTCACTCTCCTGGGGTCTCCTCCCAGTCCCAGAGAAGACTCTCCTCAAGGCTTCCCAGCCAAATTCTCTTAAAATGTTCTTACCACCACTGTTTCTTTAGTCCATATGCATTTCTCAAAAAACAACGAGTGTTAGACAAGTTAACTGATTCAATCATTAATGCAACAGGGACTCACATTCTTTTTCCTCCCCCCACTGCCCTATTGCCAGTCAGCTTTTGAGAATAAGTAGCCAGGCTTCTTTAAAGAAGCTACATTGACTTTCTCAGCTATATTTTCCAGACATTTCCCATAAACCTTCCAGACTCTGAACCAGGCTAGAGTGGTGAAGACAATTTCTATTTATCTATGCATAGGCACAGTTGAAAACTCAAAGATTCTACACACATGTACACATACAGTGCTGTTTCCTTCATCTTTCCTAGGGGCAACCACTACCAAACATTGTTTCTGGAGTTTTCTCCACAGATTCTAGATAATATACACACACCCTCACCTTCACCAGATTCAGGGACATTTGCTGAATTGCTGATTTAAAACTTTGCACCATTTTTCTTTGCATTCCATCTTGTTCTCTCACAAAGTTTTTACTTTTCATGTTCTTGTTTCACCTGAGACATACTCCTCCAAGCTTCTAGTCCTTCCAACCTAGACTTGTCTACTGTGAAATAATCACTATTTTGAATTCCAATCTTAATAGATAGAATTCCTTTTGTCTTTCTTTTTTTTTTACTTACTTTTTCCTATTTGATAACAGATATGCTTTAGTAAGATACTTAAGAGCTAGCTTTCAAAACTTTCTATATATTTTGTGGGGCTGGAGGGATGGCTCAGTAGTTAAGAGTACAGGTTGTTATTCCACAAGGCCTGAGTTCAATATCCAGAACCTACATGGTGGCTGACAACCTTCTGTAACTCCACTTCTTGGGGATCCAATGCCCTCTTCTGGACTTTGGGGGCATTAGGCACACATGCAGCAAGCAAATATTGGCAGACAAAATACATTTCAAGGAAGGAAGGAAAACAGAGACTGCTTTCATTTCCAAGCCACACAGATTATCCAAATAATCACACAAACACTATTTTAATTATTATACTGTTTGGACAATGAATTAAGCAACACATATACAGAAGAACATCCTACATCAAAAGACGGAAGGAAAAAAGAACAAAGGAATGAAGGAAAGAGTGAAAAAAACATAATAATAAAAATTAGGCTATGCATATTTTAATGTTTTTATTCTATATATTGTCAATTCATTATTCATGCATTGGCTTTATACAAAATTTTATGGAATCAGAACACTGAAAATATTTCTCTTTCTCTTTTCTTAATAAAATAATATGCTACTACGTAATATTATTTTAAAGATCTTTTTAATGAGCTTTGTGATACTTCCATGTGGCTTATCCCTATCCCCATATCTTCTGCTCAGTGTGTCCTTGAAATACTTGAAATACAATAACAGTATTGTATGTTCATGGATATGAATACTTGATATTACAGTGGCCATACTGTAAAAGTTGGTTACAGAATCTCTCTTAAAAGTCCAGGAGTCTTTATAACCACTTATAAGATAATTCAAAGGTAATATGAGAAACAGAGTAATTACAACAATTCTGAGAAGAGGAAGAAGAGGAGGAGGAGGAGGAGGAGGAGGAAGAAGAAGAAGAAGAAGAAGAAGAAGAAGAAGAAGAAGAAGAAGAAGAAGAAGAAGAAGAAGAAGATTACACACATTCTTCTTTCAAAATATGTAAGTTTTAGGAATCAATGTAATGTCACAAGATAGGGAAAGATCAACAGAACACAACAAATCTGGGGTTCATGTTCCTCTGACTTTCATAAGAGAGCCAGGACATTCTAACTGAAGGAAAAAATAATCTTTTCAAGACATATATTGTTGGCAGGACAAGAGATTTCTACAACCAAACTAAACAAAACTTGAATATCTGTCTCTTTCAGGATGAACAACAATTCCACTGAAAACTAATGAATAAACAAAGACAAAAATGAAACCAGAAAACACAATCATAAATGTTTAGTAATTTAGGATTAGTTGGTATTTCCTTAGCTCTGACACCAAAAATTATAAACAAAGAGAAAATAGACGAATTTGAATTGAGGAAGCTATATTATTTTTGCTCTTCAGAATATGCCAATAACAAACTTTTAAAAGAAAACACACAATGAGAGAAAATATCAGCAGATTATATCTTTCTTGAGGGACCAATAATCAGAATACACAAAGAACTCATAATTCAAAAAGAAAAATACAAATAAATCAATTAAATAATGGGCAAAAATGAATAAACTATTAATTTAAAAAGATATGTAATTAACAATAAGATCATGAAAATATGTGTAACTTCCTAACTCATAGGAAAAAACATAAATCAAAACCACAGTGGATTCCAACTTGACTGTAATAATAAAGAATACAAATGTAAAGAGCTTATGATGATGTGAACTTGAACCCTCAGCACACTTATCTAGAATGAAAAAAATGATAAAGCCACTATAAAAGTACTAAAGCTGTCTTTAAAGTCTTAAACATTGTTACCACATTCTCAAATATTCCTACTCCTAAATATGCACTGGAAACAATCATAAACATATGTCCCTATCAAAGGGTGCACAAAATGCCCATAGCAGCGTTCTTCACCGTCCTGAAAAGCACGGGACTGTTTCTGGAGAACAATGGTATTTAACATGTGAGACTGGGACATGAAATTCAACTGTAAAAAGAAATAGATTCCTGACACGTGTGGATGAACCTTGACAATACACAGAGTGAATGAAAGCGGGGTTGACAAGTGACTTATCACAGCATATCAATCACTTGTACATAACACTCACAAGAAACAAATCCAGATGGACAGATTGGGCTCTCACATTATTGGTTCATGGTAGCAAGGAATCAGAAAAGTGGAGAAAACACGCACAATTGTTGTGTTCATATTTTCTTTCCGGGTTGATGAAAATGGATTGAAGTTAAATAATAGTGAACATATTGAAATACATGTGGTGGCAGGGGTGGGGTGAGTAAGCCACTCCCCATCAACACTAGAGGCAGGTGGGAGAGCTGGCCCTGCCCCTTATCACCTGCAGCACACCTGAGAGTGACCCCTGTGCCCCCTATGCTCTGCCTGTGCAGCAGAATAGAGCTGATCCTGAAGGCAGAGGTCTAGGAGATCTGACCCTGAGGACTTGAAAGCAGGAGAGCCACCCCTTGATGGCAGACAGGCCAACCCTGCAAGTACCCAGGCCCAGAACCGGAGCTATGAGTTGACCCACTCCGAACTCCACCCCGTCTCTGATCTGCTGGAGCACGAAAAGGGACTAGTCCTACAGATACAAGGCTGCGGGATCCCCACAACACAGGGCAATAGCAGGATAACCAGGAGGAGTTTCAATGAGAGCCCAGCATTGACGATGTAGCAGAAGCCAGAGGCCTCGAACCAGACCAATGACTCTCTGCACTGAACACTTGCAAGTAAAGATAGTTGGATAACTGGGTTTACTGCATGACTAACTGGGCCACACTACAGCTTTTATGGTGATATCAATTCGATTTTTTTCCTTCTCTCTCTCTTTTTTCTTTTTCTCTTAAATTTTATTTTATTTTGGGAGGAGGAGGTCACAAGAGCAATGGGTGGTTATGAAGGGATGGGGAAATGAATGGGATGAAGATGTATGATGTGAAAGACACAAAGAATAAATTAACTACAAAGAAATAGTAAGTAAGAGCACTCGCTGCTCTTAGAGGAGGCCTAGATTTGGTACCCAGCACCTACGTGATGCCTCACAATCATCCATAACCAGCTCCTGGCCCTCCATCTACTGAACTATATGGGCATTGCTTGAATATGATTCGCTATATATCTACAGGCAAAACGCTTAAACATGCAAAATAAAATTAATTGATTAATTAAAACATGAATAAAACCACTGAAAGACATTCTTTAAAGGTAAGATTTTTATTATATGTGAATTCGATTTTTAATTTATTTTTTCTGATAGTAGAAAATTTCCAAACTCCATGATGTAATTAATGAGAGTCTTCTTAAGACTTGCTTGTCAGAAGAATGGTTTTGTCCACCACTCCTGTTTCTTTCCATATCGAGGGAATTGTATTTGAGTCACTCTTGGATTTTCTTAGTCACTTAGTCATTTTGGAAAGTGATACAACCGTCCCAGCTTATACTCCTTGTTTTTCTGGGCACCAGCACAGGCAGAGTTCACACAGCCAATGACCTGTCTCCTCCTGCCCTCCAGCCCCCATCCCACTGCAATGGCTTCTAAGCACAGAGTTCCATTTCCTTTGCAGTTTTCTGTTCAAGTTCCTAAAGCACTCAGACAAAAGGTTCTCTTCTTAGCGTCTTCCCAACAGTTTTCTCCATCCCCTCACTAACATGGCTTCCCAGTTACAGAGGTTTTGGGAGCGGGGGTTTCTTTAGTTGGTTTGTTTGGCCAACTGAAGTCCTACATCCTCAGCTTTCTGCTGTATCAGGTGACGTTTTTGAAAAAATGAAAACGCATCATCTTAACATCACATAGCATAAATTTCCATGAGCCGTCCTGGTGTTCCCCCACATGGAACCTATGCCGAACAAGCGACATGTGAGCCACATCCTTCTCTGCTTGATCCCTAAGGGCTATGAGATACGATTGAAATTTCTTTCCATGGCGTATGAAGCTTTTCACTATGTGTTCTCCAGTATCCTTCTGTCGTCTGTACACACACTACACCAATACACAGTAAATCAAAGGATTACAATGTTTGCAAGTCCGATATTTTTGCACACTGCTGTCTCCATGACTTATTTTTCTCTAAGCGCATCTGCAATGACAGTGTGTGTGCATGTATAAACCACAAAAAGACATTTAAATAAGATCTTCACCTGACATGAAGAGTTAGCCACTCTTTTTACCTTCTGTTTCTGCCTAAAGGCTCCATTCTCTATAATAATATGAATTTATGTGAACTGGTCACTTTCCTAAAATTATGTCATTTGTTCTTTAGACTCTAGCATTCTTTAAAATACTTAACGAACAATAACTCCATTTCAGATATAAAATGCAAAATTCCCTGAAATACCCTGCATCTTCACATGAGGCTCATGTGGTGTTATTTAGACTCTCTTGATATTTTGCCATTGACCTCTAACAGACTTAATCATTATGGAGGCAAAAAAATCATTTATATTATTCTAAAATGTTTAGTATTCAGGTATTTTATATTGACAGGGACCACAAACTGTTTGTGTTTACATCTACTGTGATCCCTCCCCCTCACAAAAATTCTCAGAGAAAACTATTAATAGTGTTTTTGAGGCATAAGCTATGCAAAGCATTTCTCAAGTTATCATAGTTAGTGACTTCCCTGATCCCTTTAGGACAAATTCATTTTCTCAAGTAAGTGACAAAATCATCAAGAAAAGAGTCTTTATTTTTATCTTGTGTCTCTGCTTAATAAGCAGCTTGGCACCCAAATATTTAATAAGTGTATATTGGTTGGACTGGTTTGAAGATAGCTTGAAACAACTGATGGATCCTGTGATTTGACTATATATTTTATTCAAAGACATTTAATTTCTCTAGAATTAGAACAACTGGGACACAACGTATTTTATCTAGCTTATTCATATGTGGGTGTCAAATCTTCTGGGAAAATCCTTATCATTTGTTCTGGTAGACTGGGAATCAGAACTGTTTATGAGCTATAGGATCTAAGAAACATGTTTAAATATACAGAATGCATTTATACTCCAGTTAATTGTTTAGTATTTAAAAACCAACTACACAAAAAAAGAACTTCTAATCCTATATTTTTGTTTGAGTGCCTCTCCAGGGTTACATTTCATAGAATTGTGCAAAAAGTATTGCACAAATAACTGTGAATATGTATCTTTTTCCAAAGAGCTTCAAAGTAACACATCTTCTTTATCCAAGAAGGGTCCTGGGACACAGAGAGTGAGTGATATGATCAAGGTCACAAACAAAATAAGAATGTAGAGATGATGGTGACACAGATTCAAACAAGGATTCTGAGAACACAATCAGGGAGGCCCGAAATACTAAGCAAATAATACTGACGTGGGGATTAGACCAGTAATGTTACCAACTAACAAGCCACTTTCTAAACAATGGAAGCCTGAACACTAAAAGCAACCTAAAGAACTCAGAGCAAGATCTGAATTTACCTCACGTTAGTTGAGGGTTTTCAAATTGATGTGTGCCCTGTAGATGACTTTGCAAACACTGGGACCTAAGATCAAATTGCCATCACCCACATAAAAAGGACATTTAAGACTTCTTGCCTGTATCTCTGGCACTGGGAAGGAATAAAGAACAACCCTTAGAGCTCACTGGCCACCCAGGGTGGTAGAAGACAGCCAGTATCCTGCTGTGGCCTCTGCTTGTGTACTACTTTTATATATACCACACACAAATAAATAAATAAAATAAATGGAATCTTAAAGCTATCACCCAAAGTTCAAGCAAGCTTTCTCAGCATTCATTGGGAATTGGCATCTATACTTTCACAGGCAATCAATAGCACATTAGTCAAAAGTAGTCTGCTTGGCTGCTTTAACTTATCACTTTGCTTCTGAGCATTGAGCTGGTTTTTTTCTCCCAAAGCTACAGTCTTGGGATCATCAATCCTTACATCTATTAACAGGAAATTGTAGATTTAAATTTTTTTTCTTAAAAGGCATGATCTGGCCCTTCTTCCTTAATTTTGTGTTTCTCTCCCTCTTCTGCGCTATGGCAATTCCCTAAAATGGATTTCTTTTCCAGGGATGGATTAAGATTTCTAACTTTCTCTGTCTTTAGCTTTTCTAACCAGCTACATCACTCTGGTGGTGCAAATCAGTCTTGACAGCCCTGGTCTTGAGTGGGAGTTGGAGATAACTCATTCCCAGCCAACTCTGAGATCTTAAGGACATCCCATGGTTAAGGACTTACCTTGAACTTATAATAAAGGCCAAGCAGCATCAAAGATCGGGGAGGCTTTACAAGTTGTTCTATCCACCCTAGGAATGAAGAAGAGTATTCTTTAAAATATTTCTGTTATGAAATAATATTTTTGGATACTGTGAAGATACGTCTTCACCAAGGCATCTTCTGTTGAGTTTAATAAAAGACCTGATTGGGCCAAAAGCTAGGCAGGAAGAAACTAGACAGGCGAGCCAAAGAGAATGCTGGGAAGAAGAAGGGTGGAGTCACAGTCAAGAGGAAAGACCACATAAATGCTGATAATAAAACAAGTGCCTTGGACAACCAACATTCAGCAGTAGTGCAGTGACAGCAGGAATTTGAGCAGATGGGGGTGGGTACAAGAAAGTCTGACCATGTTGGCTCATTCAATCCTAAGTCAACACTGCAATTGTTGTTTGTCACAGGTGAGCAAAAGGAGGCTTAGCGGGAGAGGCTCTTCCCAAATCCAGTGAGCAGTACTAAATAGAGAATTCAAATGAAGGCACGCCTGCTCACAAAATCTGTGCCCTTGCTTATGAGCCTGCACTGTGTGCAGCTGACCAGCTCGAAGAACAGTGTTATTATAAGCATTGTTCAGGAGGCAGGAAAAGAACAGCTCCAATGAGGCTGGGCTCGCTCACCAACTTAGCCCTGTTTTCAGAAGTAGCTCTACCTTTTTTTCCCAGTTGTCGTTAACTATTTAAAAGAGAACATGGAGATGAAAAGACAAGGAAGGTGATACTTCTGTAAATGGAAAACACAGAGGCTCATTTGCCCCGACATAACCTTTGTCCCTCTTAGTGCCGTTTCAGAAACAGGTGGAATTATCGATCGTAATGGTCAAGGAGCAAAACTCTGTGTTCGTGCTTTGTGAGTGAGTTCCTTCATTTACAGCTGGTAAGCTAAATTTTTGCAGGCTTCTGAAATTTCTTTTCAAATAACGGCTGTCAATAATATAAGAACCATTCGTCACTGTAAGTTCTGCCTTAACTAAATTAATTCCAATTATCTTAAAGACATAATGTTTAACATGGGTCTTTTTTCCCTTTGTAAACTCCATTGCAACCTTATTAGATACATAATTAATGAGGAAATGGCTGATAACGGGGCTGGGACAGAGAAAGTAAAAATGAGTCTTGATCATTCCGTCCAATGGCATGTCCAGAGGATGATAGGACCCTTCACTTTGAAACAGAAGAGAGCAGATAAACATGACAACCTTTCAGCACAAAAAAAATTATGACGATGGACTATCAACCATAACATAAAATATGAAATCATGAGCAAGGAAAATAAAATAATGAAAACACAACATAAACAGAATATGTATGCAGTTTCAAAATTCTTCACAAAAACAGGTATAAATGGTGAAGTTGAGGAGTAACCTCAGAATATAGGCCTGGGAGGAACCACTTGAAAGAAATGAGGAACCAAGTGAATAGAATTACAGATTGCCCAGTATGTATCTCAGAGAGGACCATCAGCACTCCAGGAGTTAACCAGACTGTGACCATGGGAAGCATCTAAGAATTCCAAAGTGAGAGGCAGTCTAGGAAACAATTGCCCAGTCAGGAGATACTGAAGGCAAGCATACATTAAAAAGTGGTATGACGTAGTTCATAGGGCATTAATATATCCATAGATATTGACATGAATGAGTTCCAACATCCCTGGTTATAGTAAGCTGGTGTCCTGAGCATTCATGCTAACAAAGTGAAGAAAAAGTATTGTGTTTGCTTCTGAGAGAGCAGTCTAAAGGCTGTAAATGCCAACACAAGTTGTTTTTCGACCTTAGACTTCTTAAACTTTAGATTGGATATACCCAGGACTGTGAGTGAACAGACCTGATGGTTCCCCCTGTATTAAGGCCTTAATTCATTCTACAGACATCTTGTCTGGAAACATCAATAACTGGTTGGCTTGGTAACCAGGAAGCTGTAATTGTTTAGAAAGCCCTAGGTCAGGCTCTCTGCCAATGTTCCTCTGCAGCAGTGGGTGGTTAGCACACCAGTTCCCCAACCCTGAACTGCAGCCATAAACTGAGAAGCAAGGCAAAAGCCTGTGGACAGCATTGATGTGATCCACTGCCTCAGCCATGAGGAGATTTCTAAACCCTACTATCCTGAACTTTTTGAACACACACACACACACACACACACACACACACACACACACAAAAGACAGCAGCAAGAAATCTGTCATTGGGTAATTCCAGATGTGGTTCTACTGAAAGGGTTGTAGTTAATGTACCTGCATCAGTCAGCTGAGCAGCTGGTTTATTCTGGAATTTCTTCTCTACTGCATGGCAGAAAACTCAACAGAAACAAGAAACAACTACAAGGACTCTAAATTGACTTTAATTTCTTCCTAAACACTGAAAAGGATGGGACTTTTCTCACCAAACTTTCAGTGGATTTTCTCTGGACCCCATTAGTGGAGGAGAGTATTTAAAAAGAAAAAGACAGTCATCACATGGTAGCTAGGATCAAGCATCCTTCTTAGCACCATAGAAACAAAAGCTAGGGATATTTATAACAGATGGTGCTGGTGTGGGTGTGGAATTGACAGTACTGAACTGCAGTGTAGAGGTGGCAGGGCATCTGTGTCTCTAGAGAAAGTGACCTGGCTTTGGAGATAATTATACATGGATCGGGATTGCATGGTAACAGAGAGCCACATTTCCCATGGAATAATTTATTTTATCCTATTTTTGCATTTTATCTTAAAATTATTTTTATTTAATTTAATAAACAAATATCATTTACTTTCCTAGGCAGACTTTGAAGGACCTTATCATTATTAGTTCATTTTCTCCCTGTCATAACCTTAATCCAATTTTAGAGATGAGGGTGTTGGCTGTGGTGTTCTTTCATACTACGACAACATTTGTAAAATTCATGAACTAAAAACACTTAAGCAGACTCCAATTTCTTGTCAAATAGTGGTTTAAAACAGAAACATCAGCAAATGGCAGTCTAGTCATCCCCAAACAATCGAAGGAATCAGGAGATGAAAATAAGATACCTTTGTCTTATCAGGAGATGAAAATAAGATACCTTTGTCTTTGTAAAAGAAAAAAACCAGCCACAAGAAATACTCTACAGAGCTAGGTTGATTATTTTGATGGTTTTATTTATTTTAAACTGTTTTATTTCAAATAAAATATAGGTAAGGTAGATTCTAAGGGTTTTCTGTTTTTTGGGTAGGTATCTCATTCTCTCTGTCTTTGTTTGCTGCCCTGTATGTCTCATACTTCTCATTCCCTCAAAGAACCAATTATCAGAGGACTCCCCTTCCCCCTACAAACAACAGGAGTTAATAATGGGATTGGTGAAGAAGGGATCCTAATAAGGAAGGTTATACTTCAAAGGCAGAGCACATCAAAGTGACATGCCAGGGAGCACTGAGATCTTGCTGAGCCAGGCTGGCTTGGCTGCTTCACCCCTTACCTTCTAACTCAAGGCACCACACAGACAGGACTAAGCAAAGGAAGTGTTTTGAGAGCTCCAGCCAGGCTGCCTCCAGCTGCATCAGCTGGGAGAGTGATGGATACATACCAGGTGTTACAGCTTTTGTTTTGATTAGATAAATGCTCTCAATAGATATCGCTGAATAATATTATCACCTAATTCTCCTGGGGTTTTTTTCCTGCCTGAAGTATTTGACAGTAGTTTTCAAATTAGGTAGCATAAATGCAAGGCAAGGAGGATTTGTGTCAGCACAGCCTCTGCGTTGAGGGCTGTAAGACTTAAAGGTGAGGCATAGGTGATGTCATCAGAAGTGTGTGATTGGAGCTCCGATAACACACGTTATAGGAGAGAACCTGAAGGCCTTAGCAAGCTACAAATCCCAGTGAAGACGTCATCTTCCAAACTGGGCAGTGTTGACCGTGCAAGTGTCCAGATGGAGACAACGGTTCTGATTGTCACACCAATTACTTTGAACATATGGGTTCGTGTTCTCGTAGAAATGAAGCACTGGGGTGTTTTGTCACTTTCCAGCCATAGATTAGCTGCACTGTGACGGCAGCCCCAGAGCGCAGTCTTCCCTCCTCCTCAGTCTCAGTACGGGCTACACACATCCCCCTGTGCTTCCCTCATTTGTTAGCCAAAGACCTTCCCGGAGGAGGAAACCGTGAGTACTACCTGAATGAGCATCCATGAGTAAAAATAGAAAAAAAAATGCGAATGAAATTCTTTGTGTGTGATGCCATGGCTGGAAGACAATGCTTTCCTGAGTGTTGTCTATTATCTGAAGAAGCAGACTCCACATCTCACCTTCCTAAGAATTTGAACCTAATGACAGTTAATGATGACAGAAGTCTACTCAGTGTGCCAACTTTGTGATCCCATGGTATAAGCAGGGCAATAGAAACAAATTGGGGACAAATATCTTTTCCATCTCTTTCAAAATCAAAACATATGATTGGCCTATAGCCAATGTTGTATTTGAGAAACCTAGAAATAATTCAACATTAGACTCATAGTGCTGTCAGCCCTATTTTACCTGCTGCTAAAACCCATATTTTTCTGAACCTCCTACAGTTTTGGACTTGCAGACCTATCTACAATAGAGATGTACTTTCTGACGTGTACAGAAATTGTATTAAACCACGGCTAGTGTGCCTGAAAAGCTAAGCAGCTGGCACAGTCTGCTTCTCCCCACTTCACCTCCTACAGAAGTTGCCTGGACTTCAGAGATGGCATAAGAGGAGAGACAGTGGGACTGTAGGCTCTATGGTTTCAGCCACTGTAACCATAGCAGGATAGACATGGTGCTTCAGTAGGAATGAGAGGAGAGGGTTGCTGTTCATGAGACTGTTCATATGACTGGAGCTGATCGATTTCCTCAAACCACCAAGCTACAGGAAAATTGTGCTGTGTATTCAGGTGCGTGAGGGAGTGTGGGAAGGAGTGGATTCTATGGTCCTTGTACCAAAGTATGGCAAAAATATTTATGGATCCCAAAATTTCAAAATCTCATCTTTTACTTTTAGAATGTTTGAATGTATATATGTACAACTCAGAGTTTGTTGTCTTATTTCTACCCCAACCATGATTTGATAATTGGTAGAGAAAGGGAAAGATCCCAAATAGTAAAGGTGTGAGAGATATGTTATTAAAATTGTCATTTCCCATCGTATTCAGATATGTTCTAAATCAAGGGTATAAATCTATTTGCATAATTCTGCTCTGTTGTACGAGGTCTTTCGATTGTGATATGAGCACTACTAAAAACCAAACAACTGCACAAAACAAAACAATAAGTAAAAGACTGTTAAAATTTGAAATTTCAAGAAAGAAATTGCATATTTTAAATGCCATGATATCTACAGCATCACAAGCAATACACTAAAGTATCTTTGATGATTCTGCAAAGTCGAAGAGTGTTGGGTCAACATAAATATCAAGCACTTTCTACACACTATCTATAAACATTCATAATCAATTTAGTAATGCTGCTAGGAAAACAAAATACTTGGTGTATTGAAAATGTGCTGTGGACAAGATCTGTATGCTAAGTAATACAAAATTCTAGTGAAATAGATAATGTACTAAATAAATGGAGTACTCATGGATTGGGAGCTTCAACATGGTGAAGATGTATATAGTTTGCTAATTTTGAAATTATAATATAATTATGTTTCCCTTTGTTTCCTCCCTCCAAACACTCCCATATACCCCTCTCCACTCTCCTTCAATTTGTCTCTCTTTTCACTTGTTATTGCCTGCATATATACATATACATATATTCATAAACATATCCTGCTCAGTTTATATGATGTTACTTGTATGCATGTTTTCAGAAGATGTGGATTTAATGAAATGTCTATCAAAATCCCATTGGGAATTCAGTTAACATAGACACGTTTATTCCAAAACTTATGTGAAGAGACACAGTCTGCTGAATAGCTAAACAAGCTTAAGGAAAAACAAAGTAGAAGAAATCACCGTGACCAATATTAATGTTTTTCATATAGGAGAGCAGACAAGAGCATGGAATCAGTGAACACATAGTCACATAGACGACAGAGAACAAAATATATGCAAGGAAATTCACACCAATGTGACACGCTAAATTTTAACAAATATAAAAGCAATTTAAGGATAAGGAGAACTATTTCAACAAAAGATACTGAAGCAACTGCATGGTCTTCCATAGGCAAACTGAATTACATGGCTCCAAAAATGATCATAAATGAAATTATAGAATATAAAATTATAAAACCTTAGAGGATCTTTGGCTAAGCAAAGATTTTTTAGACTTAATACAAAAAGCACAATCCATAAACCTCCAAAATCTAAACTGGACCTCATCAAAATTACTAATTATGACATGCAATCAAAACTTATTCATAAAATGTGTGAATAATAGTCCTTTGAAGATCATTTATAAAATTAAAAGAAAGGAAAGACTAAGAGACTTGTAACCAACAGAAGGTTAAAATCCCATAGTGAAAATTTTCTTGCATTAGTACCTAATAAAGTAAGAAAGAACCTCACCCTAATTTGTAATTTGCAAAATGGATATGACACCACAATAAAATATTATTTAATATATGTTTCACTTGGAAAAAATGTGTCTCCTATTAGGGTGTCTTGGGTAAAGCATCAAGTGAAGAGTAGTCAAACACAGTGCACTAGAGAGACATTTAAAAGGATGCTAATCTATATCCCTCTAAAAGGAAAGAAAAGATATGAAAGATTCATACAGTGGGATATATGATGAAAATTAGCACATTTATTAAAAATATAATAAATATATATTTTTATGGCCATATATTAAATCAAAATAGAAAGCAAAATGGTAAGAAAATATTTTCTAGATACTAAAAAGGTAAGTCGTGCTACACAATTTAAATGCACTTATATTTGTAATGAAATTATTGTATAAAGCCAACAAAACAAAACAAAACAAAAGATGATGAGCAAGGACTGGAAGGAACACACAGAAAAAACCATGATACCCTAATGATAAGTGATATCCTAGTTCCTAAGCTCTAGATGGACAGTGACTGTGTTTTCTTACTTTGTTTTCATATATGAAACATACCTCTCCTTGTCGAATAAAAATTAAATATTCAGAATCATTTTTTGAAGAAATTACAAAGTAGAGAGAAGCACTTTTAAAGAATAAAATCAAGGACAAAACACAGACATGCAGGTTAAATTCTCCTGTAAGAACCCAGTAAAATAAGCTTCAATGCAACCTTATCGAGGTTTCTGTTGGAGTTTGGCCACACTACACCTCACAGGATTCCAAAAGATTTGCTGCAGCAGGCAAAAACCTGACTAATTAAGTCTGAGGGCAAATGGACTAAATTAACTTACAGAAATCCTTTCTCACGTCCTGCTCAGTCTCTCTATGCTCTCTCTCACGCCCACACTGGCCCTCGTTCTTTGCTGTTCCTGTTGTTCTTGCTGTGTTTGCTTTTCCCCTGCCATGAGGTTTTCAGTCTACATAACCCGCATGGACATTAACAATGGTATCAACATGCATTTCAGAAATCATAGAAAAGCAGAACAAACCTGACAAAGCAACACATCAGGAAAAGCTGACATACTCAGGAAGGGTCAACATCCAAGGGGAAATACCTGACATTCCAAACCATTAAATGAGAGCACTAAATGTATCTGAACCCTAGACTCATCCACTCCCTTAACTCCAATATCTATTGTGATAACCAGCTATGGGACACCCAGACCTGTTTGTCAGTAAGGGCAGGCCTGCTGTCTTCCTATCTTTTGGAAATTCCTAGTGGTCCACTAGCAAAGGCAACTGTGGGGGATTGACTTTGTGTAGATTTGACTATTAGAACAAAGAGGGAATGTTATCACTCCATGGTCCCATGGAAGGTCATTCTGCTGCCCATATAGGAGGAAGTTATGCTGCTGAGGTATTCTGGGAATGAGTCTCATTTGGAAGGGGAGAAGAGTCATTGACAGCAACCATCCAAAAGACAGGCGTTTTTAAAGCTCTGCAAGTCGGGTCCGCCACAAGTTGTACACCGTGGGTCTGTCTAGGAATCTGTCAGCTGTCCATTTCCATATAATACTTGTGACTCCAACACAACTTCAATAGAACTCTAGGTTTACAGTACTAGCGTTCGTCTAGATCTGAAGGTTAACCTTGGAAGCGTTAATCACAAGCTCAGAAACGTGGAAGGAGTTACGCACATTTAGTCTCTTTGTAAATATCAAAGAATAGTGCCTTCTTCTGGGCAAACCATGAAAAAAAATTATGAACTGCACATCAGACCAGCTTGTTTAGAACCACTCAAGGAGAGTGCCCTTATTTGGTTCAGTCCATAGATCTCAAAGCTGTATTCATGGCTTTTACAAATTGTCTGGTACTTTGAGGCACCAAGCCCTAACCAATCCCAAAGTTGTTAGGAGGCAGCATATATTAACCATCGGGCAGCTATGTAGAGGGGAACATGAACGCTACCAGTTTATCAGGCATGGCTCAGTACCAAAGCATTTGTAGATATTAAAATCATTATAAAAAAAACATGGTGAAGAAGGCACTGCCCAGTTCAATTTCACAACTAAAGAAACCAAGTTTAACTGCTTTGATCAAAATACTTGTTTGGTAACTTTTTCATGTAGTTTTTATACTCTTTGCTCTTTGGAAACTGGCCACCCAGCTCCCAGATAAATACACAGAAACTTATTCTTACTTATGAATTCTCAGCCTTAGCTTTTAGTCAGCTTTTCTTAATTTAAATTATCCTGTCTACGTTTTGCCTCTGGGCATTTACCTTTCTCTATTCTATATCCCTCTCTTTACCTCTTACTCTGTAGCTGACTAGGTGGCTGGCACTGGTGTACTCTCCTTCGCCTCTTCTTGCTCTACCCTCTTTGTTCTTCTTCATATTTATACTCTCTGCCTGCACGCCCTGCCTATTTCTCTCTCCTGCCTAACGATTGGCCTCTCAGCTTTTTATTAGACCAATCAGGTGTTTTAGGCAGGCAAAGTAACACAACTTTACAGAGTTAAACAAAAGAACAAAAAAGAATGCAGCAGGTTTTGCATCACTGAAGACATATTCCACAGCATAAATGAATGTCACATGTCTTAAGCTAATATTCCTCAACAGAACCAAGATTAGGATTCATCTAAGAGAGCTCTGATGTCCACTTTCCTTTCCTTCCTCCAGGACCTTACTAAGAACAATTATAAAACCCTCTCTTGGGGTTTAATGAGAATTCTCCTCTGCAGCACCGCCCCCTTCTATTTAATTCTTGGGGCCCGAGTAGTTCATAGTCCATTTTCAGAGACCTCTAAATTCACACCTTTAAGCTCCTTGGAATTCTTAATGACCTCCCAGAACAAGTTCCTCGCTTTTTTTATTTTTTGATATTTGAATTTATTTCTGGGAGCTTTAGAGGGAGTGATGCAAATATTCTAGCAAACGTTGCCAGTGTGACATTATTTGTAACCTCTCAATCCAGCCTAAGAATAAGGCTCAAACGAGGATATTAGCATGGGATAAATCTTCAGTCTTATCACTAAAATTTACAAAAATCATCAGATTCCAGTGGACACTGAGAAAGGAAATACAGAGAGAAATATGGTCTAAGGCAGGAGAAGGCTGAAAGAAAACCTTCCAAGTACTCCAAGTTGAAATGGCACGCGTACTCAATGCAGTCAAAAGGAATGTGCTCTAGCGGCTGAATCTCCATCTATTTTTAGTCATCATGAGAGCTCCAGTCTGCACTCTCACATCCTTATGTACTGGCCATACAAGCACAATGATTACAAACATTACATTTGCTTTACATCTTGTATTTCCAAGTAATTCCCCACTAGAATGTTTGTCAGTTGTTTATATTAATTGTCCTGTTATTTTCTTACTTTGTTAAAATACAGATCAAAACCAACCTGGGGAGGAAGAAGTTAATTTGGTTTACATGTTTTGATCACGGTCCACCATTAAGAGGACTCAGGCAAATACTAAAACAGAAAACATAGAGGAATCCTGCTCACTGGCTTGCTTCCCCAGGCTTGCTTAGCAATTTTTCTTATACAGTTCTGATCCACTTGCCTGAGGTTGGTTCCACCCACAATGAAGTGGGCCTTCCTCCATCAATCAGCAATCAAGAAAATGCTTCACAAAGTGGAACACAGACTGGTCTGATAGAGGCAATTTCTCAACTGAGGTTCTCTCTTCCTAGGTGGCTCTACTTTGCGCCAAGCTGACAAAATCTAATCATAAACTGGTTTTTTAAAAAAGGACTAGATAGTGAACTTTCTATGTATATTGTGTTTACAAAGACAAACTCGAACTTCTGTCAATTTTGCTTCCAAATTCTTGAGAGCCGGGATGACAGGTGTTCACGACCATGTCAGTTTTATACAATACTGGGTACAGAACCAAAGCCTTGTGTGTTCTAGCCAAGCACTCTCGCACCTGAACGACTCCCCAATACCCCAGACACAGGTTTTGTTTTTTCATAATAAATCACCTTAGTCAAATTACTGAACTTCTCCAGTGCTTGTTTCTGATGGCTTCTACCTCACTAAATTGTTAATTAATTAAATGAGTTGACATAGCGCTTTGAAAGAACATAACCAGGGCCTTAGTATGCTGGGACTGCTATCAGCACCAACATCAAACTGTGAACCCAAAGACTCTTTGCTGCTAATGTATTTAATACAAGGCATAATCTTATAAGATGCTTTTAAAAATTAATGACAGGAGATGATGATACAAATGCTAATCGAATGACAAAATTGTCTCAAGAGCATTTTTAAAAATATAATTGGAAGATACTTCATGGAACGGTTAATCTTGTTTGTCAACTTGATTAAGTTAACAGACATTTAGAACAATGGAAAAGTTACTCTGGGGTGTCTAGGAGGGTACTTCTAGAGATTATTGGTATGCATCTTCACAAATTGAAGAAGCAAGATCCACCCTGAAAGTGGTGGTATCACCCAATAAGCTGGGAGTCTAGCTGGAACAAAAGGCAGAAGATGCTTATGCACACGCCAATGCTCAACTCTATTTGAGTGCTCCCACACCCACCCCACATACAATATAATGGGAACACATACAATAGCCATGCCCTGTGGACACCAGACTCTGGATTCTTTAGTATGTGGATAAGAACATAAGCTGTTGACTCTCCGGGGGCTTCCATGCCTTCAGCCTCAGACTGATGCTCTATCATTGACCTCTTGTTCTCAGACTTCCTGCCTCTTAGACTAAAAACCAATTGGTTTTCTTGGCTCTCCAGCCTGCAGAGAACTGTATACTCTCTGGTCATATAAACTTATCTAAGAAAGTCCCTTATTATCTGTATACTCCAGTGTCTTGGTTTCTCTGGAGAGCCCTGACCACAACTCTACACACAGTGAGAGCTCAGAAGAAGCCCGGCCTTCATGGCAGCAGGTGTCACACTTTCCATGCTACTACGCCAAGGACTCCAAACCGAGAAAATAAGAAAAATGGGGAAGAGATGTGAAAAGGCAACATGAATGCACATTGTTTGATGTTTTACTTTCTTGGATAGCTCTTTCCTCTAATGTGATCTAATTGTATCTCTGAGAAAACAGACATTTTGGGTGAACTCAAGTTCTACGGCAGTGTGAGAAAAAAAAATTAGCCCAGCACACCTGATAGTTTATTGTCATTTATTTTCCATCTGTAGAGGAAAGTTCACTTGGTCTGAACTTTTTATCAGATTCTGATGAGTTGGCTATTGATTTAGCAAGAACTCTTCTAGAATACAAACCCACAAAACCCGTAACATCAGAAAACCTAATTATGATAATAAGAATCTAGTGTGCATAATTCCGTTAGAAGGACTTAGTTTCTGCTCTTCCTACAGAAGGACACTTTTAACAACTCTTCATTAGGAGAAAATTACCTTTTAGTTTTAAGTGGACTATAAATGTACTGTTTATGTTGGAAGAGGGAGAAAGTTAATGCCATGTTTTGTAACTAAAGCATTATTTTCTTGGTGTCCTTTTACTGTACTGTTTAAGTAAGTGTACGTGAGAGTACACTGTACCACGGTCTGCATCTCCATTAGAGAACAGAATCCCCTTCATTGGGTTTAGGGGTGGACACACTGGTCTAAACTCAAGCAGGCTACCAAATGTTACCTTACTGACTCTTGCTTCCTACAAGAGACAGGTGTTTTCAAACTATATTCAACTATTGGCACTTTTCACCTTCTCTCCCTGGAGAACAAGTAAAGAACCATACAGTAAAATTCTTGCACAAAAGTCAAAAGAGATATCTGGCCTCTGGGCTAAAATGGACACATGAAATCATCCTCCTGCCCCAACTACCAGGAAATGAAGCAAGCTCGAAAGATATAGGCTTCAAACATGAAGTCTAGAGCCTCAAAAAACAACCGTGATAATAATAGCCTAATTGCTTCTGAATAACCCTGCTAGAAAGCTTGTTATTGCTCTGACCACTTTTATCAAACTTAACTGAAGAAAAAGCTTAGAATCAGGTAGTGTGGACTTAGTAGTTTGAGAAATACAGAAAAGTTAAACAAATAAAAAATTCTTACCCTTCCTGTGGGGTAAGATCTATTTATAAATTGTAAGAATATAAATCATTTCTACATTTCCTTCATCACAGAAACACAAATTAGTGAAGACAAAATACCTTTATCTTTAAAATGTACAAATACATTTTATTTGTACAGCCCAGCTGACAAGAAGCATGGAAGAGACCTCAGGTCCTGTTAATAGATTATGGATGGTTTCACGTTTTCTTTTTTCTTTCTTTTTCTTCCCATGGGGGGATGGATACATGTGCATGTTTCTGTGTCTGCAATTTCATATGCATTTGCAAATGTCTGCATGTCTGTATGTCCATGTGGAAGCCAGAGTCCACCTCAGGCACACCCCTCAGGAGTTAGTCACAACTTCGCTCACTGCCTGTGGCCTGCCAATTTGACTATGGTGGTTGGCCAGTGACCAGCAGCACCTGCCTGTCTCTGTCTCCCAAGCACTGAGATTGGAAGTGTGTGTCACCATATCCAGCTTTTATACAGGTTCTGGGAATTAAACCAGAGTCCTGTTGCTTGCATGGCCACTGACTTTACTGACTGATCTACCTTCCAGCACATTTCAACTTTACTGAAGGTAATTTGTGCAAAACGTATCAAAACTGAAAAACGTTTACCTTTGAACTCAAGTCTTGTTTCTATAAATTCACTTCCCAGAAAAATTAAGTAAAGAATGCTTGTTAAAATTCTAACTATAAAATTCAAATCTCCGTGTCTTAATTGGTGCTTCTCTTGCTGTGAAGAGACACCATGATCACAGCAACTCTTATAAAGGAAAGCATTTAATTGGGACTGGCTTACAGTTTCAGAGGTTCAATCGGTTGTCATCACGGCAGGACATGGCAGCATGCTGGCAGACATGGTGCTAGAGGAGGAGTTGAGGGTCTTAGGTCTTGAACCACAGGCAGCAGATGGTAATTGTGGCACACTGGACACACTTGAGCCTCTAAGACCTCAGAACCTCCCTCCACAGTCACACACTTCCTCCAACAAGGCTACAGTTCCTAATAGTGGCATTCCTTATGGACCAAGCAATCAAACACATGAGTCTAAGGAGCTCATTCCTATTTAAACCACCACACCATACAATAACATTTGCTCTAACCTTGCTTAATTCAAGGAAGCTTGGGAAACTCTCAAAAAAAAGGAGTTTGGTTTATACTGAATGCCCAAAACTCTCCGGTCAGCTGTTCTAAATGTTAGTTTTGTGGAATTAGTCAAAGGAGATCAGAAGTTCTTAGAATAAATAAGATATCCTGAGTGGCCATTAGAGACCATTACTTTACAAACTAGAATCCATGAAATTCTGTCTTCCAACAGTAACAACCATGAATAAATTCTCTTTTTTTATCATTTAAGCCACTCAGGGAAGAGCTTAAACTCACCTTGTAATGGAATAAATAGCCCAACATTTTACACATCATCATTGCGCTCACGGCTGAGATGCTCTTTAACATTTCGTTCAGCTGTACCCAGCTGTCTTAGCAGGTGTGTACCGCTGAAGATAACTGGGCTATTGTTTTAAGACTGCTACATTCTTATTTGTTCATACTAGTGTTTTACTTTACTGCATTCATAACTTAACCTTTGCCAAAACGATTTATGAAAAAAAAAATTGATGGTATGTTATTTCTTTCTGATCTGCATAACAAAAAGGAGATGGCTATGGAATTGAAGGTAGATGCAGGACACGAGAAATACAGAGGTAAGTTTATGAGTGAATGTATGTTAATTGTCCACAATCTCTTTGCTTTGGTTGCCCATGGCAAATGCTAGTAAATGTGATGGAAGATGTGTAATAATCACCACTCCTAACTCTTTTATAGAAAGCACCATAGAAATATGAAATTATAGATGACTCAATTAAGATGGGAAAAGAGGAAATGATGTTTTTTGAGAATCAGGAATAGAGCGTTCTTTCATCAAGTTATCTCTATGAATTAGAATGCCCACATGTGACTTTAAAGGCAATGTAAGTAAAATGGTGCTTAAAATCAATACTAGCAGAACCAAAGGGACTGGAAAATTGTGACTCTGTAATAGTGACTAGATTTGTAATAACCTGGAGGGGAAAATAGGCATTTCTTCATAGGAGGCAGAAAAGAAATATGACATAAAAGCCAGAGGCTATGCTGAGCCCGTGAAATTGTCCATTATTTAAACTGCAGGTGGTGACACGCACATAAACTGGTATAGCAAGATTCAGTCCAAGGAAGGGACATAGGTGGATTTAGTGTGAAGCCCACCATGGGAGTCTACGCTTCTAGGGAACACAGAGCTGGACTGTGCACTATGAACGCGGGGTGCTGAAAATGAAAATTCTGACTTTGGATGAAGACAAAGCCATGGTTCACTGTATTGCAGTCATACTTTCAACTATTTACAGTGGCCACAAGTATGGTTAGTTAATATCCTTAACGTAGGGAGAGAAGAAACAAATGGCCAAAGGAAAGACAAAGAAATGAGATGTGAGGAAATGCGAAAACCATGGAAAGAGGAGATTAAGAAGCAAAAGTTAAGAAGCAAGGGAAGGATGCCTTAAAATGTCTTAGAAAGAGCAAATAATACAGCCATATTGAAACAATATTTTGCCAAATGGGACCACAGTCTGTCTAAGTAAAGTTTATTTAGAACACAGACACGCCTTTTTTTTCTATACATCATCTAGAGTTATTGTTTTTAAGATTTTATTTTTCATTGTATGTATGTGTGTTGACTATGTGCATATCAGTGCAGGTGCGCTCAGAGTCCAGAGGAGGCATCATATTCCCCTAGAGCTGGAGTTACAGGCAATTATAAAGTATTTGGCACGGATGCTGGGAATTTAGGTCTTTTGCATATGCTCTTAATTACTGAATTATCTTTCCAGCCCCTCTAAGAATTATTTTATGCCCCCAAACTTTATTCATATAAACAAGTAGTGGTCCCAATGACTATGGAGTTAATAATGATCTGCTACATGGATGGAAGAGGTAAGAGCCAGGGCTGATAATACTGGAATACTAAGACAGAAACATCAAAACAACTCTTCACACTTCTAGACAAATGTGATCTTCTTCTTACCTCCTTTAAGCCTGAAATTCAGGAATTACAAATATCATGTCAATAGAGTTATGGTGAATGTATTTAACTCATGCAATGTCTAAACTCTGCTGTTGTGGAAAAAACAACCACAGACAATATATAGGGGAAAGGACAGAGCTGTGTTCCAAAAAAGCTTTATTGAAACAAACACATACTAGGCCCAATCTGGTCAAATATCCGTAGTTTTCCACTGTTACTCGGTTGTGTTGCTCTTTTTGGCATGTCTCGGTGTCATCCCATCATCTAGATCACCACTGTCTTCCATAACAATCTCAAAAGTTTTAGAAATATGTTCTTTGTTTTCCAAGGTTCTATTACTATGTCTGGTGCCTGATCTTGTTTGTCAACTTCACAATAGCTGGGATTAATTAAAACCCAAGTAGCTGTACACACCTGGACTCTTCTTGACTGGGTCATTAAAGAGGGAAGACCCACCATAAATCTGCATCATCTGAGGTGGGAAGACCCACCTCAAATATAAATCATTTGAGGTCAGATGACCAATCATAAATATAGAACATTTGAGGTCAGAAGACCCACCCTGAATCCAGGTCATTTGAGGACAGAATACCTAATACTTCAGTCTGGGCCACACCTTCTGAAGGCCCACAGCACAAAAGAACTTGAAGGAAGGAAGCTTTTATTATTTCTCTGATTGCCCTCACACTCCCTGGCAAATTCGTCCTTCCTGCTGCTGAGGCATTCTGCTTTGGTATTAGAGCCTACTTTCTGAAATTTCAACATAGACTAAACACCATCTAAGTCATCTAGCCTCACGGACTGAACAATTACCAGAAATGGCCATTCACTCAAGAGACAGACCATGTTGGCCTAGCTAGAACACAGCCTGCAAGCCAATCCAATCAAGCGTAAGAAAATCTCAAAAATAAATCATTAAGTGGGAAAATTCAACCTGGCACCAAAAAGAATATAACCAGGAACAAAAATTAACATTTTGTATAAAATGTTGACATTTATTAAATATCAAAACCAAGCAAAATATATGTATGCAATTCAAAATCACAATATTGGTTGCTATTAGCAAATAGAATCATCTTCAAGGAAATCGAGAGAGTGTAAGGCAGCTGCTCCTGAAGTAGTGGTTTTGTCTGTCTGTCTTTCTTCCTTCCTTCCTTCCTTCCTTCCTCCCTTTCTTCCTTCCTTCCTTTCTTTCTTTATTTCTTCTTTTCTTTCTTTCTTCCTTCCTTACTTCCTCCCTCCCTCCCTCTCTCTCTCTTTCTCCCTCTCTCTTTCTCTCTCTCTATTTTTCTCTCTCTCTTTCTCTCTCTCTCTCTTTCTCTCTCTCTCTCTTTCCTTTTTTCTTTCTTCCTTTTTGGTGGGAGATTCATTTTCTGTTTATTCTGTGAAAATGTCAAAATTCACAAATGTGCACTCTAAAACTCATGCTAGATACTTCCAAGTTGTATACATTTTTGCATGTATATCATGCTCAAATACGATAATTCTGTAAACAAAAATTATTTGGTATAAATTCAATTAAATAATACCTTTTAGTTGCCCTTTAAAAAATATTATCTGGTCATGCATGAAATTCTTATTTGAAAGTTTGTCCCAAATTAGAATTTACCAGTGCCCAAAATTGTGGCACTTTTTCAGAATTATGGCCATACTTCTCAATAGATTGAAAAATACTATTTAATAAAATATTATGCTTCTCAATGTAGCCAATAGCTTATATAAATACAGAGAAGTGGATGCCCTACTACCTGAGCTCAGATAACATTTTGGCAAACAAAGTAGCTGCAACTGTTTTTATTAATTGAAAGTTTTTCCTAAACGAAAATACATAATTTGATTTTAATAAGATTTCAACATAAACTATACATACCAATGTGTATTTCTCTTTCCTTGTGTTTACCTCACAAGATAAGCTGTAGACCAATTTTATGTAGCTGTTTTATATGCAAATAATGGGCTATTTGCCTCTTTTCTGTTTTATAGGAAGCAGGCAAGAGAATTTTAAATAATGCTGTTTTCTACCATAGTTGAAAATTGACTTTCTTATTCAGTTCCCCCTGTTTTCTGGAGGCATCTTTATCTCCTTTACATCTGATAGAGTGCTTAAACATCAAGGTTAAAAAGTCAGCACAATTTTATAAATATATTATTTCAAAGTAAAACGTGTTCATCTTATTAAGCAGAAATGGCCAATGGACTCTCATTCCTCATAAAGATAAATTCTGGGCCTCTCACAAGTACAATAATGAAACACTTCTATGGCAATTGAGTTCAAACCCATGATAGAATCTGCATCTGTCTTCACGTGGCAGGTTATAAGGAAATACTCCTGGCTGTGACCAGGATACTAACAGAGCTAAGAATATTTTGACATGAACAAACTTCAGATCCTGCTACAAGAGTTTCATTTTTGGCAAGATATGTAGATTTGAAATGGCCCATAGATCTGGCAGAGCTAATATAGTGAGCATGCTTTTGATCCAGAGGTACTCCTGCAGGGCTGAAATCTGTGTTGGCCAGTGGCACATTAATAGATCCAACAGTCATTAGACAGAGTCTCAAATAAGCAGGTGATTTTTGTCGTGAATGTCTAGGAGTGGCCAAAGCAGAGTATGGTCATGTAAAGAAAGGCAATGAATCCATAATAGGTAGCCATTTGGGCAGGCAGTCCATGTAGACTTGGAGACTAGAATGGAAAAAGAACTAATTTAACAAAACTCCTATCCTGTGATGAATAGAAAGTAGCATCCAAAATCAAGAAGACAAGAAGTCCCAACCGGGACTGATCATCAATATGGAACAAAATCTATTTACAAAACTCTGCTGAAAGGCTACCACATTACTCCCAGTATTTCTTACCATGGACTGTTCACTTGGGATTCTTCAAATAGCCCCTCTAGTGGCATACATGCTGGAGGAAACGTAGACAGGAGGATTGGTGGGAGCATCACATGTGAATTCTGGAATTTGATTAACAAAAAATCAAGACAGGGTATGCGTGGCCTGTGAAGGACAGGTCTTGATTAGCTTCTGTATTTTCTTTTGGAAAATAGAGAATGCTATTGGCTATCTTGACTGTTGCAAAGACTGAACAGACGGTGACTAGCAAAGTTAGAGCTCCAAGGATGTGATCTTTACTTCCTTCCACTTACAGAAATGTTACCATGTCCAAAGCTATTCTCAAACTTGGAAGTGTTGGGCAGGTTATGAACACTGTGAGCATGACAATAATTAACATTTATGGAATACTTATAATGTTCCTATCTCTGTCGTAACATTTTTGTTTTGTTTTGTTGTTTTTGCTTTCTTGTATCTATACAGAGTCTGAGGTAGCCCCAGCCAGTCTCCAACTTTCTGTGTAGCTTAAGAAGACCATGAACTTTGAATTTTCCCTCCCTCCCAAGTGCTAGGATTATAAGCATGCACCACTACACCTGGTATGGGTAGTGCTGGGGATTAAGCACAGGACTTCTGCATTCTTAAGCTACATCCCCAGACCACTGTCTTCATTTCTTTCTGCGTTACCCCACGTACTCACTTCATTCAAAGTGAGCAGTAGCATCAATCTCTCCTATAGATTTGGAGACTGAAAAACAAGAAGTTGCTCAAAGTTACAAATTTGCAGTGCTAATGTTGGAACCCAGGTTTGAAATCCAGATTAATGGTTCATTAAACATAGCACCATATTCCTCTGTGGGATAAAAAACAGAGAAAGCCATGGAAGAGAAAGAATTGGTCCAATAAATTCCTATTTAGAACACCAGTGAAAGACCACAATGGGGCATGTGGAAAAAGTAGTCAGACTGTCCCAGCACATTTATCATAGAATTCTTTCCAAGAATCATTTTCCAGCTTGCTCCTGGCACAGAACTCTGTCAGCACAGGCATGGCTGGGCAGGGAGTTCAAGGCCAGAGACTTCATGTTATTAGCGTGAGCAATGGTGCCATATGGCCAGCCTCACTGCTGGATATAGCCCTGGGTGGCGCTCAAATACAACTAGTCCCTCCATCATTTCCCCCAGATCTGTGAGTTATGAAGATGGCCAAATTCCATGTATTCAATACTAGTACCACCTATCCACAGAAACTTCAGTACCAACTTATGCCCCCAAGGAGCTGGGAAATTGAATGTGGATTCCAAAGGCATCTATTTGAAAATATTTTCCATGGTGATTCATCAAACATAAAACAAAAAAAAATAGAAGGAAAAATGGAGCATTTTGACACGGGCAGTACATTCATGCTATACTTGGTACACTCTGATGTGATTCTTGTCAGCCTTAGTAGGTAATGTGTGTTCATTGTAGATAAATTAGAACAATACATGTAAATATTACCACACAGAGGTTATCATCATTAATGCTTTCTTATTTGGCCTCCCGAAATGTTATTCTTCCTAGTCATTTAACTTTTTAAGACAAATAGAAACTCATTTAACATTCTTACTGTGTGTTGTGTGACTGTCTTTCTCATTTAATAAGACCACTAACATCATTCACAGATACATATGGCACTATATTTTAGAGATCTATTTTATTTTACTTAAGTGTGTGTGTGAGAGAGTTTATACCGTTTGTGCTTAGACGCCCACATAGGCCAGAAGAGGGTGCTAGGTTCCCTGGGACTGAAGCTTCTAGAGGTTAGGAGCCTCTAAATGTGAGTGGTAGAAATAGAACTTGGGTCCTCTGGAAAAGAGTCAGGCCCACATGCAAACTTAACCACTGAGCCATCTCTCCAGCCCCATAGTGCTATATTTTAATGACTATTTAGATTTGTTTTCTTTATTAATTTGCATAATTTATTTCATCAGGTCTCAATGATTGTGTATCTCAGTTACTCTTAGTATAAATTACATTTAGCAAATTAATCTGTCATGTCATATATAAGTATTAATATTTATTTTCTACTTTCCTTGCAACTTTACATTCAAAAAGTTGCTTTTAATATTTCTAAGACATGCCTCCTTTTTAGCCAGAGTTTAACTGGAATTCATGAGATTTATGATCTTCCAGCCTCAGAGTCCTGCAAGCTAGAATAACAAAATGAGCCACCACATTTGGCCTTCTTTATAATTGCTATGTAGTTACATTGCATGAGCAATTCAACTGTGAATTCATCATTTAGTACCATTTTTTAAGACTTTAAAAAAGCAACCCTTTCTGCTAATTACAGAAATGTTTGTGGAAACATTCCTCTGATACTTCTATGGCAGTGGTTCTCACCATATAGGTCACGACCCCTTTGGCAGACCTCTAGCTCCAAAAATATTTATATTATGATTCATAATGTTAGAAAAATTACAGTTATAAAGTAGCTATGAAAATAATTTTATGGCTGGGAGTCACCACAGCACGAAGAACTGTATTTAAAGGGTCACAGCATTAAGAAGGTTGAGAACCACTGTTCTATGGCATTCTTTTCATTAAACATTTTTGAAAGAGCATACTCATATAATCATGATAAATCAGATATTAAAAACTGACCGTTTGTTTTCTAAGACAGTGCAGACATGAATATGCTTTGTTGGGGAATGCTCTTGTAGAATATAAATATTCAATTATGTCTGAATTTCCTTTGTAAGATAAAGGGCTAAGTTTACATTTTCTTCAAAGCTGATACTGTTATACAACATAGAAACACAGAAATGGAACTCTGGTATTGACATCCAAGCTGGGCTACCTCTCTTTAGCAAACATATCCAATTCCTTCCACAGATGTTAGCACTGGCTTCAGTCCCGGCTGTGGAAGACAACACTCCACCCTCCAGTAGGCTCACTCTGGTTTAGAATTAACAATCTCCCTGGCTTCATACAAGTCCTTTTTGAGTCCCTTGGCCAAAAAGAGAAAGCTAAATGCTTCGGCTGCTACTAGTACCAATTTCCAAAGCGTGTAATTTGACTACAGAGATATAAAGAGGTTTTTTTTTAATAGCAGCTAAAAATCTGACATGTTCTGCACAAATTACAAAGCCTTAACAAGACTCTGCATGCCTTTCTCCTTTGCTGATTTATCCCTAATGCAACTTTTTGAGGTCAGACAATGCCTTCACGATTAAACGCTAATAACTTGAACATCTAGTCATTATTTCATGGCCATGCTTTGGCTTTCCGTTAGTGATATCTCCAGACTGGTTTTAGATGCTTTCCCCTTGGAAGAATCTGTTCGTTATAGTAGTTAGCAACCACTCAGTTAGCAAAGAGCCCCTAAGACAAGGTAGGGAACGAGTTAATGGAGTAACAAATCAGTTGTTAAGCTAAATGGTCAGTTTGCACAGTACGCTGTTATTGCTTTATTGAACCCAACTTAAAGATTTACAGCAGTTACATTTTATTCCAGGTACAAGATGCACAAATGAAATACAGGAGGATGCAGGTTTGCTTTGTGCCGCTTTCATTAAGGACCCAATTGCACGGCCAAGTCAGTTAGAATATATCTCGTTCTGTGTGACAGCCAATTTTCCACCAAGATTGGAAACTCTTGGAGCTTTTTAATCCTTGATCTCACTCTGAGAGTGCAAGAGATGAGAGTTAGAGCATTTTTAAAATTGTTTAAACCAAAGCTTCAATAGTAAAAAGCACTTGTCCCTGACTCCTGAACAATGGAACTTTCGGGAAGAATGGAACATGTCTGTGATGCTGCGTTTCCTTTGATCAGAAAACTGCCTAGGAAATACTTGTTGCCAAAAATAGAAAAGCATTTTTCTCTGGTGAATTTTTGCAGAGAAAATATGTTGTGTTGTAAATGCATTTGTTACCGAAATAACCAGTGACAGCGCAAATCTGATTGGTTTACCACACACAGCTGATCGTGTTCTGACTCATTTAACAGGGGCTGTTTGTTTGCACTTTGGTTTGGGAGTTGAGATTCGTATTGTGTTTTGTGTTTTTGTTATTGTTGTTTGCTACATACAATTTCAAACCTTTCTCTGGACAACAGCTGGTACCAGTCCCTATGGGGTTCATATTCTTCCAAAGAAGACAGGTTTTCAAAACACGGTAACTATAATGAAGGAAGATACTTGCCAGTCATAGCAAGAAATCTTTCAATAAAATTGCTCAAGAAGAATGGCAGTGTGGACACAACTGCCGTTGTAAATGATTGCACGTTTGTTCTTTGGAGAACTGTCAAAATCAATCAGGTTCACTGCGGAAAGAAAGCTACGTACTTCACAGAACGCAGATGAAACGCCTTCTGTAAACTCTCACAGCCTTGCTTGTTGCTTCTCAGTTTCTCCTAGGATACCTTCCTATTAGGCAGAGGAACAAGAGATTAAAGCTTAGAGTTTAACCATTGTGTACTTAGCATGCTCGCTCGGTGTCCCCACTCTATGTACAAAATACTTTTTAGAGTAGTCACAACAAAAGTGAGAAAGGCCAGAATAGCTGGGGTTGGAAATAATTGCTTGGTTCAGATCTATAAAAAGCTATTAAGTCAGTCCACAGAGGATGCTGTAGTTGGCTGCTTGGCACCTCAGCCCACCACTGTTTAATGTATTTATGTCTATAGTGCAGAATTGACTTTTAATTTCTTTAGTAACACTAAAATAACAAAAGATAAACTGTTAGACTGCATGTGTTGTGTGTGTCTGTGTGTGTGTGTGTGTGTGAGAGAGAGAGAGAGAGAGAGAGAGAGAGAGGGAGGTGGGGGAGTAAAGAGGTGTAATGGCATCTGGCATCTAACAGCTAGACTGATGATTTGCAAGGCTAGACTGATGATTTGCAAGGCTACAATTGAGAAATTGCAGATCTCATTGTTTTAGTGAGACAGGCTTTTCAGTGTTTTAGTGTCCCTAAATGCCTTAGACCTTGGGAAGATCGTTCAGTGGACTTGCAAAAGTAAAGAGAAAAAAAAATAATGACAATTTCTACTGTTAAGAAGGCAGCCACTCTGATGTGCCCTTAGAATTTTCGCTGTGAAACTGCCATCACCCACTGCAGCAGAAGGTTCCTCAGGATCTCTACATAGACTCTAAGCTCTTTGGAGGGAGACAGCTGTTTTCTTCCCTACAGCTGTAGGTGTGAACTCTGGCATCATGTCGGAAGACTGTATCCTGTGTGTTGGGAGAGACAATACCAGGGAATGTCAATAAGGAAGCGTCACCAGACATGGTACTTACAATCTGAAAGCACGCTCCAAGAAAGAGAGCAATGACTCTCATGAGCCAGATGCTTACACACACCGGAGTACCCCTCCCACCACCTTGAGCAAACCCTAGGAAGGAAAAGGCTATAATGAAAACGGACATCTATAATTAACTGAGTATTATCAATCTGAAGGCAGCGGTTGTCTCTCAGCATCCGCAGGAGACCAGCTCCATGATGCTTTGAACATTCCAACTTCTTCAGGCTGAAGTCTTTTATGCAAAATGACGCAGGATTTGAAACTGTGCATATATCCCTGTGCTCTTTCAAGCCATACCTAGATTATTTACAACACTTAATTCAAGGCAAATGCTACGTAAACAGAATGGTAAAAGGAAAGCCAGATACAATATGTTTCAAATATTTTTAATGCATGGTGGACTGAATTTGCTCATGCGGAGTCTGTGATTACAAAGGACCAGTTGCCAGCATCGTGACTTATTGGAGATAATAGACTCTATGGTCTGAATGTGAAATGGTCCCCAGGAAATTTGGACAACTGGTCTCCAGCTGACGGTAGTATTTGGCAAAGCTGTGGAGCCACTAGGACAGTGGCCTAGTTGGCAGAAGTGGGTCATTATGAGCAAATCTTGAAGGTGAGAGGCACTCTGAGGGCATTCTGTTTCCTGGGGTGTCGAAAGGGGAGATGCAGCAGCCACACGCTTCTGCTGGTGTGGAAAGAACAACCGGAGATGCCATGCCTTCTACAACACAATGGACTGATGTGGCCCGCACAAGCCAAAACAACCCTCTCCTTTCTTGCACTGCTTTTATCAGCTACTTGGTCGTAACAATATGAAGCTATCTAATACAGTAGGAAGTGCAAAAACTGTTGTCTCTCACTACAATTTTAAACTTTGAGAAATTCTCCTGTGAAGAATTATAGTTTAAAACTGTACCAAATATGGCTATGTAATAAACTATAAACATTAATTAAAAGTACTTGATTAGTTCAGGTCCATATAATTTTGACATTTATTTTTCCTAGGTTAATGATAGTCTTATACAGAAAACTATGACTGCAGAAGGTCCTTCTGGCCAGAGCCTAAATAAGGACTAACATCTCTCTACCCTTGCACTAGCCCACAACAGAACCCAGGGCAGAGACTGGCATCCAACTGGCATACAAAGACCTTTTTCCTCATTTCTTCATCATTGACTTCAGTGACGCACCCCATCCTCTTGGTCAGATGAGGGGCCCTAGAAGCAGATTACCAGTGGCTCAAGTCCTTAGAGTAGATGAAGAACTCTGTGAAGACCTAAAATTGCAAAGGAGATGAAACATAAAAAAAAAAGCCACAATTTTGATAAAGGAAGTAGAGGTGTCTGGTGAGCTTGAAGTCTCACAAAGTATAGAAAAACCTATCTTATTGATGAGCATAATGATGATGATGATGATGATGATGAAGGAGGAGGCAATGGAGAAAGAGAAGGATAATCAAACAGTACTGTGAACTTCCTAATAGAGTTCACACACAAGATTTTGAAAAGCTGATGTTAAATCCCAAGATGTTCCCTCCTTAATCCTCAGTATTCCAGTTTTAAATGCAAAATATCACAGCTTTACTTCTGAACACTATAGAGTCGTTATTCTAGAGACAGGCATCCCTGTATCCCCCTTGATTCCACTTTGAGACCCCTGTGCAGGCGCATTGATCTAAGCATTGGATCTGTTGCAAATATTTGCATGACATATGCTCCAAGATGCTGTCTTCAATCAAAAACTCATGATTGATGAATGAAGATTGCATTTGATTAAGAAATGATCTTGCTTGTTTCTTGCTAGTCCTGAGATATTGTTAGGTATTATCTAGCCCTCGAATCTTAAATTCAAAAGTGACTTCGCAAGAAAGAGAAATGGCTGCATCAAACCAGAAGGAGGCTGACTTGAAGTGGATTCTCACAAAACTTTCCATCAGACTGACCAAGTTTTCCAAGTTTTTGCAGGTACTGGACACAGAAAAGATGGATGGCATCTGATAACCAAGTGTTGTTTTTGAACAAGTTGGTCTCTAGTGTCACCATGAGTTTTTGGTTTATAAAGAACTGGCACAGAGAAGTCAGATATCTAGAGAAAGTGACCATGGCCAGCATGGGAACAACAGTCAGTAGCATGTTGTCACACTAGGTGACAGTGCCACTGAATTGCATCAACTCACTTCTCTATAGTCACAGGCCTGTTTTCAGAGCTGCTCTGATAGACAAGCATGCCTGTCACATACAAGAGCAGTTGGTCTCATCAAAATGACATTTGTCACAATCGAAGTCTGCTTTAGGCTACTAAAAACCCTGTGTATTATCACTTCCTTATAGAGAACACCTCATATTTTCTCTCCAGAACCACAACATATAGTTGCCCAACATGATGACAGATTTCATGCCCAGAATTGGAAGAAAGAAAACAATTGTACTTGCTTCTGAGTAGTTTCAAATGCACACCAAGGACATAGGTGAGCCTTCTGTTGCACAAGGATGCTGGTTACTTTGTTACTAGTATTTGAAGGCCACAAGCAGGGCACCTGCACTTTTAGCCATAGAAATTATTATTGATATAAATTATTTTCTCCTTAATTGACACACTGCACAATGTTCCCTAGAATCCAAGGAAATTTTGGAGTTTTCTAGTAACACAGCTATGAAACTTGAAAGTTCTTTCTGACTTTGTTATACACACACACACACACACACACACACACACACACACACACAGTCATTAGTTTTCAACCACAAAAATGAAAATACCAGAAGAAACCACCAGAAACAATCTTGAGTTTCAGAGAAAACAAAAACACTGTTTGGTAAGACTACTTTATTAAAGGTTCATAGTTAAATAATACTTTCTGAAATTTTTTAAATTTTCTGAATGTGTTTGTTAGTTTCCATTAATTCTTAAATAGATGAATCTCATGTCAAATACTGCAATAAAACTAAAAAAAGGAGATATAACTTCACCAGAAGAAAATCTCTGTGGAATGTTTACCTTGCTCGAAAGGTACCCTTTCCCTCACCCTGCCCTTTCTCAAGAATGGACCCCATAACACTGACACACTAACAGATAAGAGTAGGTGCCTCCTTGGGGTTTCATTGAAGTCTATGGACTCAAGATGTCATTCTGAATTCTTGTGCTCAACTGTACTCTCTCTCCATATCCCCATCCAACACAAGAAATGCAGTCATAAGCAACCATCACCAGGAATTAGGCAACAGTGCCATCTACATGAGAGAAGTTCTAAGGAAGTATAGTACAGATTTCACAGACTGAAGCAAAGACCTACCAAACAGTAGCTACCAGGGGTGATGTGAAAGACTGAAGAGAAACTAAATGAAAGCATCTCCTGGGCCAGCTGCATGGCTCAGCAGCTAAGGGAGCTTGCTGCCAAGCTCAGCGACGGTGACCTGAATTCACATGGAGAGAACCTACACAAGCAAGTTGTCCTCTGATCTAACATATCATACACACACACGCTGCAGCCACATATACAAAATAAATAGATAAACATTTTAGTTTATCTAGAGAATCATTCTTTCTGATTCAATGGTCTTCTTCCTTAACCCTCAACTTAAAAAGATAGTGAAGAAAGTTCTTGGCTCTTCAGAGACTACAACCAATTGTCCCACCAAACCTCAGGGAGTAGCAGATCCTAGAACCCACCAAGATTTATGCAAAGTGTATCTAGCATCCATGGTGTATAAATAACTAGTAATTTGAGCAATCAGGAAGCAGAAACCTTTGTTTTATGAAAAAAGATGATTTGTGTGAAAGATAATTGTGTTGAAGAGAGTAAGAAAGGACCTTCAGTAAGAACTACAAAAAAATTGTGTCTTGGGGCTGGAGAGATGGCTCAGAGGTTAAGAGCATTGCCTGCTCTTCCAAAGGTCCTGAGTTCAATTCCCAGCAACCACATGGTGGCTCACAACCATCTGTAATGGGGTCTGGTGCCCTCTTCTGGCCTGCAGGCATACACACAGACAGAATAATGTATATGTAATAAATAAATAAATATTTAAAAAAAAATTGTGTCTTGATAAGTAACCCAGTGTTCTGTCTAATCACCAAAGGATTGCAGATTTACCCTTAAAACTCCCCAAAACGGCAGCAAACTTTACCTAAAGTAGGTCAATTCACACTTGATGGCCCTTGAGTCTTTCACATAGCAGGTTATTTGAAAATTTACTTGTTAATGTCTGCTGTAAGGCCCTGTTCCCTCATGTGTCTTATTGTATCAGATGCTTATCTTGTAAGTTTCTTGTCTTGAATTTGCATTTCTACAGGGTTTGTCTTAGAAATATTTTAGATTTTCTTCTATCAAAGCAATTTTACTTTTATAAGATACAACTTTCAATCTGTGCTTTTAGTAAGATATATACCCCATAAAGTCTTTTCTATTCTTAAAGCACTCCCTTTCACTATTAAGAATCATTATTATAGAGGAGCAAGATCCTCAGAAATATATTAAAATATTATGCATTTTTTGTTTTCTTTTGATTTTCTTGTTTTTTTGCCAGTACATGATTCAGGCAGTGCATGTTGGCCCTGATTTTGCTACATAGCAAAAGATGACCTTAAATTACTCATTCTCCTGCCTCCACTTCCCAAGTACTCTAAGTACAGATACCTGCAACCGCATTCGGGTTCATTCTTATTTGTGTGTATGTGTGTATGCCCTGTGTGTGCAGGGGTGTGAAGAAGTCAACAGAGGCATAGGATCATCTGGATCTGGACTTAGGCGGTTGTGAGCCACCTGATGTAGGTGCTGGGAACCAAGTGAGGTCCTCTGGAAGAACAGGCCGAGTTCATAACCACTGAACCCTCTCCCATACCCTCAACAAATTATAAATAATAATCACTTAAATGTTACCTGATAGATGCTGTGTTTTAAGTTACAAATAAGCGTTTTTGCCTGTTGGTTTTTCTCTATTCAAATACTCGTACAGAAATGTAATTGAGAAACAAGATTTATTGGCTCAAATTTCATAAAACAGATATATTAGTTTGCTCTTTTGTTATAAGGCAAGAATAAAAACCAGTAAAATATTTATGTCAAATATTTAGAAATGCTAAAATTAACTATTAAAAGCTAGGATGTTCTAACATAGCTAAACATGAATTACATTAATTGAAAAATAAGAATTCAGTACAATCATTCTCTCAAACTGCTCTTACAGTAAAGCAAGAAAACACAAAGAGAATACAAGTTTTCATTGAAAGTGGCTGAGAGTTAATCAGAAAAAAAAAACAGAATTATATGTGATTTTATTTAGGGGATAACATTGTGAGTATAGAAAGACAAATACTTCCAAATTCCCCTTAGATTGCAACCTACAAAGGTGAGCTCATAGGCAGAGAGCAGAAGAGCAGGCACTAAAGCAGAGGAAAACAGAGAGGTAGTGGGGAGATCCTGGGTGTCAGTCCCAGCAACCAGGATAATAAGTTCATGTGGTTTATCACCCAGAAGGGTCATTATGGTAAGACAATATTGTACTGTATAAATCAATATAACTAAGAGGCAAGATTATGGATGTTCTCATCACAAAAACATGGCAAGTGTTTGAGCTAACGGGGAAAATCTACAGCCGGAGATGATCATGACATAAAGTGTAGGTGCGACTCTGTACCCCAAGACAATGAACAGCCTGAGATGATCATGACATAAAGTGTAGGTGCGACTCTGTACCCCAAGACAATGAACAGCTATTGTTGATCATTTTGTATCATCATAAAAATTGAATACCTATCAAAGATAAATAAATTTAACATAGAATTAGTGAAAATACTCTTTTAAAAATATAAAGACCCAAATCTACCAAATAAGAAGAATTCAGAATACTCGAAAATACACAGATGATATTAACAATGTTGTCAAAGTGTCTTCCACTCTTGAATGTGTATAACTTGAACATTTTAATAATTACTAAGATTAAGATGTCTGCAATGCTTAAGTATCTATAGCATAAGAACAAAGCCAAGCAAAAGGATTGAACCAGTTATCCTTTTACTTAACTGGTTAACCTCGCTGCAAAATAAATAAATAAATCAGCACACCAAACAAACAAGCCATAAAACAGAGATACTAAGCAACTTTAAATATATGTTAAATATCTGCAAATAAAATATTAATAGTTTCGGAAATAGAGATGTTCTGACTGATAGCTTTATGATTAGTGACAACCAAGCAACTCATAAAAAGTAAAAATCACTTGAACTTTCATTATCATGACAAGAGCACTCTTGATGTTTTGGTAAATAACCCTCCATTTTCTCTCGAGATGAATGTGTGCATGTGGTCAAATGCAGGGAACTTTGTGGGAGAGGATACATGTGCATAATATGTTTCAGCTGAGAGCTTTATTCAAATACATTCACACACATTCATCCATGTCAATAATTATAGATCTACACTATTTGCAATGTCACAGATGATTCAATTATACTTATATGCTGTAATTCACTAAACCAGTTTAATGGGTACTTGGGTGGCTTCCAATTTGGTGTTATTATGAATAGTTCTATGATATACTTCTTGGGCATAAATCTCTCCCCATTTTGTGATTACATTCCAAAAGAAGGATTGTAGAATCATGCAGCAAACATATTTCATATTTCTATTACTAGATGTTCTCTCAGAAAATTTAAAGCTCTTTTTTTGTTCTATGAACTATATGGAAGAATGCTATGGCCCCACTCCCAAACGAGTTCAAAGTATGGTCAATTATTTAGCATTGAATAAATAATGATTTGATGGAAGGCCAGCCCCATACTAAGTTTGCTTGTCTCTTTTAATGTCCGTTTATTCAACAAGTAAGTGTAGGTGCTAGTATCTGGGCTAGGCACTGAGGATCAACAGAAAAGATGTGGAATGTGGCCTGAACATATATACATACATACATACATACACACACACATACATACATACACACACACACACATACATACATACATACATACACACACACACACACATACATACATACATACACAAATAAGTAAATAAATAAGCATATTAAGCCTAGTGTACCTGGAGAAACAGTTCAGTCAGCAAAGTGCTTGCATAGGAACCTGAGTTCAATCCCCAGAACCTATATAGAAAGCTAAACCTACTGGCACTGGGATAACTAGAAGCAGGCAGATCCCTAGCGATCACTGGTCAGAGCCTAGCCCAAAGCAAGCCTTGTGTCTCAGAGAGACTTTGTCTCAAAAATCAAAGTGGACAGCTCCTCAGGAATACCCAGGTTTGACCTCAGATCTCTCCTTGCACATATACTTACACACACATGAACGTGCACATGTGTGTGTGTGCATACACACACACATCTTGCATATTTAAAGAATTGATGCTTCTGTCTGTGGTTAAAATTATATATAAGGCAAAGGTGTATTCTGGATAGAGGAAATGGTGAGAGACATAGTGTGAGGCAGGAAAGACTTTTTGGTGTGTTCAAGGAAAGAAAAATGAGCATCACTAGACTCCAGCTGAATGAAAGAAGGCCTGAGGGGAGGGATAGAAGGAACAAAACATGCTCAGGTTTGGGAACCACAAAAGGGATTTTGAGTTGTACTAGCTCTGTGGAGAAACCCTGAGGGACTAAAACCTTGCTACAATCAGATGCAACTTTCTGTTGTCTTTTATCAATTCTGTGAAAATTTGATGCTGTCAACCTTGACTTAAGATGGGGAGTTCATAGTGAGGTAACTCGCTAATCAGGGAACAGAGCCTTGGATGAGAATGGGTGGAAACACAGATGAGAAGTGAGAAATCCACTTGGTGAGTCTTCGGGTGGACACCTTTCCATGCATGAGACAGCCATAGGGAAACACCTTACGGCCAGATGACGTAACTCTGGAGTACAATGAATCAAATGGCACATGCATTTGGGAGTCTTCAGTGTCGGATGGGGAATTCTGAAACTAGATAGGCCCTCCTAGGGAGTGGCAAAAGTTGAGAAGAAAGGCTTTTAAAACTGAAATTAAAGCAGACAGAGAAGAATTTAAACATATGGAAGTGAGGAAGACAGTTCAGTTGGGAAAGTGCTTGCTTTGCAAGCCTAAGAACCTGACCTCAAGGTCCCACCTAAGACCCATGAAAATACCCAGACTGTTGGTATCGCACACACTCCTGGGGCCTGGAGGGGGTTGCTCACTGGGCAGCCTAGCCTCTGTGCTAAACCTTAGAACCAGTGAGAGACCTTTTCTCAAGACTGAAGATGGGTGGCTCCTGAGTAAGGACACTGGAGCTGACCTCTGGCCTCCTCACTTATGTACACATGTACACACACACACACACACACACACACACACACACACATCAGAGAGCCTTTCAGTGAAAAACAATTCAATGATGTAACACAGAAGCATCAAAAGGAGATCAGTGGCCATCATGAATAGCCCAGGGACACTCTCCACATAAAGCAATACAACTGAGACACTTCATCTTCTAAGGTTGACCGCTTGTTTTCAACTCTGAATGCCTTGGAACTGTTGGGGGAATAGGAGGAGCGGACCACCTCCGTGGCATGGTGCAGTCTGAGCACGCAGAGAGAGGCAAGTGTGGAGCAGAGGGGAGCCACACCATGCCTGAAAGTCGACCTTGACAGTAAACTCTTCCGATAGTGTCTCCCCAAAGCAGCATATACCTTACAGTGACCGTCGGCATTCTGTGTGTGAAAACAAACCTATCTTTCCTACTGTAAAAGGAGGCAATGGTGCCACCAGGCATTTCAGCTCCATTGGAGCCTTCACTGGGATGGCCTTATCCTGTTAGGAATGTTACCGCTACTTTATACTATTTTCCCCTCTTGACATAGAATTGAGAAAGAAGAGTTCCAGGAGGGATGGTTGATAAGGAACATTAGCCTGCATTGTAATATGATGTAACTAGAGATGATGGTCCTCGTACAAACAGCTCTAGACATGGTAATACAACGAATTACAGCATTCCAGCCAAAACAACATTTAGATAATGATCAATTCCTATTACACCGGGTCAAATACAAGCTCCAAAGAATGGAAGATAAATTTATCTTTCAGTGGCCTGTGTAAATTCCTTCATCAAGGGAGGGGGGAATGAAATATCACTGAAAAAAATCAATATCATTATCGATTAATCAAGCCACTGTGATTTATTGGGTACTCACTCATTTGTTTGTTACAGTCATTTCATGCATTGCCTCTGGCTGTGATAAATGGTCTGGCCTCGGCTTTGGGAAGGAGGGGGACTTTTTAGCAACCTCCCCCTAGGTTGAGCCCTCTGGAGGCTGGCATATCTGCTCCCATGTTAAATGGAAGTCTGTAGACAGCTGGGAAGCATGGCCTAGAGATTACCAGCCTCAACTCATGTGAGAAGCCCCAACCGCAGAGTACACACTCGAGATTCTTCCAAAATGAAGCCCTAGCCAGGTCTTGAACGCATGTGTGATATTCAGGATGTGCATAATGCTGTCTAGGGGAGCAAGGATGATTCTTTTTCTTCACCAGTTAAAAGGTAAGCAATAGGGTGTAACCAGAAATCTTGGAAGTTCTGTTGGAGCCACCATTTCATACCTGGAAATAGAGATTTACTCTTGGGGTTCTCAGCCTCATTAATAATACTAATTAAGAAGAAACTCAAACAGAAGTTTGAGGACAATTCATGATACTCTCAAAGAAAAATTCCAGTACAGGCAAACTGTAAATCTCCCAGCTGCCTTAAGAAGGACAGGGAAGGTGAACTGGACAAGGGTTGGCTACGTGGTAATGAGTATAGAAAGAATAGGAAGGCCAAACCACCAAGGAGTTCAAAAACATACTTAGGGTCGGGCTGGCATCAGGAAGGAAGGGAAATAATTACACCTAAGTAAAAAGCTCTGAAAGGCTCTGGAAAGGACCAAAGACTCTCCTGTAGGCAAATCAGTGCCACCTGCCGTGCTGGGAGATTTGGACTTACTTGTTCCCAAGGCTGGATTATTCTGTCCAGTTTGTTCCCTCTTCTACTCAGATGGAAAAGCAATGGCAAATCACTGCAAGAGCAAACATCATAAACAAAATACAGAGAAGCTCATGGCCAAGAAAAGAAAGGAAATGGAGAAGACAATTCATTAGAAATTCATTTAGGGTCCAGTTGATTTGTGTGTTTTTGTTATCATCTAATTTGTAATTTCTGTTTTAGAAACATATTCATGCTGTGCAAATTTCTGATCGCCCTTGATGTAGAGAAACTGATGGGGAAAGTATGATGGGTTTGATTTTTATATCAAATCACCAATAAGTGTTAAAATGAATGTTCCTACTGTATATTTCAAAAAATATAAATAAACTCTGAAAGGCAGAAGGGCCCAGCCAACCCACATGGCAGCTCGAGGGGCTGCACCAGAGGGTGGGAATTACCGGAAGGAAACGTGTATTATCATGATGCGAATCATCTTCTAAGAGTGGTCCCGTAGTCAGGTCATTGACCTGCCCAACAAAATTAACTCTTGTAGGAGGAAACGAAGGTATGTCACCACCTAGAAGGAAATCCCCTCTCTACTATAATATAAGGAAACTTACTATCGTGGATCAGATTTATGGCCTCCGAATGTGTCTGGTGTTTTCTGTATTAGCTATTGTTCATATTGTCATTAGAAGACCAGTAGCCTGATTTCTAAAGCTGCTTGATAAAAAAAATTAAAAAAAAACAAGAAAATAAGTCACACATCTTTATTTCTGTTGCCAGGTTTTTCAAGCTGCACTCATTGGCTACATGCCTCCTTTCTTCTGAAGGAAAACTCTTGCAAGTTACAATTGTTGATCAGAAGTGTTCTGTGATCTCTGCCTTGAGTGCGTGTAGAAACAAACATAGCAATGAGAAAGTGAAAGTCCAGATGCCCAAATGCTAGAGCTGACCTGGTCAAGCACACCAAGGGCACCATGGCACTTCTCTGCAACCAAACCTGGAACTTTTCCTCTGCTAAACTTCAAGTCACTACTTTTTCCTTTCAGGTAAAGGGTAGGAACAAATAAGGACATGCTGTTTCTTCCCTCGTTTGGTTGCCTTTCTATATCTTGGCCCACCAAATTCGCATCCCTGGGTGGTACCCAGAAGAGTGATGAAAGTGATGTGCTACAAGGGAGTCCCTGTAGATGTCTCTTGTCTACAATTGTACTGTCCTTGGGCTGAGTAAATAGCTGTTACAAGAGTCTATTCCTGAGTGGGTATATATACTTCCAAATGCTTTCCATTCTCAGTTCCTGAGCACCCCTAGAAATGTTTTCGCTGTTTTTTGTAGTTGGGGTTTCTTTTGCTGTGAAGAAAAACCAAGACCTAAAGCAACTTGTAGGGAAATTGCTCATCTCACTTAAAATTCTCTATCAGAGTCCACAGTCCAGGTAGACTGGAGCTCTAGCTCAAGTCAGGAAATGATGCGGAAGCCATGGAGCTGTGTTGTAGACTTGCTTGTTTTCCATGACTGGCTAAGTCTATTTTCCCATAACATCCAGGACTCCAGTCACGGAATAACACCACCCACAGTGAACTGGACCTTCCCATATTGATTATCAATCAAGGAAATGTTCCACAAGCCAATTTAGTAAAGGAATTTTCCTCCTAAATGACTCTCGCTTGTGTCAAGTTGATATAAAACTAGACAGCACCACTATTTTTTTCTGTCACTCCCAAACTGGCCTTTTTGGACAGGACCCAGATGTATGTCCCCTCACTTAACCTTTCTCATGGAGTAAGACCCACAACAAGCTCTTCAGTTTCTTTCATTTACTTCCTTGGCTAGGGGTACAAGCCTATATAAATACTGCATCTAAGGTAAACAGCCACCCTTGATCTTGTAAACACTCCTGGGCTCAAACTCAGTTCTACAACTGCCTGCTTGACTGCTCCTTCAGCTCACACCTCCAGTCACTTCCTGCAGTCAGAGTTACCAAAGTCATAATCCACCCGAGCTTTCTTGAACCGATTCCTGGCTCCAGACTTCTGTGTTTTGCAACCACAGACACCTCTTTCAAAATTTAGGGGGGGGGGGCGGGATCTTCTCTAAGACACTCTCAGTTGGCTTAAGAGAAGAGCTTCTGTTGTCACACAGGAGACACATCTCTAACATCCCCCAACGAGTAGCCAGCTTAGTTTAAAGAGCATCTTGCTTTCCCGTATTGCCCTGGGCAACGCAATGGCGGCGTAAACTATCTTCCTGCAGTTTATGCACTCAAGTTGGGTTCAGCTAAGTGAGAAGCTTTCATCCGGTCTCTATGATGGAGATTCAGACTTTCATATTCTGCAAGATGCAGGCCAAGTATCTTTCTGTGCCTCACCCACAATCTCTTTCTAAGCAAGCCTCCCTGTACCTGACATTGTTCACCCTGATTTCTAATCATCTATTGGAGGCCAAAGGTAAGATTTGAGGCCTGTGAACCTAACTTGTCTCCATATACACTATAGATGACCATGAAGACATTAAGATGCCCCACCACTGATTGCAAAGAGAGAGCACTGGCTGAAGTTGGTCCAGAGGAAACTTGTCCCTAGAACATAATGAAGAGACAGAATAGTTACATAAGACACAATGAGATACCTTCAGCTAGATCTTCATAAACAATTTCTCTTCCCTAGACTAAAAATTCTCAGTTTTTTCCATTTTACATCACCCTTTGTCTCAGTAGAAGCTTTGAAAAAATGCCTCTGCTAACCAATCTTTTGCTGAAGCAGCTGGTAAAATAACTCCATTATTACTAAAGTGACACGTGGGTTTCTGGAACTAGCTTGCCAGTTCCTTTACATTTCTATCCTCGTCAAAGGCAGGAGTATTTCTTGGATCCATTTTCTTTCCAGAGATGTGAATCCTTTAGCCACCCAGGCCCAGATTCACACTAGCTTCGGTTAGAGACATCCCCTGTAGCAACTCAAATCCCCGAGCTGCAGCTTTCCAGACATCCCTGTGAAAAATTGCAACTTCTCTTCTGGGCTTGCGGCCAAACCCCCATATTTCATGACCTTGCCCCTTCAACCCTGAACATCTGCTCCTGCTTTGGGATTGTTTCTACGGGGAAGATTGCTCAAATCCTGCCAATCAGCAACCACGATTTCTTGGTCCTCCCAAGCTGTTTGCTTCTGCAAAGGAAAGGCTCCACGCTGCTCTGTAACTTCCTACGTTGGCTTGGGTTTCATGTGGCCTCTCTAAGACCATCACACTCACCTCTCAAATCCACTTAGACATTATTTGGGCGTGTGGACCTTTTTAGGAAGCACTAACAGAACAACAGAATTATCTGAAATGGAAATATGCTACAATACTTCAGGCCACAAACAAATAGGGATGACCTCAGTTTTATATATGAGGTTATAGGGAGAATAATAAAGAATAAAGAGTTGGTTTCATTCCATATGCTTTATCTGCAGCCTGATGAATCATGTTCCTCCAACCAACATGCACATAGGTAGATGCCATAGTGATCCCAACATCCTGCTCTAGATGGCAGGGCAGAAAGCAAGGACCTCAAGAGATCCCCCTGCTGTGATCCACACACTGCAATCTACACAGAAAAGGAAAATGTCCCCTGTGAAAGAGCATTGTAAAATACTGAAAGTAAACTTAAAGTTAAAATACAGAGGACCGCAGAGATTTGATTTTTAAGTGGCACTGTTCATTGAGAGCCTCTGGATGGAAATACATCCTAGAATAAAAGGAGTGTATGTGTGGGCGGCAGCCCATGGTGTTTGCCAGTGTATTTAATCCAGTCTCTGCTGCTTGTTTTTCCCATACAGAGATTTCTTGACTATCCCCCATGGCCAGACTCTTCCTTATTTTTTCCTATATTTTCCTCCCTTTATGTACCTATCATGGTTCTTCTTGCCACATCAAAGTTCCTGTCATACTTGGCTGTAATTATTCATTCAGTACAGTGCACTTGACTCCATAGTGAACATTTGGCTCAGGAACCATATTTGTACTGGCTGCTGCTTTGCTCCCAGTCCTTCCTGACGAATGCCACAGGAACAAAACTATTTGATGAATGAGTGAGAGAAAGAACTGACCAAACCAAATGATCTGGTCACCATCGTAAACTTTCAAGGTGTTTGAAACAAATGTCGACGACAATCATTTGGATTTGATGTTACACAAGCAAATAGTTTGCCATTCAATTGATATCATCACACTCAAGTGTTGGATATTTAAATTCAAACATACCATCAAATAAAATAAACAAGCAAAACAAAGAGCTCGTGTGAACGCATGCCAACTGTGCCTGCATCCAATCTACAAATATTCAATTTGCTCACTAGCAGGGCTTCTTAGACATTTTCCACTTACAATATCTTTCTGTCCAAATCTTATGATGCAAACCCAGGTACATAAAGATAAGTCCACAAATCAAAAATCTACTGACAGCAAATCATAAGTCAATTTATTTAAAACAATTCCAGTAGACCTAAGTATACCAACTGTTTATGCTAATGAAATGAACACAATTGTTTATCTTGGCAGAAGAGTAAAATCTTGTTTGACTATTTGGTGCTGCAGGATACAAAGTTTCTTCAGAATTTTTTGATGGTTGATTGATATTTGATTTTATTATCATTAATACTGAAAACACAAACACTAAGTGCAAATACCTATAGAAAATGTTTAAGGTCATTTCAGAAACTGTTTGGAAATCTGCCCTAATCTTAGGTCAGAATTCATTACATGAATATTTTATGAAACTCCAGTCAGTAACTCAAATAGAAAATTTTTAAATCATTCAAACATGATCCAACCAAAAATATTTACAACTTTGATAACCAAACATTGAGAAAAGCATTAAAATTGCTGTTTACAGATTAGCTTGTATAATAAGTCATTATACATCTATACAAGGAAAAGCTTTGAATGTTCAACCAAATTCCTAACATGCAATAAATCTGAGCTGAGGTAATCAGGCACCATTCATTAGTGTGAGGATGTGTGAAGTACGTAGTACTAATATACATTCAGAACCAGGGCTGGAGTAAGAAAAATCACAAGAAACGACATGACGTGGGCAAACACTGGCACAAACACCTGTAGTTTATGGAGCATTTGATTTGAATTGATTTTTTAGCACTGTGTATTCCCAACATTTTTTACTACTCCCAGGTTTACATGCCCCACATCCCAGCATCTGGAGTCATAACCCACATCTAACTCTGTGACAACTAGAACCTCTAATCATTTGACTTACATTAGTCCTTTCCCTACAAAAGTTTCAACCTACTTGATGTTTAAAATAGACTCTAGCAAGATCCAAATGTGATGACTAGGTTGAAAACCATAAGCGTTCTCCTAATGAGAGTTGTCTCCTGAATATTTTATTACACTTCTGGAAAAGAGCACCTCCTTGTATTTTGCTTTTACACATTCAAAAAGGTAATAATTAATATTGACAGCCCCATGCAGTGTGAAAAAAAAAAGGAGAACCTTTATGGATTCTGAAAGTCTTGGCATGTCACAGAGGTAGAAATACAGCGTACGGTCATTGACACAGTCACCTCCCAGAGCAAAAATAAAAAACAAAAGGAAAGAAAGCAAACAAAAGTCACTAAACAAAAGAGAAATGCACTTCTTTCCATGCCCGTGCCTCCCCAGGCTTCTTGCAGGAGAGCTGGAGACAGCTTTGCTCTGGAGCGTCTGCATGCTGGTCTAATTTGAAATCCTATCAGACTGAAAAGTGACAGGTACCACCAGTGTTAATTAGAATTAATTTTATGAAAACATATTTTCCTCCCCCCTTTCGGGATTCAGAAAGGAATGACTTTCCTTTGGTGGATTACTTGATAAATGACCTAAACCAGTAACTTCATAACATCATCATCACCTAAGGAATCCTGTGCTGTTGTAAGGGGCATCCTGCAAAGGCGTTCACTCTCCTGCTTCCAGACATGAGTTGACCATTTCTTCAGGTCTCTAAGCCAGAGGCCACTGACATTCTTCAGCCAAAGAAAATGTCAAACATAGTTTAAACGAAAAACTTAAAGATAAAACATGACTATCCTTCTCTCAAGTTTTCTTTATTGCATTTCTGCATTAATCTTTCCTGAGGGTCTCAGACCATCGGAAAAGGTTCCTTCCCCAAAATTACTATTCCCAAAGAAGTGCTGTAAAAATCTCTTCAACACCCCTGTAAAGTTATGTCTGTGGGTATAAGCCATTTGTGCAAAACACTGAAAGAGCCCATCAACCATCTTGATATATTGGATTACCTGCCCATAACACCTCTCTTACTTGGATGCAAGATTCTTAACTCATTGCAAGACCCTGCACAAATAGACCACACTGTTCAGCAAATAAATAGGCCAGTGAGTAACACTAAAATTCTGCTAACAAGTGTGTTCCTTCCCACTCATTTTAGTGAAATATACAGTGAAGATCTGTGGGGTTCATGCATTAGCCTACAAGTTGGCAGACATACTTCCTATTGCCATATGGGGCAGTCTTCCAAAGGCAACCTTAATTTATTTGAACAGATTTGTGTCATTGTCCCTCTTAGGAAAAGGAGCCAGAAAAAAAATACTACTTTTGTTCAAATATATTCCCTTCCCTCAGCCAGGCTTGAAATTGACTAAAACACTGATCATTGGTCTTTAAGGATTAAAACATTGCTATCCAAGAAAGTGATCAGTAACACAGCTAACACAGTGACAGAGACTACTTACAGTAATTAATAAGCCTTTGTCACCAATTAGTACATTATTGGAAAGTAGAATCCAAAGAAAGAAACATTAGTCTGGGATGTGGGAAGAACCAAAGACGATGAGGCCCCAGGGTAGAAATGAACAAGGGATTTGGTAGTAACAACACCTAGCAGCGCCAGGAACAAACCTAAGGAAGACATGCTAATAGTCATTATAGATGAGGACCCATGATCATTAGCATTCTTCAGACCTTCTCCTAATAATATTTTTACTTCCAAAATGCCTGATCTTCTGTGGGAGGGGAGGTGTGTACACACCCACACGCACACACAAACTCACTCACACACACATACATAATTAACATTGGTATAGAAAAAACTCACAAAAATCCTTAAGAAACAGGTCATAGCATCACATGTGGGCATGCTACGAAGAAAGCCTCCTAAGGATTTGGTGACTAAGCAATACCTCTGTCATGTTTATGGACTTGGCTGCTAATTCTGTTGCTGACATAATAATAGTTCCATATCCATGAAGCAGGGTACCGGCTATGAAATGTGAGATTAAGGCAGAGCCAATATCCATATGTGCCAGAAGGCCTGAGTCTACCAACTCCCCTATTGAAAGTAGTTCATCTTCTGCCATTCAAAATTCAGGACTACACATCCAACTGGTCCAACCCAATTCACACTCACAGGCTAGAGAAAATATCAGTTTTTAACTTCTGGCAACTCTAAACAGAAGAGCAAAATGCAGATTGAATGAACCTTTCAATAATATGTCATACACCAGATAAACAAGATACTAAAAAAGAAAATAGAAATTTTATATTTTTAGAACAAAACATCCACATTTACTTCTCATTAAAGAATTTTACATCAAAACCAGCAGAAATACAGTGTTCTATATCATTTAAAGAGAGCCAGTAAGATGGGGGTATGTGAATAAAAAGCACTTGCCACAAAAGTTCAATGACCTGAGATCAATTTCCAGGTTCCACAGATGAAGGAGAGAAGCAATTACCAAGTGTTGTCTTCTGATCTTGGCACACATGCTGTGGCATGCACACACCTGTGTTGGTTTAGATGAAAATTACTCACATACGCTCATATACTTGAATGCTTGATGCCTTGACAGTAGAACTGTCTTGAGAAAGATTATGAGGTGTGGCCTCGTTGGAAGAACTGTCACTGAGGGTGGACTTCGAGGTGTCAGAAACCCAGTAAGACCAGTTTCAGATTTCAGTTTCTCATTTTCTCTCTCTCTCTCTCTCTCTCTCTCTCTCTCTCTCTCTCTCTCTCTCTCTCTCTCTCTCTCTCTCGGATCATGTGTAAGCTCCCAGCTACTGACAGCTTGAGTGCCAAGTCTGCCTTCCCCACCATGCTCCCCACCATGCTCCCCACCATGCTAATCATGAACTCACCCTCTAAAACTGTAGCAAGTCTCCAATGAACTCTCTTCTATAAGCTGCCTTGGTCATAGTGTCTCTTCATAGCAGCAGAAAAATTACTGCTCACCAGGCAGAACTCACAGACCACATCACAGGCAGACTCATACACCGTAACAATAGACAAAAAGAAACCACTGCTTTCTTTGGCAGCACATATTATAAAACTGAAATTTTACAGAGACAACTAGCGCAATATGCAGATTTTTATATTTTTCAGAATAAAAAATGTATTCACCTATAAAAATAAATCAATTATTTAATTCTGAAAAAATGCAATGAGATAAAAATGTTTGTGTACTGTAAAGGAATAAATATACTAATATAACCTGGAAAACAGTTTGGCAATAGCTGGTAACACTTTTTAAATTCTTCTTTATTTCATTCGGCAATCCTGTCCTAGGAGCCTATTCCAAAAGAAGAAACATTACTTCCACTCTAAAAGCAGAAATGTTGGCAATGGGAGAGAATGACTGTGATTGTGAAGTACGGGAGGCGGAGAATAAGTAGTCTCTAACTAAAGAGGAACCGATAGAAACCTGGTGTCATCTAGGCCATAGGCCTCTGCAGTGAAAACTAGAAGATATTCAAGTTCAAGTTAAATAAAAGGATAAAAATGCATGTAAAGCATGAAAGTAATTTTTTTAATTCATAAACTTCATGCCGCAAAGAGAAAGTACCAGAAGAAAGCGCTAAAAGTCTGAATCTCTGCTAAAGGGAAATGCAAGATAAATAAATTTTCATCTTTTTTTTAGTTTTTCCTATACTTCTAAATATGATATAGAAAGACACATTCCTTTTAGAATCACTAAATTTAAACCAAAAAATTGTCACTTAATTAAATGGAAATCATCCTTTAAGGAATTAAATGTTTCCCCTCTGCCTTTATTGCTGGAAATGTGTACATTTCTTTCTGACTGAAGAGTTTAATTGCAGCTCACAATTGGAACTCAATGTGCTTTGCTTCCCAGCAGCGTGGTTTTTAAGATGGGATGGGATGAGCTGAGACATGGCAGAAACACTGTCAAGTTTACACCTGTGCATCTTCAGCCCTCAGAACACCGAGCCCCCTCTCAGTCCCCTCAGTGTGTGGCTCTCCTCACATCGCAGAGTATTCTTCTCAACAGACATGCTTGGATTTTATATTTTTCAGCACTCTGAAAATAGCAGAGAGTCTTTGAGGAAAGGGGAACAGAATGGTGCAGATTCTTCATTGATAGGGAAAGTATTTCCACTTACGATGAAACTACCATGAAAATATGAATCCATGCAATGTCACATTTATTTAAAAAATCTCTTTGTGATGACAAATCTTGGTTACCAACTTGATTACATCTGTACTCAACGAAAATAAAAGCAGCTGGCCGTATATATGTGCGGTTCTCTTGAGTGGATCATTTGAGGTAGGAAGACCCATTCTAAATATGGCCATCCTTTTTGCCACTAACTCACACAAAAGAACATGCAGGAAAAGAGCTTTTACTTTTTGTCTCTTTGCCCTCACTCTCCTAGGCAAGTTCATTTGTTTTGTCACCGAGGCATTCCTCCCCTGGTATTAGAACCTACGTCTTTAGGAGTCCAGCATAGGCTCAAGTCTAGAAGTTCTCTAGGAATTACCTGGGATTACAACAGCAGATTGGGACGGCTGAGACATCCATCCTCATGGATTGAATGAGTGCTAGATTCTTTGCCTTTCCATCAGGAGACAGTCATTGTTGGACTACCCAAACCACAGCCTGTAAACTGCTCTAATAAATCCATATGTGTGTATAATATACATGAATCAAATATATATTCATTTACAAACATATACATACACACACACACACACACACACACACACATATATATATATATGTACTTTCCATCAGTTAGTTCTGTTCCTTTAGAGAACCTTGCCTAATACACTGTTTAATTTTGTTGTATTTATTCTTCCATCTTGTCTTCTGAGACAAGAACATGGAGTAACCAGAGCTGTCATAAAGACTAAGATCCAAAATGACAAGGAGTATTTCTCTGTACAAGATGCATGCTAGCAGCAGCAGAAGCATTTTCCATTTTGAAGACTTTCCACTCCGTTCATCTTGCAATCACAGGATCCTGTGCCCCGTTCCTATGTCCTCTACAACATCAGACTAGGTTGCCCACACACACCTGCTTCTCATGGGCTCACACCCCACAACTGATCAGGCAAACTCCACCTCACTCCTCTACCCATCCAAGTTCCTGTTGCAGTCCGCACTGCCCCTCCCCCCAACCAATTATAAGCAAACCTTGGTGTTCAGCTGCATCTTTGTTATATCTAAAGTCTTCCCTGAGCTCTTTCCAGACCTTATCTAGGTTTTGGCCTCTTATCGTTAATTTGATGCCAATTAGTTCACATATCTAAAAGCAACATGAGAATTACAAATTAAATGGCATCCCAATTAGCTTCATCTCTTCTTGCTACACTTCTTTTAAGACCCCCTCCTCATTATATCCCAGAGATGCCTGGCACTGGAGGTGGCTCAGTTCCAAAAGACACAAGAGACTCTGTCATAGCCTCGGGACAAGCTGGACAAGCTTCCTCTCAACTTTAGGCTCTGCATCGGTTCTGCCCCAAGTGCTGTTTGTGCCAAGTCTAAGAAATTTGTCAACTTCATCTGACAAGTTGCCTTTCATAAAAGCTGAGATTCTGTTCTCCGGGTTTGGTGTTACGCATGTAAGGCAAACCACGAAGCCTTCAAATTTTTCACTGTTTCATTTTCTTTTACTCTTGAATTAAACCATCACAGCTTATTGATCAGCATTGCTCTAACCGCTTATGAACAATCGTAACTAGATATTGGTACACTAATGGAACACAAACCATGGGGTAGACGCATTGGAACAAAAGCAGCTTTTCCTCATCGTGTGGATTTTACCTCAATAATAAGCCTCTGTGCATCAAATTGATTAGATTTCTTGTAAAAGAATAGCTGCCGTTGCAAATCCAAAATAATAGATGGTTGACATGTGACACTAATAGTAGCCAATAAAACAGCTAGAGGAAAATTTTCCCAAATGCTTTGTAAATTGATTATCTATAATACCCTGTGATAAATTGACCCATAATGTCATTTGATGGCTATTTATTTAGGCAGAAATTCAGTCTGGGAATTTGAGAAACAAAATCCCAGCACCGTGAAGATGATGGGAATATATTTCACCATCTTCCAGAATGGCAAGCATTAGCAAGGTTTAAATAAGCTTTGTTTTGGTCTATGTGCTTAAAATCAGACTTTTACTGACATCACTTTGGACAAGTGATAAAACAATTGTGTGTAGAAGCTTGATGGGATTTTTAGTTGCATCTCAAATCTGATTCTATGGAGGAGCAAGAAAATAAGGAAGTGGGAGGGTAAGGGAAGGAGAGCGAGAGAAAAGAAGAAAGGAAGGGAGGGAAGGAGGGAGAAGGGAGGGGGTTAATGGAGGAGAGATGGAGAAATCAATCAAAGGAGGGGAGAAAAAATTAAGTTTCCAATTCCTCTATTTCTTTAACAGCATTGACGTTGGACAGATAGCCAGGTCAAAACGAATAACCCACAAGTTCTTCTTTGTGGTTAACTTAGTGTCCCATCATTACCAAAACTAGTTGATTCTTTCTTCTTGTTGTTTCTTCACGTGTTCTTTATGTGCCCTCAACCAGCAGATAATCTGAGTCAATGTCTTCTTTCTCTGTACTGTTTCCCTCTAGCACATGACCACTGTGCCTTAAGCCTTCTTCTCCAACCTGGCATGAACCGACGGTGCATTCTCATTCTAGTGACTGTTTTTCTAGTCATAATGCTTTGGTGGGTGTCTGTTACTAAAAATAGCAATTTTCAAAATGTTTCTCTGCTGTTTTTTTTTATTGATTTTTATTGAGCTCTACATTTTTCTCTGCTTTCCTCCCTGCCTCTCCCCTCCCCTTTAACCCTCTCCCAAGGTCCCCATGCTCCCAATTTACTCAGGAGATCTTGTCTTTTTCTACTTCCCATGTAGATTAGATCTATGTAAATCTCTCTTAGTGTCCTCATTGTTGTCTAAGTTCTCTGGGATTGTGGTTTGTAGGCTGGTTTTCTTTGCTTTATATTTAAAACCTACTTATGAGTGAGTACATGTGATAATTGTCTTTCTGTGTCTGGGTTACCTCACTCAGAATAATGTTTCCTAGCTCCATCTATTTTCCTGCAAAATTCAAGATGTTATTTTTTTTTCTGCTGTGTAGCACTCCTTTGTGTAAATGTACCACATTTTCTTTATCCATTCTTCGGGTGAGGGGCATTTAGGTTGTTTCCAGGTTCTGGCTGTTATATATATGCACCGTACAAACTGAAGCATAACACTCGGAACTTGGTTGTAGTATTCTGCTCTTTACATGGTTCCTTGCTGTAAAGGTTTGCCACTCTTATTGGTTTAACAAAATGCTGATTGGCTAGAAGCCAGGCAGGAGGTATAGGCAGGGCAATCAGGCTAGGAGAATTTTTGGAAGAGGAAAAGCGGAGACACAGTTGTCATCCAGAAGCAGAGGAAATAAGATGAGAATGCCTTACTGAAAAAAGGTTCAAGCCACATGGCTAAATATCGATAAGAATTAGGAGTTAATTTAAGTTGTAAGAGGTAGTTAGTAATAAGCCTAAACAATAGACCAAACAGTTTATAATTAATATAAGCTTCTGTTTGTTTATTTGGAACTGAATGGCTGTGGGACCAGGCCATTCAGAGATTTCCATCTACAGTCCCTTGCCTATAACTTCTGAAAAAAGGAAAAGTTATCTCTCTTCTCTTTGCTCCTATCTTATTTTACTCAGATAAGATCCATTGCCTTTTGTTATATATTGACTAAACTGAACTGCCAGACAACAGTCCCCACCTCCGCACACTGGGACCACTAAACAGTTTAAGAGGCAAGAGATGCTAAAGCAGAACCTGAAGAAAGACGCTTAAAAGAAATCCCACACTAGCTCATAATTGAGAATAATAGAGGATTATTTATTTAGGGGTAGACTCACAAATCAGAATCCTCTGCTGGAATGGAGAACAGCAACCGAATCCCACAGCTGGAAAAGAGGCTGGACGAGCTTTACATCAGCATAAATAGCAGAAGAGGCCATGCCCTCTTAAAGGGCTACTGGTGGTAGGAATTCCTACAGCAAAGACCAAAGCCTAAATACACGTCCACATGCCAGAAGTTGATCCGGGTTAAACAACCAGGAACTGAAGTGTAATGGTTATTTGGGGATAAGTTGCTATTTGTTCCTTTGTCTATTTTCTTGTTTGTTTGAGGACAAGGTCTCATGGTATAGACCGTGATAATCTTGTGCTCATTGCAAAAACCAGAATAAACTTGAATTCTCCTCCTTGAGCCTCCCAGGTGCTGGAATTGGAGACATATGATAATTAAGCCTAGTAAATAATGATTTTTAAGAAGTTCAAAACTCATCTCACCAAGAATAGGCACAGATGAGATATATTCAAATCTATTGTACTTTTATTTTTCTCTGGGTCTTTTGCATATCTTATAAATATCCTTTAATGATCTTGCTTTCATTTTTATTCTCCTAAATAGGCTAGATTATTGGCTGCATGTTTCTGTAACACATCTATTGATTACTCTTTACTGCTTTTTTTTTTTACAGACAACTCTTACACACTGCTGGTGGGAAGGTAAACCAGTCTATCCACAAGAAAATCAGTGTGTAAGTCCCTCAAAAACCTAAAAGTAGATCTACCTTATGATCAGCTATATCATTTCTATATTTACTGGGAGGATGCGGAGTCAGTATAATGCAGACATGCTTGAATATCAGTGTTTATTTGTTTATTGCCACACTTTTCACATTACCTAAGCTATGGAACTAAGCCAGATTTCTGTCAAGAGAGAAATAATGTGAGTGTGTGTGTGTGTGTGTGTGTGTGAGAGAGAGAGAGAGAGAGAGAGAGAGAGAGAGAGACAGAGAGAGAGACAGAGAGAGAGAGAGAGACAGAGACAGAGAGAGAGAGAGAGAGAGAGAGAGAGAGAGAGAGAGAGAGAGAAGAAATATATAGCAAGAAAGTAGAAGAAAGGGAGAATATACACAAAGGACATTATATTCCTGTAGGAAGAAGCCCTTATGAAACCTAGTACCAGGTACAAAGACTTTACAGTAATTCAAAAAACTATAGTCTTAACTAAGAAGACAGTCTTCAATGATTCCCATTTCCTGATACATTGCAGAATGCCCTTCTATTGCACGTGCACTATACCCTGTGAGTTGCCGCTAACAGTACCAATAGCAAGCACAATGAGATGCCATTCCATGAGTCCATTCTTAAAGACTGTGACTTTCACCCCCTAGTAACTTCTCTCTATTGCTCTCTCAGTTCGGGTATTTTGAGGAAGTAAGACACTTGCTGTGATAAATAAGATATTGAATAGATGGCAAGAACTGACAGTAGCCTCAGGCTAAACAGCAGCAAAGGACTGAAGCCCTAGCACAAACAACCCTTGAGAGAGTCTGAATGCTGCAGTTACCTAAGGAGTAAATGTCGAAATGGATCTGTTGGAAATCAAGCCTTCAGGAAAGACCACGGCTTGGCCTGACGCCTTGACTTTTAGCCTTGTGAGAGACCCTGAATCACAGTGGCTTTAAAACTATGACTAGAGTCCTCGTCCACAGACACTATGAGACCAAAATGTTTTTAAGTTTATGTGGTAACTTATTGCACACAAGTACATAATCACATATTACCCGACCTGCTTACCTATATACCTTCCTCAAGACAGACTCTAAATGGTAAAACTAGGCCAATATAAAAGTCAACACCTAGTATGCTAATTGGCAGTCTGATTAAAAAAATGACTGACTTTACTGGGCCAATTTTCTAGTTGTTGCAGAAAGTAAATATCATTTGCCTTTCTCCATGGAGCTGAATTATACATACAGTTTATACCAACCTTTCATACGAGAGGCAGTGTTTGGACCTCTGCTTGTGTCTCCTGTCACTTACATTTCCTTTATTGTTCTAGAAGAAACACCTTCATGTTATCTTAATTTTTTGCACCTAAACAAAGGGGTATGTAAATCAGAATGATAAACAAAAGAAAATGTAGATTTACTTTTGAATAATGATGCCAAAATAAATAAATGTTGCTTCTATAATTAATATATTTATCCTAATGATAAAAGGCTAGAGATGTCATCCATGTCACTTAAAATGCTTTAAGCAGGAAATTACACAAAAATGAAACTCACTTGGTTCTTACCAAGAATGTATTATATATTAATAATTCTGTTGACTTTAAGATTAGAGCTTTAAGTAGATGATCAAGAGTCAATTCTTTTCCCACCTTATAATCTCTTGTTCTCAGGGATCTCTACCCTGTAACAATATGGCTGCTGGTGTGCCAGATATGACATCCTGACACAAGAACATCCAATAGAAGGAAAGTATCTCTTCAGGGTATCTCTTTTTAGTGGAAAAGAGGAGATACATAACATACTTCTATTTGCATCCTTATGAACAAAGCTAAATCTTGCAATATGTCATGAATTAAACTGTGTAAAGCAGACTAGAACAATATGATTGCTAGGAGAAGGGCTGAACACCTGAATAAAAGCAAAGCCGCAATATGTTCATTTACAGCCACAAAAGATGACAAGGAAGAACATGTGATAGACTGACTGCAGTAATGCAGTTATGTGGCTTCAGCCTAAGAGATAACTCCTGTTACATAAATGATTTGAGACTGCAATTAAAGCCTAACAAAGTAGAATAGAAACTATCATTCACCTACACAATCATCCATTTTCCAATAATCCCCCTTAAACTCTGCAACTGTAGCAACCTCACCCTAACCTGGGGATTTTGGTTTCCAGTTACTCCATTCTAAGGTATGGCACAATATTATGGCCTTAAAAATCAGCTCTTGAAACATGGTGTGAATGGAGTCATGAGAATTCATAAAGTAGTAACCAACTAAGAAACATTTATGTTTTATTAAAAGGCCTGCAGTACAGGAGAATGACTTTCCTTTTATTCCATGTACCTTTTGTTGCATGGGCTTCTACAGGTTAAAACAAAAGAACAGGGCAGCCCCTGGAAACCAATGTCACAGCTGAAAGGCTCTGGAGGAAGCACAGCCTGGGATCAGATAAGGAGCCAAGTTCATTAACTTGTCTCATTGACACACAGAAGAAATAGATCATGGTTGTTAAGAGTGTGAGATCTGGGGTCAAACTTAGCTTGAGTCTGGACCCCACATCTTATTTGGGATGCTTGATGAACCAAAAGGTCTCCATCTAAAAATGAGGATCATCGAGCAGACCTCACAGGGTTGTTGCAAAAATTCACTGAGAGAGTGTTCATGAGCTACTTATCAATATTGCTGTCCACCACCATCACTACGTAAACTGTTCTTTGTAGCACTTCTCAACCCCATCTGGTCAACTGATGCCCTCTTTCTTCCTGAGCTGAGCTGTGAGGTAAGGCTGACAGCTAGACTCCCCATGTGTGTGGAGCGGTGGGATGGCTGAAAAAGGTTCCAGAAGTATTGCCCAACTTCAGACTGGGTTCCAATCAAACCCCTTCTCTCCTTCAGGTCAGGAGAAAAGGCTATTCAACATGGCCCCTTGGGGAACAAACTGTTTACGTAGTTCCCCCATTCAATCTTCTCTAGAGGGCTCAGGCAACTTTACTGACTGTCATTGTGGTTTGTCCTGCCAACTGAGGCTCTGCATATTTACCCAGCCTTGTTCTCCTGGTTCTCATAAAGCTGAAAACAGTGTTAAAATTCAGAATATATTTCATCCCATGATTCCTTGAACAAATGTGAATAACCTCATAGAAGACTGAGTAAGGCATAAAGACAAAGATTCAAAGAGGCATTTATTTCTTTAGTTTTTATTCGGATTTACAATTGGCTTTTTATACTTGATGGATGTGCCCTGGTGAATCACCTTTACTCTACTTTAAAGGAATCTAAATTCATTCTCAGCCCCCTCATGATTGCAAAGTCAACCTGTTAAATTGTTTTTCCCCATCACAATCACAGGGTTCTGATCCTAGCCACCTACTTAGTAAGCTGTGAGGGGTGTGCAGCCAGGCTCATGTTATTCAGGGGACATAATCTCCAGACTAGATACAAGGTGACATTTTCTGGTATATCTTTTCTATTTTCATTCTATTGTTCTGTTTTTGTTGTGATCCCAACACAATTTCCCTATTATCTTTAATAAGGCTGTGTTCAGATGTTTGGGTGTAAGAGATTGATCACCACCCATTTCCTGAAGTGGAAAGTAATTTTGCTTGTAAATACAGAAAGAACCACAGTAGCTTGGCATTCCATTAAAAATTATCCTCCTTACTGTCGGATTGGAGCAAAAGACCTAAATTTTCTTAGGCATTACGTACTAAATTGGCAGAGTAGCAAAATTTAGAAGAATGGAAAATGAGAACCCAATGGAGCTCAAACGAAAATAAGAGATTCTATCCCCCCTCTCCAGGGTCAGTGAGTTCACACAGTTGGGAAGACCTACTGGAAGCATTTGTGTGATAGACAAACCTAAAGATGGAGAACTATCTTGCATTTAAACAGTACTTCCTCCTGTTCTCTTTATTTAACAGAAAGTCACAATCACTTGGATAAGTTTTAGCCGAACCCTTAAGTTCACAAAAGGGTAAAGAGTTTACCTTACATTACAGGGGGTAACAAAAGATGAGTATTTATCCCCCCACGAGACAAAGCAAGAAAAACGTTGGCAGCTGAAGCACCTCTTACCGGAGAGACAGCAGCAGTGAAAGAGAAAGCCATGTGGCCAGAGCTGTGTGAGTTAGGTCCCTAATACGTGGGAGCCTAGACTTTATTATTCCGACTGACATAACTGTATGACGGAATTGAGTACACACTGTGATTTAAACTCCCTTTTCATATGAAGTCTTATCAATTGTTCACCTGAATTTATCATACTACCTGCGTGATTCATGTCTAGTATGCACCTTCAGGCTGCAAAAATCAAGAATTTTAAGTAGAAAAACCCTTTGGGCTTCTTTAGTTTTTTTTCATACCAAACTCTACACACTTCAGAGAGAAGCCCTGCCCTGAGCTTTTAACCCTTTTGTCTGCCATATTTCTATCACTATTTAAGGCAAATTCAGGAATAATTGGTGAAATTACTGTCCTTCAGATCCTAAGGAGCCAATAGCAAAGAGAGTTTCAAACCTGCTTCCAGAGAAAGTGCCCTAGTTTGAATCAGTGAAAATTGATGTTTCACTCAAATTTTTCCCTAATTTCTTCATTTTCCCTCCTAATATTTATTTGAGTATACCATTTGAAAATACCACAAATGATATTCTGCTTGTTGTATCCCCATTTCCTTACCTCGGAGCTTTATCAGGAAAGGGTTGGGATGTCTTATACTTTATAATTTTGCATAATCCATTTTTTCAAAATGTGCATTTTATGTGTTCATAGACCTAATTTAGATTGTTGACAGCTATAACCAATGCAAAAGATACAGAAGGATGGGATGAAACATCTTCCTTGAGATTGCTCTGAATAGAACATGTGTGCTTTGTCTTAGAGCACCCCCTAGTCTAGAAAGTCTGAAGAAGAATCAATGAGCAAATTTGATTATAATTTAAACAAAACCATTAGGTGTAGACCTTACTAATTCTCTGCATATATACTTCTAATCTCTGTCTTCAGAAATGCTTTTCCATATATAATTAAGTTACAAAATAGAATAAAGTAATCCTTAGAACACTGTTGATAGTAGGAACATCAGTCCAATTCTGACTGTCAAAAAGTCAACATGTTGAGTTGTCAGTTTAGTAGAAACCAGAGGAAAGCCAATGGGTGAACCATTTTCTTTTTTATTTACTTCTGTCTTTCAGGTCCTGAATTCTGTTTCCTGTAGAAGAAATAACCATGTAATGAAAATCAAGTCTTTATAGTTTATGTATTTGTATTCCCAGGACTCAAAAAAGTAATTCACCACTTAACACCACCTGCAATGCCACCACGTTACTTAGTTTGATACATAACTCAGATGATTATTGCTCTTATCATGCTAGAATTGTGTTTTAATAATTTTTCTTACATATTAACTTCATACATTAATTCTTTCCTGCTGTCCCAGACCACAATAATGTAGACAAAATCATGTAGAATACGAATTATATATAATTGCTCAGAGATTTCAGAAAATGACAATTGTTTTGAATAATGTCGGGTTTCTTTCTTGCATGTGGCATGTCTGTGGCTTGCCTAAATCTCAGAATTCTTCATTTTGTGTTAAAGGCCATCTCAACATCTATTTGCCTCAGGGTTACCACTTATGTGTTTTATATTTGGAACAATTTGAAATCTTGTAATGGCTTTAATTACTTAATGGTACATTGTGAGAGACTAGGATGCAGCAAGAGGTGCAGGAAGAGCTAAAGAAATACACCAGACCCGGCCCTGGCACTCGTGGACCTCACATTGTACAGATGGGAAAACAGATAGCAAAGAAGTAAACAAAGAAGCAAGCCAATTTTCAGGAGATAGCAAGTGTTGCATAGAAACAAAAACAGAAGCAGTGCAGACTGGGAGAAATGCTTGGGGCTGGGTAGAAAACCTAAGGGCTGAGTGATGTAGACGCTGGTACTTTGCTCCTAGATATCCAGCCTCTGTAACAGTGTTAATATTTCTGCCCTAGAAGATAAGCACAGTTAGTAAATCAAACACATATTTCACAAAATAAAGAAATAGTCCCCACATTAATTCCAAATCATACTTGCTTAACTTAGGACTGAATTATACTATTAATGTCAAAAGGGTTGGCAGGATGGGCTGACAGATAGGGGGAGGGATGCTGCCAACCCTGATGACCCACGTTTGATCCCCAAGACTCACATGGAGGAAGGAGGGAACCAGTTCTCTCACATTATCTCACATTATCACAGCATATATACATTCAGCAAATACATATACATACATGAAATTTGAAATATAAAAGGAAAAAATCCTATATAATCACCTCTACAATAAAACAACCAACCTAAACTGGTTAAGAGCAAACTACAAAGAAATACATAAAATATAATTTGTTTGTTTCTCTTTGATACATAGAAAGTATAAATGAAAAAGACAAAACAGTGGGATTCTAACCACCAAAAGAGAATAACATATTATAGATTCTTTAAGTAAAGCAAAACTTATGTATCAAGAAATATTGTTTCATGTTCAAAAATGAAAATTAAGACATCATGAAATGAGTTTCTGCTATAAAAAAAAACAGCAGCCATTCAAGAATGACTGGTGTGAGCTCAGAAAATGTGGTGCTCAGAACTAAAAATAGTGGGGTGGCCTGAGGCAGCCTGTGGAAGGCCAGATCCCAACATTCAACAGAAGCCATGAAGGTCCTTATATCACCTCAGCAAGACCATTTCTCTTAAGAATTTCAATAGAGGCAAAATAGCATAAATACTTCAAAGTTTATACAGAATTATGCATTAAATAAAACATAGAAATTAACCTATATCCCCAATATTAAAGAAATAATATAAAGAAGACAAGAAAATAATTATATACCAAGTTGACAAAATATATGGTCACTAAAGTTTATATAAGAATTTTCAAAGGCCAAGTGTGGAGTTCATATTACTAATAGCAGCACTTGATAGGCTGAGATAGAAAAAATATCAATTCAGGACCAGCCTGGGCTACATAATGAGACCTCTCCTCAGAAAGGGAAAATAAAAGTCTTGTAGAAACCTGGGAACATTAAAAAGTAATGGTTTAGAACACAACTACGGAAATCAAATGAACCAGATCAAGAACTTAACTCTGTCTTTGTCACATATAAACTAGGTGAACTAAATTCTCTCAACTATAAGAGGGAAATAATAGGATAACACTGAATGTTACTCACCAAAAGCCCATGCACAGCGGCATATCTAACCACTACATCTACAGATGGTGTTCGCTGTTTACAGGTCCGTAATTGTCATCCTTTTACTTTGTAACTTTCACTTGTAACCCCAAATCAATTTCCCTGGTGTCCTCAAAGTCGTTTGAGACCATGTGCCGAGCAACAAAAATATGAAGACTCATCTTACTTATTCCAGCTCTTGTGCAGGGGATGGGGGGGTAGAAGTGCTATGGACAATCGTAGTACTGTGAGGGCACTAAGGACGGTGGATGGTGTCCTTGCTCCAATAGCAGCATCTGCTGGGAGAACAACCTCTGGTAAATCAAGGCAAGCCACTAGGTTCTGAACTTTGTTTTCTCATAAGTAAAATAAACAGAACAGAAGCTGCAAAAGGAATTGACTTTAAGAATTAAGATTATAATTTATGTGAAGCATAAGCATATGGGTTGTTATATTTCCTTTATATGGATGCTTCAGCATTTACTTATTCAGCATTTGAAGGAATACTATAGACCATATATATAACGAATAATAAGAATCAGCCACATCAGATTGAAACATTTGGTTCCCACAAAATTCCTCAAATCAACACTGAGCTACAAAATTGGAGCAGTAGAGACCTCTCCATGGGTCGGGCATTCATGAATATGGCAAAGCAGTCACTTGATTCTGATTTCTAGAAACTTAGAGACAGAAGACACTCGGTTTGTGGTGAAAGGGAATGCCACCCATGTGAAGGCCCAAAAATGTGAGCCTTATTTCCACCTTGACCAAAGGTAAGAGAGTTGGAACTTAACTTTATTCTTTCAAGGTTGTTGTGTTTCTACCTCAAACAAAGGTCCCACCTAGATTTAGCTCAGAGAGTTCTGCTCTCTCAAGGTTATTATCAACAGGTGTGGCTAATAGCCAGCCCTTGTATTTCAGGAATAGAGTAGATGTGTTTCTATCTCAAACAAAAGTCTTAGGATCCAACTAAGGTTCCATTTCCTTTAAGGAGATAACATTGGACTCCACCCAGGGAGTACTTTGCCTACAGAATGTTTTGGTCTAGGGTATGAGCGTGACTTGTTTTGTCCTGTCAACAAACTGTTTAACTATGGATGTTGTCTGCAATCTCCAACTGGTCTATTCATTTCCTTATATCATATTAATGCAGTTTTTATCTTACTCCTGCCTCTTAGGGTTAAGTAATTTGAAATTAAACACAGGTGATTTCAGTATTCACTGGAACTCCCTCCCAATACTAGTCTATGTTTTTCTCTCTTATTATTTTCACATCTTTGTATTCTTTATTAATATTTCTAAATTGTAATGCCTCTACCCTGGTAAATGGTATTTTTGTCAAGGCTGGTCCGTGACACACCTGCCTATAGCTGTTTCTCAGGGAACAGGACTAGTTGACTAATAGTAAAAATGTCTAGACATATTCAGTTATGATTGATGTTACCCTGCTTCTACTGGCATGCTAGGCTGATGTGGGATAATGCTTTTGTATACTGTGAAGAGATTTTTCACTTGTATTGGTTTAATAAAATGCTGATTGACCAGTGACCAGGCAGAAAATATAAGCAAGACAACTAGGCTAGGAGAATTCTGGGAAGAGGAAAGGAAGAGACACAGTTGCCAGAGAGACACAGAGGAAAAAAAATGAGAATGCCTCACTGAGAAAAGATAGCAAGTCACCTAACTAAACATCGATAAGAATTATGAGTTTGGCCTATTAGCTCAGACTTCCTATTAACTAGCTCTTACAACTTATTCTTATCTGTGTCTAACCATGTGGCTTGGTACCTTTTCTCAGTGCAGCTTCTTGCTTCCTCTGCATCTGACTGGTGACTGACTCTCTGCGTTTCCTCTTCCCAGAATTCTCCTAATTTAGTTGTACTACCTAAACTTCCTGCCTGGCTATTGGTCAATCAGCATTTTATTAAACCAATATGTGTGACAAATCTTTACATTAATCATATATTCTTTAGTGTGTTTATTTGGGACTGAATGACTGTGGGACCGGGTGGGACAGAAACTTCCATCTACAAATGACATCTGAACATTTGGCAAGAAACAGCAAGAACAGGGTAACATGCAGCTTTTTGGTAACCATCTTTACTCTGGTAGGCTCTGTTTGCTGACTGCAAGCAGATGCAGCTCCTTTAGTAGAGACTTCCTGACTCAGCACTAGCAGCAATAACCTCACAGCTCTTTTAAAAGACTCTGCCACCAAATACTTGAATAGTGTTTATGAGCAGCTGGAATCAGGCTTCTTGGTAGTGGCATGGGCATAGAAACTCGACAGAGTTGTGGCAATAAATTTGGTTCTTGCCAGTACCTCTGCCACAAAGCTAGACTCTCAAAAAGCTAACAAGATGTTCTTTAACCCTAGCCTTGTTTCTTAGCAGATTAAAGACTCGTGTGGTCAGAAAAAGATAGAGATATACCTTAAAGGAAGATTCAGATGAAAAAAACTTCTAAATAGTTCACAGTGTGTTTTAAAATGTATGTAAGCTTGGGAGAGAAAAGAAAAAGAATAGAGAAGGTCCTTTTAAAAAGTAATAGAGTAGCAGAGTGTGGTGGTGCATGCTTTAATCCTAGGACTTTGGAGGCAGAGGCAAGCAGATCTCTGTGAGTTCAAGACCAGCCTGGTCTACAGAGTGAAATCCAGGAAAGCCAAAGATACACAGAGACACCTGTCTCAAAAAAAAACAAAAAGCAAAATGTTGTAAGGTGGTTGCTTGTTGGTTTTCAGCTGCCCAGACTCCCAAAATAACCACACAGAAACTGTATTAATTAAATCAGTGCTTGGCCTATTAGTTCTACCTTCTTATTGGCTAGCTTTTACATCTCAATTTAACCCATTTCTGTTAATTTGTGTATAGATCCGAGGTTGTGACTTACTGGGTTAAGTTCTGGAGTCTGTCTCCGGCAGGGCTACATGGCATCTCCTCGACTATACCTTCCTGCTCCCATCATTCAATTTAGTTACCTCCCCCACCTAAGTTCTGCCCTATCAACAGGCCAAGGCAGTTTCTTTATTCACCAATGGTATTCACAGCATACAGAGGGTAATCTCACATCACCTCCTCTTTCCTATTTAAATGAAAAGGAAGGTTTCAATGTTAACATAGTAAAATTACATATAACAAAACAGGTATCAAGCCATAATTACAGTTACAATATTTATATCAACTTTATTTATTCATGATAAATAAGAAAAACTATAACTATAACTACATATTCTTCAACTCCATCAAAGACTCCAGAAGGATATAATATTACCTAAGTAACTAGAAAGTACATTGTAAGCAAATTCCAAAACTTTAGAATTGACAGAGACATCTCACTGCCTAGACAGTCACCCAAAGTTCTTCTGTATCACTGGGGCATCTATCTTTAGCCTATAGGCCCATAGTATCCAGCAGACTTTTCCATGATGCAGGAAATTCAAAGACAGTTCTACCTACATTGGCAGTCTCATAGTCATTTTCTTCTGTGTCTTGCAGAATGTCTAGCAGACTCTTTCTATTCTTTCATGAAGCAGGAACCCCAAAGGATCATCTCACCTTTAGGCAAGTTCAGCAGTCATTTCTCTGTAGATCCTGCATGTTCAGTTCACATAGCACACCATTAAGCAGTCCAGGCAAGAGCAGTTTCTTTCCCAAATAGCTAACTAACTCTATAAGGAGCCCATTTGATGCCCATCTTCCTCTAGAAGTAGATTGATGGTACCAGGAGCAGGTGCGTCTCATTGTCATGAAAAGTCTTAAATTCTTAAAACACTTTAAATACTAATATTCTGTAGTCTTTTCAAATTTTTCAAATATTTGAAGAATCCCTATCCATCTGAAATACATCTCCATACATCTAGAAAATCTAACTAACATGACCACATGCTTGACTATTATAGATGGCTCTCTGTTAACCTATATTTCTTAATTACACATTACATTTTTAAATGAGCTATACAATCACAATACCTTAATCAAGAGCAGAAATACATATATACAAGATAACAAAATTGAACTTAAATTTGTATCAATAAACCAAGATCCATACCCATGCAAATCTCTATAGCAATAAAAAAAGAGTATAAAAATAAAGTTGAGGTCAGTAGGTGAGTGCAAAGGGACTGGAGTCCCTTTGTTCAGATAGCCGGCCTGCAGCAAGCTAAGACTGCAGGCAGGGGCACCTCTGACCAGCGAGGGGCTCTGATCCTGTGGAGGGGTAAGTGTATTGTTCCTGACCGCCACACAAGGCCAGTTAGGGAACACACAATATTCCCGCCATCCTTATCTCCCTGGCTACTCCAAAGGGGCAGCTTCCCCCAGCTAATCCCTCTCTCCTGCAATGCCATCCCAGCTTTCTGCCTGGAACCCATACCCTCCCCTCTCCTTTTTTCGGGGCTTAAATTCCTCCATCTCAGCCGGGGTGGGCACCGCGGGCCAGGTCAGTAGGTGAGTGCAAAGGGACTGGAGTCCCTTTGTTCAGATAGCCGGCCTGCAGCAAGCTAAGACTGCAGGCAGGGGCACCTCTGACCAGCGAGGGGCTCTGATCCTGTGGAGGGGTAAGTGTATTGTTCCTGACCGCCACACAAGGCCTGTTAGGGAACACACAATATTCCCGCCACCCTTATCTCCCTGACTACTCCAAAGGGGCAGCTTCCCCCAGCTAATCCCTCTCTCCTGCAATGCCATCCCAGCTTTCTGCCTGGAACCCATACCCTCCCCTCTCCTTTTTTCGGGGCTTAAATTCCTCCATCTCAGCCGGGGTGGGCACCGCGGGCCAGCTTAGGCGGTGAGTGCAAAGGTACTGGAGTCCCTTTGTTCAGATAGCCGGCCTGCAGCAAGCCAAGACTGCAGGCAGGGGCACCTCTGACCAGCGAAGGGCTCTGATCCTGTGGAGGGGTAAGTGTATTGTTCCTGACTGCCACACAAGGCCTGTTAGGGAACACACAATATTCCCGCCACCCTTATCTCCCTGACTACTCCAAAGGGGCAGCTTCCCCCAGCTAATCCCTTTCTCCTGCAATGCCATCCCAGCTTTCTGCCTGGAACCCATACCCTCCCCTCTCCTTTTTTCGGGGCTTAAATTCCTCCATCTCAGCCGGGGTGGGCACCGCGGGACGTACAGGCGGTGAGTGCAAAGGGACGGAAATCCCTTTGTTCTAATAGCCTGCCTGCAGCAAGCTAAGGCTGCAGGCAAAGTGATTCCTGGATAGCAAGGGGCACTAATCCAGTAGCAAAAGACCCAGCGGAGGGAAGAGCCATTGGAGAGCATCTGAAGGAAGAGATGGGCAGGCCCCACGGCAAGAATTCCTCCAACAATCTGAAAAACAACACGAAAACACCAGATCTCAGCGATCTTATGACAGAAGGACTTGAACACCCTATACCGGAAGAAGTGGAAAACAGTGTCATTATAAAAGCAATAGAGTCTCTTAAACAGGGTATGAATAACTCACTTAAAGAAATAGAAGAGAAATATAACAAAAAGATGGAAGAAATGAGTAAAGAAATGGAAGACAAATATAACAAAAAGTTTGAAGAAATAAGTAAATTCGTAAATGATACCCTGGGAAACCAAGAAAAAACAATCAAACAGGTAATGGAATCAGTTCAAGAATTGAAAACTGAAATGGAGGCAGTGAAGAAAACACAAACCGAGGACCGGCTGGATATGGAAAATCTAGGTAAACAAACAGAGACTCCAGGAACAAGCATAACCAATAGAATACAAGAGATAGAAGAACGAATCTCAGATTATGAAGACACCATAGAGAAAATAAATGCCCTGACCAAAGAAAACAGCAAATCCAACAAATTCTCATCACAAAACATTCAGGAAATATGGGACATAATAAAAAAAACCAAACCTAAGAATAATAGGAGTAGAAGAAGGAGAAGAATTGCAGACCAAAGGTCCAGAAAATATACTCAACAAAATTATAGAAGAAAACTTTCCCATCCTAAAGAGTGATATTCCTATGAAGGTGCAAGAAGCATACAGAACACCGAATAGACTGGATCAGAAAAAAACATCCCCTCGCCATATAATAATCAAAACACAAAGCATTCAGATTAAAGAAAGGATATTAAGAACTGCAAAGGAAAAAGGTCAAGTAACCTATAAAGGTAAACCTATCAGACTTACACCAGACTTCTCTATAGAAACCATGAAAGCCAGAAGGTCCTGGATAGAGGTACTGCAGAAACTAAGGGACCATGGATGCAAGCCCAGATTAATATACCCAGCCAAACTTTCATTCACTATCAACGGAGAAAACAAAATATTCCAGGATAAAAACAAATTTAAACAATACGTAACTACTAATCCAGCCTTACAGAGAATATTAGAAGGAAATCCCAAGGAATCCAACATTGCCAACACTGACTACAATAACTCAGACATCTAGCGACCCTTCACTAGCACAACTCAAAGAAGGAAAACACATACACTCTACTACCCCCCTCCAAAAAAATGACTCGAGTCAACAACCACTGGTCATTAATATCTCTTAATATCAATGGACTCAATTCACCTATAAAGAGGCACAGACTTAGAGATTGGATACGAAAACAGGATCCAACATTCTGCTGTTTACAAGAAACACACCTCAACCACAAAGACAGACACCTACTCAGAGTAAAGGGTTGGGAAAAGGTTTTCCAAGCAAATGGACCTAAGAAACAAGCGGGTGTGGCCATTCTAATATCTAACAAAATCGACTTCAAACTAAAATCAATCAGAAGAGATGGAGATGGACATTTCATACTCATAACAGGAACAACTCATCAGGAAGAAGTCTCAATCCTGAATATCTATGCCCCTAATATAAAGGCACCCACTTATGTAAAAGAAACTCTTCTAGAACTCAAGGCAGTCATCAAACCACACACGCTAATAGTAGGAGACTTCAACACTCCTCTCTCACCAATGGACAGGTCAATCAGACAGAAACCAAACAGAGAATTAAGAGATTTATTGGAGGTATTGAATCAAATGGACTTAACAGACATCTATAGAACACTCAACCCAAATAGGAAAGAATATACCTTCTTCTCTGCAGTTCATGGAACCTTCTCGAAGATTGACCACATACTCGGTAACAAAGCAAACTTCCACAGATACAAAAAAATATTAGTAACCACCTGTGTCTTGTCAGATCACCATGGATTAAAATTAGAATTCAACAACAATGCTAACCCCAGGAAGTCAACAAACTCATGGAAGTTGAACAGTCAACTACTAAATCACCCCTGGGTCAAGGACGAAATTAAGAAAGAAATTAAAGACTTCCTTGAATTTAATGAAAACAAAGACACAACAAACTCAAACCTATGGGACACTATGAAAGCAGTGCTAAGAGGAAAGTTCATAGCAATAGGTGCCCAAATAAAGAAAACGGAGAAAGCACACATTGGAGACCTAACAGCACACTTGAAAGCTCTAGAAAAAAAAGAAGCTGATTCACCCAGGAGGAGTAGAAGACTGGAAATAATCAAACTGAGGGCTGAAATCAACAAAATAGAAACAGAGAAAACAATCCAAAGAATCAATGAATCAAAAAGCTGGTTCTTGGAGAAAATCAACAAGATTGACAAACCCCTATCCAAACTAATCAAACAGCAGAGAGAGAACGTGCAAATTAATAGGATCAGAAATGAAAAGGGGGACATAACCACAGACACAGAGGAAATTCAGAGAATCATTAGATCTTACTATGAAAGTTTGTATGCCACAAAGTTGGAAAATGTAAAAGAAATGGACATTTTTTTTAGATAAGTACCATATACCAAAGTTGAACCAAGAACAGGTGAACAATCTAAATAGACCTGTTAGTCGCGAAGAATTAGAAGCTGTTATCAAAAATCTCCCTAGCAAAAAAAGCCCAGGACCAGATGGTTTCAATGCAGAATTCTACCAGAACTTCCAGGAAGAGCTAATACCTATACTCCTTAACGTATTCCACAATATAGAAACAGAAGAGTCATTGCCTAACTCCTTTTATGAAGCTACAGTTACCCTAATAACAAAACCACACAAAGACACAACCAAGAAAGAGAATTACAGGCCAATCTCACTCATGAACATCGACGCGAAAATTCTCAATAAAATACTGGCAAACCGTATCCAAGAGCACATTAGAAAAATTATCCATTATGATCAAGTCGGCTTCATTCCAGAGATGCAGGGCTGGTTCAACATTCACAAATCTATCAATGTAATCCATCATATAAATAAACTGAAAGAAAAAAACCATATGATCATCTCACTAGATGCTGAAAAAGCATTTGACAAAATTCAACACCCATTTATGATAAAGGTGTTGGAGAGACTGGGGATACAAGGATCATACCTAAATATAATAAAAGCAATATACAGCAAGCCGACAGCTAACATCAAACTGAATGGAGAGAAACTCAAAGCCTTTCCACTAAAATCAGGAACGCGACAAGGCTGTCCACTCTCTCCATACCTCTTCAATATAGTGCTTGAAGTTCTAGCAATAGCAATAAGACAACATAAGGGGATCACGGGGATTCGAATTGGAAAGGATGAAGTTAAACTTTCGTTATTTGCTGACGATATGATAGTGTACATAAGCGACCCCAAAAACTCTACCAAAGAACTCCTACAGCTGATAAACACCTTTAGTAACGTGGCAGGATACAAGATCAACTCCAAAAAATCAGTGGCCCTCCTATACACAAAGGATAAAGAAGCAGAGAGGGAAATCAGAGAAGCATCACCTTTCATGATAGCCACAAATAGCATAAAATATCTTGGGGTTACTCTAACCAAGGAAGTGAAAGACCTATTTGACAAAAACGTTAAGTCTTTGAAGAAAGAAATTGAGGAGGATACCAGAAAATGGAAAGACCTCCCCTGCTCTTGGATTGGGAGAATCAACATAGTAAAAATGGCAATTCTGCTAAAAGCAATCTATAGATTCAATGCAATCCCCATCAAAATCCCATCAAACTTCTTCACAGACCTTGAGAGAACAATAATCAAGTTTATATGGCAAAACAAAAAAAACCCAGGATAGCCAAAACAATCTTATACAATAAAGGAACTTCAGGAGGCATTACCATCCCTGACTTCAAACTCTATTATAGAGCTACAGTATTGAAAACAGCTTGGTATTGGCATAAGAACAGAGAAATCGACCTTTGGAATCGAATAGAAGACCCGGATATTAACCCACAAACCTATGAACACCTAATTTTTGACAAGGGAGCTAAAGGTATACAATGGAAGAAGGAAAGCATCTTTAACAAATGGTGCTGGCATAACTGGATGTCAACCTGTAAAAAAATGAAAGTAGATCCATATCTATCACCATGCACAAAAATCAAGTCCAAATGGATTAAAGACATCAACATTAATCCGTCCACTTTGAACCTGATAGAAGAGAAAGTGGGAAGTAGTCTACAAGATATAGGCACAGGAGGCCTCTTCCTAAGTAGGACCCCAGCAGCACAGACAATAAGAGAAACAATGAATAAATGGGATCTACTGAAACTGAGAAGCTTCTGTAAAGCAAAGGACACTGTCAGTAGGACAAAAAGGCTGCCTTCTGACTGGGAGAAGATCTTCACCAACCCCTCATCAGACAAAGGTCTGATCTCCAAAATATACAAAGAACTCAAGAAACTAGGCACTAAAACTCTAATTAACCCAATTAAAAAATGGGGTACTGAACTTAACAGAGAATTCACAACAGATGAACTTCGAATGGCCAGAAGACACTTAAGGTCATGCTCAACCTCCTTAGCGATCAGGGAAATGCAAATCAAAACCACTTTGAGATACCATCTTACACCTGTCAGAATAGCTAAAGTCAAAAACACCAACGATAACCTATGCTGGAGAGGATGTGGGGTGTGGGGAACACTCATCCATTGTTGGTGGGAATGCAAACTCGTGCAGCCACTGTGGAAATCAGTGTGGCGGTTTCTCAGGAAACTGGGAGTCAACCTCCCTCAGGACCCAGCAATTCCACTCTTGGGAATATACCCTAAAGATTCCCTAACATACTACCAAAGCATTTGTTCTACTATGTTCATAGCAGCACTATTTGTAATAGCCAGAACCTGGAAACAGCCTAGGTGCCCCTCAATAGAAGAATGGTTAAAAAAGGTGTGGAACATATACACATTAGAGTTTTACTCAGCGGTAAAAAACAATGACATCTTGAATTTTGCATGCAAATGGATGGAAATAGAAAATGCTTTACTGAGTGAGGTGAGCCAGACCCAAAAAGAGGAACACGGTATGTATTCACTCATTAGTGAATTCTAACCATAATTAAAGGTCTTTGAGCCTATTATTCGTGATCCTAGAGAAGCTAAATAAGAAGATGAACCTGATGAAGATTATTTACCTATCCACCAGGAGGTAAGAAATAGACAAGAGTCCCAGGTAACCTCGGGTGCATGGGGGGGTGGGAGGGTTGATGGAAGGGGAGAGGGTTAGAGAGAAGGGAGTAGGTGAGGAATGGGGAAAGCTCGATGGCCTGGGATGGGGGGGGGAGGGAGGAAGGATGAATATGGGATCAGGGAAGAATATATTTCAACTAAGGGAGTCATTTTAGGGTTTACAGGAGACTTGATTATATATGGGATCCCAGGTCCAAGGAGAGATCCCCCAGACTGTTCTCTGGACAGAGGAGAGGGTGCCTGAATCAGCCGTGGCCCATAACCATACTGATGTATATTTTGCTTGTCACCATAGATCCTTCATCTGGCGAAGGACGGCGATACAGTCGGAGACCCACATTGGAGCACCGGACTGAGCCCCCCGAGGTCCAAATGAGGAACAGAAGGAGGAAGAACATGAAAAACGAAATCAGTACTGCGAGGGATGCTATCACCCACTGATACAATGGAACGGATCTAATGAGAGTTTACCAAGGCCAGTTGGACTGGGACTGAACGAGGAAGTGATCTAACCAGATTCTCGGAATTTGACCGGATTCTCTGAATGTGGCTGGCCTGAAGTCTTTCTGAAAAGCCATTGACTATGACACTGGGACCTGTTTCCTCTACATATACTGGATTTTGGGGATCAAGTCAGTTTGGACACTCACCTCCTGGACCTGGAGGGAGGGGGGAGGAACTTGAACTTCCCACAGGGCAGGAAACCCTGACTGCCCTAAGGGACGAAGAGGGAGGAGGAGAGGGAGTGGGGGGAGTGGGAGGGTGTTGGGAAGAGGGGCGGAAATGGAAACTTTTATAATTTAATAAAATTTACTTTAAAAAAAATAAATAAAGTTGAGTAAAGATAGAAAATACACAGAGAACCTGAATATTGCATGTTATTGTGTTGTCTTTTAATTGTTTGACTGCTGAGGAAGGAGCAATAGGTGCTAAAAGATATTTGATTTTAAATGCTGCTGGATTAATCCAACCTATATATTTTGAAAATTTCCAAAATTTAAGTCAAAATATATGTTACTTTGGAGAAGAGGTTTAGTTTTGTTTCCACAAGAAATGAGAGGCTGTAAATTCACTCTTGGTGAATTACGACAAATAAGGTTTGATCAAGAAAGACACCCTGAAAACTCTCCAATAGGTAGGAGTGGATGATCCAGATGATCCATTGTTTCAGATCACTTCTCTTGCAGTTTTCTCTGAGTTCTACATCCAGAACAGCCTCAAGACTGCTGGCTGAGATGATCTAGCTTGACAGAATACTCAAATCGGGACTTGATCACAATCTTAAATTTTCTTTGGATCCCCATAAGATTACTAGTGTCCCCAATCACCAAGAAGTAATCTCGAAAACCAGGCCTACACCCCCCTACCATCAAATGGATTATGGATACTCATCTTTGTTTAGAGTGTTGGTTATAATTTGTTATGAATAATAATCAGGAAAAAAACTAAACAAAGGAGCCACCATTGCCCTAGCATATCTTGCAGGGTGGACAGATTATAGGTCAAAGATTTTATGACTGTGTTGGTGTCCATGTTTCTCTTTTGGTAACCTACAGGGTACCTTCCAGCACCAAAGAAACTAGATCATGGGGTAAAGATTCCATGTGAACACCAGCTTGACTTCTCCATATTCAATGAACTGTGTGGGTATTGTTTTGGCAATGACACTCCACTGTAGTTTGTGGAGAGCAACCCTTGGTCTTAGCTTTAGCCTGGGCTGTTTGGAGGTTTCCATGAGACCCTAGAGACCAACAATGCAACTGAATGTAACCTACTCCTCCAATGGAAGCCTTGCCTTGCTACGAGAGGGCCTGTTGAGACTTTATAGTTCCCATTATTGGGAATCCTCACTGGGATCACCTTCACAGATTCCAAGAGGTTTCCACTACACTAGTTTTCCAACCACTCCCAAACACCCCTCTAATTCAAGCCATATCTCCCTGTATACTCTCCCTCCATTCCATTCTTCTACCTGATCCCTCTGGCTCCTGCCCCTAGTCCATCTGTAAAAGCTGTCCTATTTCCCCTTCCCAGGAGGATCCATGTGTCCCCCTAGTCACTGCACTTTACCTGACTTCTCTGAATCTATAGAATGCATCTTGGTTATAATTTGATTAATGGCTAATATCCACTTCCATATTAGTCTTTCTGGGTCTAGGTTCCCTCACTGAGAATGATTTTTTTTCTTGTTCCTTCCTTTGCCTGCAAATATTACATTATTTTTGAATATTTAATCCCTAGCAACTGGCACTATTTGGGAGAAGTAGTGGAAACTTTAGAAGGTGGAACCAAGCTGCAAGAAGTAGGTCACCAGACTGGCTCCACAGGAAGGGATACGTGTCTAGTACTAGGAACCTGGTCAAAACCCCACGACCCAAAGGGTCATAAGCAGCAGGAAGAACTGACTAATTTTTGTTTAGCCAATGTCTCTTAGTGTGAAATCGCCCTGTAAATAATTATGTAGACTCTCATCCTTAATCAGCAAAGCCCCTCTTTCCAGTGAGCAGTAGTGAATGCAGAGACTCATGCTGCACAAGGTACTGAGGGTAAGTAATGATAAGTGCCAAGTCCTAAACAAGTCACTTACAGCATCCTCTCAAGGACCATTGAATAACAAGGGACATAAAGAGTGTAAGAGCCGGAATATAAAGAGCAGAATCGTGAAACTACAACTTGACATGCAGGCAAGGCACAGCCATTGCCATCACAAATGCATAGCGGCTGCAGATGCCTGCACTGAGTCTGTGCAGGAACGACCCTGTCAGTAGTCAGACGTGAATGTGGGGAGGGGCGGCTGGGGACTCAGGAGACCCTACCCCTCACTTCTGAGCTGTTTGCTTGTGATAGACTCACAGACAGAGGAAATCACTGCCTTTAAACATGTACCCACTAATGACTTCATCAAGCTCAAAGAGATAATTCCAATCCAGTTGTCACACAGATGGTCCTGGTTGAACTAAATAGGTCACAAAACAAAACCAAAAGTCATGGATCCGGAAAGAAATGGGTAGCGGTGGGGGAGGGGCAGGATTCCACAGATGGGAGGGAGATAAGAACAGAATGTAGAGAGAGAACAGCAGAATGTATTATATGCGTGTAAGAAACAGTCAATAACAAAATTATTTTTAAATGACGCTTTTTAAAAGTGAAGTAGGTCAAATCCTTCGGGGATTTCTATCCCCAGCCTTGCCTGCCACCCTCTGTGGTCCCTGACCCTTCTGCGTATGAACTGGAGTGTTCTTCTGTCTTGCCCATCAAGAGCCAAAACCATAAGCCAAAATAACCCTGTCCTATTAGCTGTATTGAGGCAACAGAAGAGCAACGAATACATGAGCAACGTAGAAGCTTTCTCCGTGATGCACTGCAGAGCAAGGTCTGAACGCAGGTTTAGCTGACTAGGAAACAGTGCCTTTACTAATCCCTTTCTGTCTTTTCTAAGTGTGTTCTTTCACAGATGATGTTTTTCCTCACACATTTACGGAGGAGAGACAAGTAGTTTTCATATGATTACTGAGATGCAAATCCCTACCTTGAGGAAAGAAGTGACTGCGCCAGGGTGCTAATGGAGTTCAGCGGGAAGCCTGTCACCCAGTATCCTGCCTGAGAAACCCTCAGCCGGACAGCACGAGATCCCAGATGCCAAGTCGGGGGCCTCTGTCTCTAGGCAGCACCATCTGCTTCCCTGGAAATTTCCCCGGGCATTTAGTTGGAGATTTAGGGTGGCCTTGAGGTCAGGGTATGTGTGACGCTGCCGGGAGGCTGCCTGGCTGCTCTTCCTACTCGGAAACTCATTTTCTATCATTTGCTACAATTAGCGTTTGATGAAATTGGCTTTCTTTAAGGACAATAGTAGTGGAGGTCTCCTTAGCAGGAACTTAGCAAAAAATAAAATTGGGCTCAATTATCTTTCACTTTTCAGAGAATTGTGTTTCTTCCTGAAGACAGCTAAACACAGGCTTTTCAGAGTGTGTGGAAAACCTCAAGTTTGCACAAAGACACCCAGTGGGAAAAACAAAAAAAAGGAAGGGAAAGGGTCCAGAGGGCCAGCAGTGTGGGAGCCGCTGCACAACACCACTCCTGACAAGCTCACTAAACACATTAAGCAGCATCACAAAGAAGTAACAATTAAAATCAATCATTTGGGGGCTGGAGAGATAGCTCAATTCACAGCATAAAGACATAAGGGCATAAGGACCCGAGTTCAATCCCTGGAAAGTATAAGAAAGTGAGAGAGGGGGAAGATATTGGGGTGGCGCATGGACAGACAGGGAGAATTCCAGGTGTGATGATCAGCACTAGGCAGGCACAGACAAGAGGATCCCTGAGTGGTGCTGGCTGACATAGACAACTTGTCACAGTCCAGGCCAATGAGAAAGACTGTCTCTAAAAGGTAGATGGCTGTACCTGGGAGATGACACTCAAGATGTTCTTCTGGCCGCCATATGTATGTACATTCATACACATATGAACACGCACTCACCAAAACCAAATAAATAACTTTACCATGCTCCAACCCACTATTTCAAAGAGTTTGGGAAATAGTATTTCATGTTAACACTGAAACCTTACAGACTGTAAGCTGTGTAACTTTGCTCCCTAAAGAGACGATGAGAACACACCAAGCCCCATCAGTCATCAAAGGGACTCCACGGACACGCCCATGGCAGTCCTCATGAGCTGCACAGAAGGAAAAACGTGAACTCTATTCTCACACTCTCAGTAGTTGTCAAAGCACCACATATACTTCAGGAGTTGGAGAGAAATCATTTATTTTCATTTTTCTCAATTAGGCAAATATCAGTCATGTCTATACTGACACCATCAAAGTATCAAGAAAAGTCCACCTGAGTCTAAAGATGGAGGAAGTAAAAAGGCACAATACTGATAAGCGCACTATATGCACAGTATTGTGATTTTAATAAAAGTGGTTCCCATAGGTTCATATACTTGAATGCCCAGTCACTGAGGAATTAGAAGGATTAGGGAGTATGGTCTTGTAGGAAAAAAAAAAATGTGTTATTGGGGTTGGGCTGTGAGATTTCAAATGTCCATGCAAAGCCCAGAGTGTTCTCTCTCTCTCTCTCTCTCTCTCTCTCTATTTCTCTTCCTGTGGGTCAAGATGTAGCACGCAGTTATTGCTCTAGCACCTTCCTGCATGCTGCCATGGTGAGCATGGGCTACGTCTCTGACACTGCAAACAAGCCCTCAGTGAAGAGCTTTATCTCGTAATAGTTGCCTTGGTCATGGTGTCGTCTCGCAGAAATAGAACAGTGACTCAGACACACAGCAACTTGCTCAGATCTATGCATCATCCAGTCTCAGTGCTGGGGACCATCTCCAGGTGTGCGTCTAGGCTCCCGTCTCTGCTGCTAACAAGGGCATGGTAAATACCTGATAAATGAGAGGAAAGGGGAATAAATTCATAATACATGCATTCTTCTCATCTCTTAATTTAATTCTCAAGGTAACCACTGCAGGAAGAAACCTGACTCCCAACATTTTTGGAAAAAAGGTGTGCCTTGCATCTTCCAGGATTTCACAGGCTCTGAAGGAGTACTGTTCTGTCTCCCATGGCTGGCTGCTTTATGTCCTGCAAAGCATCTTCCAGATAACTTTCTTTCCAGAAAGCATCTTTCCAGATAGTCTTTCATTTGCTATTTTTCATACAGGATTTATCAAGCATACCCATACATTTGCCAATTTTAATTTCAAATTTCTATATAACTATTTGGATGATCATCAAAGACAACTATAATTTTAAGTTTAATGTAACATACTGCAATTCTAAAATTAATCACATAAACATTCTCTCTCGAACCAGACCTGAGTTCATATCTGTCACTTTTCTTACTTATTCAAGAAATTGTCTTAAGGACTAAAGAGACAGATCAGTGCAAACGAGAGCTTGCTGTGTAACTACGGGGACCAAAGTTCAAATTCCTCACACCTACAGAAAAAGTCAGGTATGAGAATGCCTATAAGCCCGGGACTGTGGATTCAGAAACAAGAGGAATTCTGGGATAGGCTAGCTGCCATAGTCTAGATCCAAGTGAGACACCCTATCTCTTGGAGATAAGGCAGAGAGTGATGGGACAGGACCCCCAATATCCTCCTCTGGCTTCTCTACACTCTTTGGCACATGATCAGACACACACACACACAGATACACATACCCTACACTCATAGGCATGCACACACACCCACTCACTCACCAGAAAGAACAGTAAAGAAGTTGCTCTAGGATTCAAACATCTCAGCACCTGATTAGTGGCTTGTCCTCTGTCTGTCTTTGTTGATGCCCCACATTCTCCCCTGCTTGCTTTAATCCTGTCCATCTGTGTAAATGAACATGGGCCCATGTTACTCCCAAATTCATACAAGATCATTTTGATACTTTCATTTGAAATCTTCAAATTGGCTAGGAAATCAGAGGAGGGAGAAAAAAGGGCAAGAAGTGGCAAAGCACAAAGATAAAAGCCTTGATAGCAAATTAATATAGTAAATATATTGTCATATTTCTGGTTTTACCTTTGAGATCCATTGCTCTTATTTATTGCAGTGTGTCTTCTGCATACACGTTCTAATAGGGCTATTTTCCCACAGAACCAATGGGATTGCCGTTCAATAATACAATACATATATGTTATTATGTATGTTTATTATATATGTGTATATGATATATTTGTATATATAATAGCATATTCTATTATGTTATATATGTGTGTGTATTATGGTAATATATAATTATATATATATATAATTAACATACTATTAAATGCCTGATACAATAATGATAACTCTTCCCATTAAAAGATTCACACCTGTAGTTAAGACAGTGAACTTTGATTCCTTGGAACTGAAGTTTGAATCTGAATCTCCTGAATGCAGTAACAGTTAGCAATGGATTGTTTAGCTGATACATTAGTGATCTTGTCAAAAAATAAAAGAGTGCTCACCAATTAATCATTTTAAGTAGTTAATCAAATAAATTGGGTTTACTATTTCTAGCAACCTCTGTGCCAACACTGACTAAATGCAGACCTTGTGTTTATATTCCAGCATCTCTAGAGAGTCGAAGTCTGGTTCAAATACAATGCCCGCTCTTGTCTCATATGAAAGGTGGTAAAAATCACTGAAGTGTCCCAAACTCAGGCAGCAAAAAAGAAAAAGCAATCAAAGCTTCAAGACTCTGCTTGGAGCTGGAGAGACAACTAAGAACACGGACTAGCATTACAAAGGACTTGCATACAGTTCCCGGTATCCACATCAAGAACTCACAACCACCTGTAACTCCAGATCCAGGGGATCTACCATCCTCCTCTGGCCTCCACAGGACTGCACGCTCATGGATTTTCCTCCACAGAGACATACACATATCCATAATGAAAAGTACAAGCTAAATATTTTTAAAGGATTGTTCTCATCAAGACAATTTTCTCACTGAAAACCTGAGAAGAGGTTATGTCCGAAGTTCTTTAGAAAGATCAAACTCCTTTATGTGTTTTTATGGCTGCTCAAGAGTGTGAGGAGCAGGCCTCCTTGCTGACTGTTATATGGAAGAGAGTAAAGGCTATAGAGTTAGGTGTCTCTCTGGTGACCCCTAAGGAGAGACAGTAACTCCCTTCTCCAAAGAGACTTCTCTGAGGATTTGTATTTCCAGGAATCTATATTTCCAGGAAGACAAGAAAAACATCCAGTTTAGTCCCTACAAACAGTAGGGTTTGTAGTGCTCCGGGGCCTTTGTCAAGGAACAGGATTGGATAGAGGTGCCAGTCACGTGGAGCCACCTCCTGTTGGGTGATTGATGTCACCACTGTGTGCTTGCCCTGGCGGGCAGGAAGTCAGGCGGGAGGCTCAAGAGGCACCTGAAACTCCTGTTCAAGCAAGGCTGTGATGCAGGATGGATGCTTGGGTAGAGAAAAATGACAGTTGACAACTGGGGGGAAGAGGGGGGACAGAGAGAGAGAGAGAGAGAGAGAGAGAGAGAGAGAGAGAGAGAGAGAGAGAGAACAAAAAAACAGACTGCAGGTTGAGATGAATCGTTGATGACTCTAAGCAAATTAAACCCTTGCTGAAAATGGGTGAAAAGCTTCTCAAGGACCCCAGTCTAAGAGGCAGCTGAAGGTTCAACCTGTTAAAGCACTCTTGGGTGTTTTCCCAGCCCCAGCCTCATAATCTCTGTGACAATTCTCTCCTTCCTTATCAGCTCATTATCTCCTGCAGCAGGTGCTGGCCTTCTGCTGTATAAACAATTGCCTGGAGAAGGGGAGAGGAGGAGGGTGGAGCTAGCTTGCTTTTATGTGTGTCTGGGGGTTCTGAGAGGATCAAGAAATGAAAACCCCTGGGTTGCCAGGGCCTGGCTCAGACACACACAAAGCAACCCACAGACATTTTTACAGAGAAAGAAATGACACAAATACTATGCAGTCATGTTCGAGGACCCTGCCCCTTCGTGTGGCTGTGACCACATAGTCATCTAACATACTTCCTTTGCCCCCAAAGGTCCATTTTCAAGACACTAGATAAGTGCATTTAAAAAGGAAAAAGACAAAGCAACAACTCTGAGGACCCAACACTTAACTCCCTCCCCCAGTGGACACATAAAAGCCACTTAATAATGTTCTAACTTGATTAATATGCTACTTTAACCTGACCTCATGATGGAGACCTTTGTTCTTATTAGAACATGGGAGATCACAGAGGCAGACATGATGGATGTTTGACTGAAACAAAAAGAAAAAAAAACTCTGCAGTTTCCATCAGACTTCACAGAATTAGGAAATGATGGCAAACAGATGGAAAAACGTGTCCTTACATGGTCCTCCATATTCACAGGGACCCTCAGAATATTAGAATTTGTCCAATCTTAGGTTCCCAGTTTTTAGCTCTATGGGGGGAGGTAGCAGGGAGGTCTCAGATACTCACATTAAAGAAGGTGTGAGGACAGAAAAACAGAGTGCTGAGGCTGGGCTGTTAGGAGGACTCTTACCATCCTGGCTCTGCTGTGACTCCAAATGCTCTGGGCCGATCTCCTCATGACATCTGATCTGCTGAAATCTAGTAGGCCATACATGTGCTTATCTTTCTATAAACCACGCTTCATCCAATTACTCAGCAGGTGAACACTGATGTGTATCCTCTTATACACTGCAAAGATGTGTCACTCAAATTTGTGTAATAAAACGCTGATTGGCCAGTAGCCAGGCAGGAAGTATATGTGGGGCAACCAAACCAAGAATGTTGGGTAGGAGAAGGGAAAAGTGAAGAGTCACCAAGTAGACACAGAGGGAGCAGGAGATGGATGTGCCTTGCTAATAAAGGCATCACCATGTGGCAGAGAGTAAATAAGGAATATAGGTTAACTTAAAGTATAAGCACTAGTTAGTAATAAGCCTGGGCTATTGACCAAGCATTTATGAGTAATATTAAATCTCCAAGACAATTATTTGGGAAGTAGCCACCAGGTATTTGGAAACAATTTCTCAAATTGAGAAATGTCCAAGTACAGAACAAAACAGTCTAAGAAGTAATTATTTGATATTTTTACCAAATATTTTAGCAAATACCAAGTGTTTTTGATCACCCCATGTAGACTTCTGTTCATGTATTGTTTCAGTAGGGATAGAACATATGGAGTCATGTATGTTGGGTAAACACTCTCACACTGAGTTTCTTCCCTAACCTGTATCTTTAGAAAACACTTTATTTTGAGAGAGGAGCTCACTAAGTTGTCCATACTGGCCTTGAACTTGTGATTATCCTTAGTGTCCAAGAAGCTGGAAATGCAGACCTGCTCCATCATACCTGGTCAATGTAGGAGTGGTTGGAGTACTAAATGAGCTGCTAAAGATACCATAGCTCAAAAGTGGCAGAGAGAATACAAACACTTAGGTTCTGATACTTGCTTCATGGTGGTTTCCACTACAGGTTAGCCTTCACGATTCTTTTTTTCTTTTAATTTATGAAAATTTTTAAAAAATACCAATCCAAGTTCTTACTCCCTCCCCTCCTCCCATTCCCTCCACACACTGCCCCACCCCACCCCCATCTAATCCTCAGAGAGGGTAAGACACACTGCCTTGTGAAAGGTCCAAGGCCCTCCTTACTGTATCTAGGCTGAGCAAGGTATACATCCAAAGAGAATAGGATCCCAGAAAGCCAGTACTTGCAGTAAGGATAAATCCTGGTGCCCAGGAATCCAAAAGGATGACCCTACCTAGGACCCTGGGCAATAGAGGAGGGGGGGCCTATCTTGACTTACCCTGTAGTCAGACTGATGATTAAATATCACCATAGAGCCTTCATCCAGCAATGGATGGAGGCAGAGGCAGAGACCCACATCGATGCATTGGACTGAGCTCCCAAAGTCCAGTTGAAGAGTGGAAGGAATGAGACTATGAGCAAGGAATTCAAGACCATGATGGGTTCACCCACTGAAACAGTCTACCTGAGCTAATGGGAGCTCACCAACTCCAGCCGGACTAGAAAGGAACAAACATGGGACCAAACTAGTTCCTCTGAATGTGATTGACAGTAGCATGGCTGGGGCAGACTGGGGGATGAGGGGGCACAGACAGTGGCCTTCACAGTTCTTTGCATGATGATTCACAAGAAATGAAGAGGCTAAACCTCAAAATCACCCCCAAGAGGCTGAGGTAAGTACACTTAATTTGATGTCTATAGACTGAAAAAAAAAAAAAAGATTGGCATTCAGATAAAGCTTTGAGGTAAACAATGTTCGTCATTGTCAACTGAATGGGAGCTCACCAAACATGTCCATCTCCAAAGCCCAGAACTTTGCTACGTTAAATCATTTTGAGGAGTGATTAAGCTGACTTTTCCAGGTGGATCTCAGGCAACCACAAAGGTCTTCATAAGATGGAGGTGCAAAGGACAGAGAAGGCAATCCCACCACTGAAGCAAAAATTGGAAAGGCGATATGGCTACAGAAACGGGTCAGAGAAGGCAAGGGAGCAAGACCTGTAGTAATGACTTCAAAGATAGAGGAAAGTGGCCATGAACAAAAAGCAATTCAAGAAATCTCAAGAATATAAAAAAAGAAAAGGAAAGAAAAGATTATGAATAGTCTTCAAGAGCTTTCAGAATAAAGAACTTTGCCAACGTCTTTTTATCCAGTAGGATCCCTATCAAACTGGACCTAGCGAACCGTGCGACAATACATTTATTTTATATTAAGCCACTAACCTTACCTCAGCAATAGCAAACTAGGAAACAGAGGATCATATGTCAGTTTTCCTATTCAATAGCTTCAAAATGTATTTTTCTGAAAGTCACTCCTTATTTTCTTTTTGTAGTAATGAAATTTTAATGCTAAAGGCAATTATTTTTTCAGGTAGAAAATATTAACAGCTGATATTCACTATATGATTGTTACATATGACATGATTATACGTATCTTGTGTTTCTTTGTGTGGGGGAGAGACATGCTCTCTAATTTAACCACAAGCCACATGTTTCATTTCTCCTACTGCAAAATGAGTATGATAAGGACATATTTCATATACCCAGATATGGCAGCTAGCCTCCAAAGTGCCCATCAATGGACATGATATCTTTATATTTACATCATTATACCAGGTATCCCATAAACATACAAACATACAAACAGGTATCCCATACACAACAAAATATTGAAACATGGCCGAATGTTTTTTCCAAGGTTAGACCATAGACATTGTATCTTCTATTGTCTGTTGATTCACTAACTCAGGAAGAAGTCAACTTCCAAGAGCCCTAGTGAGGGGGATTCACAAAGAACTCCAGCCTCCTACCAACACCCAACACTAACTTGTCGGTCATGAAGTGAGTGAATCACCTTGGAAACCTTCAGATGACTGCAGCCCCAACTAATATCTTCATTAAGACCTCACAAGAGACCCCTAAACCACAAGCTTGTAATACACTGTACCCAGATTGCCAACAACTCTGAGACTTACGAGATAACTGACCCATCCTGAGCCACTAATTTGTGGGATTGTTTGTTACACAAAAATAGATAACCCATATAGTTGTTATGCAAATAAAATAGTACTTAGAATACAGCAAAGCATTTAATAGCTATTATTTAAATTGTTTATGTATCAGTCAGGTTTCCACTGCAAAATATCATTTCTGAGACTTTTAACTTCAAAAGTGGGAACATTAATTTGACTCTTGTTTCTACAGGTTTCCACCTAGAATCATGTCCATCCATCACGCTAGAGCCTGTGGCAAGGCAGTATATCTTAGCTGAAGCAGGTGGAAACAGAACAACAAAAATGGCAATAAAAACCTGTCCCCCTCATGGCCAGAAAAGAGTAGAAGAGTAAGGTTCTCAATCCCCTGCAGCAGCTTGTCCCAGTGACCTCAGGACATCCACTGTACCACATCTGCTAATGGTCCTACCACCTCCGGACAGTGCTGCTCTGGAGCCAGCATAGAGACCAAGTCCTTAGCATTAGAACTGCGAGTAACCTACCGTGAGGTGAAGCTTCATGAGGAATGGGCTCACAAAGGTGACACATAAGTGATCCTGCCATCACCTACCTTCAGTTCGAGAGACCAAAGGGAGGAATAAACATACATAGAGCTAAAAATGAGTGCAGGCAAAATATAGATTTACTAAGCCATCGTGATGTGTACATTTCAGCATGTATATCCACATAAAATGGCATGATTAGAATAAATGCGCCTAGTGGTTTAATTTTTCTGTAATTGCTTGTTTGTCTGTTTTCGCTTAGTTTCTTGAATAAGGCATGCACCAAATGAACTAAGGAAAGATGCTCTTCATTGTAATCATGACTTGTATCTCATGTATTAAAGGAGCTTGAATATTAAAATTGCTCTTATTAATGTAGCCTATTAGTTTGTGCATTCTCTTTCTTAGCACATGTGTTAAGCCATTAAGCAAACATCCTAGACAATGAATAGGAAGAAAAGAAATCTTTTTGAAGCGAATGTTACTCTTTGTTTTCTTTTGCATAAAAACCATTTGAAAAGTGAATGTACCATACCTGCCTTATCAAGGCAATGCTGAAAATTAGGGACAGTGAGGTTTTTTTGTGGAGCATGAATCAAACACCATATGAATGAGTCTGAATGAGGCAAAAGTACCATGTCCATATATCGCTGCTTTTCTGTGCTGAGACATCCAGCAATTTAGAACAATGATATATGCAGCCATGATTTAGTTATTATGATTTCTTTTTAACATATGCTCATGGGTTCTCATTACTTCACAGAAATTCTATAATTGATAGACACAGAACTAAAATATTCTTTTAGCTACTAGAGAGTATATACTGGGCATCTATTTTAGAAAAATTCTATGGAAAAAGAGGAGAAAGGGGGCACCTGCGACTTCAAGGACAATCTTCTGTTTCATGGAACACTGAGGATGTAGGAGCTGTCGGTTCTTATCACACCTGCCTGCAGTTAATGTGACTTCTCTGCTCAAGCCAAAATGAATTCATAAGCAAGCAACCCAGTGCTTTCTATCTTATTAAATCAGTGAGTAAGTTATTCGCTCTGCCCTTCCAGCCACTCTCACTAGTTCCTTATTCCTGGCCCAAAGGTTTTAATTACATAACCAGCTGTTATTGTCACTTGAGGCCCTTCATGGAGTAATTAGGAAAAAGGCTCTAAATCAACCTAAGAGAACTGATAGAATTATACATTTTGCCCACAAACTTGCATAGAAACAGGGATACATACATACATAATGGAAGATGTAGGGCTAGCCCCTAAAGATCCACATGACCCCTCAGATATGTTCAAAAATGTGCACTTGGGAGTGGGGATAATTCCCAGGTGGAATGTATGGATTCATCACATGGGACATATCACAATTCGCATGTACTACTAAACACAAGAACAACACAGACTCATGAGGTCGGGGTTCTCTGATAATCATAGGTAAGGCAGTCTGGTCGGGAGGTTACAGGAACTCAAGGTACAAAAATATGTTCCCAACAGGACTGTGATAGGCTTACATGTGAAACTAGGGAGCTAGATCCTAAATCAAATATAATGGCAAGTTGTGTGTGTGTGTGTGTGTGTGTGTGTGTGTGTGTGTGTAGCTGTCTCTCTCTCTCTCTCTCTCTCTCTCTCTCTCTCTCTCTCTCTCTCTCTCTGTGTGTGTGTGTATGCTTAAAGACAGGGCTCATGTCTTGAAAAGACAACACTGGCATTGGACATACCGTAAAAAGAAAGGAGGAATGCACCATGAGAGGGATTTGCAGTCCTGACCTGACTATTAATTGGGGTGTGTCAAAAATATTAATTGGGGTATTTTAGTAAATAGAAATAAAAACTTTATTAATACTTGTTGTGATAATAAAATTAAAATGGGTTTTATTGTATTGTAGTTAATGAGGATGGAAAGAAGGGAGGAAGAAAGAAGGGGAGATGTATCGAGGTCGGAAAATGACAGAGACGTCTCTGAAACTCAGGAAGAAGCAGAGATGAGAGGAGTTTGATTTAAGCGTAGATGAGAATACAGAAGACAAAAGTGAGGCCCTGGTGGCTCAGTTGAGAGTCTGTATAAGAGATGGTGATGCAGCATGAAGAGATATAGCTGGAAATGAGAGGCCAGCCCAGAGGGGAGATAACAATGAGACAGAAAGATCTAGCAGTAACTAGAATCTAAAAAGCTATGGTGATTCAGTAGTCATTTGCTTCCAGAAATGCTGGAAGAATTTACACATTTGGAAGTGTGAGTTATTTTAATTTAAAAAAGCTTATTAATTAAAAAAACAATGAATTTCACAACTAAAAGCTTTGTTTCAAGGAAATAAAAGACTGGCTCAAAACCACACAGCTCTCAAGTCAGTGACGTGGCACCCAAAAATCAGAAGACATGCAGCCTAGCTGTGACTTCGGTCCATCTAAGCACTTCAGAATAACTCAGTCTTTGGCCTTCAGGAGGAATCGATGTTGATTAAAGCAGAGATTATTTAAAAATAGATGCATATTTCTTTTTGCACACGCACACACACACAAACACACACACACTAATAGGCACACCTACCAGTCTTTCCATATGTCAAAGAACTATTCATTTACCAGTTTTCCATCAGCAGACATAAGTAACCCAATGAATCACACACGTAGACCACACCATTCCTTCAAAGCGTGTGATTTCTAGTTTGCATTTCTTAAAGAGAAAACGGAATTTAAACCCGTTCATTGGTCAAAGAAATATGAATATAGACAGGGTTCTCAATATATCTCTGTTTCATTGACTCCAATTTGACAGCAATATTTAGGAATTTACTTTTCTTAACTTAACTTTGAAAAGAAACACAGCCTTCCCCTTTCTCATTAAGTCCAATAACTTGCTCAGTGTTTCGATAAATGATGTCATTACAGTAACTATTCTTCAGAAAAGTGGCTCAAAATAAATACAAGTGTCTAGGTAAGAAAACAAGTTGACTATTAGTAGAAAATCACACTACTGCTTATGAAAACGGTTAGTTGTGTCCAAGGGATGATCATCATCACCAGGGTACCAGTCCTTATGCCCTAAAAGGAAAAGAGAGCATGGTTAACCTAGAAGTCCTTGAAACAGAGATGTTCCATGTTTCTGTCAAGAGAATTATTCTTTGGAGTGATAATCCCAAATTACATTTTTAAGCACGTGAATCATTTTATGTAACAAAAGAGCAAAGCCTGGTTCCTTTTTCTTGAAGAATTCAAAATCTAGTCTCTAAACTAAAAAGAGCTTTTCACATACAAAGTACGCAAACGGCTGTTCATTTTGTGACTACTCCTTTATTCTCATTTTATTTTATATATTGTACCTATGCATTGAATAGTAATTATAAATAGCAACAATTGCCATGGTGAAAACTATTAAAATATTCACTAAGAGTTCCAGGAAACTACAACATGGGGTTGACTAGTTTATATAAGATGACCGATTTAATAAGTGATGAGCAAATTTCAGATTCTGGCTGTCTAACTCCATGGCCTCTCTAAGCTAATAAACTACCATTATATGTCGGTCGGCACATGCCAAAAACCACACGGTGCCACCCATCTATTTTTCTCTCATTTTGATCCTCAGATTTTCCAATATATGTACTTATAATAACTTTAATTATATGCCATATATTGTATGTATCTTATACTATATATATATATATTCATGCGTCTGTCTCAAAAGTCTCATTTTGTATTGTAGCATATATAACAGATATAATTCAAATGCAAAATAATATGACTTTACTTGTGTTGCTTCTTACACTTCACATGCCATCTTCCATTATTACTTACAATTAGCTATGCACCAAACTACATGAAAAGTCCATGAAGACAGAGAAGCAAACAACTTGCTATCTATGTAATTCACTAGGTCAGCTAAGAGGCGTGGTAGAGTCACAGGGTGTCATAATAGTCAGACTGATTACACTTTTCTAAACAATAAAACCTGAATGTTTTACCCTAAGATAATAAATATAATTGGGAAAAAATGGTTAAAAATAAACACAAATATATTCAGTTTTTCTAATATGGTTTTTTTCAAGAAAAAAGTGTGATAATGAGAGAAAAAGCACCCATAATCCCATCATCATATAAAATCTGCTAATATTTTCTTACATTATCTTTCAGGGTTTTATGAGTGTTTATGTGGATACAGAAATTTCTTCACAAGCAGGCTATTTTACATGAGTTGGCAAGGAAGTATTTGTTTAGAAAACTTCACTGTGTCGTGCGGAGGAACATTTTGTGGCTTTCTGCTTTGTTTATCAAATCCTTTCCTTGGCTTTCTTCCTATCTCCTCTGGTCCCTGCTGCTTATTTTTCTTGACTCAGTTCTCCTTCCTCTCAAACAGCTAACCTTGTCTCCAAGCTGAGAACTGAGCACCTGGTTCTCTCTGCATTTTTCTCCTTAGGCTCACCTGCCACTCCCTGAGTTCCCATACTCACTTAGTGTTCCCACGAACTCCGAGTTTCCATATTCCCTGTTGGATATGCTTTGGACTGGAAGCGTTTCAGATTTCTGAGATATGAAGGCGTAAGTCACAAACTATCCCACACCAGTTTGGAATTATGATTAATAGAATGGTTATTTATTCAAAGGGGAAAAAACTTACACATTACCGTCCCAGACAACAGCACCTCTGCGTGAACCGGAAAGGAGTCTAGGAGCCCTAAGCGGAGCCGGAAGCCAGAGAGAGAGTGGAGGACAGCCCTGCTTTTTTAAAGAGACAGAGACCATGCCCCAATGGGCTGGTATCTCAGCGGCTATTGACTGAAGGAGCAGAAGGAGCTCCCACAGCAGAGATATTTTTATTTTCAAATATTTTCATAGATTTTGCCAGTTGAACATTTTTCACATGGAAGCCTAGAATAAAAATTGAAAAAAAAAACAAAAAACTCCAAAATCTGAAACTTTTGCGTGGAAGTGACTGCAGATTTTCTGATTGGTTTCCTCAATCCGTACACATGCTATGATGCCTGCTACTTTTGTGTTCTTGTTTGTTGTCTTCTGGGTGTGAGGTTTGACATCCTTAAGCACAGAGTTGATCCATCTGCAGAGATTCATAAAATCCATCTCAAACTCAACACTTGATATGTCCTCCTCACACCTGTTTCTCCCGTAAATGGGTTGTACACACGTGTACATGTCTGCATCTAGGTTCATATTCATGTGGGGTTTGTGTGCTCTGTGCCTGTAGAGGTCAGAAGTCAATGTTGGGTGCCTTCCCTGCCACTCTCCATGTTGTTTTTTGAGTCAGGGTCTCTCATAGATCCTGAAACTTGGTGATTTGACGAGACCAGCTGGCAGGTGAGCTTCGGGGACCTCACTGGCCCCCCTGCTGGGGTAATAGATACGTGGCCCTCTGCTGAGCTTTAGCATGGATGCTGGAGATTGAGCTCAGATCTTCATGATTGAGCAGCAAGCATTTCATCCACTGAACCATCTACCAGTTGCCTGTCCTCCCTCCTCTTGTCTGTCCTCACCACTGAGAACAATACGCTGTGAGAAGTATTTGTGACCTGTCCCTGTCACTCACATAGCGTAGCCAATTCGTCATGAAATATGTAGGACATATCACTGACGTCTTCCTCCCACTTTTCTTCTCTCCTGACCTTGAGTTTGTTCAAGGAACTGGGACGTATCAGTCTACTCCTTTCTTTGCAGGTTTAGCATCTCTTCTGCAGGCAGAAACCAAAGGGAGTGCTAGAAAATCAGAAAAGGACCGGGTGCCCTCTGCTTACAGGGTGTACATGGCTCCTCATTGCACCGACAGAAAGATCTGACTCTAACATAGTCTGCCCCTCCATTTCGCTCTGTGTGCCTTTAGTTCACTTCTTTTGAGATCTCATTTTCTAGTGCATCAAATAGAATTGACCCTCTTCTATACTTGGATTCTATATTCAACCAATTTGGATCGAAAGTATTGAAGGGAAAATGTGTCAGCACTGATCGTGAACATACATTTTATTCTTCTCACCTTTATGAATAATATATATTATTCATGTGTATAACAATTATATATATTTATAATATGTGTATTGTGTTATGTATATAATGTATGAGTGTGTATGGTACATGTATATATGTGCATATGTATATACAAAACTGCTGTGCTATTTTGACATCTTTTGCTGTGATAAAACACTGACCAAAATAAACTTGAAGAAGAAAGGGTTTGTTTGGCTTAAATGTCCAAGGCAGTCCATCACAGTGGGGAGTCAAGGCAGGAATTCAAGCAGGGACAGAGGAAGGAACCAGGGATAAAAGCTGCTTACTGGCTCAGTCCCTCTGACTTGCTCCGCTTGCTTTCTTATACAACTCAGGACCACTTGCTCAGAGGTAACATCACTCACAGTGGGCTGGGCCCTCCTATATCAACCAACAATCATGAAAATGCCCCTCCAAACATGTTTATAGACCAATTTGCTCAATGCAGTTCCTCAGTTGAGATCCCCTCTACCCAGGTGTCTACAGTTTGTATAAAGCTATATAGGATTTATACTGTATACGTGTAAGTAATGTGAGTATTATTTAGAATTAAGCAATGAGAAAATGAATGTCACTCTAAGTAAACGCCACACCACTTTATAAGGCTCTTGAGCATCAGTGAACAGTGATGTCTCGGAAAGAATTCCTGGAACCAATTCCTAAAGTATATTAAGGCACAATGGGATACTAGAGCATCTTCCAGGGCAAAGGAAAATGAAGAAGGAACCTTGCCAAAAGCCAAAGAGTAACTTTCATCTAGACAAATGTTGCACCGTTAAGCACTGCAAACCTTAGAAATAATACAATAGACGATGAAAGAATGCTTAAAGATAGAAGAAGGTAAACATTCTTGAAAACACGAGACTCAAGGAAAAACATAACAGTCCCCCCCCCCTCTACTCACCAGAACTTAATCTCTCACTGAGATTCATCTTTTCAGACTTCCTACTGTTAGGTCTCAAACCCGGGACAAATGGCTAAACAGAGGCGCCTGTATAATATATCAAAGTGGACCTGGCCGCCACCAGGCTACCCCAGCAGTCTTCAGTGTCTACCCTACCCTAAACTCTCCTGCCTAGGAGCTAAGCTGCCCTTCCCTATATAACCTAGCCATTGTGATTAGTCAACCTTATTCTACCCTTTACCATTTTGGCCTCTCAATGTCCTGGTCTTCTGGCTCTCCCCTCTCTCGTTTCATGGTTCAACTCAGGGTCATGTCCACTCTGGACTCTCCTAGATGTCCCTGCCTCTGGATATGCTCTCTCTTTTATCTACAATAAGCTATCTCTTCCACCATACTTAGGAGCAATCTTGTCCTTCCTTTTCAGTTCTTTCTCTCATTCACCTACATAACAACAAAATTCAGGCTACAGGAAACTCCTTCCCGGTGGCTGCATAGAAGACAGGAAAAGGACATAAAAGGATCTCCATAGAAAAGGACATTAGTGGTTCCCTCTTCTAGATCCATAAATAATGATATATTGAAAATCCATTTTGCAATGCAAGGTGATACAGTCATGGGTTTTATGGATTAGAACAAAGAAATCTTGGAGCAAAGAGCATTCTGCTTTGTGTATCAATGCTTTAGATACTTCTATATCATAAAAACCTAAATAAATCACTCTGCAAACTATGCAAAGTTAATGTCAGAGCCATTATGAATAAACCCAAATGATATACTAAAAAATATTTAATTGACCCACAAGAAGCAAACAAAGAAGAAAATGAGAAACAAGAGAAAGAGGAAATATAACAAAACATTGCAGACTTAAGCATTAACAAAAACAAAAATCTCCTTATTTATAAATACTCTAATCATACTAATCAAAAAATCATGACTGGCTAAGTAGATTTTTTAATGACTCAATATACACGGTTTACTTGTTTTGAACTCAATGAAATAGTTTCCCTGAAAGCGAAAGGATGGGAAAGGTTACACCATAAAAAAGACCAAAGTAATAAAACAAGAACGGTTATATAAAAATTTGATGAAAAACATCTCACGGCAAAGAAAGTGACTAAAGATGAGTATAGTATGAAGACAGGCACAGGAAAGTGATGGCGTGCAGCCCAGCAGAGCTGAGAATCGCTAACAGCCACCAGAAGCTGAGGAGAAGAGCGAAAGAATGTTCCCATGAAGCCCCCAGAGAGATCACAGCCCTGTCTAAATCTTGGTTCCAATTTTTGGACTCTAAAATTAATTTCTGCAGTTTGAAGATGCTGAAGTTAATTTGTCGAGGAAGCACTAGCAGATTAATATGCAATATTAAGACTTGTTCTATGGGAACAATAATGAAGACCGAATGATGCTGGCTGAAAGATAATGACAGAGATCTATGGAACGTAAGGCTGTGATTTTAAGCATGCCCTTGAACCATGAGAACTGAAATGCAATCCCTAGTGTGAGGTTTAAGAGGGGGAAGTTTAATCCTGTGATCTTTAGAGGTGAGACCTTTGGGAGACAAATAGGATTATTTAAGATTCTTACGGTAGAGTTCCGTGATTGAATCCTGGTGGCTTTATAAGAAGAGAATTATCAGAACACACTCATGAAAGCACACATGCGCGCACGCACACAGCACATACAACACACCTGTCTTTCTCTCTGGCTCTCTTCTGCCATGTACCATCTCATGACTCTGCCGACATGATTTCATCCCATGACTGGATTCTTCAACTTTGTACCCCCAGAACCATGAGCCAAATAAAATGTTTTCTTCATAATTGATCCAGTCCATGGTTTTTACAACTAGCAGTAGGATATGTATTAATTCAAGAATAGAACCATATAAATATGTTCAGCTGATCTTTTTGAAAAAAATATAATGTCCATTCAGCTATAGTAATAATAAACCCTTTTCAGTAAATACTTTGGGAACAATAACACTACTGAGGAAAAGAAGAACCTGGACCCAAACCTCACACCAGAGACAAAAATAAATTCAAAGTAGTTTACGGGTTTACGAAAAATAAATTAATGTAAAATATTCAGGATTTAGGGTCAGGGAAAAAAATCTTACATTTGAGACCAAAAACACCAGCTATAGAATGGGAAATAAGTGAATCAAATCTCCTGAAAATGGAAAGCTTGAAAACATAATGGAACGCAGGAAGAGGATGAAAAGGCAAATATAAGTTTGGACTATAGTTATAATTAGCATGAGTAATGAAGAACTAGTACTGAGAACATATAAAGAGCCATCGAAGTCCAAAAATTCCTAAGTGTAGAAGGAAGTAAAAAAAGTATATAAATGACATTTATCTGAAGAGGATGTTAGAAATTAAGCATAGACAAAAGTTTAGTATCATTAGCCATTGGGGAACTGCAGATTTAAACAACGGGTTATCATGATATAACAATTAGACTGGCTAAAACTCAAAGAGCAATACCATCAGATGCTGTGGAGAGTGGGGAGAAAGTGGGTTACTCCTAACTGCTGTCAGGGTTTATGAAAAAAAAAAACTGCCTTCATTCTGGAAAACAGTTGAGCAACTTCTTGTCAAGCCAAACACTGAGCTGACGGATCACTGCAACGTGGAATTCTATCCTTCCTAAATAAAAGTGCGAGTCTCACAGCTACCTGTATGAATAGGCATAAAATTTGTGTGCCCAGTAGCCCCATACTGGAAAGCAACCAGTATTCCTGATAATGGGGAATAACAATTCAGCAATACATCAGCTATATGGAATTCTAGTCAACCAAAGAGAAGCAGAACGGTAGTAACTGGGTGGTTCTCCAGGAAATATAATAAGGAAAAATGGAATTTCTGAAAATTACATGCTCTGTGATTTCACCTGGAAGCAAAATTCTTTAAATGGAGCACAGCTTTAGCCTCAGGAATGTGAGGGGTGTGGATGGGTAGTGGAGAGTCCATGGGCAAGGAGGCAGGAATAGAGATAAAAAAGGTGAAGTTAGAAATGCTGAGGGAAAAAACTCTTAAAAGCAAGCAGAAACTTGTGTTGTTAGAAACAAAATGTATGCTGGATTGTTCAACTCTTCAGTGAGTATGCTGAGGTGATTTGTCAGTCTATGTATATAAATGTTTTAAGATCGTGAGAGCCAACGACCATTATTCTTTAGGGACAGAGTGAATTTATATGAGTAAAATGCCTTCTAATAGATGTGCTTGCTCTCAAATACAGACAAATCTAAAATAAACAGCATGAACTAGAACACATCCATCAGAAGCTCCCGTCCATTTCCAGAGGGAATATTAATACTGTGTGCATACTTCACTGCTTGATACTCTTCATTTAAAATCAAATCGAATAAAATATCTTTGATTCCTGCTTCTGCAATTCATACAACTCTTATAAGAGATCTGGGACTGCTCATAACTGCCAGAAACCTGCACTATTTCTTTTGGACTAAAACAATACTCAGGCACGTATCCTGTAGTACACTTGGGACATTATTAAATCAACATCAATTGTTTGGAGGTCTTGAATTAGTGAATAAAAAATGCCCTGCCTTTATAGATACCTTGACTTCTGATTTGTTAATTAATATGGCTCTCCTGTCAAAATTCTAAATAGAGGTATGCCAACTTAGAAGTTTGCTATTTAGGCGCACATTCTTCCCAAATTATACAAAATTTTGAAGCTTCTATGTTTTTAATATAAAATAAAATCTCATTTCAAAATATTCAAATAAAAATATTTTAATGCAAATAAGTACACCATTTTTCCTAGCCTTGGAAAGTCACTACAAACACATTTTCTATTATTCTAACTTGTTCTTATGATCCTGTGTGTATATTATGATAATTACTTTCAGCAAAAATTCATAACTTCTTGTGTACGTTCTGATCATTTGGCTTCTGCTATGATTTAAATATGTAGCCACTCAGAGGCCAATGAGCTGAATGCTTGAAACCTGATCCATGGCAGCAGTGGGAGGTTGTAGAACCTTTAAGGGTGCAACCATGTGGAAGAAGTTTAGATGAGTCAAGAAAAAATTCTAGTCCCCTTGTTTCCCACCACCAAGACTGGGCTGTTGCCTTCATTACACCCAACAGCCATGACAAACGTTCTACCACAGGCTCTAAGCAATAGAACTGAGTGGTTGTGGGCTGAAAGCTCTCAAATCATGAACCAATACACCTTGACTCTTTATAAGTCGTTTACCTCAGGTATTCCTCCAACGCCATAAAAACTGAAAGTTTAAAATCATTTCATTCAAAGAGAAATATTTATGTGATTTATGTGTCATCTTGCTAACTTACTGAATTGAATCACTTCCACAAATGCACTAATTACAAATTGTTGGGTATTTGGTTTTTTTACCAAGAATTAAAATTAAGTATTTTATATGTCATTTTTTATTTCCTTATGACACACTAGCCCTAAAGTTGAATTGCTTTATACCTAGCTCTAAAATACCTAATAGAATTATGTAATGATATACATTACCATTCATCAATTACTTTCCAAAAAGCCAATGTAGAGGGAGTGTCATAGTAACGTAGTTAGGATTACTATTGTTGTGATGACCAAAAGCAAAATGGGGAGGAAAGAGTTTATTCCACTCACAGTTCCATGTAACAGTTCATCATCAAAAGCAGCGAGAGCAGGCTCTCAAACAGGGCAGGAATGTGGAGGCAGGAGCTGAGGCTGAGGCCACTGATGGGTGCTGCTTATTGACTCCTCATGGCTTACTCAGTCGGCTTTCTTAAAGACCCTTGAACCACCCGTCAAAGGATGGACCTACCCACAGTAGGATGGACCCTCCCATATCAATCACTAGTTAAGAAAATACCCACCAGATTTGCACAGCCACACAGCCCAATCTTATGAAGGTTTTGTTGTTGTTGTTGTTGTTGTTATTGTTGTTTTTAGATAGGGTTTCTTTGTGTAACACTGATTGTTCTGGAAGTCACTCTGTAGACCAGGCTGGCCTTGAACTCGAAGAGATCCACCTGCCTCTGCCTTCTGGATGCTGAGATTAAAGGTGTGAGTCACCACAGCTCAGCTGTAGGCATTTTCTTAATGGAGGTTCCCCCTTCTCAGATGACTTTAACTTGCATCCTGTTGGTTTAAAGCTATTCAACCCAGGGAATGACTGTAACTATATGTTTTCTTTGATTCTGATGGTTTTGAGTATTCTCCTCACTTCCTCACTGGTTATTTCATCACCTTTGTGTTTGTCTCATTGATACATTTTTTTTTAATAACTATGTTTTGTAGAGAGGCATGATGGATCATGCCTGTAATCCAGCATTCAAGCATGTGAGACAGGAAGATTGCTGAGTTCAAGCCAAACTGGATACAAAGAACCTGTCTTAAAGCATATGCTTTATTTTATTTCACTCCATTTTATTTTATTTTTGGTTTTTGAAGACAAGGTTTCTCTGTGTAGTTTTGGATCCTGTCCTGGCACTTGCTCTGTAGACCCGGTTGGCCCCAAACTCACAGAGATCCGCCTACCTCTACCTGCCAAGTGCATGTGCTACCACCACTTGGCTAAAGTATATATTTTATATAACAATGATACAAAACCATTGTCAAATATTGTTAATCTTTAAATTTTTGGATGTTTTTATTGTTTGAAAATTTGTGTGTGTGTGTGTGTGTGTGTGTGTGTGTCTGTATTGGTGTATTGGTGTAGATACCCAAGGAGTACATCCTGAAGATGGAGTTATAGGTGGTTGTGAGCTGCCCAACATTAGTATTTGCACACTCTTAACACTGAGCTATCTCTCTAGCCCTTAATTTTCCTCTAAGTTGTTAGTGTTTGTTTAGTGAACGCACTGCTATGTTCTAGCTTGTGTTGTGAAATCTATAAACTTTTTTTTTTCATTTTCTCTTGGGATAAGGAACATTCTTCTTCATCTTTAGCTTATATCCCTCTTTATATAAATCAGCAATTAGAAAGTACACTGGGATGTTATATAATTCAAATTCTTTATTTTATAGGTAGAAAAAGTGGGATTCTTGAGCAACTTTATTAATTTCCTATGATCACATCACTCATTTCTATAATTTCCAGGCTTTGGCATTCCCTCAGATCTTAGAAATTTAAGCATATAAACAATCTGCCTTTCTTCTAAAAAAAAAAAAAGTAAATAAAAAGTATGAACGAAAGATTTTGGCTAGAGACCTGGGGGACCCTCCTGAACTGACTTCTCAGAGGGACCACCTGAACTCTGCCCACACTCTAGTCTTCTGGATAATACCTGATTCAAAGAACCTGAAACATGCTATTCAACAGCATTTGAGTGAAGACAGGATCTTTTAGTGGTCATGAGTTGTCCCAGTTGCCTGGATATGTGGGTGTGAGTTATAAGGAGTAACCACCACAGACCCCATTGGAGTGAGGGTAGCCTTGCTCATAGAGATAACCATATACTTAATGTTTAGTGATAACAGAGACAGCAAGAAATTGGTTCATGGAGTTAAAGAAGTTCTTTATACAAGAGCAGTATTTTAAAGAGACTGGCAGAAATTTAATGCTTTCTTCATTGGTCAACACACTCTCATTTGAGTCTGGCAAGCCGTTTCTTCCAGATTCCAAACCACTAAACTTCCTTAAGTTTGTCCAATAAGGAAATATTTCCAAGTTTCTGCTTTCCATGTGGCTATTGTATTGAAGCTGGAACTCCGTCCTTGGGCTTCAGAGATTGGCAGGGGCCAACTTTTCTCTGTTTTGCTTGTCAACCAATTACCCAAAGAACACTATCCAAGGACCATGCAATGCTTTAAAGACAAGGAATACATTAAGAACCCAAATAAGTCCTAGTTTTTCAACCCTGTCATAAAGCACTGATGACAGACGTTCCTTTATTTGTGTTAGGGCAACTCCTTCGGTGAACCCTGGAGGAGCCTGAGAATAAAGCATCTTCAAGTCACTGCTGAACATTTTGCTTCCTGAAATCACCTACCTCGGAACCTCACAGCCCTTTCAATATTCTGCTGAGAAGGCTCACACAGTCAGAGCAGACACAGTCCTGTTCATCAGGATTAGCCACCATTGCCCAAGACCTTCACTTTGAAGTGCTTGATTATTCCGCCTGAAAGGGAGAAATTCTCCAGAAGGTTCTACAGCGGGAAAATGTTTTCACTATGACCTGGCTAAAAACTAAGGTTGGATACAAGAAGTTCAGAAGACTGTACAATGAGCTGCTGGAAAGAAACAAGGGGCCAGGTACCAAATAACTATTTAAATAAAACAGGATGAATCTGAAGCTTATTTTGCTCACCACACTTACTGTGCATATGTATTTTTAAATGGACAAATCTCTGAACCAAACTAAATTATTTTCTTGCCTCGAAAACTTACGTTAAAAATCACCCTTCTTAGACTCATCCCCGAACATCTAATTATAGCACGCACTGCTCAGTGATGGGCTTAAAACCGTTTTAAGGAGACTGAGATTCTCTTTGTGCAGTAGGGGAGGGGACAAAAAGGTCTATTTTTTTTCCAGGAAAATATAGATTGTCAAATGAATGTGACTTGAAATACAATCTGCTTTAACTCTGCTGGAAGTGGACCCCTTGACCTCTGGCTTCCAGCCTCCACCGCCACACCCACCAGCCTCCATTTCATGTTTCACCCTGGCGGGTCCCCAGGATGCCAAGCTACAGAACTCCCTCCCATTAGCTGCAGGAATCCAGAATATCCATGGCAACCGGTCTCTAACCCCAGGGAGAAGGCAGCAGAATTGAAAGGCTCCATTCTGCTTCTACATCCACAGCTCAGTGAACTGACAGCTTGGTGGTTTCCTTAGTTCCATTAGATTAGGATGCACGTTTCCCTCTTCCTTTGTATCATCTTTTCATCCACGGAAGTAGATCCCAGCCGTGGCTTAGGATTTTTTTATTTTATTTTTTTTTACAAAGGAGTGTTATCCCTCCTGGTCGCCATTTCTAAACCATCAGGAAGCACAGTCTCTGAACAGCCCTGGCACTGTATGATTTACCCAAAGAAAATAAACCATAGTTCTGCTATTGGTCTTTCTGCCTTCCTAGGCAAACATCCTGTGTTTAGTGTGCACGTTTTACAAATTACTGATGGGTATCAGATGTGGAGCAACGCAAGTCATGTGTGTGACATGATTTTATAAAAACTGGCAGAGAGATAACAGGAGACATACAATTTCATCATGAGATTAAGTTGTAGCATCAAATAACTATAATCATGTTTAAGTCATTGTTTGTGCCACAGATATTTAGACAGGATAACAGATTGCACAGTGCGCTTGCTGTTTGTCAGTGGAGCCTGAATAACTAATTTGCACTCCATGCCCTGTGGAATGGCAGCTGAGTCCCCAATGAATATGGAGAGAATGAGACAGAAGCAGACCATTTGGTCTACAGAATCAAAATGAGGCAGAAATGTTATGTACCATACATAGTCTACAGTCATATGCTGAGCCCACAGTTGCCTGACTATTAGGGCTGCTAAAGGAGGTCAAGCTGTCTGTCAGCACTTCTTAACCCTTTGGGGGTATGGAAAACATTTCTGAAAGATAATAAGAGCTATGGAATCTCCTCTTGGGAGACTGTAATAGCATGTGAATTAGGGAAGCAGACATGGTACATGGTTGTAACTTCAGCATCCAGTAAGCTGAGGCTGGGACAGAGAAAGAGAGAGAGAGAGAGAAAGAGAAAGAGAGAGAGAGAGAGAGAGAGAGAGAGAGAGAGAGAGAGAGCTATCTAGCCACAAGATAAGTTGGGAAGGAACACCCTCCTTATTGGTGGCACATACCTTTAATCCCAGCACTTAAGAGGCAGAAGCATAGGCAGGCAGATCTCTGTGAGTTCGAGGCCACCCTAATTTACACAGTGAATTCCAGGATGACCAGTGTTACACAGAGAATCCCTGTCTCAAAAAAAAAAATTAAGAAAGAAAAAGTAACTACAATCCCAGTATCCTTCGACAGTCGGACTTCCATGAGGAAGAATGGACTGAGAGAATTTTACGAAATAACTTTGACATTCTCGGCATCCTTAGATTCTTCTGTGTAAAGTCCTGTGTCTTCTATTTCAGAAGCTATCCTCCTTTGTCCTTCAAGAAGAACAAATATCTCACCAATCCCTCATTCAGTCCTGGCATTTTGTTTGGTTGTGAGCAAGCCCATGCTTCCAGATAAAGAGATGAGAGATCTATACCTGCTGTACTGCTGCCCATCAACGCACAAGGTTTAACTCTGACTGTTTCATGTGAGGCGGGAAAGGACAGAAAGGCCCAGCTAAATAGATAGCATAACAGTACGGCCCGGAATAAAGGGAAAACGGGGGTTGGGGAGTAAAATATCTTCCAGAACATTGCTTTGGAGTTTATTGTTAAAGAACATAACTTTTAACTATACTTCTTTTTTTTTGAAGTTTAATGAGTTTAATTTACCTGACCAAAAGTCTTAACCACAAGCACTTTCTAAGAAGGGGGCAGATAAGAAGACGGACACTGAAACTTATTTATGTTCCCCAGAGCACATATGCATCACCTATGCCCGAGCCTGGCATTGTCCCAGCTCTAGATTTATATATTTAATCTTATTTTTTTCAAGATACAGTATTAAGAAAGGACAGGTCCTGTATTTCTCAGTGAGAACAGGATTAATTCTTGGCCATGCTGACACACTGGCAAACTTTGCCAAACTTCCCACACAATGTTAATCTCACCTGGGTCTCCAACCACTTTCTTGCTGAGAAATAAAACTATAAACATTTTTTTATTTTATTGATTTTTATTGAGCTCTACACTTTTCTCTGCTCCTCTCCCTGCCTCTCCCCTCCTCTTCAATCCTCCCCCAAGTCCCCATGCTCCCAATTTACTCAGAAGATCCTGCCTTTTTCTACTTCCCATGTAGATTAGATATACTTGTTATAGCTCAGTTAGAAACACTTCGGCTGACAGAGGTTTCTGTACCATCCAGGCCCACAGCCATTCAGTCCCAAAGAAACATACAAAGGCCTACATTAATTATAACCTGGTTGGCTTATTAGCTCAGGCTTCTTATTACCTCTTACAACTTATATTAGCCCATAATTTTTGTCTGTGTTAGCCATGTGGCTTGGTACCTTTTTTCAACAAAGCAGTCTCATCTTGCTTCCTCTGTGTCTGCATGATGACTGCAGACTGAGTCTTTCTTCTTCCCAGAATTCTCCTGTTCTGATCACCGCACCTATACTTCCGGCCTGGTTACTGGCCAATCAGCCTTTTATTAAACAAGTACAAGAGACAAATCTTTTTTTTCTTTATTGATTTTATTGAGCTATACATTTTTCTCTGCTCCCCTCCCTGCTTCTCCCGTCCCCTTCAATCCTCTCCCATGGTCCCCACGCTCCCAATTTACTCAGGAGATCTTGTCAAGAGACGAATCTTCACAGGGTACAAGATCATTGTCCCACAGCACACTTTATCTCAGTGAAAGGACTCACAAAGCAGTCTCACACTGAAGACTGAGCTCAACTCAGTGTTCAGTGTAAGCAAATAATAGTTTATAGCCTTGAGTCAGAATGAATGTTGGTGGATGAAAAATCACCCAGAAGGTATATCACATTGGTGGTAAGAAAGACACTGGCTAAGCCAACCTAACAAAAGTTTCTGTAGAAAGTAAGTCAGAGAGATAGAGGAAGAAGCTGGTCAGACATCTACAATTGGTAGTTCTTAGCGCACTGAGAAAGTAAGGGCCCTTTGTCACAGCTAGATCTCACAAGGTGAAACAGATGGGCCGAAGAGATGCTTAGCCTGTTAAGTCTTGCCAAACAAAGAATCTTTGCCGCTATTAAGCAAACAGTTTTGATTTTTACCACCCAAAATGTGGACCATTCTAAATATTTAATTGTTGTCTATTCTTATTGTCCCACATTGGTGACATCTTAGTTACAACACTTGTGTTTTCTGGGTTTGCCCGAAGGAGAAGCACTGCGGATCTCACTAAAGACAATGCGGTGAGTGTGTGGTCCTCCTGTGTCAGCCCGTGCATATGCATGACCCAACGCTTTCTTTCATTTCTGCCATCGACGGCATCAAAACTGAAAAAAGTGGGAAGAGAAAGAAGGAGGGTAAGAATGGAGGGAAAAAGAAAGAGAACAAGGGAAAAGGAAGGAAGTGGAACCACAAGAGGGAAAAGATGAGGAAGAACCTCTTTCTTCCCTTTAAAAAGCTGTATTTCTGTGGCTGTAAAGAAGGCTCAGCAGTTCCGAGCACTTGCTGCCCTTCCAGGGGACATTAGTTTGGTATCCAACACCCATGTCTGGTGGCTAACAACTAGTTCCTGACTTTCTAAACCTTCTGAAATCCATGTCACCACCACCATCAACACACACACACACACACACACACACACACACACACACACACACACACATATACACATGTAGAACATACTCACCAGACATAAACAGAAATAGGGATACATATCTACAAAGTATATTTATCATCTTAGGAACACAAAGTATACTCTCTTGTAAGAGAGCTGTGGAAGAATGATACTCAGAACCAGGAGGCAGTGTTCCCAAAATCATGAGATATGGCCCAGATGATGATGGGCCCCATATGGCTGCTAGAGAAAGCAAGCTTGAAGTCAAAAGGTATATCTTACATTTCCCAGCATGAAGCCATTTCTAAAAGTATCAACATAAGAACAAAAATTAAGTTTGTTTTTTTTTTTGTAAAACCTTTTTCCTGCTGGATGATGGTGGTACACACCTTTGATCCCAGCACTCTAGAGGTCGAGGCAAGTGGATCTCTGTGTTTGAGGCCAGCCTGGTCTACCAAATTCCAAGACAGCCAGGGCTACACAGAGAAACACTGTCTCCGGGGGGGGGGGGGGCATCCTTTGTTAGGGAGGAGGAATGATAGTCATTAAAGGCAGCTAGTAAACAATGAAAAGCCAGAGAAGCTACTTCCCCTCCCAGGAAATTCTAAGTAGGTATCACTGGGGATATATGGGAGCAAAAGGGATTGGTGTTAGTTATATATAATCAATAATCTGTACTATTGGTTATAGCACATAACAAAGTCTGAGTCCTGCCAAAACTTCCTTCTAGTGGTCAGAGGTTAACTAGAATGAATATATCAGTTTGAGTGGAAGTACATTGAGAAATAATATGATTGGTTTCAATGTTTACCCTACTGAACCAGTATGTTCTATAATAGTACAGCTTTGTACTCATGTGTCCATCAGCTAAAATAGACTTTCACACACTCTACATCCAGACTACATCTGGACAGAGCAAATGTGGGGAGGGTAGCTTCTACAGGAAAGAAGCAAGCATATATAAATAAAATTGTGTTAGCTTAATAATTACCTTAAATTTTTCATTAGAAATTGTAGTGATAGTGTTAATTTGACAGAAGTTGGAACCACTTGGGAGATGGGCCTCTGGGAATGTCTGGGGGGGGTTATGAGACCTATTTACTAGGGGCGGTACCATCCCCTAGGGAGGAGGAATCCTGGACTATGTAAGAGTGGAGAAAGCCATCTAAGCGCTGCCACTAATGCAGTTCCTGATTGCTTTTGCCTGTCCCTAGTGTGATCAGGTGCCTCAAGCTCCTGATGCCCTGACTTTTCTGCCCTGGGGTCTATAACCTAGATCTGTGAGCTAACACACACCTCTTCACCTTGATTCACTTTGTCAAAGCATTTTATCACATCAGCAGGAATAGAAACTAAGACAGAAGAAAAGAAAATGAGTTAGCTTAAAGATTATTTCCATTTTTTTCTCATCGATGGCAAAACTAGATGAAGGTTTTTCTTTTTAATAAAGAGCAATCTTTTCCATGTTGAGGTGGTTTTCTTTTTTAGTTCCAGATGAATGTTGAGCTGATTGTTGAGTTAAGAGTAAAAAGTCACTAAACAGCACACTGAAAAGAGGAGGGGCCTATTGCCCTAGCACCCTGGATGCACTCAATCTCACCTGAGAAGAGAAAGGGCACAGCCTGAAACCAGCACGTACATTTAAGAAGCTGCACAAGGAAAGAGTGCACAGGGACTGAGGGAATAAACAGCAAAATAAGGGAAGACAAGAAGAAAGTGATAGAGGACAAAAACAATAATCGCGATAATGATGGCCCACATTTTCTTTTTCTTGTTTTAACCATCACTTTATTTCCTTTCAGTGGAAAAATACAGCCACAAAAAGTATCCATCAATGGGGTAACTGTGATTTGATGCAGGTATATATTGTATTAAATATGAATCAAATTTAATATTTCAAATCTTTATTACCATTTTGTGATATAATCTTTAAAAATCCCTTCTGATTTGTCTAGTACATACAGCACATTTTTATCGTCATCATTATCATCATCTTCATCGTCATCTGTAGGCCTCCTGTTGTAATAAATTAATAGAACTTCTTCCTTCTGTCCAATTGTCTCTTAGCACCACCCCTCAATCTTTTCCTCTAATCCCCCCCCCCTCTCTCTCTCTCTCTCTGTGTGTGTGTGTGTGTGTGTGTGTGTGTGTGTGTGTGTGTGTCTATGTGTGTCTATGTGTGTTTCTCTCCTCCCAGGCTCCAGCAACCATCATTCCACTCTCAATTATAAGACTAACATTTCTATTGTAGCAAAACAAGTACAATATGATTGTAAAATGCCCTGTGGGTAATGTGATGAGAAAATTATTAGAGACTGACAGATTGATTAGAGTGATAGAAACAGACACCAACTGGAAAAGTATTGATTTAAAAAAAATAAGAATAATAAATAAATAAATAAATAAATAAATAATAAATAAGGTCCACGTCCCCGACTTCAATTCTCTTCCCTCTCTGAAGTTCAGCATCTGCCGGTTCACTGGCATCATCCCTCACTGACAGGACGCCAGTGCCTTTCTATCTTCTTGTTGCTAAGCTTTGTCTTATGACTGGCTTTTGACAACCAAATGCTGCAAACTTTCCTTTGGGCCAACAACCAGCTCCCGAATCATGACACAGAAATGTATTACTTGTAAAGGCTCAGCCTTAGCTTAAGCATGTCACACAGCTTTTGAAACTTAATTTAACCTGTTTCTCTTCATCTACATTCCTTTTGGGGGCTTTTTACCTTTCATTCTGTATGTCCTACTCCATGCTGGTTGTCTGAGGGCTCCTTAACTTGCTGGCCAAGGGCATCTCCCTCTCTTTCTCTCTTACTTCTCTCTCTCTCTCTCTCTCTCTCTCTCTCTCTCTCTCTCTCTCTCTCTCTTTCTCCCCCTCTGGAGCATAGATTCTTCCTCCTACTTATTCTCTCTTCCCACCAGCCCCAACTAGCCCTCTACTGCCTATCTATTGACTGCTCAGCTTTTTATTAACTCAATCAGGTTCCTAAAGCAGGCAAAGCAACACATCTTTACATCATTAAACAAAATCAGCAGAAACAAATTTAACACATCTTTGCCCAGCTAAAGTGATATTTCACAACTGAGTGTGTGTAAAATTGAAGGCATTAGCTATGACTGGGAGTTTAATCATCTTGTTTTTAATGTAAGGCAAGTTTAATCATGGCCACGGGAATAGAAACGAAGACAGAAGAAAAGAAAATGAGTTAGCTTATAGATTATTTCAGAAGAAAGAACCATTGAGAATGAAAAGTTTAAAGATACTGAAGAGATGCCATAATCAATACAACAAGAATTGAAGAAAGCAGATGAAGTCTGACTCCCAGTGCAGAAAGGGGGACCTGTCAGATGAAGGTCACCCCTCCAGCTAACAAGAGGAAAACAGGAAGAGCAAGTAGGAAAAATGTTCTGGCAGAGGCATCTGTCTCCTGCAGCAACTACATGGCTTCACATTGACTCTGCCTTCTGTCTCCGAAAATTCAGTTTAGTTTTCCTGCCTAGTTCTATTCTAAGGCACTGGCCAAAACAGTTTTATTCATTAATCAATAAAAGAAACACATATACAGAAGGATTTGCCACACCAGACTTCAAACTAAAATCCATTAAAAGAGATGGAAAAGGACACTTCATACTCATCACAGGAAAATTCCATCAAGATGAAGTCTTAATCTTGAACATCTATGCCTAAAATACAAGAGCACCCACACATATAAAAGAAGCATTACTAAAGCTTAACTCTCATATCAAACTCCACACACTAATAGTAGGAAACTTCAACACCCACACTAACCAATGGGCAGGTCTCCTAGACAGAAACTTAACAGAAAAATAAGAGGACTAACAAATGTAATTGCTCAAATGAACTTAACATTTGACATAAGCACAAAAGAATATACCTTCTTCTCAGTACCTCATGGAACCTTCTCTAAAATTGACCACATACTAAGTAACAAAGCAAAACTCAACAGATACAAAAAAATTGAAGTAACTCCCCCTGTATCTTATCATATCACCATGGCTTAAAGTTAGAATTCAACAACAACACTAATTTCAGAAAGTCTGCAAAATCATGGAAATTGAACAATGCTCAACTGAATCACCCCTGGGGCAGAATAAAGAAAGAAAGAAATTAAAGACTTCCTAGAATTCCATGAAAATGAAGCCATAATATACCCAAACCTATGGGAAACTATAAAAACAGTGCTAAAAGGAAAGTTCACAGCACTAAATACTTACATAAAGAAAATGGAGAAATCTTACACTAGCAACTTAACAGCATACTTGAAAGTTCTAGAACAAAAAGAAGCAACTTACCCAGGAGGAGTAGATGACAGGAAATAACCGAATTGAGGGCTGATATCAATAAAAATCTAAAAACGAAAAGGGGAACATAACAAGAGGCACTGAGGAAATTTAAAGAATCAGTAAATCATACTTCCAAAACTTCTACTCCACAAAATTGGAAAATGTAAAAGAAATGGACAATTTTCTGGGTAGGTACTGCATGCCAAAATTAATTCAAGACCAGATAAACAATTTAAATAGGCCTATAACCTCTAAAGAAATGGAAGAAACATCAAAAGTACCTGAACCAGAAAAAGCCCAAGGTCAGATAGTTTCAGCACAAAATTCTACAAGGACTTCAAAGAAGAGCTAATACCTATATCCTCAAGTTATTCCACACTATAGAAACATAAGGAACATTGGCAAACTCTTTTTATGAGGCTACAGTTATCCTGATAACCCCCCAAAAAACCACAAAGATTCATCTAAAAAAGATAATTACAAACCAATCTCCCTCATGTACATTGATGCAAAAATACTTAATAAAATATTGGTAAACCGAATACAAGAGCACATCAAAAAATTCATCCACCGTGATCAAGTTGGCTTTTTTCCCAGAGATGCAAGGATGGTTCAACATATAAAAATCTGTCAATGTAATCCACCATATAAATAAACTGAAAGAAAAAAATATGATCATTTCATAAGATGCTGAAAAATCCTTTGACAAGATCCAACACCTCTACATGATAAAGGTCTTAGAGAGATCAGAGATATAAAAAAGTATCTAAATATAATAAAAGTAATATACAGCAAAAAAAAGTAAAATACAGCAAACATTCAATTATTCAAAATGGAGAGAAACACAGAGTGATTCCACTAAAATCAGGAACAAGACAAGACTGTCCACTCTCTCCATCTCTATTCAATACAGTACTTGAATTTATAGCTAGAGCAATAAGAAAACAAAAGGAGATCAAGGGGATACAAATTGGAAAGGAAGAAGTTAAACTTTCATTCTTTACTTGCAGATAATATGATAGTATATATAAGTGACCCCAAAAATTCTACAAGGGAACTCTTACAATTGATAAATACTTTCAATAATGTTGTAGGATACAAGATCAACTCAAAAAATCAGTATCTCTCCTAAATACAAATGACAAAAGGTCTGAGAAAGTAATCAGAGAAACATTACCCTTTACAACAGCTACAAATAACATAAAATATCTTGGGGTAGTGCTAACCAAAGAAGTGAAAGACCTATATGAAAGTAACTTTAAGTTTTGGAAGAAAGAAATTGAAGAAGATACCAGAAAATAAAAAAGATCTCCCATATTCTAGGATAGGTAGGTTGAACCTATAAAATAAAAATGGCAATCTTACCAAAAGCAATTTACACATTCAATGAAATCCCCATCAAAATCTCAACATATTCTTATTCTTCACAGACCATGAAAGTAAAACAATCAACTTTGGAAAAACAAAACCCCCAGAATAACCCAAACAATTCTATACAAGGCCGCTCTCTCATTTCTTGGCCACCCGGACCCAAATAATCACACAGGAACTGTAATGATTACAACCCTGTTTTGCCAATGACTCAGGTGTATTTTTAGCTCACTAACACCCGATTGATAGCAAGGGGAACCTGCATAGGACCAAACTAGACCCTTTGAATGTTGATGACATTTGTGGGGCTTGGACAGTTTGTGGGGTCACTGGAAGCGGTACCAGGATTTATCCTTTGTGCTTGAACTGGCTTTTTAGAGCCCATTCTTTTTGTAAGAATGCCTTGCTCAGCCTAAATATAGGGGCAGGGCATTGGTCCTGCCTCAAAGTGATGTGTCAGACTTTATTGACTCCCCATGAGAAACCTTACCCTCTTTGAGGAGTGCATGGGGGTGATGTGGGGGAAGGTGTGGAGAGCAGGAGAAGGGGAGGCAGTGAAAACTGGGATAGGTATGCAAAATGAGAAAAGATCATTTTTCAATTAATTAATTAACAATAGAAAAAAAGAACACTAGTCGCATGTATGGACAGATTCCTATTGATCCTTCTTCCTAGGAACTGGAGATTGTGTTGGCATTATCTGAGGGTATCTTATATACCTATTTAAAAAGAGTAAAAGTCCAGTTCTGGCTATAATAAACCAAAAGGAGCTTGGATTTCCCAGTTCCCTCGCCTTTTTCTATTGACAACATTCTACTTCTCAGACATTGATGTCTCCATGCTGTTTGTACTATCTTACTCCTAAAACATTATGTTCACTCTTCATGTGGAAGCCTCAAATACTTCCTGATGTCTAAGTCGACAATGTGCGAGCAAAGGCTCTTCTCACATTGGCACTCGCCTGCTCCTCTTCTCCAGCTGATCATATTGGTCTCTTCCCTTCCACATTATTTCTGCTGCTGTAACAGAAATGCTTATCTCCCCTTCCTGGATAATCCATTGTGCTTCTGTTTAGCTACCTGTTTGGAGAATTTATCTGTACTTGGAAGCATTTTACAGGCAAAAGACAGGATTTGCTTTGTTTCAGTCATGATGTACTATGGTCTTATGGGGAAAGCCTGGACTTGCCCAGCCTATCACATGGGAGTACAGGTGCTCCCTCTGTTGCTTATTTACCGGGTTACAACCTAGACTGAAACTTTTGTAGACCTAAGTGACAATCTCCAGTCTATTTGAAATGAGTGGGAATGGTGTCTGTTTATGATTGAATTCCTACTAACTGACAGAATGTTTGACGTGTTCGGTGAATGAATAAATGTTTAATGCTTGCCTAGGAAGCAACTGCCTAGGAAGTTGCAGAAGTAGACTTCAACCTAAATCTTTGACACCGTTTCCTGGAGTCTGTTTCTTTATCTATAAAACAGCAAACAGTTTTCTTTTTTTTTTTTTTTTTAGTAAATTTTATTAAATTATAAAAGTTTCCATTTCCGCCCCCCCTCCCAACACCCTCCCACTCCCCCCACTCCCCCCCTCCTTCCCCTCCGTCCCCCAGGGCAGTCAGGGTTTCCTGCCCTGTGGGAAGCTCCAGCTCCCTCCCCCTCCCTCCAAGTCCAGGAAGGCGAGCGTCCAAACAGACTGGATCCCCAAAATCCAGCATATGCAGAGGAAACAGGTCCCAGTGTCATAGTCAATGGCTTTTCAGAAAGACCCCGGGCCAGCCACAGTCAGAGAATCCAGCCAAATTCTGAGAATCTGGCTAGATCACGTCCTCGTTCAGTCCCAGTCCGACTGGCCCTGGTAAATTCTCATCAGATCCGTTCCCTTGTATCAGTGGGTGATAGCATCCCTCGCAGTACTGATTTCGTCTTTCATGTTCCTCCTCCTTCCGCTCCCCCTCCGGACCTCGGGGGGCTCAATCCGTTGCTCCAATGTGGGCCTCCGACTGCATAGCCGTCCTTCTCCAGACAAAAGATCTATGGTGATAAGCAAAATATACATCAGTATGGTCATGGGCCACGGCCGATTCAGGCACCCTCTCCTCTGTCCAGAGAGCAATCTGGGGGATTTCTCCTTGGACCTGGGATCCCATATATAATCAAGTCTCCTGTAAACCCTAAAATGGCTCCCTTAGTTGAAATATATTGTTCCCTGATCCCATATTCATCCTACCTCCCTCCCCCCCATCCCCGGTCACCAAGCTTTCCCCGTTCCTCCCCTACTCCCTTCTCTCTAGCCCTCTCCCCCTCCATCGACCCTCCCACCCCCCCATGCACCCGAGGTTACCTGGGACTCTTGTCTATTTCCTACCTCCTGGTGGATAGCTAAATAATCTTCATCAGGTTCATCTTCTTATTTAGCTTCTCTAGGATCACGAATAATAGGCTCAATGACCTTTAATTATGGTTAGAATCCACTTATGAGTGAATACATACCGTGTTCCTCTTTTTGGGTCTGGCTTACCTCACTCAGTAAAGCGTTTTCTATTTCCATCCATTTGCATGCAAAATTCAAGATGTCATTGTTTTTAACCGCCGAGTAAAACTCTAATGTATATATGTTCCACACCTTTTTTAACCATTCTTCTATTGAGGGGCACCTAGGTTGTTTCCATGTTCTGGCTATTACAAATAGTGCAGCTATGAACATAGTTGAACAAACAGCAAACAGTTTTCATACATCAAGTAGAACTTTTGCATTCAACCTACTTGCTCCCTGAGATTTCCGCATAACACATAAAGTATCTGTGTCCTCCAGATAAATGATGGCAATGCAGGCTAAAATACTGCGGATATAAAACATTTATTACAGCCCCTGGTGTACACTAGGCAGTAAATAATGTTTAGGGGAGGAAGGAAAGAGAGGAGGGAGCAACAGTCACCAGGAAGACAAGATACATAAAGGAAGAAAGAGGGACAGAGACTAATGACTGTGCTCAGTACCGATTCTTTCCTTATTAGTTTGCTATAGACTTTTTAGCTGAATATGTGACCATGCAAGGCAAAGGATGACCTCCCAGTTTCCTCAAATCTATGTACTGTGCAACTGGGTTGTAGCTTCCATGAAAAGACTAATTCGTGAGGCGGCTTCTTGGATTCTTCCCTTAGGAGACATCTGGATCACATCTTTAGCTACTCCTTCATTCTTGCCTTCTTATTGCCACATGGAATGAATGTCACCTCCTTGGACTACATCCTTGGACTTACTGAGAAAAGACGGGACCTCCCTTGTGAGAGGTCTCTGTGAAGCAGATAGGTGTCTTATCAATCTTGTATTACTCGCCACCATCTTGTCATATGCGAATCAAACAAACTTCCCGCTTGGTTGCTAGTCTCAAGCAAGCCATTTCCTCAATAATAGAGAAGGCAAAATTAAAGAAATCTGGACCACCAAAGCAGTGGAAAGCACCCCACACTTTGTTTACAAGACACAGGAAAATCGAGTTAGAAGCAAACTGGAAAACCTGTCCCTGCATATGTGTGCTCATGGCACTAGAAGGACCCATTTTGTGGAGAAAAATCATCAGTGTTTGCACTCAACTATAGATTACACATGTTACAACACCAACCCACCGCTGCTCTTTGGGAGATAACCAATTGCAGTGTGATTGAGTTTTAGGCCTGCTCCATGGGAGGGAAGACACACTTGATATAATAAATTTAGTCAAATGCTTGTGGGTGAAGAGAGCTTGGGCACAAATGGGAAAACACTATCATTGCTATGGTATCTCTTCACAGCAATAATTAACCCTCACTGAGACAGGAGGCAGAGGTAGGTGGATCTCTATGAGTTTGAAGGCCGCCTAGCCTGGTCTATATGGCAAGTTCCACCTGCGTAACAACAACAACAACAACAACAAAAAAAAAAAACCCTGTCCTAAAAAAATTAACAATAATAACAGTTTATTAAAATACCAAACTGATACCAACAAAAAAGATAAATATAGATAGGAACATGCAGCACGTGAAGGGAAATTGAAAGCAAGTTCAGCACAATCCCCAAGTTCCGGGAACAGAATGTCTGCAGACATAAAATCTCCAGAACGCAGAAGGGCTTGCTTCATGGGGACATTGAATGTACAATCAGAAAAGATGGGGGCTACCTAGATGGTAGTTGCTTCCTTCCCCAAATTCGTGGTGGAGAAACTCTAACAGAAGGAAAGGAGGCATTGCCACGTTTCCCAGTGCAAAATCCTAGGGCTGTGGGAAGCAGTAGGGAAACTCAAACGGACTGGGAAGGATAACTGGAGGCCAGGCCAACGAGAAGCTCGTCACTTCTGATGTGTTTCTCCCAAGCCTTGCCTAAGGACAAGCTCTCCTGGTCGTTCAGGGCAGAAAGTGGGCTCAGCACTAGCCTCTAGGTTATATACGAGTTTAGTGGTAATGAGCTCTGTGCCAAGAGTGCTAATGAGCACAAGGAGGACTGCTCTGGAAACTTCCTTTCTCCATCTCCCAGCTTCAGAAACCCCCGTCACCTCTCACCAAGACAGCTTTTCGCTGAATGCATAAAAGTTTTAGCCCAAGACAAGTGCTGTTGCGGTAAAGCTGTGTGGAAGCTAAGGAACTGTCTACTGTGGTTTGAACGCGTCCTCCAAAGTTCACTTAATCCCCCATTGCCACAGAGACAAGCAGGTCCCTAAGGTCCCGCCGTTGAGGATGGACGAAAGTCCATCTGCGGGTGGGTAAATCATCTCAACAGTCAGCTCTTCAGCTCTTCGAAAGGCAAGGCCAGGCCCGGACCGCTCTCTTGCTCTTGAGCTCATACATCCACGCACCCCCAACCCCAACTCCCCCCCACCCCGACATCCCTCACCCCCCCACCCCCCACCCCACACCACCCCCCACCCACCCCCGCCCCCCCCCCGCCGCCTTTCTGCCTCTATCATGGGACAACACAGATAAAAGGCCTTGCCAATGTCAGGGCCACGCTCCTTAGTTTTTCAGTCTCTAGACTGTAAGCCAAAGGAATTTCTCTGTATAAATACCCAGACTATAGTATTCTGATATTACAACACAAAACCCATTAAGACTGTCTTTCTTCTACTTAAGCTCACTAGAATGGATACAGATGAGTAAACATCCTGTAATCCTTTCTCAAAACACAGAACAGAGAAGCTAGAACTGCCAAAGGATGTGAGATCACAAGACAGAATAGCAAGACATCTGAACAGTGTGGCGTCTGTGCAGACAACAGCAGGGACCGCGTCAGAAGCGGATGTCTCAGAACCAACAGAAAATCTCCTGTCATTAACCGCCTTTCAGGAGCTAAGATATGATGTCAGGGACAGGAAAACCAGACAGCCAAAGAAAAAGAGCCTACTGAAACATTAGATGTAAAACTGTAGTAGCGGAAATTTTAAGATCGTTATTCAATAAACAAGATGAGAAATGTTGGTCTAGAATATTAAACTGAGAAAGTAATGAAAAAAGATAAAGAGATAATAAATTACTTAATTTCAAAGATAAGAGATATAGATGCACATGTTTCAATGTCAAGAAAAAAGAATTTTTTCCAGGAGGGAAACAAGGCTATAAGGATGTATTTTAAGAAACAGTGAGGTTGAATATTCCAGAATTAAAGGAAGACAGACAAACTCAAATTGATAGTGTTTGCAGAACGCCAGGTATAAAGGTAAGAGAGAGCTGTGTCCAGATGACGTTTACTGAGCACGAGGACACGAAGATAATTCTATCTGCTCCTCGGAAGAACCCAGCCTGGGTGACACAGGGCTGGAGCACTTGCTGCCCCATGTACGAAGGCAAGTTCAAGTTTAAGGTCAGCATGAACCAAGTCAATACCTATCTCAAAATTCTAAAAAGAAATGCTCTGTGCAAATTCCTTTGAACACACTATTTTGTCCCTAGAGGTTTTCACAGGCAGTGTAACAAGAGTCCTAGACTTGAAAGTCCACAGAGTCTGAAACTGAGAGACCCACAACAAAGGGTCATGAACGAAGAACTCTAACATAAAAAAATTATTCAAGGAACTTGCAGAACTTGAGCAATCAAAACAATGAGAGAGGATAATTGTCACTTTAAATTTTTGGATGAAAGCAGAGCTAATAATAAATAAAAATAGAAGCCACATTAAAAATTACCAAGGACTAAATTCTGGACAATGCTAACCTTATAAATGTAGAGGGTCATTAATACCAAAGAGATATTAGGGAATATAGATTCATTTTATGATCAAGGGCAAAACATCGATTTTCGTCAGTGTTCAAAATGCTAGTTGGGAAAAGTAATCATAAGAATGAGTTTTAAGGCAGGGCAACTATCAAAGTAAATTGATAGTTGGGGAAAGTATGGGCTGGAGAGACAGCTCAAGGCTAATAACACTGACTACTCTTCAGAGGTCAGGTTCAGTTCCCAACATCAACATAGAGGCTCACAACTGTCTGTAATTCCATTTCCGGGGGACCCCACTCCCATGACAAAATACCAATACACACAAAATAAAAATAAATTAATTAAAATAGAACGTAGACCTTCATAATTAGGCAATTAAAGTTCCTGTCTAGAGAAAAGCCAGGACAGAAAGGATGAAAAAGAGAAAGGGGACAATAAAAATATAAAGTAATAAAGCAACAGTAAATACAAAACTGTTGAAATTTCGGTCTAGTGACATGGCTCACATGGGTAAAGCGCCTGCCCTCAAGCCTGATGACCTGAGCTGCATCCCCAGCAACCACGGGGTGGGAAGAAAGAACCGACTCCTGCAAACTGTCCTCTGATCTCCACAGGCACGCCTAGTGCAACGCATGGGTACTCACTCACGCATGTGTATAAAAACTTAAAACACTTAAAAATGCAAAGAGAAATATCAACATTGAAGAGCACGAATTGAAAGGTCAAAAATAAATTTAAAATTGTAAATATATGTCAAAATATGTGGTAAATGCTCATGAGATGCCTTCGCCAACCTCAAAACAGAAAGTCACATCTTGAATTGAAAAAGAGTCTTTAAAAAATTTTAGAAAAAAAAGAAAAGGAGTCTGTCACCGGGTTGGGGGGGGGTGTAGCTTGGGTGGTAGTCTGGCTTGTGTGCAAATATCTCTGTGTTTAATCCTCAGCATCACAAAAAACAGGGGTGACACATGCCTCACCAGCACTACAGCACTGACAGCATGGGACCAACCTGAGCTAAATGACAGTGTCTGACAAACCAGAGTTAGGGAAGCTAAAAGTTTAGCCCCATAGTAGAGTACCCACTTCTCTAGCATGCATACAGTCTTAAATTCAATTCTACGAGACAGGGGACATGGGGGGGGGAGTATGTAATCCCAGTACTCAGGAGGCAGAGCAGGAGGAAATCAAAAGTTTAAGGCCAGCCTGGGATACACAGTGAGCTTCAGGTCAGTCAGGAAAACATAATGAGACCCTGTTTCAAATACCCCTTAAATAAAAGTAATAATGCTACTGTCTTCTCCAAGATTTAAACCAAGACACAACATAAACACTGAAAACACAAGACACAAATGGACATCACAAGGAAACGTGAGCAAAAGAAACGGCTGGGTTTACCGTCCTAACATCTCACAAAATGTTTGTCTTCCGTAAGACAGAACGTATGGCCCAAAGCTGGGACTCCATCAGGTCTATTCTATGACTCTCTGCTATAGGATCCTGACAACAAACTTTCACAAGCCGGCCAAGAGATAGGAACTCTCCCACGTGCAGCACATCAAACACCAACAGTCTGACAATGTCTGAAGATAATAGTCAGATGTTGGGACATTTCTACAAACACAGACCTTTCCATAATTGCTGCACATTGTCCAGAACCCCTTTCTGACAATTTCTCAGAAACGGCTGTGAGGTCGTGGACTCTTAGCAGTATATCTGAGGAGCATAGAGAAGGAGTGATATTTCCCTGTCCTGCATTGCTCGTGCGCACAAAGAAAGACACACTTACAGGGACAGACTATATGCTTCAATATACAGAGAGCCCACCAGGGACAGACGAAAGGCTGAACTCGTAAAATGTGCTCAGTGCCGCTAAATATTGACCACTTAACTGCTGAGCTACAGCACACAAAAGGGGCTATTATCTCACAATAAACTGTTGGGTTTGAATTACACATCTCAACAGAAAAGAAAAATTCGAAAGCTAAACAGAAATGTAAGTCTCGCATCCGGAAAAACAGAAGAATGTTACAGAAACAGTGTAGGGTTCTCTTTATAGTGCAGAGAGAAACTCTTGTGTCCTATCACTAGCACCGAGACAGCAGCAGATTCAAGACAGGATTGTGCACTGCGACATGATTGACAGAACAAGTCAACATTTCTCACCGAACCAAAATTAACTTTAAAAGAAATCAGAAGTATACTGCTAAAACCACAAATTCCATATACACTGTAATTTTGAGACCTCATAAGATTAAGAAATACACCTTTGGTTACTTGTAAGGCATTATTGGTCAAACATCAAGGAATGAAAATTTTTACTGTAAAAATCTACTTAATGTTTCCAGTGTCTATGCATGTTTCAATGCACAGTTATCATTTTTAAAAACAACCAAAGTTTGTACACTGCCTTTCAAAAAGTGCCTGCTTCTGGCTATGCTGGGTGGAGATGTTTGCAGGATTGCTTCGCAGATGTTTTTCCTACATCAGCAAAATAGCCTGAAGTTTTCCCTGTCAGCAAAGCAAATTGCAGTCCTTCGGCATAGGAAGGACTATTTCCCCTTCTTCTCCCGCCTGGAGTGAGGTCATCACCATACTGTTTTATGATGCAACAGTCTGTTGCCATGAAAGCGATCATAAAGCTATGAATTCAGAATTTCAACTTTACGACAGGATGGAGGTGGGGAAGATGGCAAAGCTGTTCACTTAATGATCAGGGAGCATGGAGAATAAACATAGAGCTCTGAGACCAAGACCTTCTATGTAAGCCATAAAACTGCCTCCCACCACACCCATGACGGGTTCAACATACGGCCACTTCTTCTAATAATAATTGTGTGTTCATGAGGAGATCAATGGACATCCATGCCCTTTATGTGTCAAAGTATCTGTTCTCTGAGATCAGTACCTGAATTCTGCACCAGAGTTGGAGCTGAGGCAACCATCAGTACTCAAAGTGCTACTGTTAAGGGTTTCCTGCTATCTAATGGGAGTGTTTTAAATCTTGTGCTTACAACTCACTTTAAGGAGATCAGTGAAAGTCAGTTCATTAATTTACAGATAAAGGTTCCATGGTCAGAAGGAAAGCTCTTGGATGCTGAAAAGCAAACACTCTGCACTGAGCTGCCCTCCTCATATCATGTTGTCAGTTTACATTATCTCCTTGTATTATAGAGAGCCTGAGACACCTGCAGATAAATAAATGTCCCATACCCTATCCACTCCGGTGAGTCAAATATACCTTAGATTCAACTCTCCCGTGCCCTTGTCATAAAACTGGCCTTCTCCCATAAACTCAGATTTTTTCTAGGAGTAGCTTACAGTAGATGCCACTGCCTCACAAATCAGAAGCCTTACCCAACATGCACCCACCATTGTGAGCCCATTACCTTAATCACACCACATGACACTATTCTGACACCACCAGGAAGAGGAAAAATACTGCCCTTTACAGCCAGCTATCACCCCTGTATTCTTTCCTCCTCTGTGTAGCAGAAACCAGTTCAGATCCGTTCTACACTCTTCCTGGGTAAAACTCCTTCATTTCTTTCCAGGTTCTCTTAAGCTAAGCTCCCATCAGGACCAGAGCCCGACGGTCCTACAAGACCTAAACTGGTGCCCATTCCTCTTCGGTTCCAGTACCTGGACTTTCTCATCCTCAAACGCACCTTCGTATTCTTGCCTCTTACTTACAATGTGATTTTTCCCTCTTTCTGAAATGCTGTCCCCATCGTCTGTCACCGTCCAGCCTCCAGTTAGTTTATCCCATTCATCCTCTATCACCAATGGCCTGGCAAGCCTTCCCTGACTCTAGGCTTGGAAATCCACTGGCTTTACTATTTTTTAATATATAAAGTCACATCTTTTTTCTTCAGAACACATATGTCAATGGATAATTACATAATTACTGAAAGAGTTGCTTAATTAAAATCTCACACCTACCCATATTAAAAGCTACACGAAAACAGGCAAGGCACCTAACTTTTTTTAGTTTCCACTGTAGGTCTTTTGTGGCATAGTAATTATTAATACTATATGTTTTAGAAAATTTTGAATCTTTGTCTGATATCTAATACATTGATATTATATCACAGGTTACATTTTTAAAATTCAGAACACAAGAGTAAGCATAAAACTATATCTGCCCCACTACCCAGTAATCCTATTTCTTCAATATTTTTATGGTAGTTTTATTAACAATAGAAAATAAAATGGAAATCCTAGAAACAACTGATTTGCAACAAATGGATTAAGAAAATGTGAACTATCCATAATGATAAATTAAAGTTCAGTAGCTTCATATCTCAAAGACGTATGTCCTACTCGAAAGACATTTTCAAAAGAATGAACAGTAATATAAGCAATAAGGATACAGCAATTCCCAGAATCTTTATTATGAATGGAAGGATACTCCAGCAAAGGTACCCTTCCGATGTGGCTTGTGTGGGGTGGAACGGCAGGAAACATGTTGATAATTGGCTGGGAACTGAAGAAGTTAAACCAGCAAGGTCGTATAACTGGGTCTGAACTTTTTTAAATGGGCTACACCACAAAGAAAAGAATACAGGGGATGAAAGATAGATGGACGGGGCCAACATTTTGCCTAGTGTTGTAGGTGGTAATGGTGGACAACATGTCGATAATTAGGCGAGAATGAGGAGAGCCGCCAAAGGAGTGTGATGACACTTGGAAGTGATAGAAATCATTATCATTCTGAGTGTGATGACCATTTCACACATGTGTGCCTATTCCAAAATCAGTATATCTTGGAATAGCGATTTATTGATTATCAATTCTACACTGACAAAAAAAGCATAAAATGTATATACATTCAATAGAAATCATTGAGATCTGAATATATCTGCTGCAGACTTAGCAGTCTGTAAAGAAACATCAAAGGCTGGTATGAAAAGAGAGAAACTAGTTTATTTCACAACTTGATCTTTCAAAATATGTCCTGTTTCTTCCTCCAGAAACCAGGACTGTAAACCAATTTTAAAATCATAGAACCATTATCTAAAAAGCACCTATACGAAAACAATATTCTCTCTCAAAAAGTTGCAGGTAAATTAATAACAAACAAAAAAATTCTATTTCTGTCCTGACTTGCTGACAACCATTGAAGAATGTGATATTTAAGGTCCATAATCCTTGAGGATGTAGTATATGCACTAAACTGTGGAAATGGCAAGATCAGAATTAAAAAAAAAATCAAGAGAATTCTAATTTTCAATTCAGTATTTCTAAAATTAACTGGAGTATACAACTCTCCTCCATTTACCTTCTCTCTGCTTTGCTTTTTTTCACTGGAATCTGACATCTGGGTTTAGGTAAATGCTCTGAGCACTTTTTGCTACAGATAAAATTTTATATTCCCTTGGTTCTGTGAAACGGATGCATCAGCTCTTTCAAATTTTTGCAGACTAAATAGAATATTAATGGCCCTAATGATTTTTAAATACTATTCGCAGGGTTGTTTAAAATGTCTTAGAAACAATCAATAAGATAATGAACGTGAAAATACTGTGTAGTGGCAAAACGCTACCCCAGCATAAGTGAAGAGATTATAATATTTTTAGAAATTACTTTGTATGGAAATCAGTTGAAGGAATAGGATAGATGGTAAATAACCACAACTTGTTCAAGTAGAGGAGTTTATAACAATTAATAAAAAACACAGAGACAGACATTGGGGTTCAACCTGAAGATCAGAAAAGCAAAGCAGCCAGTCACTGGCTCTTACCCCTACATCAGTCCAAAGTAGCCATCCTGCTTCCAGGAGTCTCAGAATGAGGCTGTATGTAAGAGTGGTCTCCTCCTGTCTTCTATACCTCTCTAGGGTTGGGATTAAAGGCATGCACCATCCGATTTCTATGGCAAACTAGTGTGGCTACTGGGATTAAAGATGTGTGTCACAACTGCTGTTATAAGGATGATCAGTGTGACTGTTTTACTCTCTGAACTTCAGGCAAGCTTTATTTACTAAAATACAAATGAAATATCACTACAGAGGAGCATTAGAAATAAATTCAGACTGCCACAGATCCCTAGACAAATTGGAAACTCACACAGTTTGTTGTTTTGAAACAAGAAGACATAATTTTCCATAAACAGGAAAATAAACCAACTCAAGGTGTGTTACTTTTTTAAAGTGTTCAGAGCAAAACGTGTTTTCTTTGGGTTTTCTTTTTTTGTTGTTGTTGTTCTAAAATCCTTAAATCCAGAATTAAAATATTTTCATACAAGTTTTGTATGTGAGCAAGGAGAATTTGGGGTGGGGGATGGTCATTGTGGGACAAACATGGGCTGGAGAGAGAGCAAAGCGAAAAAATAGTGAGTGCTGATGACGCCCATGCCGTCCTTTCGAAAGATGGCCTGATCTGACTAGTTTTCCAAAAAGCCCAGAGTCTAGCATGGTCAGTGGTCAAACCCTTTTAGAAGAGTGTGGGTTCAGGTAATTTCAAGATTCCAGAACCCAAGTGAAGACCAGAATAGGTGGGGCTTGGGGCATTGACAGTGAATGGACAGACACGACCTTGTTTAGTCAATGAGAGTTGATGAAAAGGTGATCACTGATTGTTGACGTCGCACGTGAAATGAAAAGGAATTTGGTTACAGAAAATTCTAGGAAATGTCTATTCTAAATAAAAGAGCAAATTGTGGAAAAAATAAAACCAGCTAATTGCACTGGTCAAAAAGCTGGTTTGTGTGCAAAACCCAGTCTCTAATTAATGCAAATTCTAAAACACGGAGTAGAATGAGAAGGGAGAGCACAGGAAAGCTACAGGTGAATGCTTCTTAAACTCTTCCTCATGATTTCCATGAGTCCTCTGTGCACACCCTGGGCGAAATCGATCCTGCTTGATCCCTGCACAGCTGCTAAAGATGGCTTTACCATGTACCAGTCTGTTCCTGGAGGCCCCACCCCAGTTCTCTAGCTGACGGAGGAGGTCTGATTTCAGAGCGTCACAATAGAAAAGAGAAGTTCGGCAAACTTATACTCAGGCTCGGGGCTTTTGTGTGTGGCTGAGCTTCAAAAAGACCTGGCTAAGGAAACAAATGGGTCTTAAAAAGTCAACTGCATGACACTCAGCATCTGTGCCCTCAGATTTGGGTGCTTCCGCTGAAAGAGAAGGAGAGAGACAGAAACAGATACAGAAAGAGACAGACAGACACAGAGAGCCGAGGGAGAGACAGAGACAGAAATAGAAACAGAGAGACAGAAAGAGACAGAGACAGACACTTGGTGTTTGCAAAGCCAGTACCAACCAGACTCCTCCACAAAGAGGATGGTTTTTCTCCTAAGTTTTGCACCCAGAGAGAGCACCTTCTCCTAATTCTCACAGTAGCATTCCATTGCATTCTGTTGGCCAGCAGTTGAGCCCAAGTTCCTTCAGCCCTTTTCAGAGAGTGGCTCTTGACTCCAGTGACCTGGCAAGACACAAGCAGTTCAATCACAACCTGCAACCCCAAGGTGGAGAAAGCACCTCATCCCTTTTCTTCACTTGGATATAAACATTGAGAAGACCACAGGGAAAAAAATAGGATAGTGGAAATACGTGAAAGAAAACGTTAAAAATCAAACCATTGTTGCAGATCTAAGGCAGGCTCTGGGTGGGGCAGTCCTAGACCCAATATCATCACCTTTGTCTCTGCCACATAAGTCATTTGAAAGCTGGCTAGCTGCTGGCAGTGGGAAGATAGAAAAGAATTTGAGAAAAAGTGAGGAAGGCTAGACTGTGAGATACCAGCTACTGTTTTCCTCCAGGCTTGAGGACAGTATTTTTATAGGAGTTAAATAGCCCTGGTCCTTTAACTTGCCACATTGTATTTCATGATCACGACTTCTTAAACTATATAAATTTCACGTATACTTTCTGCAAGTTTAAAGTCCTTTTTAGGTGTGAAATAGAGAATTTTATAAGCGCTTTACTAAAGGTCTGAATCCTGAGATTTATGAGGGAGAATGACTTGGTCATTTGTCGTGGCTTATGCCTGTTTGCTGTTCCTGATAGCAGGTACACCCTTAAAACATTTTCTCATTGTTATTCTCTTTAGCTCCCCATAGGAACCTCTCCATGGGAAATAAGCAAGCTCTTTCACCACAAAGAGGAGGACTTTGTGAAGGGGTGACTCCCTCCAGTTCCTCCACAAATTCATCCCTATTTCTGACTTCTGAATGAACCCAAATACTATTTGGCATTCCCCCAACACTCAGAATGATTTTTTTTAGGGAGAGGAAAGCAAACAAAAGATTCAATTAGATATGACAAAGCAATCAGCTTTCTCCAGCCCAGGAAATTAAAGCACTGTCATTCCGTGTGCCCGGTCTATGACAGAGCCCAGAAAGGAGCTAAGCGAGTGTGTCCAGAGCTCTTGAAGCACCACTTGAAGACAGTGAGGTACTGGTAGGGAACAAAGGAGCTCAGAGAAAGAAAGAAAAGACAGAGGAAGGAAAGATGGAGAGGAGGAAGTGAAGGAGAAAGGGAGGGAGGCAAAGAGGGAGAGAGTAATGGATCTAACTTGCCCCAAGAACCCAGTCTTCCCAGACCAGCATAGAATTTCCCCAATCTAAAACTGTGGTTTGGAAATGGACATAAGGGCAAAGTGAGACATCAAAAGGATGACCACAAGCTTCTGACAGTACAAATAACACCAGGAAGACAGCCAGGCAGGGGCCTCTGGATCCTAGTTCCTATTCCTTCAGAGAAGTGTGAGGATTTTTTTTTCCCCTTAGAATCACCTGAACACTCATTTCTGGTCATCTCTCTGTGTGCCAGGACCCTGCGCCTTCGAGGCTGGAGGGATGTGTGAGGATGCTTCTCCATCCGAGAAACAAAGCTCACACCAGGACCGTGTAGAAGCACCCTTGCTAGATTTCTTCCCAGCAGCAGAGTTCGGGCCACTTGCAGCTCAATTGTTTCCTACATGTGAAACAACCCTTCCTCCCAGCAGAGCGGGACCCGTTTGATGAATGGTGGCAGAGGGCTAAGGTGAGAGCGGGTTTTGATTGCTTTGATTGCAAGAATCCAGGCATTTAAAATGACCGAGACAGCTTAACTCTTCATCTGTCTGTGCTATAGCAAATGATAAAAGTGAAAGAAAATTTTGTATGGTCTCAACATAAAGCAGAAGATGAAGCCGGTGTTTCATCCAGTGTGTCCGAAGTGGAGAGATGAGACGTGGATTCTTCAACATCTATCTTATTACATGAATAATGCATTCATATACTTCAGCAAAAAAGATTCAAACACTATAGAGAATAAAGTGAAACAAGTTCGTGCTTTTAGCTTTTACATATGCCTATTGTTCTCCCCAAAGGTAACCAAACCTAGGGTAATATGGGTTCAGTCGTTTTTCTCTGTATTGAATGAACAGCAGATTATTTTTATAAATATGAGTTTTTACCTATTGCTTTTCTTTTTCTGCTTAAGCTCACGCCTCTGAGGTATCTTCTCCATGCTGGGACACAGTATTCTGGTTTCCTTTCATAGCTGCGGCTTCGCTGTGGTTGACATAGAAGAACATTATAATTGTGCTTTCGTGATATAGCAGGAGTTTGAAAGTTTGTGCAACACCGGGCTGGTTTTGCTGCAACTTTTTAAAGCATGAAGTGTTGGCTTGCAAGTGCATGCTTAAGTTGTGAGTCATTGAAAAGCCACTCAGCAAAACAAATCGCACTGCTCCCTGTTCAGGAGCAGCCGGGAGGGCGGTCGGCCTCAATCTAGCTAGTGGTCGGTGAAGCTCTTGGTTCCCTCTCTCTCTGGCGTAACTATCTGAAACCGGTCACGGTCAGATATTCTCCAAATCTGACTATGTTTTATATGGAAGCGGTGTTACCTGTGACTCTGTATGCTTTTTAACACAGTTGAAGGATGTTGGGAAGGGGACAAAAGTAGGAAAGAGATCAGCTGAATTGCTTCGGGGAGGTCTCTGGGCTTACCGTTTGCCTCACACCTGATTGGCTGGGCAGTGTCTTACTAAACTCCATGTTGGTCCTTGGATGACTCACCTCACTGCTACATGGTCTCTACTCTGCACTGTGAATGGCTACTGTCTGACTTTTAGCCAGTGGAAGACTCTTTAACCTTTTGGACTACCAGTGCTTGACTATTGTGCCAATAAACAGCCATCATTAGAGATTTTCTACCATCTTTTACTCTTTAAGAAAATAAAATCAGCCAGAGGTTTAGAGACAGGGGCGAATATTAACAATATGTTGTTCTCAAAAGCTTAAACTTTTAAGACAAAATGTGTTTTAGCTACTCCCCAGGAGCTAAAAGCATGATCATTTCATGTCAGCTTGTAATGAATTAGCACAACTCTTTGATCAATGCCATCAAAGGCTATCAGCAGCACTAATATTACAGATGTTAGAAATTTTTGCATTGATTAAATGTCTGAAATCAATCAACCTTTTACCGTCCTCTCCCCCTCCCTCACTCCTGCAGAACTGATGGGATTCGGATAAATTCAAATCCGAATCCACACAGCACCCCATGAAGGGGAAAGGGGAGAAACAGAATTAGCTTGGCAATCTACTTCTCAGCTACTGGATCTGAATGCACCAGAACCAAAAATAGTAACCTCAAGCCTGTTCCTTCCCTAAGGACACATCAAAACCCAAGTGGTCTTCATGGCTGAAATGCCCGCGTTTGTAGAACTCCCTAGCTGTGCTTCTTGTGGTCCACTGTGGTTCCTCTACGGCATTGCAGTCAACAGTTAAAGTCTGAATGCAGCCCAGGCTGGTGTCCTTGTTCCGTTTGTTCAAGTAACTTTTCCAGGACTCTGCAGTCGGGCCAATTATCTCAGAAACAAGCAATTATAACCACATTCACAGCTCCTAGAAGGATGAGTGCATTCTAGCAACAATTTCTCATGAAAGAAAATAGTAATTGAAGGATTGGCAAGGCTTCTGCAATAGACTAAGACTTCTCTCTCTCTCTCTCTCTCTCTCTCTCTCTCTCTCTCTCTCTCTCTCACACACACACACACACACACACACACACATACACACACGAGAGAGAAAGAGAGAGAGAGAGAGAGAGAGAGAGAAATCTACACTATGTACTTGCTTTCCCAGTGGAGAAATTGGTCCTTTCCATCCAAACACATTAAATACAACCTACAGGCAAAGAGTATAGAGCCACAGTAAAAATGAGGAGTTTGACATTCTGGATTCTGACCATGCTGAAGTCTTTGATATCTGTGTGTTCATCTCTTGCTTACACATTGTTGAAGGTAAGCACATTGTAAAGCATATGCAGTGTGTTATCCCCGAGGTAATACATGTGGAGGTGCTTTAGAAAGGCCGATTAGCCTGCCGACCTAAGGTAAATCTAGTCCTTTGGGGAATTAATTCACATCTTTATCAGTATAGCATAGTGCAGCTCAAATCAAGCATAGCGAGTCTTTGAGGCACCCAGACTACCCTATATTCACTGATAGATACCATGCTTTGGATGTCTAGAGGAGACCTCAGCCTCACATGAATATAACATACCAGCACACAGCTGCAGCCTAAATAGAGACATTCAAATGCATGTCCACACTGCCTTAGCTCTATCTGCCCACAGTTATTTTCTAGGACTGTGTGGTGAGGTCTTTGACATTAAGGACTTATCCTTGCATCCCCCACAATACAGAATAAAAGCCTTTCTCCATCATCCTAGTCAGTCAGTACCTAATTGTTACATTGATTAACCATCATTCTTGATAGTTTTTCAGATATCGGTCCTCTGGAATGGCAAATAAACACACACTTGTGGCAGACGATTAAAAGTCTTGTCAAACATTTTACCCAAAGGAAAGAAAATTTTGCTTACTGATATTTATTTATATCTTTCCTTTGGATAAAAGTAAATGTAGACAATATATGACATTATTCTCATCAGTTTGTACATACACGTAAGCCTGCATATAGATTGGGGCTGTGAGACCACTTATTCCATTTGCTTCTGGAAACAAGGAAAGCAAACCGTTGTGGGGGAGAGAGCAAATGTCTAACCGTGCTTTGTTTTTCATGCATCCTACCAGAGTATTAGAACAGAAGGGAGACAAAAGGTAATTGAGCTGGGATTCTGGGGAAGCATTTTGTAGGTGAATAAAAGGCCACGGTGATGAGTTCAGTGGCAGAGGGAGTTCCCAAGCACATCTCCAGAGACTCGGAGTGAACCTAAAAAGAAAGGCTTTCTTTCTCAAAAATGCATGGAATGCTAGGTTTAATATTTGCCTCTTGCCTGCGCTGGTGACATCCCTTTGGACCTCAGAACCCCTCCAATGCTACACAGGGCTTAACGCATGGTTGAACGGAGACGGAGCGCCATCTACTGGCGACGATAACAGGGGCGTCCTTAAGTCTCCAGCGCTGCTTCTGGAAGCAACCCTGCATCTTTCACAGTCCTACTCCTCCAAAAAGAAAGGGCAAACTGCATATGCTTCTTACCCCTCCCTTAGCTAGCCTCTCCCAGTTAACCTTAAGAAGAAAGCACAAAGGAAAGACACTATAAACATTCTTATAAAATAGAGTAGCAGGGATTTTTGTTCCTATGAGGAGGAATATGGTCTGATTTTACCTATTTGGTAGGGCTGGGGATCTTCTCCATGTCCTAAAATCCTCTAACTAAGGTTGCTGAATACCTGGGAGCTTAGAGGGTGACTGTATGAAGGAGTGGTTTTCTACTCTGGCTCCCCCTGCCCAGCAACATATAATCATTGGATGTTCACTAGCCTTACTGTCCTCTTATTTCTGAGGATGGTCACAGGGATTCCTGAGACACCACCACATGATTCAAAGAGCCACGGGATTACCTGTCTCAAAAGGTTAGCATAGTTACAGCAGAATTCACTCCAAGATCCTAACTAGGAACAATTTACTCACTATCAATCTGGAATGACAATACAACGTAGCACTTTCTGCGAGGTTGCTGATGTGAACTCTGCTGAAATTAGAAGCCATTTACAGCTAGCTCTGGATGGAGAGTGTAACATGGACACATGCTTCCCATGGTGTCTCCAATGTACCCTTCCCCGATACTCCTCCCTGGGGATGACTGCCTCATCTACTCTGTTTCTCAGCAAAGTCCCAGGAGGACGTCTCCAAGGCTGAGTTTTTCATGACCATCACAGACTTGGGCAGCCATTTTAAAAGGATAAAAGTCTTTAGATGATGGTGCTGGTGATGATGATAGTGAGGGTGATGGCAAGAATGGTGATGACGAAGGTGATGATGATGATGATGATGAAAATGGTGTGGAAAGTCCTTCTGTATATGGGTTGCTTTTATTGGTTAAGGAATAAAGCACCTTTGGCCTACAGCAGGACAGAATAAAGTAAAGCAGGAATTCCAAGCAGATAAAAGAGGAAAGCAGATAGAGTCAGAAAGACATCATGTAGTTGCCAAATGAGACAAATATCCCAGAACCTTGCCAGTAAACCATGAGTCTTGTGATAATACACAGAATAATAGAAATGGGTTAATTTAAGATCTAAGAGCTATCTGGAAATAATCTTAAGCTATTAGCAAAACAGTAGTGTAATTAATATAGTTTCTGTGTGATTATTTCTAGTCTGGGCAGCAGGGAAACAAATGAGCAATCACCGTCAACAAAATGGTGCATTATACACAGGTCAGTTACATCAACATAAAACATAAAAAGAGAGCTTGGGAAGGATTTCTAGACTCACACATGCATACACACACACAAATGTGGATTGTGGGCACTTGAATGGGGTTTGTGGGAAACATGCTGCAAGTTACTTGCAGGCAGCATAAACCAGCTGCTTCCCAGAGTTGAGGTGGTAAGTGCGGCTCCCTCATGGCAGTACCAGAGCTGGCAGTAAACATGACTCTGCTCTGTTGGACAGGGCTGAACAAGAGGGCAGGGCCTCAAAGTTAGTCCTAGTCATACATGCTTAGCATAAAAAAAAACCAATCCTGGTCAAAAAATTACAGATACGCACACAATAAAGACAGATTCAAATGAAAAAGACCTCTAAATGGGTCACAGTGTTGGATAAATGTGCGTAGGCTTAAGAGAGAGAGGAAAAAGACTATAAATAGTTATAAAAGAGTACAGAAAGTCATAGATTAAAGGAGAAATGATAATAAAATAAATACTAAACTTGCAGAAAATAATAGAGTAAGAAAAATAAGCCACATAAAGATGGAATATATGCAGAGAGTCTAGATTATATATATTATTATGTTTTCTTTGAATTTTTTGACTGTGAATGAGCTAAGTACAGAGAAACATTTCATTCTACAGGCTGCTCAATTAAACCTACATATACATTATAAAGTTCAAAATTTGGGTCAAAGATATATTGCTTTGGAAAAGAGGTTCTGTTTTGTTTCCACAAAGGATAGAAAGCTAAGGATTCCTTAGCAGCTAATATGATTTGATCAAACTAGATCTCCCTAAAGCAGTGCCCCAGATGGTTCAACATCCATACCAGCTTCAGGACTACTGGCTGAGATGGACCTACCACACAGGGTACACCATGAAAAACCTGATTAACAATACCCCCAATCAGCAAGAAGTAGTTCAGAGAACAATGCCCAAATTCCCTAAAAATTGTTTATAAATATTTGTTTTCATTTAAAAGGGGATATAATATAGAGATGAATACTTTGTATTGGTATGGATCTTGGTTTATTGATACAAATTTAAGGCCAATTTTGTTATATACATTTTCTCTCTTTTTTAAGGTATTTTGTTTGTGCAGCTCATTTAAAAATGTAATAAAGTTAAGAAATACAAATTAATAGATAGTCATCTATAATGTAACCATTTTAGTTAGGCTTTCTAGATGTACAGAGGTATATTTCAGATGGATGAGTATTCTTCAAACCTTTTAAAGACTTGCAGAATATAGCATTTAAAAGGCTTTAAAAACTTAGATTTTCATGACAACGAGACATATCTGCTCCTGGAAGCACCAATCTACTTCAAGAGGATGATGGGCATCAAAGAAACTCTTTATAGAACTTGTTAGCCATTTGGGCAAGAAATTGCTCTTGTCTGGACTGCTTGATGGCATGCTGTATGAACTGGACATGCAGGACCCACAAAAAATGACTGCTGAACTTGCCTAAAGGTAAGACAGTCCTTCAGGATTCCTGTTTCATGAAAGAGTCCATCAGACATTCTACATGATACATAAGAAAGTGACTGATAAACTGCCAATATAGACAGAACTGTCTTTGAAATTTTCTGCTTCATGGAAATGTCTGCTGGATAATATGGGCCTGTAGGCTGAGGATGGATGCCCCAATGTTACAGAAGAACTTTGGATGATTGTCCAGGTAGCTAGATGTCTCTTTCAATTCTAGAGTTTTGAAAGTTACTTACTTCCTATTTATTTAGGTAATATTATATCCTTCTGGAGCCTTTGATGGAGTTGAAGAAAAATATCTATAATTATAAAAGATAAATTACATATAAAACTTTATACTCACAAAGACAGGATAGATGATGGAGTATTTTCCTTATTTTTTCCAAATGTAAATGGAATAAATATTATAATTCTTGTGTGAATCTATTTTGTCATAGATAATTTTGCTATGTTAAAGTTAAAACCTTCCTTTTTATTTGGACAGAAAAGGGAAAATGATATAGAAAGTCTTTCTGTATGTGTGTTGTTTTTATTGGTTAATGAATAAAGGTTTGTTGGCCTACGGCAGGGCAGAAATACAGTAAGGTGAGAAATCCAAGCAGATAGAGGAGGGGAAAAAAGGCAGAGTCAAAGAGAGGCCATGTAGTTGCCAAATGAGACAAACATCCTAGAACCTTGCCAGTCAACCACAAGCCTCGTGGTAATACACAGAATAATAGAAATGGGTTAATTTAAGATGTAAGAACTAGCTAGAAATATGCTTAAACTATTGGCCAAACAGTATTGTAATTAATATAGTTTTTGGGTGACTATTTCAGGTCTGGGGTAGCTGGGAAATGAACAAGCAATCTCTGTCAAAAAGTAATGATGATGATGATGATGATGATGATGAAGATGATGGTGGTGGTGATGATGGTAATTATGATAATTGTCCCGCGCTACCGTCTCGCCCGCAAGAACCACGCAGGACACATAGGATCCTTCTGCAGTAAAGCTTTATGCGTCTTGAGAGGGAGAGCATAAGCTTACATGGCGGAGACCCAGATAAGATGGAACCCATCCCTTATAAAGGAAACAGACCCTGCTCTGGACGTGTCTTTCCTGGATTGGTCAACTGCTCCCAGTCCCAGGTGAAACCTTGGGAGTAGTGGAAAATACCAACACATGTGAGCTTTCTAGCTCACCTGGCGGTGCAGCGCCATCTATGGTGGAGAGTGTGGTTGCGGCCCTCTACAGATAATGGTGGTGATGATGATGATGATGGTGATGATGATGGTGATGATGATGATGATGATGGTGATGATGATGATGGTGATGATGATGGTGGTGATGATGTGGTGGTGATGATGGTAATTATGATAATGGTGATGATGGTGGTGATGGTGATGATGATGATGATGATAGTGATCATGGTGATCACTGTGATAAAGATCATGATGATGGTGATGGTAATAATGGTGATGGTGATGATGATGATAGTGATGATGATGGTGGTAATGGTGGTGGTGATGATGGTAATTATGATAATGGTGATGATGGTGGTGATGATGGTGATTATGATGATGATGATGATGGTGGTGGTGATGATGATGATGATCATGGTGATCACTGTGATCAAGATCATGATGATGGTGATGGTAATAATGGTGATGGTAATGATGATGATAGTGATGTTGATGGTGGTGATGATGGTGGTGGTGATGGTGATAATGGTGATGGTGAAACAGAAAATAGAAAAAAATTTTCAAAGTATTTGTTGGCAATTTTTTGAAAAATCAGACGAAGGACTCTGCATTTTCTAGGTTATCTTGTAGGATCCAAATCTTGGCTCAGAATTTCATAGAACAGAAATTCTCAGTGGTACTTTGCCCTTCATAGTGTAATTTACCTCGATTTCCAAGCTAATCCACACTTCATATGGACATATGGAACATATTTATCTTCAATGAAGCCTTAGGTTGCCTTCTCCGATATAGAAGTGTGGAACTTGAGCATCTGGACTGGGACTCAAGGAAGGCTTTGCCATTCGCCTGAGTTTAATCTGGGCAAGACCTTTCTATTTCCGTGGTTCTGAGGCATTGGTGTCCTTGACCTGGTGATGCTCTTGTCATGAATGCTCATTCATACAAGGGTACACTTGCTCCTCACACATAAGGAATGCAAATATGATTTGGAATTACCAGACTTGCTCTGGAAACATAACTGAAACCCATATATGGCCAGGACCATCTTGAAGATGGTGGTGGAAGAAAGGACAATGTGTCCATAGGCCAAGATGTCTGTCATGTTGGGATAATCTTTTCATGAGAACTAGAGCAGGTGGTTCATCTGGCCTTGCTCAGTCTGCCTGTCTGGAAGCTATACACTATGCTCCCTCTCTTTAGTTTGGACTCCTTGGTCTTTACTTAAATCTCACTTTGAACTCTTGGGTATAAATGACTTTTCTGCTTTGAGATTTCTGGCTCACTTCCATATTAATTAACCATCATGACAATCAATTCTCCAGATACATGCCCATAGTCCAATCTGATATAGGCAATCCTGAGATGACTGTGAGCTATGTCAAGTTGACAGTGAAAGCTAACCAAGACACTAACCAAGAGAGAGGGCAAAAGATACTTCAGCAAAGGCTCAAACTGACACCAAATATGGAAGTTCAAATGCAATGCCACCTAGTTCACTCGTCTATTCTGTGCCCCGTCAGAGGCAGTTCATTTGGATCTGGGAAGAGATACTGGAGATCATCCAGCTGAGGGGGAAGACTGAGGTAGTGGAGATCCAAAGCAAAGACAGACTGGTGAGTAGCATAAGAACTGAAAGTGATGAATACAGCAAGTGCTCCTGGCGGGGGGGGGGGGGCGCAGGGGAGAAAGAGAGAAAGAGGCTGGAGAGATGGCTCGGTCGGTGAACCACCTGCTGTACAAGCACTGGGACCAGGGTTGGGATCCCTATGTGGCGAGCCTTGAATCTCTATGTGAGGAGAACTGAAAAGGAAGGCAGTCAGGAATGGCTGCGAAACTCATGCTGTTTTATTGGGTGAATGCTAACACCTTCAGCAAAGTTTAGGAAAATAAACTCAGGAGCAAGCTTAAGTCAGAGGGAAATGGAAGTGATAGCTTACTTCTCCTTGGCTGAAAACACAAAATGATTAGCTATGCCATGCCTCTTGAGCACACACACACACACACACACACACACACATAATTGGTGGAGCCTTTACAAAATTGCAAAATGACCTGAGAACAGTTCAGACCTTCAGAAATTTCCCTCTACCTAAAATTTGGTGATATTCTCCTCACAGGATCATCCAAATATATCACTGAATGCACAGCATTACTGTCACTTAAATGATTTCCCATTCTAACTCACACATGGACACAATTAGCCCGCCAATAACTGGGGCTGTCCTTCCAGCCAGCAGAGTCCATGAGACAGGGTCCCATCTGTAATCCAGATTCCTGTTTGTCTCCCCAGAGGCTTCCAGGAGACCAGACTGTGACAAGAAATTCCTGCCAGGCAAGTCCCAGGTGTGGAAAACATGCAGAAATATGGTTTGTACCTTATGTGGGAGAGAGAGGGCCAGCTGGGCCTTGTTCAGAGGGATTTAGGATGGAGACCACAAGCATGATTTAAAGCAGGCCACTCCTGCGGTAAAAGAATCGCAGGCTGTAATGTTGGAATCATGAGTGGAATGATTCCCTAATGGTGGAAACACGTATGGGATGCCTCCTACGACCTCAGCTGCCTACCAGTGGGAACAGCATCAGCTATGACCTGAGAGGGAGAATTCAGAGGAGCTCTAGATGTGATGGGAAAGATGAGGCCAGTGACAATAAACTTCAGAGCCACTTCCGTGGAGAGAGTAGCCTGGATTCATGTGTAAATGGCTAAGAAACACACTCAATTTTCAGCAGGTCTTTTTCTTTCCCTCTTCCAGCCCACATAAGAGCCATACCTGTGGAAACACTCTTCCTGCTCCTTGTACCCGTAGCCATTGAATACAGAGGCCGTCCTCGTCTTCTGTGCCACTTAGATGCAGCTAGGAAATTAGTTTTGCTAGCAAAGAAAGAACGATCCTTCCAATAAAATCTGAATTTGACATGAATGGTGATTTTCCAATAGATATATTGAATGCATAGACATGAGCTTATTATACAAATTATCTTTTTTAAACGTAAACTTCAAATATAGTTAGCTGTTAAGTGCTTTATTTTACAATCCTACATTTTAAATCTAGTTTTTTTCTATTTTGACATATTTGACACTTATAAAAATCCACTACAAGATTTAGGTTCTCATATAAATCACAAAAAAATAAGGAACTTGCTACTAAATACAGTTTTATGAAGTACTCAGAATTCCTGTACACTGAAATGCTGCCAGAAGCTTCTCTTCCTATCTCCTAATCTTAGCAGTCACTAATTCATCCATTCACTCTAATAGATAACCTAAGGAACATTCTGTACTCCACTCTCAGCCCCTACATTCACCACTCCACAGATCCATCTCTTCACTATAAGGGACTCAATGGCCTGCCATATTCTTCAGTGGAGAGTTACTATATGTGTATCTCTTCACAGCTCAGCATCAAGTGATACAATGTTGGTAGCTCAAAAGTAGCTAAGGTAGGGGCATTTACACCACAGCAATCAGCAAAAACTAAAAATCTAAGCACTCTTTCCTTTGTGGGTATGTGCTTGTGTATGCACATATGGAGGCCATAAATTAACACTGGATTTTTTTTTTTCTCTACCGCTCGCTGTCCACTTTACCTTCTGAGGCAGCATCTCTCACTGAACCAGAATGTCTCAACTTTGTTGTAATAGGAACAGCAGGCTGTGTCCAGTAGCCCAGCTAGCTTACATCTGAAATAATTACACGGAAACTGTATTCATTTAAATACCGCCTGGCCCATTAGTTCTAACCTCTTATTGGCTAACTCTTACAAACTGTCCAGCAAATAATCCTTTTGTCTGGAACAGATGTGATCCCAGAACTGCCACACACAGCTTGTATGTAGGTGCCAGGGGCTCAAACTCCAATTCTCACGCCTGCATAGAGAGATCCACACTGAGCCATCTCCTCAGGTCTGAGATCTTTTCCTGTTTAACTGGTGAGTTTTGAGGTAAATAATACTAGACAACCACTGCTTCTTTAACTTTCCACACATGTAACAAGAAAGGAAAGAAAGGAGGGAGAGAGGAAGGGAGGGAGGGAGAGTGGGAGGGAGGGAGGGAGGAAAGAAAGGAGGGAAAGGTAAGAGAAAGGAGGGAGAGAGGGAGGGAAGGAGGGAGGGAGAGAGGGAGAGGGGGAGGGAGGGAGGAAAGGAAGAAGAGAAAGGAAGGGAAGGGAAAGGAAAGGGAGGGAAAGGAGACAGCCAATGATGAGTCAGCCACTCGTTTTCATTCTCAAAAGGTGGTTCCAGGTGAGCAGCAGCCTAGGACTTTGTTTTTCTTTTTCCATTTTTATACTAAGAATGTTTTAATACATTCTTTTCTCATTTAACATAGCTATCCCCATTCCTACTCCCTCCCCTCCTTCCACCCCACCCCACCATCCACTCCTCAGAAAGCGTAAAGTTTCCCATGGAGAGTCAACAAAGTCTGACAATTCTCTTTGAGACAAGACCAAGGCTTTCTTCCCTATGTCTATGCTGAGCAAGGTACCCCTCCAAAGAGAATGTGTTCCTAGACACCAACTCAAGCAGTAGGGATAAATCCTGGTCCCACTGCCTGTGCCCCACAGACTGCCCAAGCCTAACAACTGTTCCCCACATTCAGTGGACCTAGTTTTGTCCTGTGCAGATACTGCCATTATCAGTCCAGAGTCAGTGAGCTCTATCTTAGGACTTTATTAGAACAGAAGGTATTATGATCTACCCTTAGACATACTGAGTTATAAGTTCAGGAGTTGTAGCAGTCTATTATAAAACCAGGAATCCAGCGGATCTGTGCTCACCAAAGTTTGAGAGCTATTGACTTCAACCCCGATCTCCAACTGTAGGCTTTTTCTTTATAGTTTAATGTATTTTAATAGCAAACTCACAGGAACAGCACAGAAGACAGACAACATTAAAAACATGGACTTGCATGTAGAACAACTCACTTAGAAAAGTATATGAATGATGGAATCTGCTGTATGATAAAAATGCTACAAACACCATTTAGTTGCCATCAATAAGAAATTTACTTATTTTTAAAAAATCCAAATGCTGGCATTGTCCAGAAAATTTTAACAGGTTTATTTATAATTGTTATAAAGTTGAACTGTGTTCACTGAACACAAGTGTTCAGTGAAAAAAAGGTGAAATGTGTTCACTGAAACATTTTGCTTGCATTAATGCTTTATATCTTGCATTTATATTAAAAATTCACACACAAATGAAAATGGAAAAACTGCCAATACCTGATTTCTGTCCTCTATTTTTCCACTCGCAATCATATACTTAAGTACCTTCTGACTCCATGGAAAAAATATCTAACATTCAGAACTACTGATAACAGGAAGAAGAGGAAAAAAATTTTTTTGAGAATGAAATGTTTCCCCTCATAGTGGACTCTTAAGCACCTTCTCCGCGTATGCGGCGTGCTAGCTGGATATCTTTTGGCATAATTGTTACACGTTTGGCATGAATAGCACACAGGTTGGTATCTTCAAAAAGGCCACCCAGATAGGCTTTTATATTAGCTAGGGATCTTAACTGAAACCCAGGTCTAGTTTAGCAGTTCTGGAGCAAAATATGAGCTTTAGTGTTTCTAACAAACTTCCTGGTGGTGCCAACACTGCTGTTTCCCCAACCACATTTTAGAGTAGCAGAGATTTCAACCACAAAGAAATGTGTAATTTGTTTTAAAAGTAGATCAGAAATAAACAGTTCAGAGCTTGTTTGTGGCTCAGTGACTTCATCATACACTTACTTCTATGCTTGGCAGAGTTCTCCAAAACTGAGAACTCTGAGAACTCACAAGTCTCACAGGACTCCCAACACTAATTCCCCTCTGTCTCTTTCTTTGATCCTTTGTATCTCTAATAAAGGCTCATCTCTCAAGAAATCAAAGCAGGGTAATTTTCCTATGAAAAAGAAAGTAAACAAGCAATTGGTGCCACAAATAAATGTGAACTCTATCATACAGTTGTGGGTGTGGGGGACTATGGACAGCCCACAGTGGTCAAATTGTAAAAGGTCTTAAAGACTGTTCAAATTTAGAGTTTGTACCTTTGATCAGTAGTTCCCAAACTGACAATCCATAGAACTAAGCCCACAAGAAGGACTGCATGGAATAAAAACAGAGGTTGTGAAGGGGGGTTCCCAAGGTCAATAAGAACGAATGTCATAATACCCAGCAGATAACGCTGGATACTCTCAGAAGCCCAGAATAGAAATAAGCACGTCTAGAACTCATTTATTTCACTTGTTCTTTTTCTATGTTTTACTTAAAATATAATTATATCACTTACTATTTTTCTTTCCACCCAACCTTTACCATGCTCCCTTCACTACCTCTCAAACTGATGATCTCTTTTTCTTTTGATTTCATATATAAGTGTGTGTGTATAAATATATACATATACTTACACATATAATGTATCTTTTGCTTATATATATATATATATATATATCTTTTGAGTGTGTGTGTGTGTGTGTGTGTGTGTGTGTGTGTGTGTGTGTGTGTAACCTGCTGAGTCATGCTGAGTCAGTCTAGTTTGGCCTGTGTATACATACTTTCCAGGACTGACCACTCTGTAGTGGATAACCAGCTAGAGGGTTCATCTTTAGGGCAGACTAATTCTCCCTCTCTCTGCAGCCATTAGTTACAGGGACTAATAGTCTAGTCTAGTAGTAGGGACATGTGAGATTTCCCCTTCCCTCATTAGTGTGTCTATTGATATTATTGTTAAGGCAATCAAATTGTTAAGGTAGCATGGGTGTCTCTGTGCTGTCATTTCACAAGATAAAATCTCCCATCAGCTTTCCTGGTCCTCTGGTTCTTTCCACAGTGCTTTTCCAGGTGTTTTCTGAGTCTTAGGTGATGGAGCTGTGTTGTGATTGAATACATTGGTGATAGACTCCCCATGATCTGATGGCTACATTATGCCTACTTGTGGGTTTATATTATACACTCTGCTATTTGCAAATAGAAGCTTCTTTGATTGTTTTACTTTTTAATCTAGTGTCATCAAATCTTTGAAAACCTTATGTTGTCATAAATAATTATTATATTTTGTGGTGTTTTAACAGTATATTTTAGGAAATGTCTCACTGGTAAAAGGTACCAAGCCATGTGACTAACACAGACAAGAATTATGGGTTAATATATGTTATGAGTTAACAAGAAGCCTGAGCTAATAGGCCAGCCAGTTTATAATCAGTGTAGACCTCTGTGTATTTCTTTGGGACTGAATGGCTGTGGGACCAAGTAGAATAGAAACTTCTGGAAACAAGTTACAGTGTATTCCCATAGGCAAAAATAACTTACTGACTGAAATTAGACAAAAAAGGAGATTTTCTTAAATAAGTAGCAAGTTTCTTGTAGGTACCCAGGTTTCTCCCCCTTTTGTTCGTGGTGATTTGCAGGGCCATTTGACCTCTGGCTCTCTGGCTCTTCTGCTGCACTGGCCTGAGGGTTTAGCTTAGAAAGAACTTGGCCCTCTTTTGTTATGGTAATTCCACCTGTAAACAAGGTTCCAGCTCTGTACTCCTGCCTCCTGCAGCTGCTTCTGGCCTTGGGTGCCCGCACCTGTCATCCTCTTCCACTGCTTCTGATGGGAGGGGGCTCTGCCCTTTTGCCCCCTTGCCCACTAATATATATACCCGACTTGAGTTTAATAAAGTGGCCATTTACTCTTTGGTGAATGAGCAGGTCTCCTTGTGTCTTTGTGCTTCAACCCTTAGGATATTAATCCATTCTCGTGGACTCGGTTCGGGAAAGCACGCGCCTGAATCGGGTGTGGGTATTCACAGAAAAGTGTGGTGGCCAACAGTTTCTGATTTAAAAAACATCATGTCTGGGCTGGGATAAATTATTAGAGAGTGAGAGTAGATTTGATTTCAGGTGTGGGCACGCTACATTCATGGACTAAGGTAACTTGTCTCTTGCTTCTCTGTGTGTTCCCTGTATTATGCCCATAGTGGTATTTTAGTGTAAGTCTTTTACAAATGAAAAGGGCTCTAACATTAAACTTCAGTAAAACATGCAAGAACAACGTGGGGATTCATTTAATCAGAATAGTGTTGACCTTGTGGGAAAGCTCCAGAAAAGCTAAAATTGAATCATCTTGGTTTTTGCACACCATCTCATTCTAAATTTACATGAAGAATGGGAAATTAAAGGTCTTGGTAGCCAGAGAAAGAGATGATGGAGAAGGAAGGCATCCCTCTTCAAACCCTGGGTTGCATTCTAGACAAGATAAATGGAAAAGTCAAATAAGCAAAGGAGATAAAAATAGTCATCAGTAGTGCATGGGGTGGAACAGAAAAAGCTAACACAGTGATTGAAATTATGTCAAGAGGAAAAAATAGAGAAAACAAACGCCAAGATGCTAAATGTGGAAAGGAATTTTAAATATGTTTTACATGTGCAATATTCAGGAAGCTTATCAAGAAAGAGGGGGAGGGAGAGAACACTTTTAAAATTGTTTTAGGCTTGTGGAAACCTATTGTCTGCCAGCATCAAACATGGTATTTATTTGAGTCCATATTCAGCCCTGTATGGTATTTCTGCACTGCCACCTAGTAATTTAAAATGACAAGAAAAATAGTATAATGGATGCATGCCTGATTTCTCCTTCTTCCATCCCACAATAATGGTGAGGTGCCAGAAGACTCTTGATTATCTTCTTAGCAAAAGTTGAAAAAGACTTCTGTATGAAGAACGAGGATTTGAGTTCCATTTGGATGTTTCCCTGCAGGACCTGGAATACATGTATTCACTCTGCTAAAAGAGAAGGAAGTTCTGAAGCTATGCCTCCAGAAGGATGGACTCATGGTGGCATGGCCTGAATATTTGGCTTGACATATGAGGAGGTGGGGAGTTTGACTGCTGACTAGGTTCTGAGTGAGGTAAGAAAGCTATTCTTATAAGAGAGCCCAGGGAAAATTCTTCCTTCCACCTTGTGAAGAAACAAAGGGAAGTCACTGTTTATAAAGTAGGATGGGCCCTCACCAGACATTTAACTCTGGCACCTTGATCTTAGACCTTGTGACCTCAAGTACAGTGAGGAATATTCCAGTCGTTCATAATCCAGCTGCTTGTTTCTTTCTGTTGCAGCAGCAAGAACAGACTCAGACCAGTCTATCTTGTGTTTCTGGTTTCCCTACAGAGAAGTGTTCGGAGTACTAGGACCAAATCTTCGCTAGTCACTGATGAAACACTTTTAGAGAAACTATATAAGAACTCTGCTGGAGCCCAAGTTTTCATTGTCCCCAAGCTCATGTTCTATTGTTCTTGCCTGGAGTTTACTAACTAAGCAATGGATACACTCACAATTTATGGAAAGAAATCCTAAGACTCGGGCTCATTCTGTCTCCATGTCTGGGAATTCTTCCCACTACCTGGGATTCTACTTTCCGCCCAGTTCTGACTTCTTTGGGAGGCATCTACCATTCACCACCACCCAAGAAAACCTTACCATTCTGCCATTACATGAGACATGCGAAGTGTTCCACCATAGCCATGAGGTGTGCAAAGGAGAGAAGAGAGCTAAACTTAAAAGGAAATGAGGTTGATAACATCTAAGCAAATTGCAGGTCTTTGCCTTAAAAGAAAAATGTTTGTAAATAAATGCATGCGTATACACATACACACAAATACATATACGCACAAAGATATATGACTCCAGACTATGATAATGAATGTTAATATCAAAAAAGTAACATCCTTTCAGGCTGTATTAATAACCACCATCTATAAAATATTCTCACCAAAACACATTGATTCCAAATGTACTCAAGCCTAACCTTCTGAAATCTGTCCATAAAAAAACACTGACCATAATAGCACAAGGATATCATCAACAAAATCCAGATTTTAAAAAACTGTACTAAACAAATAGTGACATTTTGTCAATGATGTGATTATCAGGAGAATAGAAAGGATGCTGAGGGCAGTTTTTACTAAGAGACTTGATATAGCCATAAATTGCAATGCATAGACCTTTAAATCTTAATTCTAGCAAAGTATTTGGAAATAAAATGGAACATTAGGAATCTTGTCTTGTTCAGGAATTATTCAAGAGCTCTGGGGACCTCATTTGAAATCCCAATCCCTTAAAATTCACTCTGGGTCTAGCAGTGAGAACCGCATCTTAGGGACATCAGTGCAAAACTCTTGAAGAAATTAACGCATTATTACCTCTGTGCTTCAATGGTACTTTCCCATGAAAAAGAGCAAATATTAAATAGGAGATGAGAGCAGTTTATTTAAGGATAATTGTTAAGGAAAATATTAAAAGTGTCACTGTTTACTCTATCTAAAAGTAATACATATGAAAGCTAATATCCAACCCATTTATTGATGAAGAAAATGGATGTGTGTGTATGCTTCATACAACCAAAGCTGACTCTCATCTAACAGGGCAACAAATATTGTATTACATGCGGGTCAGGGTGTCTATAAGAAGAACTCAAGAGTATCTCTACTTGCCAAAATTCATATGAGTTACTCTGGTCAGGAATCATTTTCATGCATCTTTAACAAGTCCACATTTTCCCTTCCTGTATTCTAAAACAGTCCAGGCAATAGGAAGGTAATCCCCAACTACCAAGGCAGGAGAAAGTAAAATAACAGGTGGTACACCAAGGCAAGCTGGAGAAAACTCCAAGAGAGCAAAGGTGGAGAATGTTGGAAAGGCCAGATGGAGCTAGGAACAAGATTAGGGAGTACTTGTGGCTGTGGGAAGGTCTTCGGGGTTTAATATAGATTAAATGGAAACCACTTGCAGACATGGCAAACAGAAGAACAGGATGGTGTGGCTTATCATGTGTTTAAGTCAGAGGCTTATGTGTTTAATGGAAAGATTGTTTAGCATTTTTTTACCAGCCCCTAAATGTGAGTGGATCAGGACAGAATGGAGCTGGTGAAAGATTTCACAATGCAACAGAGGCAACACATTTGTTGATAAGCTAAATATACATATGAGGGAAACAGTCAAACACAACTAGCCTGGAATTATCATTTGTTGAGAACCAGGTTTTTAAAAATGCATCTTGTCCAGAAAATTAGGAGTTTTAAACTGTCAAGTGGGTGCTGGGAAAGAAGTCCTGCCTAAGAATAAATAAATGAAAGTCACCATCATGGGGATGATATTTAAAGCCATGTCCTTTATGAGTTTGAGGTTCCTAAGAGGAACGTTTTCCTTGAAGGCCTTCCACAAAGAATGTCAGTGTATTCCCTAAAAAAAAATGTAAACTTGTAGCATAAAGATTTTTAAATCTTTCACAACTGCCTTAAGTATTTCAGTGAGATAAGAAAAATAAACTTTTCTATCCTGACAGATAGTACTCCAGATAGATGATGTCAAAAACTCCAGAATTCTTGAAAATTTAAGACCAGATATTGACATCTATCTCCCTTCTTACAGCCCTTCTCCCCTCTATGATGTGTATTTTAAAAGTCTGTGCTCTGTTTTCAGCAGCAACCTAGAAGTATCAAAGACACAGCTGCCAAAATCATCCAGTAGGTACGTGTAAAATATTAGTCATTACCAGTTCACAGAGTTGTTAAAGCAAACACGAGGTACCAGATGAGGAAATCTGTGTCCACGTCCATGCTGTTTGTGTGTGGCATGTCAGCACTTCACACAGTCTGAATTTACTTTTGACACTTGAAAAAAATAATTCACTTGGGGCAATTAATTAGACTGAGGCAGGTCCAGTGCTTGGCGTTCCGATACCTGCAACATAATGCAAATCAGCGTAAACAGTCTCACTCGGGATAAAAAGTAACTTAACAGCAGACGCTGCTAGGCCATCTATCACTAGGTTCTCTCTGCTGTGGCGACCCAAAGAAGGGGCTCGCCCCACTGTAGCCAATCAAGCACTTTCTGTGCTCAGATCTGATCACTCTACAACAATCCCAAAGCAGATGACCCTAAGGGAGCCACCTTTATTCAAACCGTCACAGTAACAAATTAAAAAACAAGAACAGACCATGGGCTATCAAAAAATGGGTTTTACAATCATAAGGAATTATTAGCTCAAGACTTAGTGTTACGAGTGTTTAACCAGTTTGGACCTACTGGCTTGATCCATTTCTCAAATAGACTCTTAAGTGTTTTATTATGCCTCCATTTGTCTTTCAGCATTCTTGCTCAAGGTTTTCTTGAACAAAAAGGAACGTTTACTAACCATTCACAAAATGAGTTGTGTGATTTATCATTTCTCACAGATAGCACACTGCAAATGACTGAGTTCATCTTGAACGATCAAGAAAAAAGGAAACTGTATTTGTGCCTAACCTAGTCAATTATAAAAGTGTGTATTAAAATTAATTTTTATAAATCATATAATAAAGTTTTCATGCATTTTTCTGAAATAAATCAAGATACAAATTAAAACCTTAATTGACAGTGTTACATAACCTATTGAAATTTTTGAAAAACGCTTTATTGCTATTATTAAATTCGAAGTTAGTTTTTTCAATTTATACAATAAGTCTAAATTTGATGTTAAAAATACAGCATTGACACAAGCCAGAGAATTTATTTCTCTGGGACATGTTTCTGACGTACATATTTGGCTCCGAAGTCCACTTAAAGCTTCTAAAAAGCATAAAACATTTCAATCAGTGTCAATATGAATATAAGAAATAATTTTGAAAAAGAACAAGCCAGTAGCAAGTACCACTCTTCCATGACCTTTGAATGAGATCCTGCCTTGCATTTTTGCCCCGATGAAATAAAGCTTTCAGTCCCTGTGAAAAGAAAAGAAATAATTTTGATACTCAATTTTATTTTTAAAGTTTGTAAAAACTTAACACATGTGAAGTTTCTAACAGAAATTTCATAAAATCCTAATACAAAGAGAGTGTTGCCAATGAAAATTCTACATTTAGAATATAAATTAACGTGAGCTGTAAATACAAATGATAAACGATCTCAAAGACTCAGGAGAAAACGGACTAATGTTTTTGCTGATTAAATGTTAAATGACAACATATTGATAATACATATTGTTAAAATTGATTTTGTATGTTTATTTTTGCCCTTTCAGTGTGGCTACTAGAAAACTGAAAACAATGTATATGAGTTGAGAATGTGGCTCAGTGGGAGAGTGGGTACTCAGCATGTAGAAAGCACTGGGTTTGATTCCCAGCACAAGGCGGGAGTGGGAGGCTTTAGTGTGAGTGTCTAAGGTTTTAATTGCTACTGTGAAACTCTGTGACCAAAAAGCAAGCTAGGGATGAAAGAGTTTATCTTGACTTACACTTTCAAATCACTGTTCAACACTGAAGGAAATCAGAACAGGCACTCAAACAGGGCAGGAATCTGGAGGCAGGAGCTGATGCAGAAGCCATGGAAGGGTACAACTTACGGGCTTGCTTCCCATTGCTGACTCAATCTGCTTTCTTAGAGAACTCAAGACCACCATCCCAGGCATGGCACCACCCACAGTGGGCTGGGTCCTCCAACATCAATCACTAATTAAGAAAATGCCCTTCAGCTCAATCTTATGGGGACATCTTCTCAGTTGAGATTCCCTCCTTTTAGATAACATAAAACCAGTCAGCACATGAGTGCATTTGTCGTTGTACAGCAAAGGGCACCTAGATGGTAGCTAGATGCAGCCTGCATTAGATGGCATGTTTAGATAGGAGCTATGCTGAACCCTTGCTTCTTGTTTGGTTTTTATCCATAAAGCATTCATTTCCTACTGAGTCCTAAAGTAAGAAATGGTTTTCCTCACACGAAATGATCACATTCCTTCCTCAACATTAAACTTGACAGTTTGGCAAAAAGAATGGAAAGCTAAACTACATGGATATTATTAAGCTCTTAGAGTAAAGAGACTCGACAAGCATATCCCTTATGCTGTGCAGTGATCCAAGGGCTCTGCCTTTTACAGGAACTCATGAAGACATCAACATATGTGAACAAGACTTCATACGCAGCTATTATACCTTGAACAAGGACCACAGCAAATATCAACTTTCCCCAATTTCCTGCGAGCAACCAGCCCAGGGTAGGATATAAGAAGCTCGAGAAGGAACTGAACAAAGACAGAAGGAGCAAAGAGGCTGACCCAGAGCAGAAGCTGAGAACTCAGTCAGGCGCACTAACTAAATATGGCCGGCACTGAGTCAGGAAATCTGGGGTTAATATTAGAGCTCAACATAAACCATGCGTACTGATACATATTTCATGTAGTTATTACTTATAAAACACAACAAACAGAGAGACATTGCTCAATAATATGATTTCCTATATTCATGGCTTAAATTTTTAACATTTTCATGAAAATCTAAACAGGACAATTACGGAAAGATACAGCGACTGAGTGGTCCTCCTTGTTGAGGATTTATAGTGCTGTCATAGGAGGGAACACAACAGGAATGCCGCTAAACAGCTCACTTTTTAAAACTTGGCTGATGCCTGCTCCTGACTGAGTATGCCACAGCTTGACCCAACACCTTCCCAAAGCAGCAAAGAGTCACACATGGCTACTTCAGCACTTGGACTATACCTGTCTGTTCTAAAAAACAGACACAGATTGCCGGAGAGGCAAATTTACACTTAAGGTCCTCAAAAGATTTACAAGAGAAACACCCTGAGAATTTGGGATTTGAAGTTGGTGGGAATCTCTCTGTCTCTCTCTGTGTGTGTCTCTCTCTCTGGGTGTCTCTCTATGTGTCTCTCTCTGTCTCTCTCTCTCTATGTCTCCATCTCTCTCTTTGTTCTCTCCATGTGTTTCTGTCTCTGTGTGTTTCTCTGTTTCTGTTTCTGTCTCTCTGTCTTTCTCTGTGTCTGTCTATGTGTCTCTCTGTGTATGTTTTATGTATGTCTCCTCATGTCTCTCTGCCTCTCCCTGCATCTCTTTCTATGTCTCTGTCTCTCTGTCTCTCTCTGTCTCTCTCTCTCATTCATTCATAATGCTCAGTTAGAATGGTATTAAATAGTTTCCTATTTTATGTAGTTTCTGTTAATAAACATTCTTACATGGGGGAAGGCAGTGTCATCTGTCATGATTCCAGGAGGCTGTGTGTCATTTGAAAAAGGATGCTTGGAGTGCTGAGGAGTTCTATCTAGAGAGGTGAGTGGGTGCTGGCCGGGTCGGTCTGTCCCGGAAGAGAGCACACACACACACACCCCAGCTTCTGCAGCAGGGTTTTCAGTGTTCCACGGAACTCCTCCCTGCCCCTACTGCCACCGCCCTTTTGTCTCCTGTGTCCTTGGGATACCAGCTATCCCTGTTTCAGTGCTGAGGAGTTCTATCCAGAGAGGTGACTGGGTGCTCGCCGGGGTGGACTGTCCCAGAAGAGAGAACAGCCCCCCCCCTCGCATCAGCAGCAGGGTCTTTGGTGTTCCACAGAACGCTTCCCTGCCCCCACTGTCGTTCTGTGGTCTCCTGTGTCCTTGGAGTACTGGCTGTCCCTGCTTCAGTGCTGAAGAGTTCTATCCAGAGAGGAGGAGATGGGCAGGTGCCAATGCAAGAATTCCTCCAACAACCTGAAAGGCAACATGACATCACCAGAATCCAGGGATCATGAAAGTAGAACAATTGAACACACTACTCCAGAAGAAATAGAAGAAACCGACTATAAGTGGATCTTTATGAAAATAATAGAGGAACTTAAACAGGAGGTGAAAATCTGCCGTAAAGAAATGGAAGATAAGTATAACAAAAAGATTGAAGAAATGAGTAAAGAAATGGAAGAGAATTATAACAAAAAGTTTGACGAAATGAGTAATTCCGTAAATGAAATTCTGGGAAACCAAGAAAAAACAATCAAACAGGGAATGGAAACAGTTCAAGATTTGAAAACTGAAATAGAGGCAATGAAGAAAACACAAACTGAGGGCTGGCTGGTTTTGGAAAATCTAGGTAAACCAACAGACACTTCAGAAACAATCATAACCAAAAGAATACAAGAGAAAGAAGAACGACTCTCAGACTCTGAAGACACCATAACGCTCTGACCAAAGAAAACAGCAAATCCAACAAATTCTCACCACAAAACATTCAAGAAATGTGGGACACAATAAAAAAAAAACCAAATCTAAGAATAATAGGGGTAGAAGAAGGAAAAGAATTGCAGATTAAAGGCCCAGAAATTATACTCAACAAAATTATAGACGAAAGCTTCCCCAACCTAAAGAACGATATCCCTATGAAGGTTCAAGAAGCATACAGAATGCCGAATAGACTGGATCAAAAAAAAATCCCCTCGCCATACAATAATCAAAACACAAAACATTCAGATTAAAGAAAGGATATTAAGAGCTGCAAAGGAAAAAGGTCAAGTAACTTATAAAGGTAAACCTATCAGACTTACACCAGACTTCTCTATGGAAACCATGAAAGCCAGAAGGTCCTGGATAGAGGTACTGCAGAAACTAAGAGACCATGGATGCAAGCCCAGACTACTATACCCAGCCAAGCTATCGTTCACTATCAACGGAGAAAACAAAATATTCCAGAATAAAAACAAATTTAAACAATATGTAGCCACAAATCCAGCCTTACAGAAAGTATTAGAAGGAAAATCCCAACCCAAGGAATCCAACATTGCCAATACTGCCTACAATAACTCAGACAACTAGTGACCCTTCACAAGCACATCTCAGAGAAGGGAAACACACACTCTACTACCCAAAAAAAAAGGAAAATATCAGGAGTCAACAACCACTGATCATTAGAGTCACTTAATATCAAAGGACTCAATTCAAATTTAAAAAGGAACAGACTTAGAGATTGGATATGAAAACAGGATCCAACATTCTGCTGTTTACAAGAAACACACCTCAACCACAAAGACAGACACCTACTCAGAGTAAAGGGTTGGGAAAAGGTTTTCCAAGCAAATGGACCTAAGAAACAAGCGGGTGTGGCCATTCTAATATTTAACAAAATTGACTTCAAACTAAAATCAATCAGAAGAGATGGAGATGGACATTTCATACTCATAACAGGAACAATTCATCAGAAGGAAGTCTCAATCCTGAATATCTATTCCCCTAATATAAAGGCACCAACTTATGTAAAAGAAACACTTCTAGAACTCAAGGCAGTCATCAAACCACACACACTAATAGTAGGAGACTTCAACACCCCTCTCTCACCAATGGACAGGTCAATCAGACAGAAACCCAACAGAGAAATAAGAGAATTATTGGAGGTATTGAATCAAATGGACTTAACAGACATCTATAGAACATTCCAACCAAAAAGGAAAGAATATACCTTCTTCTCTACAGTTCATGGAACCTTCTCAAAAATTGACCACAACTCAGTAACAGAGCAAACTTCCACAGATACAAAAAGATATTAGTAACCACCTGTGTCTTGTCAGATCACCAAGGATTAAAATTAAAATTCAATAACAATGCTACCCCAGGAAGCCAACAAACTCATGGAAGCTGAACAGTCAACTACTGAATCACCCCTGGGTCAAGGAAGAAATAAAGAAAGAAATTAAAGTCTTCCTTGAATTTAATGAAAATAAAGACACAACAAACTCAAACCTATGGGACACTATGAAAGCAGTGCTAAGAGGAAAGTTCATAGCACTAAGTGTCCAATTAAAGAAAACGGAGAAAGCACACACTGAAGACTTAACAGCACATCTGAAAGCTCTAGAAAAAAAAGAAACAGATTCACCCAGGAGGAGTAGAAGGCTGGAAATAATCAGACTGAGGGCTGAAATCAACAAAATAGAAACACAGAAAACAATCCAAAGAATCAATGAAACTGCTGGGTCTTGAGGGAGGTTGACTCCCAGTTTCCTGAGAAACTGCCATACTGATTTCCACAGTGGCTGCACAACTTTGCATTCCCACCAACAAGGGATGAGAGTTCCCCTCTCTCCACATCCTCTCCAGCATAGGCTATCATTGGTGTTTTTGAGTTTAGTTAATGTGACCGGTGTAAAATGGTGTCTCATAGTTGTTTTGAAATGCATTTCCCTGATCGCTAAGGAGGTTGAGCATGACCTTAAGTGACTTTTGGCAATTCGAAGTTCTTCTGTTGAGAATTCTCTGTTCAGGTCAGCACCCCATTTTTTAATTGGGTTAATTAGAGTTTTAGTGTCTAGTTTCTTGAGTTCTTTGTATATTTTGGAGATCAAGCCTTTGTCTGATGAGGGGTTGGTGAAGATCTTCTCCCAGTCATAAGGTAGCCTTTTTGTCTTACTGACGGTGTCCTTTGCTTTACAGAAGCTTCTCAGTTTCAGGAGGTCCCATTTATTCATTGATTCTCTTATTGTATGTGCTACTGGGGTTCTACCTAGGAAGTGGTCTCCTGTGCCTATGTCTTGTAGACTACTTCTCACTTTCTCTTCTATCAGGTTCAAAGTGGTCAGATGAATGTTGAGGTCTTTAATCCATTTGGACTTGATTTTTGTGCATGGTGATAGATATGGATCTACTTTCATTCTTCTACAGGTTGACATTCAGTTATGCCAGCACCATTTGTTAAAGATGCTTTCCTTCTTCCATTGCATACCTTTAGCCCCCTTGTCAAAAATCAGGTGTTCATAGGTTTGTGGGTTAATATCTGGGTCTTCTATTGGATTTCATAGGTCGACTTCTCTGTTCTTGGGAATATACCCAAGAGATGCCCTATCATACCACAAAAGCATTTGTTCAACTATGCTCATAGCAACACTATTTGTAATAGCCAGAACCTGGAAACAACCTAGGTGCCCCTCAATAGAAGAATTGTTAAAGAAGGTGTGGAACATATATACATTAGAGTTTTACTCAGCGGTAAAAAAAAAAAAAAAATGACATCTTGAATTTTGCATGCAAATGGATGGACATAGAAAACGCTTTACTGAGCGAGGTAAGCCAGACAGAAAAGAGGAATATGGTATGTATTCACTCATAAGTGGATTCTGGCCATAATTAAAGGTCTTTGAGCCTATTATTCGTGATCCTAGAGAAGCTAAATAAGAAGGTGAACCTGAAGAAAATCATGTAGTTATCCACCTGGAGATTGGAAATAGACAAGAGGGCCAGATCCTTCATCTGGCGATGGATGGAGACAGAGACAGAGACCCACATTGGAACACTGGACTTAACTCCCTAGGTCCAAACGAGAAGCAGAAGGAAAGAGAACGTGAGCAAAGAAGGCAAGACCAGAGGGAACCTTCATCCGACGATGGCTGGCGATACAGATGAAGACCCACATTGCAGCACTGGACTGAGCCCCCCAAGGTCCAAATGAGGAGCAGAAGGAGGAAGAACATGAAAAAGGAAATCAGGACCACGAGGGGTGCGATCACTCACTGATACCAGCGGACTGATCTAAGGAGAGTTCACCAAGGCCAGTTGGACTGGGATTGAACGAGCACGTGATCCAACTTGATTCTCTGAATGTGGCTGGCTCGGAGCCTTTCTGAAAAGCCATTGACAATGACACTGGGACCTGTTTCCTCTGCATATACTGGATTTTTGGGATCCAGTCTGTTTGGATACTCACCTTCCTGTACCTGGAGGGAGCGGGGAGGAACTTGAATTTCCCACAGGGCAGGAAACCATGACTGCTCTTAGGGATGGAGAGGGAGGAGGAAAGGGAGTGGGGGGAGTGGGAGGGTGTTGAGAGGAAGGGTGAAAATGGAAACTTTTATAATTTAATAAACTTTGAAAAAAAATAAAAGTTTTTTTATGAAAAATTAAAAAAAAAGAATCAATGAAACAAAAAGCTGGTTCTTGGAGAAAATCAACAAGATCGACAAACCCCTATCCAAACTAAACAAATGGCAGAGAGAGAACATGCAAATTAATAAGATCAGAAATGAAAAAGACGACATAACCACAGACACAGAGGAAATTCAGAGAATCATTACATCTTACTACAAAAGCCTATATGCCACAAAATTGGAAAATGTAAAAGAAATGGACATCTTTTTAGATAAGTACCACATATTAAAGTTGAACCAAGAACAGGTGAACAATCTAAATAGACCTGTTAGTCGCGAAGAATTAAAAGCTGTTATCATAAATCTCCCTACCAAAAAAAGCCCAGGACCAGATGGTTTCAATGCAGAATTCTACCAGAACTTCCAGGAAGAGCTAACACCTATACTCCTTAATGTATTTTACAATATAGAAACAGAAGAGTCCTTGCCAAACTCTTTTTATGAAGCTACAGTTACCCTGATACCAAAACCACACAAAGACACAACCAAGAAAGAGAATTACAGGCCAATCTCACTCATGAACATCCTCATGAACATCGACGCGAAAATTCTCAATAAAATACTGGCAAACCGAATCCAGGAACACATTAGAAAAATTATCCATTATGATCAAGTAGGCTTCATACCAGAGATGCAGGGCTGGTTCAACATACGCAAATCTATCAATGTAATCCATCATATAAATAAACTGAAAGAAAAAAACCATATGATCATTTCATTGGATGCTGAAAAAGCGTTTGACAAAATTCAACATCCCTTTATGATAAAGGTGCTGGAGCGATTGGGGATACAAGGATCATACCTAAATATAATAAAAGCAATATACAACAAGCCAACAGCTAACACCAAATTGAATGGAGAGAAACTCAAAGCCATTCCACTAAAATCAGGAACATGACAAGGCTGTCCACACTCTCCATACCTCTTCAATATAGTGCTTGAAGTTCTAGCAATAGCAATAAGACAACATAAGGGTATCGAGGGGATTCGAATTGGAAAGGATGCAGTTAAACTTTCGTTATTTGCAGATGATATGATAGTGTACATAAGTGACCCCAAAAACTCTACCAAAGAACTGCTACAGCTGATAAACACCTTTAGTAATGTGGCAGGATACAAGATCAACTCCAAAAAATCGGTTGCCCTCCTATACACAAAGGATAAAGAAGCAGAGAGGGAAATCAGAGAAACATCACCTTTCACGATAGCCACAAATAGTGTAAAATATCTTGGGGTAACTCTAATCAAGGAAGTGAAGGACCTATTTGACAAGAACTTTAAGTCTTTGAAGAAAGAAATAGAAGGGGATACCAGAAAATGGAAAGATCTCCCTTGCTCTTGGATTGGGAGGATCAACATAGTAAAAATGGCAATTCTACCAAAAGCAATCTATAGATTCAATGCAATCCCCATCAAAATCCCATCAAACTTCTTCACAGACCTTGAGAGAACAATAATCAAGTTTATATGGCAAAACAAAAAACCCAGGATAGCCAAAACAATCTTATACAATAAGGGAACCTCTGGAGGCATTACCATCCCTGACTTCAAACTCTATTACAGAGCTACAGTATTGAAAACAGCTTGGTACTGGCATAAGAACAGAGAAGTCGACCTATGGAATCGAATAGAAGACCCAGATATTAACCCACAAACCTATGAACACCTGATTTTCGACAAGGGGGCTAAAGGTATACAATAGAAGAAGGAAAGCATCTTTAACAAATGGTGCTGGCATAACTGGATGTCACCCTGTAGAAGAATGAAAGTAGATCCATATCTATCACCATGCACAAAACTCAAGCCCAAATGGATTAAAGACCTCAACATTAATCTGACCACTTTGAACCTGATAGAAGAGAAAGTGAGAAGTAGTCTACAAGACATAGGCACAAGAGACCACTTCCTAAGTAGAACCCCAGTAGCACAGACAATAAGAGAATCAATGAATAAATGGGACCTCCTGAAACTGAGAAGCTTCTGTAAAGCAAAGAACACTGTCAGTAAGACAAAAAGGTTACCTTCTGACTGGGAGAAGATCTTCACCAACCCCTCATTAGACAAAGGTCTGATCTCCAAAATATACAAAGAACTCAAGAAACTAGACACTAAAACTCTAATTAACCCAATTTAAAAAATGGGGTACTGAATTGAACAGAGAATTCACAACAGATGAACTTCGAATGGCCAAAAGACACTTAAGGTCATGCTCAACCTCCTTAGTGATCAGGGAAATGCAAATCAAAACAACTTTGAGATACCATCTTACACCTGTCAGGATAGCTAAACTCAAAAACACCAATGATAACCTATACTGGAGAGGATGTGGAGTGAGGGGAACACTCATCCATTGTTGGAAAGAATGCAAACTTGTGCAGCCACTGTGGAAATCAGTGTGGCGATTCCTCGGTTCCTCAGGAAATTGGGAGTCAACCTCCCTCAGGACCCAACAATTCCACTCTTGGGAATATACGCATGAGATGCCCTATCACACTACAAAAGCATTTGTTCAACTATGTTCATAACTGCACTATTTGTAATAGCCAGAACCTGGAAACAACCTAGGTGCCCCTCAATAGAAGAATGGTTAAAGAAGGTGTGGAACATATATACATTAGAGTTTTACTCAGCGGTAAAAAAAAAATGACATCTTGAATTTTGCATGCAAATGGATGGAAATAGAAAACGCTTTACTGAGTGAGGTAACCCAGACCCAAAAAGAGGAATATGGTATGTACTCACTCATAAGTGGATTCTAGCCTTAATTAAAGGTCTTTGAGCCTATAATTCGTGATCCTAGAGAAGCTAAATAAGAAGGTGAACCTGAAGAAAATCATATAGTTATCCTTCTGGATATTGGGCTTAGACAAAATTGCCAGGCAAACTTGGGTGCACGGGGCGTGGGGGGGGTGGAAGTAAGGGGAGATGTTTGGAGAGAAAGGAGAGGGGGAGGATTGGAGATGGCTTGGGGGAATGGGAGGCGGGGAGGGAGGAAGGATGGATGTGGGAGTGGGGAGGTGTGTATCTCAACTAAGGGAGCCATTTTGGGGTTTGCAAGAGACTTGATTCTGGAGTGGTTCCCAGGCCCAAGGAGAGGTTCCCAGATTGTTCCCTGGGCAGCAGAGGAGAGGGTGCCTGAACTGGCCTTAGACCATAACCATACTGATGAATATTTTGCATATCACCATAGAACCTTCATCTGGTGAAGGATGGAGATAGAGACAGAGACACACATTGGAACACTGGACTTAACTCCCTAGGTCCAAATGAGAAGCTGATGGAGGGAGAGCGTGAGCAAGGAAGGCAGAATTGGAGGGAACCTTCATCTGACAATGGATGGAGGTAGAGACAGAGACCCACATTGGAGCACTGGACTGAGGCCCCAAGGTCCAAATGAGGAGCGGAAGGAGGGAGAACATGAAAAAGGAAGTCAGGACCGCGAGGGGTGTATTCACCTACTGATACAAGGGGACTGATTGGTCTGGTTGGAGCTCACCAGGGCCAGCTGGACTGGGACTGAACGAGCGTGTGATCAAACCGGATTCTCTGAATGTGGCTGACATGGGGACTGACTGGGAGGCCACTGACAATGGCGCTGAGTCTTGTTTCGTCTGCATGTGCTGGCTTTCTGGGATCCTGGTCTGTTTGGATGCTCACCTGCCTGGACATGGAGGGAGAGGGGAGGAACTTGGACTTCCCACGGGACAGGAAGCCCTGACTGCTCTTGGGACTGGAGAGGGAGGAGGAGAGGGAGTAGGGGGAATGGGAGGGTATTGGGAGGAGGGGAGGAAGTGGAAAATTTTTTATAAATAAATGAATATATTTAAAAAATAGGAAGCTTGTTATGCCACTTTTGAAAAAGTTGCCAAGCAGAGTTCCACAGGTTTTTCTCCTTGTCCATCCCTTCCTCCACCTCAATTCCTTGCTAATTTAAAACCCCTGGACTAGATAAATCAACACAGTGCATTCCAACCAAAACAGCCTGAATTCTGACTCATTGAATCATGAAATAATATAATGGATATGGCACAATATAAAGGATTCCCTGTCCACTGGACTCACTGACATTTGACCCCAAAAAGCCTAGAGAGGGTAATGAAGTTGCCATGACTGGGCACTCCCATTTCTATTCCCTTCAAAAAAAATAGTCTTAACTCATAATTATTTCCCTTTAACTTTGGCAAATTAACTTCGTCCACAAACCAGAACCAAAGTATGACATTAAGCCTTGCACACAGAAAATTCCCTACACATTTGCAGAATAAGCACATGGAAAGTACAAAAATCAGTTTTTATTATGAAATTTGTAAGAGCCCCTCGCTTCCAATTTGAAACCGACTTCCTCGTGAATCATTTTCTGCATCCTCCCAGCTGTGTGGGAGGGAGAGCTGCCCAGCCTCCCTGCCATAACTCCAGTTGCAAGGAAGTGAGAGGAGCAAGCATCCTACCCTCATCATACTGTCGTCACTGAACTGACTTCACGTTTCCCTTCTCCAAGAGTGCACCCTGCATGGGCTGTCCTTCTCCAGTGCCTGGAGGTCCGTTTGCAGGTAGAACATGGTGGTCAACGAAAAGCAATTCACCCAACGAGTGTCTTAGTTTTCCTCCGGTCTCCTTTGAAATCAGGTGTTGCTCTATTTAAGTGCTACATTATTTTGTCTTTGTGATCTGTTTTGAGATTAAAACAACACTAAAAATTGCACTTTTAAAAATAATGTCCTACATAAAAGATAATATCTGCATTGTTTTTGCTAGGCTTTGTGAAAATATGCTGTGACGGTCAACACAATTTTTGTTTTTAATTCATAATTTCTTGCCTTTTAACCTTCTCCCCAAGGAATGTCATGGGACTAGAATTCTTTTTCTGTGAAACATTAAAATCTTAAGAATTTCATTCTCTCTCTGCCTTGGAGGTTGACCCTAAAGAAATCCTCTGACCAACTTGTCTGATGGCAGATGTTAAGACTCTGTTTGAGAGAATATCTTGGCCTGTGTGTGGAGGAACAAATGCTAGGCATGCAGACCACCGGAGTCAAAATAAAAGGGCCTTGCTAGGTCTCCCCACCCTTTCTAATCCCATTGTATAGACAATGAACTCTCCGTAAAGCGTGAGTCCTGAGACAGCTGAGCGTGTGGATGTGAAGACAAGTAGAGGGCAGCATGGAAGGGTTGTGCCCCTTCACACTCCCAGCCCTCTACATTTCCTCATCCGGAGCCTTCATAAAACCTTTCCAACCAATCAGTGCACGGGTTACACGGAGTCTTATGAGCACCTCACAAAAATTTAGTGTGGAACCATCCTCCCAGACAGAAGCACAAGTACAACATCCTAGGCCTTGTAATTTACATCAGAAGTGGAGGATGCAGTCTTGGCCACTGTACCCCTGACCCTAGATTGCCTCCAGGTAACACGACAGTTGAATTGGCGGGCACCCAGCTAGTGTCCACTGAAAAACTGCTTGCTTGCTTACTTCTGGGGAGAAACCACCACACCTTCTGTAGTCACAGAAGAGACAGGTGCGGTGAGCATATATCATAGTGGTTGTCTATCTCAGCTGAGCTTCATTTTCTGTTGCACCTCCAGATTCCAACAGATGAGGGGCCCACCTTGGGAAGTTTTAGACTGACAACAAAGTATAGCCCGTAAACACAAATGAAAGTAGCATTTCCACCCTCTTTGCAACAATGGTTTTTAAATTACCACATCATTCAGATTCTTTATAGATAATAACAACAAAAAAATCTAAAGTAGAAGGTGAATATAATGTAAACCTGTGTTTATCCAAAGTACCACAGCAAGAAGGGCAGAGCAAATATCTCTAACTGTGTGCAGATTTCACTAGTGTCTGCTTTTTAGACTATAAGCAAATTATGTCCATAACCATTACAGAAATTAGTACAAACATTCTTAAGAGTGGAATGAAAGAAAGAGAAGATTAAAACCTATACGCAATGCCATGCTCTATTGCCAAAGACAAATTCTAGGAGTGTGAGTGTGTGTGTGTGTGTGTGTGTGTGTGTGTGTGTGTGTGTGTGTGGTTTACGTCTTCTACTCAAGCATCATTTGTTTACTTTTTGCTAACATTTAATATTTTATCACCCAAACAGTGTGTCCTTGCTGAGAAAAGCAAGAAAGTAAAGCACTTTCTACATTATTATCCAGAAAGAATTCCTGCTTACACTCTCCGTGGACTTTTGAAAGGGAGGGTTAAGAAATGGGGACCGGCATTAAACTGATCAAATCCTGAATGATCCTTTCAATAATGGATAATACACCTCTGGGTTCTTGAACAAATGTGGTAACAAAAGATGTGAGGAACTCAGTAAAACTGCCCCAAAGCACAGCCCTGGGATCCTGGTGGAGGAAAAGGATGAGATTATGTCTGCAAGCTAGTAAGGAAAAATCACACAGGATCCAATATGCTTTAAACCTAAAAATCTATATGAAATATAAATTCATATAAATGATTGTTTTTTTGCTTAGGTTTTTATATGTTGATTAAAATATTGATCCACTTATTACATAAACGTTTATCAAACATCTATAATGTACCTGCACTGCAGTTATTAGGTGGAGTAATAGCTGCCTAGCTCTCAAGGGTTTCATAGAATAGTAGACAATAATAACTTCTGACACAACATGGTGAGCGCCATTATTGAGAAATGAGCAAAACATTATGGGAACCAGATTAATATTACAGAGAAAACTACTTCCCATTTCTCTCACCATAGTTCTACCTCCTTCATACCTCTTTTCTGCATTGGCCATAAATCAGGAAGGCACTAAAGGAGAAGAGGGTGGAGGTCACTCACCAATGTCAAATGGTCAAGTTAGTGAACCTAATGATGCCATTCATTCGGGACTTAAAGATCACTAGTGAATCACTTAAAATATTGTTTTAAACTAGGCAGTGGTGGCACACGCCTTTAATCCCAGCACTCTGAAGGCAGAGGCAGGTGGATCTTTGTGAGTTCGAGGCCAGCCTGGTGGTCTACAAGAGCTAGTTCTGGGACAGGCTCCAAAGCTTCAGAGAAACCCTATCTCGAACCCCCCCCAAAAGAATATACTGTTTTTAATATTTCAGCAAATAGGGACTCAACATGAAGGTGCCTTCTTGTAATATGAGGTGCCGGCTTGTTGGGGTTTCTGTCCCGCCCGGTACCCCACAACCAGCAACTCCCAACGAAAATCAATCACACAGAGATCTCTAAGTTATAAAGCTGATTGGCCCATTAGGTCAGGCTACTTATTAATTCTTATGACTTACCTTAACCCATTATTCTGATCTATGTTAGCCACACGGGCTCAGTACCTTTCTCAGTGTGACAGTTTACAGGTTGCCTCTTTGGTGGTCTGCGCAGGAATGGCAAGGGACCTTCCTCCTCCGTAGCCTTATTCTATTCTCATTGCCCCGCCTCTACTTCCTGTCTGGTTGACCCACCTATACTTCCTGCCTGGCCAATCAGCGTTTTATTAAAATATGATTGACAGAATCCCGCACCATTTCCCTCTCTTTTTTTTAAACAAAGGAAAATACCCATAATCCATTTGTTGGGAATGTGGGCGTAGTATTTCAGGCTACTTCCTGCTGGTTGGGGGTGCTGATGATCTTATGGGGACCTAAAGAAAATTTAGAGTTCTAATCAAGTCCTGACTGGAGTATCCTGTGAGTCTTGCTCATCTCAGGCAGCGCCTTGAATCCGTTCTGGATGTAGAACTCAGACATCTGGGTCATCTGTTCCTACCGGAGATTGCTCAGGTGGTCTCCCTTGGCCAAAGATGATTTTTCTTAACTTTGAATAAATCCACAGTCTCTCATTTTCTGTGGAAACAAAAGCAAAATCTCTTCTCCAAAGTAGCATACCTTTTGACTTCAGTTTTGAAGCCAAGGTATTTTCAAAATACCTATCTTGGGTTAGTTCAGCAGCATTTATAAACAAAAGTCTTTTAGCAACTACTACTGCTTGCTCAGCATTCAAACAATTCAAAGAGAGCATAATAGCATACAGTATCAAGATTCTCTGTGTATTTTTCATCTTTATTTTAACCTCTATTTCTTTTATTTTTACTTTTACTTTTTGAGATAGGTTCTCTGTATATCTTTGTCCTGGAATAACTCTGTAGACCAGGCTGTCCTTGAACTCACAAAGATCCTTCTGTCTCTGCCTCCCCAGTACTGGGCTCAAAGGTGTTTGCTACCACACCTTGAACTCACAGAGATCCAAGTGTCTCTGCTTCCCCAGTGCTAGGATTAAAGGTGTGTGCTACCACACCTTGAACTCAGAGATCTGTCTGTCTCTGCCTCCCAGGCATTGGGATTAAAGGTGTGTGCTACCACACCTTGACGTCACAGAGGTCAACTATCTCTGCCCCTTAAAGTCTCAGAGGTCAATATGCCTCTGCCTCCAGGGCATTGGGATTAAAGGTGTGTCCCACCACACCCTATATCTCCCTTTCTTTCTTTTTTATTTTTAATGACTTTAACCTTTAAGCCTGCATATATTTTTAACACACTATAAACCATTTAGAGGTTTTCGTCATCTTTGAATCTCTCTTTACTGTATATCTCTCTTTTTCTGACCACATGAGCCTTTAATTTACTAAGCAATATGGAGAGCAGTGGCTTTGATGGCTAGATCCAGTGCATTCCTTAGCTTTCCAGCCTCATGGCAGAGGTACCGGCAGAGCCATTTTTATCACAACTCTACAGTGTTTCAAGGTCCCTGCTGGCAAGCAAGCTGCAACATTCTGCTCATAGACCACACTCAGTCGGACTGTCTGCCTGAAAGAGTCAGAGTTTGCCCTGGCAGGACAGCTCAGTAAGTTGATGTTTTAAAACAGCGCAGCTTTTTTCCTGTTACAACTGAAAACCGAAAAGCATGCATTCAGCTTTTCATCAACACCATTTAAGTGTTTCGTGGCAGGACCTCTTAAAAGAGCTGCAAGGTTTAGCAGCTAAAGCTGAGTCAGGAAGCCTCTCTTAGATGAGAGCATTTGCTTGCCTCTAGCAAGCAGAGCAGACCCGAGAAATTGCTGCTACCAAGAAAACATGCTTTACTCTATTCTTTCCAAGCTTTCTCAAGCTTTCTGTGGATTTAGTTATCCATGTCTGGGCGCCATTTGTAGTACGACGGGCCGGCTTGTTGGGGTTTCTGTCCCGCCTGGTACCCCACAACCGGCAACTCCCAACGAAAATCAATCACACAGAGATCTCTAAGTTATAAAGCTGATTGGCCCATTAGGTCAGGCTACTTATTAATTCTTATGACTTACCTTAACCCATTATTCTGATCTATGTTAGCCACACGGGCTCAGTACCTTTCTCAGTGTGACAGTTTACAGGTTGCCTCTTTGGTGGTCTGCGCAGGAATGGCGAGGGACCTTCCTCCTCCGTAGCCTTATTCTATTCTCATTGCCCCACCTCTACTTCCTGTCTGGTTGACCCACCTATACTTTCTGCCTGGCCAATCAGCATTTTATTAAAATACATGATTGACAGAATACAGACAATTCTCCCGCACCACCTTCTGGTGTAGTTTACTGAAAAAAAATGCCAATCACTTACAGTAGTCTACAATGATATTTATTATTCCCACTCTAGCTTTGCTCTCAGAACTTCACTGTTCATGCCAAATGGTGGCTAAGTGAAATGTGCACCCTAGGTCCCTTCACTGGCTTATAGGTTTTGCTTAAGGTAATTAAGTCTGTTTATGTGGGCATGGTGCCACATACCAGAAATCTCAACCCTCAGGAGGTTGAGACACAAAGATCATAAGTTTAGGAAAGGTCTGAACTACAAATAAGATCCTGTCCTGAAACACGAACCAAAGACCCTGTGACATTTACAGCAGCAAAGGTCTGTAACTTCCTTTAAAAAGACAAAGACAGGCAATTGCTTCTTTAATCCATTCGGTGACTTTCTGTGTCTGTATCACCTGGCTCCTCTCTGGGGTTAATAAGGCAGGGAGGATGAAGATGGAGAAAGTGTTTTTCAGGCCTCCCATTTCCATCCTCGGGACAAAATAACCCTTCAGCTCCTCCCCATTGTCTTCCACCTGTTCTCCAGGGAACCACAGGAGTTTAAGGCAGGAAACAGGCTTCATGGGTCTGGTCCTTGACAGGCACAACATAGTCACTTGATGGATTCATTCACTCACTAGATTTAACCTTTGTATAATGGCAGCTGCCACCCAATTTCCCTTTTAAAAAATTGTCAGATGTGTGGGGCAATCAGTGTAAGGCCACCAGCAGCTGATCTGTTTTTACAAAGTGCAGGAGTCGCTATTTAAAGCCTATAACCTGTCACAGCGCGTCATCCTGGCAGAGATGCAGTCATTATTTAAATTAGACTGTGAATGATTTTTTTTTCTTCTGCAATGGCCTTTTCGGTGGTGATATGTCATTCTAGGCCACCATAAGCTGGTGGTGAGCATTCTCAACATATTAGTTCTGCTCATAGTTTGCAGCTTTCCGAAAACCATGCTGGTGATAGAAAGATTTTGTCTGTGTTGAGGCCTGGCACAATCAAAAGAAAAAGAAGAGGAAGAATCCAAAGAAATATATTGGACAGCATTAACTGAATATGAGCTGGACATTATAGGATGTAGGAAAATGTAAAGCAGCTTCGCGTACTGCCGGCAAGAATTGATCCTTGATGAGATGCCTCTCTTGAATGGAGGAAGAAAATAATCTCTCACATTTGATTAGTACTCAAGAGTTCATAATGCCTTAAAGAGACATGATCTAATTTAATTTCTGCAGCACTGCTTTGTACTGGTCAAGGACATTGTCTCGTCCTTATTTTCCTTTTACACAGGGGGAAATAGGCTCACAACACTTTTGTGGACTCACTCAAGGATATAAAGGGTTCATAAAGGATGAACCAAAACAAATCCAAAACTATACCTTCAGAGCCACTTCTAGGAAAAGCCTGCTGCTTCCTGGGCTTGTATCCCCACCTGTAATCCCTGCACTCCAGAGGCTCAGGACTTTCTGACCAGCCTGGTCTCTATAGTGACCTCCAGGCCATCAAGGGCTACACAACAAGACTGTCCCAAAACAACAACCAATAGGACTGAGTATACTGGCAAACACCTATAATCCCAGCACTTGTGGAGGCAGGAGGATCAGGAGTTCAACATTATCCTTGGTTACATCATATGTTTAAGGTCGACCTGGCTACATGAGATCCTATCTCAAAAAAATAAAAAAAAAATAAAAAGGCAAGAACAACAACAACAACAAAATGCTTTTGAGTTGCCCTGGCTTCAAGCTATTTCCTGTAATGGTTTCATTTTCAAATGTTTGAAGACAAGAGCAGTCAAATTGAAGAGATGATACGTGGGGCTTGTGAGATGGCTTAGCTGGTAAAGCAGTGATGGTCCTGCAAGCCTCAGGACCCTAGTTCAAACCTTAGAACCCACACAAATGTGGAAGGGAAGAACTGACATAGAGATGGAAGCAGATGCAGAGATCCACAGCCAAGCACCGGGCAGAACTCCAGGAGTCCAGTTGAAGAGAGGGAGGAAGGGTTATAGGAGGAAGGATTGTCAAGATCATGATGGAGAAACCCACAAAGACAGCTGCACAAAGCTCATGGAAACTCGTGACCTCTAAACTGACAGCTATGGAGCCTGCATGGAACTGAATCAGGCCCTCTGCACACGGTTGACAGTGGTGTAGCTTGGGCTGTTTACGAAGACCCTAGCAGTTGGACCAGGATCTGTCCCTGGTTCATGAGATGGCTTTTTGGAGCCCATTCCCTATGGTAGGATGCCTTGCTCAGCCTTGATACAGAAGGGAGAGGCTTGATTCTACCTCAACTTAATGTGTCAGGCTTTGTTGACTTCCCATGAGAGGCCTTACCCTTTTGGAGGAATGGGTAGGTGAATAAGGGGGAGGCTAGGGGCAAAGGAGAGGGGAGGGAGCACAGGGATAGGAAGAGGAACTGTGGTTGGTATGTAAAATGGATTTAAAAATTAAAATAAGAACTGACATCAAAGTTGTCCTCTGACCTCCACATGCATATACGCATACATACATAAAACACAGAAATACATACATCATATACATACACAATAATAATAAATGTTTAAAGACTATTAAAAAAGGGACAAAATCTAAGTTTGGTGTGGTTCTCACAGTTTTCAAGCTATGTACTAGACTTATCGGGAAGAGCGTAAATACCCTGGTTTCCAAGATCATTTAGCTTAAGCAAGTCAGATTACCTAGCATAGGAGCAGAAGCCAGCACCTTTGTAATTTCCCAGGGAACAGTGAACGTGTAGACAAAGAGATACATCCTCAAAACTGCTGTGCGCTAAAATCTGCCCAGAAGCATATCAGATAATAGCCCTTTCTGCTCTCCAATTTTGATGAATTCGATAGAGGAGGATCGCAGATGCCTGAGTGTTAACAAAGTCTCCTATTGACACTGATGTATACAACGTTTGAGCACCTCCAGATGAAGAACAACCTTCAAGTTAAATAAGGTCTGACAGTCATTTCCCACTTATATGACTCTAAATATTTAACCTTTCCAAGCTGTCGCGATGCTTTGGGATCCTTATCTTTAAAGATGCAGCACTACTGTTCCTTCACAAGAGTCCTAACACTGAGGCAATCTTACTTACAATACAACAGTTCTCCAAATGCCTTCCCTGGGACAGCATAGCATTATCACTAGGATAGCCTCACATACACAAAAACACGCAAATGCCCCATCACACTTCCTGAATAAGACCCTCAGAGAATGAGCCAAGCAGCGTCTAACAAGGAGTCCTCTAAGGCAAGTGTTGTGCTTGCAAAGATCTGGTCAGTGATCCCATGCTTAGACGGCCCAATGCCCTGTAGACAGCAAGTATGTACTCGGCACATGTCAGAGTGTGCTGCGATGACACCGTTGCTGTCATCACCCTCACCAGTGTGAACTCTAGTTTCTCATTTCTGTGGCTGTTCTAAAATACTGTAATAAAAAATAATTGGAGGAAGAAAGGGTTTATTTGGCTTACAATTCCAGTTTACAATCCATTATTGAGGAAGTCAAGGCAGGAACTGAAAGCCCCAAGTTCACAGTCAAGAAAGGACAGAGATGAATGCTATCCATCTGCCCACCTGCTCACCTTCCCACCAGCCCCCTGCCCTCCTACCTGCCTGCCCGCCTGCCCAACTGCCCCCACCCCTGCCCTCCTGCACTCCTGCACTCCTGCTTGCCTGCCCGCCTGCCTGCCCACCTTCCCCGCTTGCCTGCTGTCAGCTAGCTTCTTCTCCTTTCTACCGTTAAGTGCCCCTGTCCTGGAAACAGTGCTGCCCACAGTGGGCAATTAACAATCAAGACAACCACACACACACCGATGCCCGCAAACCAATCTCATTCAGCTAACTCCTCACTGTGCTTCTTCCCGAGGATTCTAGGTTGTGTAAAGTCAACACATTAAATTAACCAACACAGTAATAAAGTCTTTTAAAGCCTGGTTAATAATAATAATAATAATATCACCTCAAAATTCACAGCTGGAGATCAAATCACTGAGGAAGAGAAGATCCAGTGTCAGGGTTACTACAATAATTATCAACATGAACAGTTTTTACCTTCAAGCCCCATACAGCATTCTTGATGAATTTTAAGCATTTGACTGTATCATTTCCCTCTGAAAATTCTGTCCACAATGTTGACGACCCTTGGTACATAGTCTTACAACTGTATCTCTGCTTACATATGTGTAACTGGCCTATCTTAAAAAAAAAAAAAAAGATCTCCACATGAGTAATGTGTCTGTCTATGTCTGTCTAGTTCTTGACCCCTGAGTGTTTGTCTGTGAAGAACAATTACCTCTTCAGGAAATGCAAGGTAAATTGAGTCGACATCTGGAATAAAACTTCCAAGATCCTACTTTGTGCTGGAGTTTTTGTAAATAAATAAAATGGACCTCAACCATGACTTAATTTATTCTAAATCAAAGTGGAGACCAGATCTTAAAAATACTCATAAATAGTTAAGTAACTAAAAGTGCACAAAATTCTACAAAGTAAGAGACATGGGACTTGTGACCTAATTTGCACAACAGCAATTCATGAGCACCTTCGGAAGTGAGAAAATTATACAGATACTGGGACTGGGTGTATAGAAACTACACAGGATGATGGCATACAGGGCACAGAGATTATGATGATCTTGGTTGGAATAATAAGTTCAGAGGGGCAGCAGTTGAAAAACACACGGTGCATTCAGAGCCTTGCATGGGACAAGTCGGAGCTGATGAACACCCGTGCACTGAAACTCCGTTATCAGCTTCAAGATGAAGCATGATGATTGTGTCAACGTGAGCTTCAGTCTCCGAATTTCAGAACCTGAGGAGCCCTTGTAGGTCCCACTGCTGAAATTTTGTGATAAAAACAAAGGAACTAGACTTGAATAAATTATATTCCTAAAACTCAGTATTTTAGAACCCAGAGACTAGATCTAACTGAAAATAATTAAAAAGTAAAGAGAACACCTGGAAAAGAACTATACTGTCTTGAGAATACGCTTCAGGTCCCAAGCCCATTTTTCAATTGTATCATTTAGTCTGTTGATGTGTAAGTTTTTTAGTTCTTCGTATATTCTGGATAGCAATCCTCTGTCGGATGTATAGCTGGCAGAGATGTTCTCCCATTCTGTAGGCTGCCTTTCCATTCAGCTGGTACTTTACTTCCCTATTCAGAAACTTCCTATGTCTGTGAAATCCTACTGTTTGTCAGATGCTGAGCTTATTTCCTGACTTTCCAGAGTCCTATTTAGGTAGCCCCACACCTGTATACTTATTGTATTCTTTACTTTCCCTCTCATAGTTTCAAAGTTTAAACTTTCTCCTACATACTTAACTTTTCTTAATAGCAAAAGTTACTATAGAGGCTGCCAGGGCAAATAAGGCATCGTGGTCTAACATGACTGTGGACCCTAGGAACTATAATCCCAACCTGCTAGTCAAGATATGCCTACTGGTGCATGATTTTATGTGGTTGACTAATTGTCCTCAGTTTGAATTTTAGGCCCCATACAGAGGAGATAAATATTGAGTATTGTAAACCCCATCAAAAATCAGTGGCTCTGGAGATTATAAATATTAGGGGCAAACTTACTATTTTTTTTCTCATTTGGCAAGGCACCAAATGACCTAAGTGTCTAGGCTTAGTCTCGTGAACACTGCTGCTCTTTGCCTCAATCAGGGAAGCTTCACGTTGGTGTGAGTGATAGAGAATACAGCAGTGCGTAGCTGCTCACAGTGTGGAGAATCAGTGATGGTTGAATGCTGAGCCCTAAAGAGGATGCTTATCTGACTACCTCTAAAGTCAGAGAACATCATGGAAGAAGGAACAGATAGAATGAATGAATTGAAAGACGGGGAAAATGCCTGGTGAAAAAAAAAAAACAATCTGTGTTCAGTTCATGACACAGCCACTGAGAACACGATCTCAAAGCAACTACGGCTGCTTGCCCTAGTCCTGCACACCACTGAGCCTGTCAACATTGAATCATGGATTGAAGATATATCTTGAGTCCCTGTGCCTCCTGCTGAGCTAACAGTCACTGATGGATTTTGAGACAGGAAGGGTCATTGTCTTCAGTTGAGTCCATAATAGTGAGCCCACCACCTCCAGTTGACAGTTCCAAACCCATTATCACCCAGACTACTCCAGGTAAAATTAGTGTGTGTGTCGGGGTGGGTGAAGTCATATGTATTAGAAAGGAACTTGGGATGGCGTGGGAGGGATATACGGGAGAGTGGAGTAAAAATACATGTGCACACACATTTCTGTTGGTCTTGGGTTTCGGAAAAGCTTTTATATATAAGGTCTGTTCTGCTTCAGTTCCATTGAGAACAGAGGAAATAGTTAAGATTTTAAACAGCAGTGGAAACAGAGATTCGGTGTGAAATATTTTCTTGAAAACAGACAGAATCATTTTAGGGTTATTACAAAAGTAGACTTGGGTGGCTGCTGAAGGTGTTGCTAAATTGGTACATTTTCTGATTTGGGGTCTATTTTCTCTGGAAGAATGGTCAACTCTGTAATTTCTTCATAATGCAGCATTGCCCTATGAAGGGCCTGCCAAGGAAAATCATGAAATCAAAACAACACTGCCATCTAGTGGAAATCACATGCCAATCTAGGACTGAGCAAATGAAACCCTGTATACTTAAAAATTCAACTAACTTTTACAAAGAGATGCAGCTTGTTTCAAAATTTTGTCTTCACATTCATGCCTTCACGACACACACTGATGCTCAAGATAAGGCCAAAATCGTCAGGCTGGTGGGTGGCTAAATCCTTGGGGAAGTGTAAGGGCTAAACCTAACAGAATTACAATGTTTGCATTAAATTCTTAACACACACCTTTAATGTTTATCTTCTGTTTTTCAGATCTAATGCAATTAGAAATCTCTGGTGCTACAACAGAAGGTGAGTGCTGATTGTTGGGACCATTTGGAATCCTGGCCTCCGACTGCTCTTTCATGCTAGAGATCTTTACTTTCCTTCTGATTTGAGTTACTGAAAGCTGTGTCAGAGTTGTTTACCAGCTCTGCTTCACGAGCATGTGTTGCTTTGGCCTTGATCAGAGGATAAGGTTTTCACCTGTTGGCCCACCTGACCGTGTTGGGTAAATAAGCCTCCGTGGTGCTATTGAAAAAGGGGTCTTCTTACCAGTGACTTAGAGGTCCGTGTCTCTGTCTATCTGTCATTGTGTGTTTCAACCTCCAGCCCCTTGCCCGAAACTCGAGAACTGTATGGTAGTGCATAGACTGAACACAGGCGTTATGCGCGGCAGCTGATGACTCACCAGAAAGTGAAAACGGTAACACAATGTAGTGTCCTCCAGTCCTTCGTAGACTGGCTGACCTCGGGCAGGCTTGTAGCCTCTCATACAGGCCTTTCTCACAGTAGATTCAAATACCTGCTGCATCCAAGCCATGAGGAATCCCTAAACTGATCGGCGTCTCATGCTGATAGCAGTTACTTGAAACAGAAAGGAAACTGAAGGAAGTTGAATGTGGTAATAAACATGACCTAAATGTAGAAACTTCACATGCCTTTTAGCTCTTGTTCTTTGCCACAACTGACCTGGATCTTACATTCCTTGTTTTTAGCTTGGGTGATGATGTAATCTAACTTTGACGGAAGCGAGCTCAGGAAGGACCCAGCAGAAGGAAGTTATACCTTTGTTTACATGGTACTCCTCTGGGCAGACACCTGCATCTCCTGCCTCCTTCATTGCACCTAGCTGCCAGGAACCTGGCTCCAGGGGTGCTCGCTGGTTGCCACTGAAAGATACTATCCGTGTATAACTTACCTGCGTGCTCAGTAGACATCTCTCGGGAAAGTGCCACTGGCCTGGCATCAACTCATATGCACCTTTGGGGAGGTTTCATGTTCCGTAAGACTTCTCTGCTCTGTGAAGAGCAGCAGCCATTCCTGATCCAACTAAGCACAGCTCTGAGCTTTCTGGAGGAAAGGTCAGGGATGGAAGGATGCCTTTTCCAGGTTTGTCCTTCATTAGGGTCCCTCCCCCCCCCAGAGTTCCCGCACCAGCTATTTAGTAGCCTTTAAAGTTCTTTTCACTTTTCCTTCAACAATTCTTATTACTTCCCATTATAGTTAAGAAATCAGTGTACCAATTATTCCCTGTACAAATTACTCTAAGTCTTCTGATTGGATCATAAGTACATTACAAGATAAATGGTATCTAGGGGCAGACTGAAGTTCTGTGGGTTCTTGCGGGAGAATTGTTTGTATTCTGTCAATTGTGTTTTAAATAAATGCTGATTGGCCAGGCAGGAGGTGTAGGCGGGAAAACCAGACAGGAAGTGGAAATGATGCAAGGAGAGCAGGAGAATTCTGGGAAGGAGGAAGTTGATTCCTCCCACTCCTGCCCAGATCACCGAAGCAACAGGATGTGAGCTGCCCCACTGAAAAAGGTACTGAGCCACATGGCTAACATAGATCAGAAAAATGGGTTAATCAAGATGTGAGAGTTAGCCAGTAAGAGGCTAAACCTAATGGGCCAATCAGCTTTATAACTTACAGAGATCTCAGTGTGATTTTTCTCTGGGACTAAACCGCTGGGGAACTGGGCAGGACAGAAAACCCCCAACAAGCAGGCCCCTTCATGTTACAGGTTATGAATTTCACATCACTTGGTATCCACCTTCAAAAGGAATACAATGAGATATTAATAGAAGCTCTTGGAAGGATTTCATGTAAATGAAGAACCCTGAAACAATGGCATCGCCGAGCATCCTCCCCCAATAGTGGTACTGTTTTTTGTTTTGTTTTGTTTTGTTTATCATTGAGAGTGTGTAGGATTCATGGACCTTCCATGGGCTCATGGGATTTGAGAGATGGAGCTCGTCACCACAGATGAGTGTTCTGAAGAGCTGCTGAGACCATGGTTCTCAACCTGTGGATTGCAAACCTTTGGGGGTCACATATCAGATATCCTGCATATAAGATATTTATACTACAATTCATAACCATAGCAAAATTACAATTATATAGTAACAACAGAAATAATTTTAAGGCTGGTGGTCACTATGACATAAGAAACTGTATTAAAGGATCACAGCATTAGGAAAGTTGAGAACCATTATACTGAGGGGATATTAAAGCTCACCTAATGGGCTCTGTTCCATGCTTTTGTGTGTCTGCTCCTTCCACATCCCCTCTCATACTTTGGCTCCCTGTGGGTCCTTTGTTGGTCATTCATGAATCAGCTAAAGGACCCTGAAGGTCCTTTCCTTTCTTCATGACTGCTAGCCACAGCCAGTTCAGACACTGCTATATTTTTCTGACTTATGTGCAAATGGACAAGCAGCATATCTCACCATGTGATTCTGCAAACATAAGTATAAATATGTAGCTGTGTCTCTCTTTTCTAGTAAGTGTTCAAGTCATTCAGTAAAAGCTGAACTAAATAGAATTAAATGATACAAATTCCTGAAATTAACCAGTACCCTTCTGATGTGGGATTTCCCTCTTTATGCTGTGAATACCATTGGTTAATAATGAAACTGGCTTGGCCTGATAGGGTAGAACAGAGCTAGGCAGGGCAAACTAAACTGAATGCTGGGAGAAGGAAGGTGGAGTCAAGGAAGAAGTCATGGAGCCGCCGCCAGAGACAAATACACTGAAACCTTGCTGGCAGACCATGAGCCTCATGGTAAAACATAAAATAATAGAGATGGGTTAATTCTAGATGTAAGAGCTATCTAGCAATACACTTAAGTAATTGGCCAAGCAGTGATTTAATCAATACAGTTTCTGTGTGGTTATTTCAGAAGTCTGGGCGGCCAGGAAATAAACGAATGGCCTCCTGCTACACCCTTCACATCACACTTTATGAGTAATTATTCCTACTATTTAACTCTGTGATGATAAAATTATTAATATGAAGTATCTCCCAAATTGAGTTCTATAGACACCAATCTAGACTGAAAGCCGCATGCTAATCTAACAAAGCTTCCCAAATCAGAAAAGATGATGCAGCTTTTCTTTAAGGCAAGACGTTAGAAGAACCAAACATCCATAAAATGTTGTGAAGTGGATGTTATTTAAATTACAATAACACTGCAGTCACAACCGCAGTGAGTGCTTTTCTATCTTCTAATCTTCCAATAAAAAGAAAACCCATTTTACAAGATCTGTTCATTTAATTATTTAAACTTTATTAGATCTATTCTAGATGGTTCTGTGAAAGGTAGAAAAGCCACAGTTTCCTAATATTATGTCTGCCTTAGTTTCATTTCCTGAGGCTGGGATTAAATATCTTGACAAGAGCAATGAGAGGGAAAAGGTTTATTTAGCTCACAAGTACAGGCTACGGTTATGGTGGTGAAGTCAAGGCCTTGGAAACTTGAAGTACCTGGTCACATGTAATCCAAAGTTCAGAGCCAAGAACTCTGTCTGCTGCTGCTCAGCTGACTTTCTCTACTCTTATGCCATTCAGGACCCCAAACCCAGGCAATGATGTCACCCATAGGGGATGAGTTCTCCCACATCAATTAACATAATTTAAATAATTCCTCACAGACATTCTTAGAGGCCCTTGTCCTGGGTGATTCTAGATCGTATCAAGCTGACAATTAAAACCACCCATCTCAACTTCTTAGCTACTTAATAAGTGCTCCAGACTGTTGAGATTTCTTTCCTGCAACCACCATGTCATCCAGCCAACCAGACAATAGAGCACAATGGTAATCGCAGTTCTAATCTCAGGAATTCCACTTTCTAATGTGTGAGTCCTTCCTCTCTGCACATTCTTGCTCAAAGTAAAACAAATCGTTCTTTCTGTCACACATCTTGCATATCCCTAGAAGCCACTCACTAATCTTGTGTCATTATGTAGGTTTCTTCCCATATGCACAAACATTGCAATCGTGGCAGATAAACTCAATTTATAGTCCCTTTTCGATGGATTGATGAATGGATGGATGGATGGATGGATGGATGGATGGATGGATGGATGGATGGATGGGCAAATGGACAGATGGATGAACAGACAGATGATGAAGGAATGAATAAATGGATGAATGAATTTAGAACATGTTCATAATTGTATTTCTCTATCAGTTCATTACACTTACATACTGGGTTTCTGCTTCCTTTCCTATAAGGATCTTCTTCCTAGTCAGAACCATAGTGTAAGACCAGACAAGGAAACGAAGCTGAAGCATTAAACTGAAAGAAGTGAGTCCACTTCATCTCCATTACTTTCCCAATGTTTACAGAGTAGAATACCATGTAGACTTGGAAGTACAATGGCACTTGGAAGATTATATTGGGGAAATCATCCTTAGCATTTAATACAATTCTATTGAGACATAAATTGTCATTTCCCTAATTCATTGTGCTGAGAGTGTAAGAAAATAATACATCATTCAATGACATAAGTTTATTTAAGTATGAGCATCCAATTAGACAGCAGGAGGCGTCCACAGTCCTCTCTGGCTTTATTCAAAGTTTTCCTCATAGCTCTGAACAGCTCAAGTCATCAGAAGTATTATAATTATTCATCCCCCATCTTTCTCATACCTAATCTTTAAATACCCTTCCCTCCAGCTCCTTAAATTGCTTATCAGAGGAACCATAGTAAAAGTTCTCTTAACAGAACAAATGTAGAACACACACACACACAGAGAGAGAGAGACACACAAATATTTTTTAAAAAAACATTGAGATAAAGTGATGTAGATTACTCTGGATCTCCCTTGCTTCTTATTGTTTAGCTATTAGATGTCCCCAACAGTCTCCTGTGTTTGAACACTTGGTTCCCAGGTAAAGATGCTGTTTGCAGAGGTTACAAGGGCTTTAGTATATGGAGCCCAACTTAAAAAAAGGTGGATTACTGGGAGGTGGTATGCCTCTACTGCTTGACCCATTGCTGCAAGGGCAAACAGCTGTCATTCACTGTGTAAGTTCCAAAATGTGAGCCTATTTCCACCTTGATTAAAGGTCAGTTAGTTGGAACTTATCTCTATTTCTTCAAGGTTATTGTGTTTCTACCTCAAACTAAGGTCACACCTAGATTTAAGTCATAGAGTTCTGCTCTCTTAAGGTTATTGTGAACAGGTGTGGCTAATATCCAGACCTTGTATTTCAGGTCTAGAGTAGTAGAAATGTTTCTACTCTAAACAAAAGTCTATGATCTAAGTTCCACTTCCCTTAAGGAAATAACATTGGATTCCACCCAGGGAGTTGTTTGCCTACAGAATGTTTTGGTCTAGGGTGTGAGCCTGACTTGTTTTGTTCTAGCAACAGAATTTTTAACTATGAATGTAGCCCACAACCTTCAATTGGTTGGTTCATTTTCTTGTATCATGTTAATACACTTAATCCATGTTTTGGGGTCAGGGGTATTTTAAGCAATTGGAAATTAAATGTAGGTGGATATCAGTATTCACTGAACTCCCTCCCAATACTATCGTATGCTTTTCTGTCTTATTATTTTTAAATGCATATTTGTATTCTTTACCAATTTTTATGATCCCCACACCCCTATGCTGGCAAGTGGTATTTTTGTCAAGGCTGGTCCCTTGCAAATGGCGGCCCAATGTGGTACAGTCACCCACAATTCACTCCAACTTCCATGGATCCACCCATTTACAAGTCTTCTCTGTTCCGGCAGGCAGTTTCCCACAAGCTGTGAGCCAAAATAAATCCTTTCTCCCTTACATTACCTGTGGAATTTACACACACAGTGGAAAAAGTAACTGGTACACTGCTCATGCATGGCTCCCTTAAGTTACCTGTTGTCTGGGATTTACACACACTATAGACAAGGTAATGTCCACACATGGCAAGAGAGTGGAAAGAGCCAGAGCCAGTTCTTCAACAGATCATGCAGATTGGAGGCTCAAGCTCCCTGATTTACTTGATATGTCATTTCCTTTTCCTCATCTGCAAAAGAAAGAAAAAATTGTTTTAGTCTATAAAACCATTGCAAAAAATAAATGAAGGGGTGAATATAAAACAGCATTGCTCCAATAAGTTATCCATAGGCAATTGCTGCGTTTCATTCATTACTACTACTACTACTACTACTACTACTACAAAAGTCTTTCCCTCACCATTTCATATCAGAAGTGATGATTTATGACATTTTAAAGAAGTCAAGTTGTCAAAACAGAATGGTCAATGGTAATAAGTTCTTGGTTACTCGTATCAGTAGTCACAGGTAAGAATTAACCTGTTTTGCCTTCTCGGTTCTGATTTATGAATCAAGTTGTCAGCAAACTGCAACTCTAAGGGCCCACAGTAGCAGCAGGAGCAGTTTTGTCTACAGATGGGACAAACTGGACACATCCTATGGACAGCTGCATGTAGCAAAGCTGCCATTATGGCTAGTGTATTACTCCTCCTCTTTCCTTAGGAAGACTCGATTTCCAGATGTTTGTGTGCATGTGATTGCTGGTGGTAATTAAGATAGTATACATATAAGGAGACTTGGGTTGGGGTAAAACAAGGTCAAGAGTCGGATACATGCTGTCAGAATGACCATTAAGGGGGCAAACTATGAGCATGTTTCTAATCTCACTTGCATTATCTCTCTGGTTTCTTAACCTACACCCACACCTATATAAGTGCACACTGTTGATTATTATTATTTTTTTTTTGGTCTGTTGGCAAAAGCTGGAGTAATCTAGGAAGATGAAGCCTTGACTGAGGAATTAACTATATCAGAATTGCTGTTGACAAATCTAGGGCATTTTCTCAATTAATGATTAATGTGGGAGGGCTCAGCCCATTGTGGGTTGGGCCATCCTTGGGCAGGTAGTCCTGAATTACATCAAAAAGCAAACTGAACAAGACATGAAGAGCAAGCCAGTAAACAGCATTCCTTCATTGTCTTTGTTTCAGTTCCTGCCTCAAGTCCCTGTTTTGACTTCCCTTCAAAATCAACTTTAAGTTATAAAATAAAATAAACTCTTCCCTCCCCAAGTTGCATCGGTCATGGTGTCTACTACAGCAATAGAAACCTAACTAGGACGTATGCATATATAGAGACTAAAGCCTGGGGTCCACACATATATAAAGATTAAAGTCTAGGGTCTACACATATATAAAAATTAAAGCCTAGGGTCCACACATATATCAAGATTAAAGTCTAGGGTCAACACATATAATAAAAATTAAAGTGTAGGGTCCACATTAGAGATGAAACATGCAATATCTGCCTGAGTCACCTTGATCAATAAACTAATTTTCAATTACATCAATCTTTCTGGAAATACAGTGATTTCATTTTGGTTTTTGGTTAAGCAAAAGTCCATTGTGAATATGTAACACATTTTCATTATCTATTCATCCATGAGCAGATATCTGGGCTGATTCCCTTCCATGGCTGTTGTAAGAAGATGTGTGGTATCTCTTTGGTAAAGATCTTTTGGATAAAAGGCCATTGGGAGAGCTGAGTCTTGTGGTGGATCTATTTTTAGTGTTTTGAGAAACTTCCATAATTATTCCACAGGGCAGGAATATCTTAAACTTCTGCCAGCCGGGAATAAGTATCCTTCTCCACCTTCTCATCACCATTAGCTGTCAATTATTTTCTCGACATTTGCTATTCCGATGGAATATGAAATGGAAGATGGGATCTCAAAGAAGTTTAGGGTTCAAGTTTCCAAATGGTTGAGATACTAAGCATTTCAGAACATTTACTGGCCATTTTATATCACTACACTTTAGAATAAAGGTTGTTGATCAAAAGTCAGGCCCAGCGATATGACTCAGCCAGTAAGGGTGCTTGCCACTAAAGTTGATAGCCTGAATTCAATCCCTGTGACCATGTGGTGGAAGGAGAGGCCTGACTCCTGCAGATTCTCCTGTGCCCTCACAGATGTGCTATGGCATGCTCCCAGTCACACAAACGCACAAAAATTAAATATGATAAAAAATGAGTTTTTAAAAATAATCATTGATCAGTGTAGCTTTAGAAATAAAACGAGAAAATTAGTCTTGATTCTTTGAGTGTGTGGGAAGTCCATCCAGAAGTAAACACCGTGATTGTAAGGTTAGCTTTAGGAAAAATGGGAAGAAAATCAAGCGAACCAGGGCACCTCTGTTACGGGTGCTTCCCTCTCCAGTTTGCCTCGTGATTTTAAATGTAAATACTAGTAAGCCCCAGTGACTGCTCTAATTGCATGAGCTGCAATTGACTCAAACAGTGAACGGTGCTTTTTCCTCCTGGGTATCTAATTTGCTATAGAAAGGCTAAATGGGGTTTCAGGGAGGGAGGACTGAGACTGAGGAATTATCTGCTAGACAAAATATAGCACAAATATAAAAAGGAAATTGAGTACATCTGAGCTGTTGAAAGTCAGCACAGAAGTGCTCTCGTTTCCTTTGGAAGGGGCTTATGTCAGAGACATCCTTCAACATAAGAGCAGAAGATGCATTTTAATGGCAATAATTATTTCTGAATAACATCGTGTCCTATTGAGATTAACAACTGTACATTTGGCAAATTAACTCAATTTGGGAAGGGAAACAATGTCAGACCACATAAGGGTTCTACTTTGCGAGAGATAAACATGAATCTCAGCAGCATTTGAATAGCTTGTAGAAAGAGAAAATCCTTCTCTTGTGTCTGCAAAGTACCCGCTATTACCGTGAAAACTAATTTGCCAACACCAGTCTTATACATTCCTCCTTCCATGTAATAATAATAACAATAACTCACCCTAAAGCTTCACTTACCCTAATACATTTGCTCCAGTTTTGGATCTTGAAGGCTCAGCAATTTGATTTCATAGAGCACAAACTACAGATTCATTTATCATGGGTAGATTCACAAAACCCAAGTTCTTAAAACAGATGTATTTATACAGCAACTATCATAGCAGCATTAATCATGACAACCAAAAGAGCATAAGGAAAGCAAGTATCCAAATGCGAAGATTTTAAAGAAGGAAAAAATGTGGCAGAGGTGTATACTATGGGACAGTAGACTTGAAAAGAAAGGAAATATGGAGACCAAATTGGTGGTTCAATGAGTAAAGTGTTTGGTGTACAAACATGAGGATATAAATTCAGATCCCCAAATCTATACTAAGCTGTACACAGTAGTGTGTACCTGTAAGCCTAGCACTTAAAAAGACAGCAGGAGTGACAGAGACAGTAGGATCCCCCTAACAACTCATGGGGCAACTACTATGATGTACACAGCAATGAACAAGAGATAGAAGGTAAAGACCAACACCCAGGGTTGTTCTTAACCTCCATATACATGCTGTGGCACATATGTACCACCATTCATACCATACACACATACAGAGACACACAGACACACACACACACACACACACACACACACACACACACACCAAGAGCCAGGGCAGAGTGAGAATTTTTTTAATGGAAGCAGTTATGTTTTTCAAGAGAAAAAGAATGAATAGATATGGAGAATGCTTACAGAACAATGTGGGTGTAATTAATGCCAGTGAACCTTATGCTTAAAAAGCTAGGAGACTAAGGTTTACATTGCATATATTTCACCAGGATTTTTAAGAGTAGGAAGTTCCTGTTTATAATGCATTTAGAAGAATACATTTGTCACAGGGCCTTTGATATTCGTATTGTATATGTAGCTTCATATTTCTCTGTGACAGAGAGCGAGCTGAATCATAAATAGAAAGATGGCTGCCGGGCACAGACTTTAAATAAAGGGACAGCAATGAGTTGGGTGTCTAGGGCACCAGTCCAACACAGATGGCACAGCGATCTCACAATGGGGAAAGACTTGTCAGAAGGGCCAGACAGGGATTACAGAGGCCAGAACTCTCTGTATTCACATTCATAATACAGTCATTGCCAGGGGTCTTGGCAAAGGTTACCTCTAGTGGTATCTGCCAAAACCTGCCATGTTTTCTTTCTTCTAAGACTAACCAATTCTTTTTGGATTAATCTAATCTTATTCTAGATATGCAAATATATTCAATTATACCATAGTAAAGAGTTTGGGTCCCGAGGCGCTGCTGCCTAGAGAAACCTCACAGATGAAATCAAAGCATGTTGATAACACTTCAGAAATTCTCACCCTGTCCTTACTTTCAAAGTTTCAGAAATACTTCACGGTAGTCCCAGGTATTAACCTTTATAGCCTTTCTTCCTGTAATATTAAGTGAGATTTAGTTCAATTTTTTTCTGCATTGTAACATTTGTAACTAGGTACAATGCTCTGTACCAAGGATTTCTAAGAATGATTGAGCCGTCTGAAACAGATGGGATAAAGAAAAGAAGTCTAGGGAAAGTGAACAGTCAAGGAGGATGTACAGGACAAAGCAAAAGGAGGCAAAACAGCATGGATGTGGTCAGGTATTTACTGTGAACATTAGACACTATTATCAAACGCCAGGTGTTATCGAAATGTCCCCAGCGTGTCTCATGGATGGGAAAGAGCTGAAGATATTGCTGTCAGGGTACAGGAAAATGAACTGTAGAACAGTGACTCTCAACCTTCCCAATGCTGCATCCCTTTAATACAGTTCCTCATGGTGTGCTGACCCCCATCCATAAAAGTATTTTGTTGCTACTTCATATTACAATTTTCCCTTCTGGTATGAATTGTATCTATCTGATATGCAGGATATCTGATATGGACCCCTAAAGGGGTCGTGACCCACACAGTGGGAATTTGTGCTCTACTGTTTTGACTGCATTCAGGCGAGAGAAATTGGTTTAAGGTTGCTATTTCTATGTGGTACTTGGCTAAGTTTGGATGAGGATCAGAATATATTATTTCAAGGATGGTAAAAGGAACAACAGGAGTGAGTATTTGAAGATAACAAGTTAAAAGAAGTCTCGGGTTGTGAATTATCTATTGAAAAGATCCTATTTGAAAGTTCTTGTGATGAGCTACTGGATCAGTCTCCTGGATTAAAACTTGTTTCAATGAAGACAATTGAATAATAAAAATATGTTCACATAGATCATCGGCTCTATGGGATACGTGCCCTCGTGTTCCATATATTTCACTTATGTAAACGCGATAGTCTATAGTAGATTTTGTCAGCTGCGCTATTACACAACCACAGGTGAAACAATGGTTTCAGTGATTTATTTTCCCCCTGGGGAGAGATAAGTATGCACCTGCTCATACTCCAGAAAGTGCCAGCGGCAGACCAGGTTACTGTTCAACCAAAGCGAAACTTGGCAAACCAATGAGTTTACTAGGTTTACTTGCAACACCCAAGTGCGGATGATCCCAGGGTAATATCCAACCAGAAAGGCTTGCATGTGGATGATGGCATCTGCATAGCTGTCAACATGAGTCAGTTAACCTTCCACACGACATCCTGCATCATCTCCTGAGGCCATAAGATGTCAAGTGCTGCTGGAATGTGCAACAAAGCATCACTAAGATCTCGGGTGTGGGTCTGATGACCCTCCTCACCTTCTATAAGAGAATGCCAGACCCAATCTTGATGCTCCTTCATGTCTTACTGTGAACTACTTCTGTTGAAATGATAATGGATGAATGTCGTGCTCGGAGAACAGCATTCTACAACCTGTAGTCTATGGCAATGATGCTCCTGGTTGATTCGATGCAACTCACCCATTAGATCCTTACCATGCACTGTGATGTTCTTAATATAGGGTATAGGATATTATACATTATTATCTATCTGTATACAGTATGTAGCAAAAACTCCCTGCTTAGCACACTTTCCATTGCTTTATGCAATGCTTCTAGTTTTATTTTCTCAATCTGAGATCTGCCTTCTCCCTTTGACTGAATCATTCAGCCCCAGACTCTACTTTCATCTCTCACTCAACAAAACCAGAGTCAAGATGCTTCATCTCTTTGGACTTGCAACTTTGCTCCTAGAAGAAGAGAATGGTAGCATTAGGTAATCTGTAAAATGCACAGATGTGGGTCTAGGTGGTGGTTGTGGGGATGGGAAGGTGGCCGATCTGTTCAGACAAAGCTAGTAGGATTCAGTGACTACATTAACGATGTAGTTGTAAAAATATTTTTTCCCAAAACCCACTGTCCTAGATCTGGCATTCACTTAAATTTTTTGGTTGGATTTTTATTGCATTTTCTTAGTCCATAGTTCCTGTTCAAAGGGCTCAATGAGTTGGAGCAATCCTGCTTCTTCCCAAGTTAGTGGCTGTTAAACCAAAATTATCTCAGGGCCTATACCTCAAAGCCTGTAGGACAGAGAAGAGCCTGGCTCGAGTTTGAGAGAACCAAGTGAGGATGAGACAGCAAAATCTAGGTAGACATCCCTCCAGCCAGAGGGAGGGATTGGCTGTCTCTTATTGGCTGGAGGTACCCCCACATCACACCTTGTCACTTAACCTATATAAGCTGACACTCCCAGTAATAAACTGAGTTACTTCTTTGACTTGACTCCCTAATGCATCTGATTGTCCTGCATTGTGGGGCTGTGGAACAGGAGGATAGCACACTCACGTTTTCCTGGGGAATAAGGAGGCTAAGGAAGCCTAGCAACTGGTGCCCAAATGTGGGATGACTGGTCCCACGGCAAAGCAGTTGTCAAGGTGAATGGGACCCCACCATGGGTAATGTAGCTTCACGTAAAATTGATCCAGTGCTTAAGCATTGAGATATATGCTGCTCTCCTGAGGCCTGGAATTGTTAGACCACATGCGATCCGGGCATGAGAGGATATAATTACCCTGGCCCCCTGGGTACCCACCTGGAATCTTTTCTCATGGGACACGTGGAACGGGTGGAGACTCTGGCCAGAGAAAGGGAAAAACACTTTGATATACTCCCATTGCTGACATAAACTGAAAAGCTACCACACTAGTGAATTAACAGAACATGTCAATATTCTAGAACAAAAAAAAGCAAATTCACCCAAGAGAATTAGATGGCAGAAAATAATCAAACTGAGAGCTAAAATCAACAAATTAGAAACAAAGAAAACAATTCAAAGAATGAGACAAAGAGTTGTTTCTTCAAGAAAATCAATAAAATAGACAAGCCTTTATCCAAACTAACCAAAAGGCAGAGAGAGAATATCCAAATTAACAAAATCAGAATTGATAAGGATTATCATTATTATATGGAGGAAATCCAGAGAATCATTATGTCATATTTCAAAAACCTGTACTCCACGAAACTGGAAAACATAAAGAAAATGGACAACTTTCTGGATAAGTATCACTTACCAAGATTAAATAAAGATGAGATAAGAAAATTAAATAGAAATGGCAGGGGGAGGAAGGATGGTTATGGGAGCAGGGAAGTTTATATCTCAACTAAGGGAGCCATTTTAGGGTATGCAAGAGACTTGATTCTGGAGGGGTTCCCAGGCCCAAGGAGAGGTCCCCAGATTGTACTCTGGGCAGCAGAGGAGAGGGTGCCTGATCTGGCCTTGGTCCATAACCATACTGATGAATATTTTGCATATCACCACAGAACCTTCATATGGCGATGGATGGAGATAGAGACAGAGACACATATTGGAACACTGGACTTAATTCCCTACGCCCAAATGAGAAGCAGAGGGAGGGAGATCGTGAGCAAGGAAAACAAAATCAGAGGGGGCCTTCATCTGATGATGGATGGAGATAGAAACAGAGACCCACATTGGAGCATTGGAAGTCAGGACCACGAAGGGTGCGTTCACCCACTGATACAAGGGGTCTGATCGAATGAGAGCTCACCAAGGCCAGCTGGACTGGGACTGAACGAGCATGAGATCAAACTGGACTCTCTGAATGTGGTTGACATGACTGAGCCCCCAAGGTTCAAATGAAGACTAAGAAGCCATTGACAATGGCACTGAGTCTTGTTTCGTCTGCATGGACTGGCTTTTTGGGATCCTGGCCTGTCTGGATGCTCACCTTCCTGGACCTGGAGGGAGGGGGGAGGAACTTGGATTTCCCACAGGGCAGGAAACCCTGACTGCTCTGGGGAATGGTGAGGGAGGAGGAGAGGGAGTAGGGGGAGTTGGGGGAGCGGGAGGGTATTGGGAGGAGGGGAAGAAGTGGAAAGAGTGTTTTCGGATACTTGAATAAACAAGTCTAACGGAAAAAAAAAAGAAAATTAAATAGACCTATAACTGATAAAGAAATAGAAACAGCCATCAAAAGTCTCCCAACCGGAAAAAAAGCCCAGGACCAGATGGTTTCAGCTCAGAATTCTACAAGACTTTCAAGGAAGAACTAATTCCAATACTCCTCAAATTATTCCACACAATAAAAACAGAAGGAACATTGCCAAACACTTTTTATGAGGGTACAATTACCCAGATACCCAAACCACACAAAGACGGTACTAAGAAAGAGAATTACAAATTAATCTCACTCATGAACATTGATGCAAAAATATTCAATAAAATACTGGCAAATCAAATCCAAGAACACATCAGAAACGTCATTCACCAGTGCCACGGCTACTTTAAGAGAGGTGCAGTAAAAACTGTGCAGCTTCTTTAAAAAAAAAAAAATAGTGGTGGCTTGCTGGTTAGCCAGCACAAAGGGCTCTAACTCTTTCTAGCAAGGTTCAGCTACGGAGCATTTAAATAGGGTCTCTGAGCAGCATGTTAAATACAAACTGCTTAATGACTCAACATAGATTCACTGCATACTCGGAACTGGGGTGGTGTGTGCAGCTTGCAGAGGCACTGAACATGCAATCATCATGCTAGACTTGACAGAGCAAGCAGGCAGAGCCCTGTTGGCTCTAGCCACGCCCATTAAAAAAACAGTGCTGGTCAGATTCAGACATAAAAAGCTCTAAATGGGTCACAGTGTGTGTTAAAAAATGTATGTATGCTTGGGAGAAAGAAGATAAAAATAAAAGAGAATCATAAAAGGAAGTAAATGGTATAGAAAAAAATAAAACTAAGTCTTTAAAGACAGTCATAGATTAAAGGAGTAAAGATAATAAAATAAATACTAAAAAGAAATAGAGTAAAAATAATAATAAGGCTCGTAAAGCCTGTACATAGAAAATGTACAGGGAGTCTGGATTTTGTATACAATAACATTAAACTAAATGGAGAGAAATTCCCAGTGATTCCACTGAAATCAGGAATAAGACAAGGTTGTCCACTCTCTCCATATCTATTCAATATAGTTCTTGAGGTCCTCGCTAGAGCAATAAGACAACAAAAGGAGATCAAGGGGATACAAATCGGAAAAGAAGAAGTCAGACTCTCATTATGTGCTGATGATATGATAGTTTACATAAGTGACCCCTAAAATTCTACCAAGGAACTTCTACAACTCATAAACACTTTCAAAAATTTAGTAGGATACAAGATTAACTCGAAAAATTCAGCAGCCCTCTTTTATACAGATGATAAATGGGCTGAGAAAGAAATCAGAGAAATATCACCCTTCACAATAACCACAAATAGCATAAAATATCTCAGAATAACTCTAACCAAACAAGTGGAAGACCTGTATGACAAGAACTTTAACTATTTGAGGAAAGAAATTGAAGAAGACACCAGAAAATGGAAAGACCTCTTATGCTCTTGAGTAGGTACAAATAATATAATAAAAATGGCAATCTTACTAAAAGCAATCTACAGATTCAATGCAATGTCCATCAGAATCCCAGAAAAATTCTTTACAGACCTCAAAAGAACAATACTCAACTTCATATGAAAAGACAAAAAACCCAGGCTAGCCAAAACAATCATGTACAAAATAAAGGAACTTCTGGAGACATCACAATCCTGACTTTGAACTCTACTACAGAGCTACAGTACTGAAAACAGACTGGTATTGGCATAAGAACAGACATGAGAACCAATGGAACCAAATTGAAGACAGATATTAATCCACACACCTACAAACATCTGATTTTTTACAAAGAAGCAAAAAAATATTAAAAGAAAAAATTAAAGCGTATTCAACAAATGGTGCTGGCATAACTGAATATCAACATGTAGAAGAATTAAAGTAGATCCATATCTATCACCATGCGCAAAGCTCAGGTCCAAATGGATCAAAGAAAAACATAAAGCCAACCACACTGAAGCTCATAGAAGAGAAAGAGGGAAGTACACTTGAACATATTGGCACAGGAGACCACTTCCTAAATATAACCCCAGTAGCACAGACAATGAGAGAAACAATAAATGTGACTTCCTGAAAGTGAAAAGCTTCTGTAAAGAAAAGGACATGGTCAACAAGACAAAATGACAACCTACAGAATGAGAAAAGATCTTCACCAACCCAGCATCAGACAGAGATCTGATCTCCAAAATATAGAAAGAACTCAAGAAATTGATCATCAAAAAACAAATAATCTAGTAAAAAAAAAATGGGAATGAGACCTAAACAGAAAACTCTCAACAGAGGAATCTAAAACACTTATGGAAATGTTCAATATCTTCTTAGTCATCAGAGAAATGCAAATCAAAACAGCTCTGAGACTCCATCTTACACCTGCAAGAATGGCCAAGATCAAAATCACTGATGACAACTTATGCTAGAGAAGATGTGGGGTAAAGGGAACACTTGTGCATTGCTGGTGGGAGTGCAAATTGGTACCCTTTTGGATATCAGTATAGTGATTTCTCAGAAAATTAGGAAACAACCTTCCTCAAGATCCAGCAATACCACTTTTGGGTATATACTCAAAGGATGCTCAATCGTACCACAAGGACATGTGCTCAACTATGTTCATAGCAGCATTGTTTGTCATAGACAGAACCTTGGAACAACCTAAATGCCCCTCGACTGAAGAATGGATAGGAAAATGTGGTACATTTACACAATGGAGTACTACACAGCAGAAAAAAACCAACAGTTTGAATTTTGCAGGAAAATGGATGGAGCTAGAAAACATCATATTAAGTGAGGTAACCCAGACTCAGAAAGACAATTACCATATGTGCTCACTCATAAGTGGCTTTTAGACATAAAGTAAAGAAAATCAGCCTACAATTCACAATCCCAGAGATCCTAGACAACAATGAGGACCCTAAAAGAGACATACATCTCTGAGTAAATTGGGGGCATGGGGACCATGGGAGAAGGTTGAAGGGGAGGGGAGAGGTAGAGAGGGGAGCAGAGAAAAATGTATAGCTCAATAAAATCAATAAAAAAGGAAAAAAGAAAACTTCCAAAAATATTACGTAAAGTATGCTCATATTGTATCCATCAGTAAGTGCTTTAATTCTTAATTATTTGGAAGTAAACCTAATAGAAAAACTCTGCAATTTTATATTCTCTTTCCATCTTACAAAAGGACCTAAACAATATAAGAGGTCGGGTTAAAGACACAGTTCAATGGTGAAGTACTAGCATGCATGACATCTTAGTAATAGTCTATATAGTACCAGCATGCATGAGTCTTAGCTTCCATCCACAACACTGGAAATAAAAAGAGGGAAAGAAGAGAGGGAAGAAAACAGGAAGGAAAGGACAGAAGGAGGAAAGAGAGGGGAAAAAAAGGTCAAGCCTGACAGCTCAGACTCCCTCTCCTCTCTATAGCCACTAGTAAAGGCTTCATTGTGAAAGAAGTTGGAAATTGGCAACTATATTCATTCTTGTCTTAAGATATATTCATATTTGTTGTCCTAGATTCCTTTCATGAGAATGTTCAGCATTTTCAGGTTGAGATAGCATCAATCCAACCCAGGCACGTTTTTACTTTAAGTCCCTAAGGAAGAGCTTGAGTCACCCCCACGTAATAATAATAATAATAATAATAATAACAGTAAAGTTCTGGAAATGGCAGCAACATATTTATTGAAAATGAACTAGACATTACATGAACCTGATAGAGATGTAAACTGATAAAGCAGAACCGGTGTAACATTTTTTAAACCATAAATGAGAAAGTAAAGTCATTTTCACAAAAAAACACTATACCCACATTGTCTTAATTGCGAACTTTGGACATCCAGAACATAGTTTACTTTTAACTGAGAAACAGAAAGAAAGCATTTCCTTCTCCACCACCACCTTTACATCACACCTGTAAGGCAATTTCTATCATCAGAAAGTAAGACTGTGCTGCCCTTCATCCTTGTAGAAGAATAGACGACGATACATATGAAGGTATTTTCAGAAGATTCAAGCAACTGATCAGCTAATGGCTTTCAATAGAATGGAGACTCTAGAATAACCATTCCATAGAATCTAGAAGCTGTATCAACTCTCCTAAGTAATAAGACTTGGTTGTTTGGGGAGGAAACCTCCTGGATCCAATAACATCCTGATCCCAAGACTTGTGACATTTAAGTGGGGAACAGCCTAGTAAGGTGTTTACTTGGTTTCTACTGACCAATGTCTTCTGAAATCTTTGCATCTTGACTTTTGAGCTCTAGAATAAAATTTCATCTTGCAAACAATAAACTCTCTCTGGGGAAAATTATCCCCAAATAACCTATCTGCAAAAGGACAAGGACTGCAAAAAGCAGTGAAAATAAACACTGTCTGCAAAGGCAAAATGCTGCCTTCGTGTTCTGAGGCACTATTGTAAAGTCATACATGTAGGAACCGAACTTTTCCTGGGAAAATCACTTTCCATCCATGTACCCAGTATGCATGAACATTCTCTAGTAAGCTATCTGCATGTGGCAGAAGCCAGGAGTCCAAATACAGAATTATACAGGTTTTAACTTGGCTAGAGACATTTCTCTTCCCTTCCAGTGTGCTTTACACAATTCGTTCCTAAACATTTCACAGTTCTAAATTTTCACATGAAAGAGGAAAAGGATTAATACGTTGTTCTGTTAATGAGTAAAACATAAAAAAGCATTTCAACATGGTATATCATCTTTGGAAAATCAATCATAATTTTATTTCCCTATTCTAAACTGAAAGTCACAAGAACTCCATGGAAGGTTTCCATAATTTTGTGAGAAAATAACCAACCCTGTCACTTGGTAAATACAGCACCAAGCAACTATTTACCCCTGTTGAAGTGAACTAAATAAAATGGCAAAGAGCTACTTCAGACAATTTAGGAGCTTAATTGTATTTTTGAGGCCTGAATATCAATGCTGGTCTAATCTGCTAGAAAATTAGCAACATTCCTCTTCACCTTGAGGTGGGTGGACTCAGTCACAAGGTCCTGCTTTGTCCCTGTGTGTGTCAAGCAAAGCCTAACCAGACTCAAGATAAGTGAAGATTCGACATGCTGGTTGTCACACAGGGGGCAGGCCAGAAGGGCCCCAGCGTGCTAAGAGACTCACGGGAGCAAGACTGGCAGCTAGTCAGGTCCTTGACATAGACAGACACATAAAGCTACAGAAATGTGTCCGCCTACAACACTAAGTGAACATGCTAGTCTTTGGGGGGAAGATACATTCATCTTTTTTCAAGTATATTTCAATATACAAAGATGTTCTAGATTTGTTTCGCTAGAAAAACAAAAAGATTCCACCTGTATCCGAAGGGAAATCTCACTTGAACTTCCCTTTGGTGTGGAATTCATTTTGACTGAAAAACAAAAGTTGCTCTGAATATATATCTACCGTTTGATTGGAAAGCACAAATCTTTATGTCCACTTATATATACTTATGTACATAGTCGACAACAACCAGAAGGAGATACAGTCTGGATGTCTGTGATGGCTTAGAAGTGGAGTGCTCTGCGGAGAGCTACATCACCTACTGATGATCTCAGCACCAGTAGCAGGTGTCCCACCAGACTTCTGGTCAACCTTAGATCAGCAGTGCACAGGTGCCTCCTTCCAGGTATTGTAAGGAAGCTCTATGCTGAGGCCACTCTGGAACTATGGCTTATTTCCTGTCTTGGCTTTGTCATTACTGGGGTACGTTAGGTCTCTCAGCAGCAAGTCACAGTTGGCCAGCACATCAGCTGGCAGCAGCTTCCGGATTTGCTCCACTGTCTTTTGATAAGCCATCTTATCTTGTTCCAAGGTCCGGATTAAAGCCTTCATTTTGGTCTCTCTGGTCAAAAGAGTTTCTAGGTTGGATTCCAAGGCCTGGATTTTAGCATGGGCTACCTGTTTGCAAAGAAAAAAAAACATCCATATCAAAAACTTGAGGGGGTCTGGCTCTTTATTACAGTAACAGCCATACCTTACATTTGTTATGAGAAAATTATATCACATTAATTAACAGAATATCATTTGAACAAACACTGAGAAAAATGCATTTTAAGTAAATTTTAGTATACAAAAATATTCTCTGAAATGGAGTTTTTTTTTTCTTTAGAGTGCTCAAAAATCTAAGTATTGGAAAGAAAAGATGTAACTCAATGATAGAGTACTTTTCTACCTTTCAAAATGTCCTAGATTCAAACTTTAGCAACATATTAAATGTGTGTGTGTGTGTGTATATATATGTGTGTGTGTATACATATATACGCATATATATGTTTAACAGACATACACGTCCAGGCATTATATGTGTACGCACATTATACTCACATGATTTCTTTCCTCTCACTAATGACAGCAGCAGTACAATACCATGTCATCACCCCATGATGTCATCACTCACACACACTGGTGTCCCCTGTCCCACTTAAGAATATTCCTGGCCAGTTGTTGCTATGTGACTCTGTTTATCTCATAGTTTTAGGAGATACCAGTCTAAGCAACATGGAGCTCACGCTGGCAAGCACTTCCCCTACCCCTGCTACATCAGGCACCATAGTTTGAGCACACTGGTGCAGAAAAGTTCAGGAGGTAATCTAAGTGGTTGGTGGTTCTGGGCAGTCCTTCTCTTTGGTAACAACCCTTTGTTCCCAGAAGAACAAAGTTGGGTGTTATGAGAACTCCCATAATCCCTTCTAAGATCAGCACCTTCCACGACCTAAGGACCTCTCAGGAGGTTTGGCTTCTACAGACAGACTTGGAACTCTGTTCATTTCAACTGACTGAGAAACTTGTTAATGACTACCTGGAACTGTCCATAGAAAGTTTGTGCCAAGTCTGTGTTCTGGGTTCACTTTTAATTTACCGAGAGGCATCTCCACCTCTTTTCCTTTCTTTCTTACTCAGACAAATAGCAAACAAAAATTCTGAGCTGGATTTTCACAACTGTTTCACTTACTTCACCCTAAAGTGTCATTGGTTTATATTGCTCTTTCAAATGCAAGGCGCAAATACTTCAGAGAGGCTTCCTTCTGAAGAGGGACACATAAAACTGTGTGCTTAGACAACGATGAAAATCTGCCGTACTCCATCCTCTACCTACTCCTCTCAGCATAACACTATGCTGGCTTTCCTCTGCCAGTCTTCTGAATGAAGCAACCTCCTCCCCGGGGCAACACAAAGGCCTCCTCACTCACTGGTCGTCCTTCAGAGCTCAGCCCAAGCGCACATAACTACATACCTGATTTCTTAGGTTTTCTTCTTCCACCCCTGAACTTATCTAACTTACATAATATTCAATAAGGTGAACCCAAATTCTGCTTTGAATTGCCATTCTACTAGTGTGTGTGTGTGTGTGTGTGTGTGTGCGTGTGCGTGCGTGTGTGTGTGTTTGTACCCCAAGTGATACTTAAGCTCCCAATACATTTGTAGACCTCCATACACACAAAGCTAAGGAGATACCTAGGCCATTGGTCATCAGGGGTTCAACCCACATACATATCCCAATCATTCTGAGCGGCTCCATGCAAACAGGGCTGCATGCTCACAGTTGTTTCAATCTTTATTTCTGTACCTGGAGTTTTTCTAGAAGGTCCATGTTCTGTCTTTTCAATTGGTTGTTGGCTCTCTCCAGCTTCTCCAGGGATTCAGTATCTTCACAAGCATAAGAAGATTCCAGAAACTCATCCTGTAGCACATGATATTCTACTTCATAGGCATGTAACTGTTTAGAAATATCCATCTCAAAAACCTGTTGAAGCACCATGAGTTAGTTAGTCTGACCTTCAGTATCAACATCAAGATACAAGTCGTGTATAATGGTAGATTTCATATCGTATTTATTTCTCAGCACTATTTGGAACATTAAAATACACCAAAAGGGAGAAATAGACCTGGCTATCCATACAAGAACAGTTGAGATACAGATCTAACTTTCAGCATACAGAATATTTCTATGTAGTTGAAACATCCTCCTAAAAGTGAGACCAAGTCACAAGAACAAACTAATGTCCAAGGGTAACTGGCCACCAAGATGACTATAATTTAGTAACTGTTTCCTGAAATTTAGAGTACCAGGTCAACAATTGTTGTTGAGCAATGATTATTTGTGTCAGAGATAATAACTACTGAGTAGTAAGCAAAGTTACCTAGGGCCATTTTGAATGTATGTGTTAATGGAGCAGCAAGGTCTTAATAAATGGCTTTATTCATTGCTAGCCCTTGTGAGCTTCTCTCAAGATCAGCAATCTCGGTCAACTGACTCTAATCGAAGCAACCCGGAAGTCAGGCAACTCATGTTAATTCATTATTTGGGGATTATTTTATTTCAAATATGTGATTTTCATATATGATTTCAAATTTCCAAACTAACATTTAACTGCTTGATTATCATACAAGGTATTTCAGCCAGGAGAGCATGGCAGTCCGTATCCACAAGCCCAGCACTTGGGAGACAAAAGTAGGAGAAAATCAAGTTCAAAGCCAACCTGTACTCCATAGTGTGACCATGATTCAAAACAAATCAGAAAAGATATTTCCAAAGAATTGACAAATGTAAGCAAAAGTCATATTAGTTAACTTAAAGATTTTAATAATTAGAAACTACTGATTACTATTCATATACTCTGCATATGAGGTAAATTTTATGGTGTTAAGGATCATATCCAGGGCTTTGGGCAAGCTGGATAAACTAATACTCAATCACTCAGCTACATTACTAGGATTGGCTTAAACTTGGGATCCCACACCATCCACCTCTCAAGAAGCTAGAGTCGCGGGACTGACCCTTCTTACAAGTTTCTAAAGAATTGGTGATATTGCAACGCTAGTGAGCTTTGTTTTATTTTCTGGTCGCCTTGACGCTTCAAGTTCTGACCAAGATTTCACCATTTGTTTAAATCAAAAATATTCCTGGAAAACCCACTGTGTATCACAATAGCGAATTTCCTGTGCATGGGCCGATAGAAAATGTTACAATGCTGAAATTGCATAATCATCTCATTTCTAAAAAAAAAAAAAAAGTACCCAATCAAGCAAAAGGAGACCTTAAAGAAAATAGATATTAGGCAAACTATATTTTTATGGGAAAGAATTTAGTACATATTGAATCATTTACATCATACCTGGGTAATAATTTTTTCCATTTCAGTGGTATTCATATCGGGTAATGTGCTTTTGAGAAATTCAACAATATTTTCAAAGTTTTCACACTCCATTATAAGTGCCTCCTGGCTGCTCAGTAAGCTGAGGGCAACCTTAAATATAACTTCAGTTCCCTGAAGAAAAATAATATCTGGAAAAAGAAAGAAAATTTTCACAATCAAAGTTGTACATCTATTGTTGCAAAAAGCACATTCTTTGTTTTATTACAGCACCAGAACCAGAAAACATGTAAAAGAAAACTGGTCAAAATCAGTTTTTATTTTTAAAAACAAGTTAACATGACTTAAACAAATAGAATGTTGTCTATTCATCTTATTAAAGATCTTGGATATGGTTAAGGGAACAAAGGAAACATTATATATTTGTCTGTCTCTATATTGTTCACAGTTTTTATGGTAGTTTAATGGATTTTAGATAAATTTCAAATAAATTTATTCAACTAATAGGCTTTTCATCACAACAGAATATAACAACCAATCAAAGTGCTCAACTAGTACTGTTCAGCTATTCATAATCCAAATGCAAATGAGCCAGCTAATATGTAGTTAAGTCAATATTCAAGGAGGAAATTAAAGAGAAAACTTTAGCATACACAAGACCTGTGCAGGCTAGCCAGCTGTCATCTTCAGTCTCAGTCTCTAACAGGGAACAGACTGCTACGGAAGGGGCATAAAATCATGAACTCTGACATTAAGAGTCCAAAGCAAGTGACAGAACATCCCTTCCAGTGGACACAAACACATCTGAAAGGGTTTTGAAGAGACACATTATAAGACTCCAAAGCGCCAGAGAAAACTTCACTGGAAAAAAAGTGGTGCGTATCCAGCAAGCAAGAGACACCCAGGCATTGCAGGCTCATGAAGTGTGACGGGATGCTGCAGCTTTGTCAGAAGATGGCATTAGACCTCGCATTACAAAGGTTTGCAAAACCACAACGCAGAATATGTATACATAAAATACATACATGCTCAAAACTCAAGCTTCTCCTAACATTTTTCTATTTGTTATAATCTGATTTTTTTCTGAGTTTTATACTAATTCTTTAAAAAAATATGTTAATGACTTAAAGTTAAATAATATTTAAAATTTGGCCAAACACCAAAAAGCTCCAGTTTAGCACAGTGGTATATAAATACTGAGTTTTTTGCCCCCGCCTCTAGACAGATGTGTAGAACCCAGCAAATGTGGGAACCCCACTCTACGTTTCTGAGGTCCCAGCCGACATCACTGAAGAAATTTCTAGTGAACAGGAATTGCTGATGTCCTCCTTTCCTTTCCCGTTTCTAGAAGCCATGCTGGCCTGTTTATTGTCAATTTGACACAAGCTTGAGCTACTGGGGAAGAGAGAACCACAACTGAGAAAATGCCTCCATAAGATTGCCTGTACACAAGTCTGTAGTGCATCTTCCCCTGGTTGATGCTTTATGTGAGAGGTCCCAGGTCACAGCGGATGATGCCACCCCTGGGCTGGTGGTCCTGGGTGTTAGAAGAAAGCAAGCCATGAGGAGCAAGCCAGTAATCGGCACTTCTTCATGGCCTCTGAATCTCCTCATGCCTCAGGTTTTCCTGCCTCAATTTCCCTCAGTGAGTATAAGCTGAAATAAACCTTTTCCTTCCCAAGTTACCTTTGCTCATAGTGTTTTATCACAGCAAGAGAAGCCATAACTAAGACCGATGGGGATTTGTTATGTCGCTAACACAGGCTCCAACTCTCAATCCTCCGGCCTCAGCTTCTTCAAGTGCTGAGATTACAAGTGTGCACAGCCATACTCAGCCTCATGCTTTGGTTATTAAATGGTACTTTGATGAGCCCATTTAAGACTTGTGAATAGATGTAAAGGCCCCCAGAGGGTACACAAACCTTGCCAGACTCTTCTTTCTTGTACTGTCAACAGTGTGGTTGGAGCAAGGTAACTACTCAACAACGTGCCTGTCTACATTCAGAGATTTTCCTCTTAGCCATAGTCTCAGGGATTGCCTCGGCTCCTTCAGTGCCAGTAAATGTAACCATGCAAACCATGAGGCAGGAACAAACATTACATGTTAACAACAGAAAGACTAGAACATGCCACTAGAAACAGCACCCATAATAGCACAGCGGTTGTGTTCCTTTCTCTGTATCTCGAATCCAATTTGAAGGAGGTGATGAAAAATGAAAGACCCAGAAGAATAAAAATCCAGAAAATGGTATAGTCTGTCCCTCATCCAGAATTGAAAACTCTGTTTTCTAGGTTTTCCGCACAAATATACACAAGCTCACAGGAACCTAACTCTTTTCCACGGCATTTGAATAATACTTTGGACTCTCCTGGCCCTATGGGGACTTCATTGACAATGATCTCTGGGAGATAGCTAATACTGTCCCTAATGAAAACAGACATCTCTTACCAAAAACTCTGGCTACAAATCCTAAGGGAAACTGAGAGGCAAAGAGTGTGAGGAACCAGGGCGCAGCATAAAGACTGGGGCTGATCTCGTTCTCCTCGAGATGATTGTAGAGTTCCCGGTGGTAGTCATGGAGGAGTCTGGACAGCTGGTACATCTGGATCTGCAGTGCATATAGAGAAGAAAAGCAAAACCTGCAGGAATCTGCATGTGTATCCAACATACCAACTTTCAATAACTCACACATATTTAGTTAAGTAACACATCTTTATTTTTATTGTTAACTTTAAAGACGATATTCACATCCAAGTTCACTCCATTTACAGCATAATTCATGTGAGTGTAATTACTTTCTTATGTAAGTCTCATAAGCAAGGGTGGTATAGGAGGTCCTTTTGTATTTGTGTTGTTTTTATTGGTTGAATAAAGAAATTGCCTTGGCCTTTTGATAGGGTAGCCCTAAGGTGGGCGGAGCAGACCAAACAGAATTTTGGGTAGAAGAGCAGAGTGGCAGACGTCATAAATCTCTGGCCTGAGATGGATGTAGGTTAGAATATTGTCGGTAAGCCACAGTCACATTGTGATACACAGATTTAATAAAAATGGGTTAATCAAGATGTGAGAGTTAGCCAATAAGAGGCTAGTGCTAATGGCCAGGCAGTGTTTAAATGAACACAGTTTCTGTGTAATTATTTCGGGTGTAAGCTCACGGGGTGGCCGGGACAAACAAGGGGCCCCACTCTTCACAACACCAGGGTTTCTGTTATGTGTTTGGTATGGTGTATCTACCTGGAAAGAACAACATTCTTCCAATAGAAAGGAATTGTATTGACTCTCCTAACAGATTTTCAACATCTCCTCTTGAATGTGAACTTTTTTCTTATAAAAAAGACATAAACTATTGAAAATGCTTGCTAACACCAATCATGTTGTGAATTCAAGAACGGTTCCCAGAGCATAAACTAAAAATCAAGACAGCTCCTGGGGAAAAAACAAAATCACAAAGTGCTGTGCATAAACACCGCAAATTCTGTCTCAACCTAATCTACAATGCAAATCTTGGAAACTAAGTTTCCACACAAACTGTAAAAGGAAGGAATCGGGGCCACAGGAAGTCATGGCTATAAAATAAACAGCTTGACAGGAGGCAAACACAAAAAGAGGATTTATAATGAGATTACTATCTCAGTAAGTCATGGCAAAAAGGAAATCATACATTTCCCTTAGGCTGACTCCGGCTTAGAATTCAGACAGGGTGGGCATTCATCAGCAGAAGAATGAGTATTTTGGTAAGCTCAAAAACAAACCTAAATACCAGAGTAAAAAGAAAGCAAGCTGATAAAGACATTCTGTTTTAGTTCAGCTGTGCCCATAATGAAGAAACAAAGGTTTGCCACTCAATTACCTTCTAGGATCTTAAAATCTTTGCCCTATGTTCTAAACTTGAGGTGAGGTATATTTCCTCCACTGAAATAAAGTTGGGCAGATAGGAAAATTCAAGGTTCCTACAATAATAGAGTCCTGTTTGCTAAAAAAAAAAAAAAAAAAAAAAAAATCATCCTTCAATTTCATAATACATTTAACATGGCCAACCTCCAAATGGAAGAGATAAGACAGGAGGAAGCGATATGAGAAGGGCAGGAAGTAGAAGAGGGGCAAAGGCCACACAAGACTTCAGGGAACAGACAGAAGGTTTGAACATCCAGCACAGACATCAGCAGAGGCAGAATGTGATGAGACAGATATAGATGCAAGGAGATCAGCCTTTGGTCCCAGTTCAGGACACCAAAGCAGAGCCTAAGTGTCCACACTCAACAATGAAGCAAGAGGTCATGCAGCCTCTCAAGGAAGCCAGGCTCACTGGCACAGATGTCCGTGGCATCTCTGTAACCTTAGGGGACAAACCTTACTGGCATCCTGTTCTAGACAATGACAAGGTGTCACGTTTCACTTTCTGAAGCACAGAGTTCAGTGCTCCGACAATGATGACAAACCCTAGTGTCACAGGTGGGAGGTAGGCTGACAGGCAAGATGTTACAACATCTGCATTTACAAAATTAGAAAAAATATTCTTAGTAATTATAAAGATCGTTTTTATGATTTTCCTTGAGAATTTCTGACATAGAACCCTGTTGACATCATTGCAACCACTCCTTCACTCCCACTTCTCCCTCCAACACAGATTCACGACTTCTCATGTAATTATTATTGTAACATACATATATGCAACACATATACACAATACAACCCACCAAGCCCATTGAATGTTGCTCATAATATGCACATGTGCTTAGGGATTACCACTTGGGACTCCTCTATGATGTTTCCTGAATCAAAGTGATTATTAATATATGAATCCTATTTACCTATGCTTATGCTGGGATAAATTTTTATTAGGAATTCTCTAATGGAAAAAGAACAACACTGCATTTTAAATTTATAACTAAATCTTTCTGCCTGTGGACCAAAAACAATGCAGTTTTTACCATCTGAAACGCTAATATCAAAGAAATGGTTTTCCGAAAACCAGAGTTAATTTAATTCTTTACAATGATACCAATGTTTCCTCTCTGATATGACGTATAAGTACACTGTTTGGAATAAAACACCATTCCACCTGGTAAGTCGAGCTATGCACAGCTGCCCAGGGAATTTGGATTACTCTAGTTATTCACCTTGGTGAGCAGTTTCTGGGTGCTTTCCTAAGTACATGGGTATGAGCAAAATCTCAGATCCTCTCCTACAACAACGTCTAACATATATCTATATATTTGTCCAAGTTCTCTGAACCCGGATTCAGAAATGGCTGGTACTGAGATTTCTGGTGAAAGCCTCCTGCACACCTGACTCATCAAGACGAGCTGCCTCACCTGAAGTGACATCATATCCGGTCGGTACTGCTTGCGGAAGCCCAGGTCGTACATAAGGAACTTCAGCATTTCAAAGGCTTGCTCCTCGTTCATGTGCAGAAGCAGGACTCCGGCCACAAAGCTGATGCCCTGACAGTAGCCCACTTCTTTGTCCAGCAAGGAGTAGGCTTTCAGCAGGTTAAAGAGGGACAGCTGCCCCGCCCCAAGCTGTACTGAAAAGTACGGGTGAGTGGGAAATGTCCTCCCTGTGAGGGATAAAGAACCATGCTTAGAAATCAGAGGGGAACCCCAACATGGTGACCTCTGGGATTAACCAGCAATCTGCTAACCCTGGACTGCTGGGAATGTACATCTAGGAGGCTCTCCCCTCTCTTTCCCTCCCTCTTCTCACTTCTCTTCACCCTCCCTCTCCCCTGTCCACTAACCACCATGTAAGTCCTATGTTTCATACATATGGTACAGAGGAAGCCATTTTATGCTAGGCAGCATTGCTTTCTACAAAAGCAATACCATTCAACAGAAATCTGCCCTCGATGGTATATCCAAAAGGTACTACAAAGGAGAAGTCAACTTTATTTTGAGTTTGAATCAAGACAAAGTCTAAATTCATGTAAAGATCACTCTAACCAAAATCAAATTTTATAAGGTGTCATTGTTTAAAGCAAAATCTTGGCCATCTACAGCCACATTTACTTTTTTATTTCATGTGTTTGTAACATGACACTGGAGAAAATTTTTTTGTTTTATTTTGCTTTATTTGGAGTCTATTATTTATGAATTCTGCTTTTTAGATCAATTTTATCTGTTTCCAAAAAACATATAAACTCTTTTTTAAAAACACATATACAATATATGAATAAAATGTATGCATATATATTTACAAACATATACACACACATGTCGAAGAAAGATAAAGACAGGAAAAGTTCTATATGATTTCAAGTAAATTTCTCCCTAAAATTTACCTTTGGATAGAAAATTACCATGGAGACACCAACAAGCAAACAAACCCAACCCCTGCATTTCTCAAAAGCTGGTGCTTGGTGCTGCCACAGACAATCACCCTCTGTGCCAAAGGTTTGCGCTAGTTTGGGACCTTCCCTGAGCTGCCAGCACATGAAATGCCACGTGAGCTTCCTGGTCAAATGATTACTCGGCTCAATTAGAATTTGCAAGACTGTAAGATTTTCAAGTGTTTTTTAGCACATAGGCTTAGAAGTGCTTTCTGTTTTCCTTTTCTGTTTTTTCCAGGAACTGATAAGATTATTTCTGCAGGGTAAGGAGGAGAGAGACACGAGAGGAAGCACACAAGAGGGAGGGAAGGACATAGATGGCCTCTGGCAGAGGCCAATAAGCAGCTTTTAAAATTAGCAATCTAATTTCTCCTTGAATCTTTTGCTAGGAAAAATTTATAAATATACTGTGTATCCTAGAACTCGATCCTCCCTCCACCGTTGTCTGCCATTCCTTCCCTGACATCTCACTCACCATTTCCCTGTTTATTGGGGACATCTAGACTGGCCGGGGCTGCAATACCCCAGTCCTGCATCTCATCGCCCATTTACCAGCACAGTTCTACAGCCTGACAGGGACCACAGGGAAGGCCAAGCCTAGTTCTCAGTTAACAAAGGAGCAGACTTAGGAGCAAAGCAGTCTGTTGAAAACCACAGCCAGGGCAATGGCTCCAGTGTCCAGTTTTTCTATAACATTTCCACTTTAATTCGATTAAAATCAAAGTATATTAATTGAGTTGAGCCCTCCCCCAACCAAAAAAAAGAAGTTGTTTGTCAATGAAAGGAACAGAGGTAAACATTACTTTTTAGCCAGTGATTTTTTTATATGCCTAATATAAACTGACCCCCAAAATAAGGTATCCCTTTCTCTACTGCCAGGGACTCAAATATCATATCTGGCCACTTCATATCTATCAGTTTCTAGAAGTATAGATTAAATAGTTAAATACCAATATGAAATATCTATATACCTCAAAATAGTAAAATACATAGATAATGTGCTTTAGAGAAAAAATGTTTTTAAAATTATACGATCTGGGGCCTGGGGATGTATCCAGTTAGCAGAGTGCTGGCCTAGCCTGCACAAAGCCAGGGGCGGTGATAAGGATCCAGAATCCCAGCGTCAGAAAGACAGAAAGGATCAATTCAAGGGAATTCTTGACTACATAGTGAATTCGAGGTTGGCCAATACCTTGTCTCAATAAAGTAAAATAAAATCATACTAATTTTGCTTTTTGTATTAAATTCAGTATTTAAAAGACTGCTTTATGGTGCCGCCACTGGAAGTTCCTCTAGAGATTGGAAGTCACCACCCATCTACACAGAATTAACACAACTCACCTGTTTCCCATCTGATAGGGATACTATTTCTACAGCTTAAGCGCTTACTGGATTCCTTCTCTTCTTTGGGGTTCTAGAAAGGGGTCTCTCCCCTCCTTCTTGTAGAGAGCATGATCAGCCCACCGGTCCACCCATACGGCAGCTTGCTTTCTGATTGGTCATTATCTAGCGATCCTGAGTCCCTACTTGGATCACTATGGTATTACTTCTTACCAGGATTGCTAAAAGTTGGTATTCAGGAATGTCTAAAGGTCTTCAAACCCCTGTTAAATATTTCTTTACCCTTTTACCCTGTTTCAAAATCAGCACTGATCATGACAGAGTTGCCTGGGTGAGGGGATAGCTCAGTGGGGAGCCCGTGACTAGCATGCACAAGGCCTTGGGTTTTATCTCCAGCACTATAAACATACATACACACATACACACACACACACACACACACACACACCAGTTGTTCAAACTTTAGTAACTATATGAGAGCCCTCTATAATATGACCTTCATAATGAGCCCCATTTCAGAGGGATAATTTGAGGGGTGAATATTCCATTCATGGTTCTTTAATCAGAATATAAGACCAACTTACCCAGACAAAGTGGTCACCAGTTCAGCAGATGCCAACAGACACTCTTTATCAGTGCTAACCAACAAACCAACACTAAGATGCCTTTAGCTTTTGTCAGCTATGACCCACGTCAGAGACATACCCAGATCCACAAGGATGGCATGCTGCTGGGCAGTGAGCTGCTTCAGAAGTTCCTTGTAGGAGGTGTCTGGAGGCTGGTGTTTGTTCGGCAATCTGTGTCTCAAGCGGTACTGTAATGCTAGAAACTGCCAAATTTCCCCTCGCCGACTTTTGGGGACCCCTGCAATCCAAGAGATGCAAAAGTCAGATCATGAGTTTGGGAACAAAGCCATTAAGCCAGAGTAGAAGAGCCACGTTCCAGTGAAAATCGCAGCTCTCCTTCCGGTACGCCACCCTCAGCTCATGCTCCCCGGTGTGCTAACAGGAGCACATTCTGACAAGTTTTCTCCCACTGGCCCATTGCCGTTGTTATAATATTAATTAATAATAATTATAATAAATATTCCTGATCAAATGATGGTGCTGAGTCAAGTTGCTGAGTCTGTGTGATTCCATGGCAACAATTAGAGATTTCTCATAAAGCATGGATCTCGTCTTCAGGAAACAAGAACACCAAGAAACAAGAACATCAGAAAAGTTGCGGGAACAATGAAGGAGTAATAATAAAGTCAGTAACCTCTATGGGGACAGCATTTCTCACCAATCCTATTAGCAGGGTATAGGTGGAAAAAGAAAAGCCAGCTGCCCACACAGCACCACACTGTCCTTTCTTTATAAACAAGTTACAAGACAATATCACGCTTCTGCTTCACACCTCAAAACCATGCCCACAGCTGTCCATAAATAACAGGTTATGGAAATGGCGAATACCTTCTTTAAGAGATGTGTGAATGTCTTCCATGTCACATTTGATCTTAGTTCGACAATTTAACAACTTCTTGTCCCATGTTATTAAGACTTCCTTCTGACAGGTACCAACTTCTTCATAGTCTAACTTCACTTTTCGAGACTGGAGTTCATCTCTTCTTGCTTGAAAGAAAAGAGAAAGAAAGAAAAACAATAAATCAAAACCAGTCTGCTGTTAAAATACAGCATTATAAATGTTGGATGCATTAACCATCTATACCCGATAACTTTCCTCTGAGGAAGGAAAACTTAAAATTCAAAATTGGTTAAAAGGAGCCAAGTTCAATTCCTAGCACCCACATGCCAGCTAACAAGCATCTGTAAGTCCAGTTGCAGAAGATCAATCTCCTATTATAGTCTATGTGGACACTGCATGCAGGTGATGTTTGGACATACAAGCAGGCGAAAAAAAAAGCATAAAAATAAGGAAAATATTTTAAAATTTTTGAGGAAAATATAGGAGATTTTCAAATGCTGAGTCATCCCTGTGAGAAAATGCATGCAATAACTAAGGACGTTTTATTATCTTAATACTTTTGCAATTTGGTTAAATATAAAATACAAACTGCGGCTGAAGAGCTGGCTCTGTGTGTTCAAGATATTTGCTACCAAGCCTGAATTTGACCTCTGGGAACCACTTAGAGGGTAGAGAGAATCAGCTTTCAAAGGTTGTCCGCTGACCTCCATAGCCATACTGTGACAGGGGCGTGTGCACACACGCACACAGGTGTGCATGCACACAAACACATACATGTCATCTATACTATAAATTTTAACTCTGGGCCAATATGAAACCCTTAGTACAACAGCTTATATCATCTTAAACATCATTAAAGCAGGCTAGAAAGGTGGTCAAGAGCCCTGGCTGCTCTTCGAGGGAACTCTTCAAGGACACCGGCGTGCATGTAGTATACAGAAACATGTGCAGGCAAAATACTCATCGACATAAAAAATAAACTTTAAAGCCCCATTAAAGCATTAATATTTGATACAGGATGCATATATAGGGAGGCAAAACCTCGTGCATTAACCTTAATCTGAAAACTATTTTCCTGTTAGAGTTCCCTACATGCTAATTACCATTTGTTTAGCTATTCATATTCCCCTTAACACCAGGCTATGTGCTCCAATATTCAACTTTAATAAGTTTTTGCTTATTTGAGGTGCTAGGGATTGAGTCCAAGGCCTTGTGCAAGCTAAGAACATGCTCTACCACTGAGCTATGCATGCAGGCCTCTATTCCTAATAACTTTAAAAGGGAAAATTGATTATATTAAAGTCAGCACTCATTCCACATTTTAATCATACAGGATTTTCTCTTATTTGGTGATCTAAAACACAAGTCTAGACTCATTAAATGAAATGCCCACAAAACACCCACTCTCTCGACCTGTCTTTATGTCCAATAACTGACTGCAAAAGAAAGGAGACACGGACACGGGAGTGCATATTCCAACCTTCCTTGTGGTCCCGACCCACTTACCTTCTGCAACACAAATCTTTGTCAAGCATCCAAAGTCCTCGACAGCACAAAGACAGCAGCAGGAGGAATGTTACTCTTTACTTAATGCAGTTGAAACCATCCAAAAAAAGTAAGATCTTAAAATGGACTATTCTTGAAGCAGGGTGGTAAAGATTCCGATTTAAAAGTCTGGACATACCCAAAAGACATATCAACTACAAAGCTATTCCACCTGGAGTCCACTAGGTGGCTTTCTAGTACAGTTCAATCTTGCTTCTCAGTATTTGCTGGGCGCATGTCTGAGATGATTCTTTCAAAGAAGTAGGTTTGCCGATGCTAATAATAAACACAACTCTACACATCACTACTAACAGTGTGCCTCACAGGGAACTAATCCTATTTCCTTAGCTAGCTTTCCTTACTCTTCCCAGTCAGTGTGCATCCCAAATACTCTTAAGAGCTTGTTATACACTAGCCACAGATCCCGGAACAAAAGGATAAGAACATTGATTTCTATCTCCCCTCAACTGTTTAACTATAAGGAAAGGTTGAGAAATGATACCATCGGACAAGAATTTTATCCCTTTTGATAAGCTACAAAGTAAACACCGGGTTGATAAAGCCTTTCAGAATGGTTCTTATTGTTATCTTTGCCCTTAACCTGTAAAATTATATAGTGTAGCTAACCTCGGTGTGGACATGTCATCATTCATATTAAAGCAGGCCATTATTTCATACTAACACTCACAGTTGGAAAATATTGCTGAATGTGCCAAAAAAAAAAAAAAGTCTGGGAGATACAACAGGCAGCCCTGTGTCCTAGACTTTGTCCCACTTCTGTGTCACCATGTGAATTCCTAGTGTCCCTGCACCAGCCACTTAAGGGTCTGTAGAAAGAAGACTGAGCTAAACAACCTACAAGTCCATCGTCCGTTCAAACAGCCTAAGATTCTAAAACTATCCTTTGCTATTTAATATTTTATTTGAATATTATCTCAACTGAAATACAATCCATCCTTTAACAGTTTAAAAGAATATTAATCATCTTTTTGCCGACTTCTTTCTATGTTCATTTTTTTCCAGATAAAACCAATGACTGAAAAATATGAATTCTAGTCCTACCAAACTCTTTGGAAGCCAAAGGGTAGATACTGTGTGTCACATCACTTCTAGAAGCCACAGCAATAACAGCTAATGGAGTTTTTAAATTTACAAAAAAAACTTATTTCTTAAGGACATTTATTAATTTGTACACTTTTCATTCTGGTAGGAAAATAATCATAAAAATAAATTAAGTCTACAAACTAAATAAGTGGTGCTAATTTTTCTAAAAAAAAAATAAAAACCTGAATTGCATTGAGGTACAGTAAAGAGGATCTTATGGCAGGAAATGAACTCAGAAATGTGAACACTACATTTTCATATCCTTTGGGAGACAAAGCAGCAGAAGCAAGTGGGAAAAAAAAAAGGATTTGTTCATCTGCCAGAAACATGAGAAGTCAAGGGCCCACTTAAGCTAACCATTCATTTCACAGATGGAAAAAAAAAAAAGGAACCTTTAGGTGAAGTAATTTGCCCAAAATAATGGTATTTGTGTATGTTTTGGATTCGGATTCTATCTGAGGTCCCTTTGTGTGTGGATCTATTGGAACTTAGACAAATTGCATAACTTTTCCAGAGGGTGAGAAACATAACTTAAAGCACTTAGTATATCCAAACTTAGCAGTCAAGGGCCATATCAGTGTACCAGCTCTCACGAATACTGAATTATATGTTTACTGATTCAAAAGTTACTTTAAATAGAAAATCTATAAAACCTAAAAATGTTGATTTGGTTATATTTAACTGGGGAAACAACACAAACAAATTTGCTTGAAATAGGCATATTTCCCTCAGAATGAGTGAATATACTGGGAGTTGACAAATCACATTCTAAAAGAGAAGATATCTTTTTTCATGTTCCAAAGGTTGCTCTGAAGAAATGCATAATAATACTAATTTTCTATTCTGGTAAATACAGGGATCCTGTGTATCTCTACTCTTCATTACACGAAAAAGGCTATTGATCTCTCAACTCTATGAAATAAAAAGGTAAATAGGTTAAACCATTCTTTCTCAAGCCACAATGCACACACAGAGAGAGAGGAGAAAGAGAGAGAGAGAAATAGCCCAGCTAATATTCAAACACAGTAAGTATCCACCCAAGGAAGAGTGTGGATGGCGCCATGAGCCCAGCTTGAATGGCTAACCTTCCAGTTTCTGGTTTTCTTTCTCCATCCGAAGCAACAGGATTTGCTGGTGGATAGCTTTTTTCCACAGACTCTTCAGTTCCTTTGATTTCTTTTTTTCTTCAGCTTTTTCCGTGTCCTCATCACCAGACAAGAATATGACGAGAGGCTCTTCCTCCATGGTGGGAGTGAGAGGGGACAACGGGAGCAGCTCAGTCCTGTCCAGTCCATCTGCAGAGAAGAAGACAGTGAGAGGCATTCCTCCGCGGTCCCCACACTGGGAGGCTTCCCGGCAGAGCGCACGCTGCTCAATTCCAGCTTCCACACCGAAAGGTGCTCACACGCCGCATTCCCAGTAGCTCTGGATTGCAGGGAACTAGTGACTTAAGTTAATGTCAGCCTGAATTCCCCTCCACTTGCAGTGACACGCGTCACGCCACCACTTCTTCTTTCTGCCCAGAAAGACACACGAGCCAGTAGCTGCAAATCAAACTGGCCTTTCCCCGGGGGCTGACACTTCTGCAATTCATCGGTGTGTGTTCTCAGCCTGTACAACACAGGGCTGTGTGAATAGGTGTGGGATCCTGAGATCCCTGTCTACAATAGGAGTCCCACAGGATGCCGCAGCTAAGCAAGGCTGGGCATCCCTGCTGAGCAAGGTACCAAAGCCACTGTCACCCAGCACAGTCTCCTCTACTGGCTTGCCCAAGCTATTTCTGTCCCACTACTCCAGTTCTCTGCATATCTCAATTATTTTTCTATTAACAGGATGATCCTATGTCTTAAAACATTTCAATCATTCCTGACATCCCAGAATAATAATGATAAGGTGTGGCTCTCTGGGAATAACACGTATAATCCGTCAGGGCCATCCCAAGTTGATTTTCCAAACTCAGGTCTCAATCTCCCATCCAGGATGCCCTTCTTGCTCAGTCCCTCACAGTCCTCTGGCCCGAACAATCTCTCAATATGAATCTAGAACTTTCCTGGAATATGTGTCCCCCAAAGACAAGTGTAAATACTTGATTTTTTTTTCTGTGAAGCCCTTGGACCATCCTAGGCAGAGTCAGTGTTATCTTTAGCAATGCCAGCTGATTCTGATCACTGTCAGTTCACTGATCTCTGCTCTTAGGCCATTGCTACTCCTTTGTCTGTCTACTGGTGACTGTTTTCAGCTCCTTGCCAGCTCAGGACACTTTTGTCTCTTTTCTTGTATTAACATAGCGTATCCTCATCTCCCCTCTCCCTCTCCCTTTCTTTTCCACTGAGATCACAAAATGAAGTAGATATGATCACAGCTGGGTGAGACTTTCCCACACATTTATATACTTTGGCCAAATCCATAATTAATGTGTGTTAGTGTTTCCTATGGTGCTCAAAATGGATTCATCTTCTCTACAGTGGCAAATTATTTATCAGTGTTACAGGAAGCATGTTCAGTTGCATTATTCAAATATTACATGTAATTCACTTTCCTACACTGAATTTTCAAAAAGAAATTTATTAAAATCTCTATTGTGCACTATTGGTTTATCTTCTTTTTCTTAAAATTCTCCAGCATTTCCTTTTCTGGCTCTTAGGTATACACAATAGAGCATGCTCTTTTTACAGTTACACCCTGTGTTTACTGTCACTTTGTTTAGGCTTTGCTCTGATTTTTAATAGGTCTAATACATCCCAGAAAGCTGCCCATGCTCCATTCTAGCTACCATGTGTCCAGTGTGATCTATCCATTTATTTATTGTTCGACTTTTTTGGCTGCTTTGTGTGTAACTCTGGCACAAGCTTCTCTTTGCCTTCATTCCACTCTGTGGTGGCTTTGCCATCATTGTAGCTCCCTAGTCTCGTAGAGTAGCATCCAAGTCAGAAATCTCACTCCCTCGTCCATCCACGCAATCATGTACCGGGTATGCAGTCTAATGTGTCATCATGGTCACTTAATATAACCTTCTACAGGGCATACAGGAAGCTATGATGCCCCATATTCTCTTAAGTTTCTACATGTTGAGCATCCTCTCCTGTTCCCTATCCTGGGATGCTAAGGAGACGGACGAATTCATGCCTGACTGCACACAGACCTTTCTGCTGCATTGCTGATGGGGACTTGTTCACAGGAGATGCGACCCGGAGGAAAATACGCTGCCTCCAGGAGACTCTGCGTGGAGTGACCGGGGTTCCTCCAGCATTTAGGGACTCGTTGCTGCAGGTGGATGAGGTCCTTTTTCTCCCTTCTCCATCACTGTGGAATGCCAACAAAAAATGTGACTGGTAAGGAAGACACACCCTTCACAAAGAAAGAGGAGCACAAGCCATTCCAAAGTTCTGCCGCAGGCAAGCACAAGGCACAGGCAACAAGAAGAGGGGCAGCCACCACATCTTGGGGAAACTGCAATCCAGGCTACATCCCAGTCACAGAGAGTCTGCTGTTTCTACTCCTTCCTTAGAAGGCAACCAGTCCTGGTTCTAATCTCAGGAATATCAGGCCTTGCGCAGGGAAGGAACCTGTATGCTTAATGTAATGCTTAAGTAATGAACCTGTGCATTTCCGGGAAACAAAACTGATTTGATATAAGCAGTCTGCACAATGCTCAGAAAGACCTTTGCTTACAGCTCATTCTAGGTTTATATAAGATCATAAAACTTAGCATGACTGTTAAAATTGATAGTTACCAAATATCCAGTTCATGACAAAAACAACCAGAACACAGACAGAAGGGTCAACCTGAGGGTTATTGTTAAGTTATATATAAATAATTTTAAACAATTAAGCAGCCCGGTGTGGTGGTACCTGCACTAGATGATACCAGCATTAGGGAGGCAGATGCAGGGGGAATCTCTGTGAGTTCCAAGCCAGCTAGAGCTACACAGTGAGACTCTATCTCAAAGAAAGAAAAAGTTAACTAGATTTGTGTGCAATGTGACTAAAGATGATTTAATATGCTGGTGTGCACTGAGATTCCGCATCAGGGAAATGGTGAACAGATATTATCCAACTTAGTTCAACAAACTGACCTAAGATCCCTAACCTCTGGGTGGGAGGAAGGTCCTATCACTGCACCTCAGTACCCTGTATCACATTTAGAAATCCGGTTCTGTTAGAAGAACTTCGTTTGTAAAGAAAGGACCACTTCTGCATTCGCTAGGCTGTATGCAGATGAAGGTCAATGTGACTCAGTGCTCCTTTTGAGACCAACCCTGTTTGTCCTAGAAGACCATGTAATGATGGCAGCTGCTGATGGCGGTAAGACTATTTCACTAGTTGAAGTTTTGTAGTCTTCGATCTGTCCTGAACAAAGATGCAGGTAGTGGTGCCCTCAAAAAATAATCTTAGCTCAGAAACAATACTCAACTAGAAAAAAGCCACTGGCTCTTCGACCCTCAGAGGAACTCAATGGTGTTGAGCCAGTTAATAAGAAGAGAGAACTTCAATACTGCCCTTTATACTCTCCCTCACAGTCACTCTGTCTGCACCTATGGTTTTCAGGAAAGGCAGCTGCAGCTACTACTTTCTCCTCCTTCTCCTCCTCCTCCTCCTCTTCTTTCCCACACTCCATTATCCCCTCTTCCTCTTCATTCTTCACCTCCTAATTTTGCTTGTCTTTTTTTTTTTTTTTTTTTTTTTTGGTTTGGTTTCATTTGCTTGTTGGTTTTCGAGATTACTTCTCATATAGACCAGACTGGCCTCAAACTCTTAATAGAGCCAAGGATGACCTTGAACTTGTAATTCTCCTGCTTCTGCCTCCTGAATGTTACAAGTGCGTATCACTATGTCCAATTCACATGGTACAGCAGATCAGACTTAATGGTTTCGTGAATGCTGGGCAAGTACTCAATCAAATGAGCTATAGCTCTAGCCTCTAGAACACTTAATTTCTAAACACATAATTTCTAATCTGGCTTATCATCTCTTACCAATACTACTTCTGGATTCACTAAATTAAGGGTTACAAATGACATAAGGATGAGCTAATTTGCATATGGCAAGAGTCAGGCTGTCTTATTTGGGAAAGGAGCTGATTCATGCATCTCCTCTACCCACATCTCCTTTAACATGTATCCTGAATAAGGTCATAACCTCACTGAGGACCAATGTTCAAAACTCCCTGCAAAGCCGGGCGGTGGTGGCGCACGCCTTTAATCCCAGCACTCGGGAGGCAGAGGCTGGCGGATCTTTGTGAGTTCAAGGCCAGCCTGGTCTACAAGAGCTAGCTCCAGGACAGGCACCAAAGCTACAGAGAAACCCTGTCTCGAAAAACCAAAAAAAAAAAAAAAAAAAAAAAAAAACTCCCTGCAACACTGAGAAGCCTCACCTTTATGTCAGCTTAAGGAAGCATAGTTCAAGTATTTCCCCTTCAGCATTTACTATGTGAATATTCTCCATGTGTCCTGATGAATATTCATGCACTATTTCTTATCGTCATCTCTATAATGCTATCTTACTGGAGTTACTTGCTAACCACTCAGTTCGTAGGCCTATTACTAACTTCTGGTAGGAAACAGTCAGTGGTAAGAACCCTACCACTAATCATCAAATACATGAGTATTATATAAAACTGTGTGAATTTATGTAGAAGGTTAAGTAAAATGAACATAGAGAATACTGAATAATCTAACATGTCCGGATAAATAAAGGATCTACCTCGTTCAAACCCTACATTGCTAATCTATCTTACGTCTTTCAGGCACAAAGTTCTGATAGCTGTTCCCAGAAAGAAGAGACTGAGTACTCAACAGCAATCATAGGCATCAACAATGATAATATTGTTAATAAAAAAAACCTTTTCTTTTTCCTATTAGGTGTCATCCCTCATCGAATTTATAATCTATGTTTTGAACACTCTGTGAAATACTGAATACTGGAAGAACACCTAAGGCAATGTCTTCCAGGCAAATGTTCAACAAACACTATTTAACTTTTTGACTTTTTAAAAAGTAGTTCTACCAACAAGACTAAAACAACCCAAAGGAGTCTAAAATATTTCTATTTTGAGGATGGAATTAAAACACCTTTTAATTAAAATCACCCTGAAACCCTTGCCTAGAGATGTAGTGAGTGTTTAGAAAATAATGAAAACAAAGATGAACGGGACAGGTGTCTAGTTGTCTGTCATATGCAGCCCTTATGGTGTCTATGTTATAAAAAGCAGCCTGGCATTAGCCCACCAGTGTGCATCCAATAACTTGCCAGCATCTTGTTTCAAGCTTTGTGGTGTAAATAAAGTAAATAAACTGTCAGATGACACATTTCCCATATCTGAAATTCAATTGGCAAAACTCAATTGTTAAAATGTGTACTGATAATACAGGAAGGAACTGCGTACATGGTAGAATATGGACCCTTTTACTCATAAGGCAAAGCCTCACTTTACGAAAGCAATTTGTTACTGAGATGAACTGAAAGCTGTCCTGCTTCCCTTACTAAGAGAAGAAATGCATGCCATTGTACATGCAACTGGAAGGCAGCTTCTACGGAAAAGCTTAACCAGACAGTGTGTATGTGTGGTACCGTAGCTCACTGCCTGGCCAGCGTGTGGTCAGAAGTTTGCATGGTAAAAGTGGTCACTTAAGGAACTGAAACACAGTGAAACATTATACACTGTTTTGCCTGTATCTTGACTTGGGATGCAGGATAAATTGTAGGCTGGAGATGAAGGATAACTTCCTTTTTAAAAAATTTCTCTTGTTTGTCTTTTTGCTCTAACTACATTGGTTTTCACTTTAACATCCTTAAATTTAAGAGTTAGAACAAGTATGGCATCAAAACTAAACCGCTTGTGATGGCTACTACAGCAGAGGTGACACTGAGGAAGACAGAGGACACACACCACACACTATGCGGTCTTCCCAACAGTTCCAGGCTTGGTTGGTTTCATCCTTACAGTAACTACACAGGGTGGGTGTTATGATTTCCATCGCTAACTAGAAAATGGCTAAATAGCCTGCTTATTTCTGTGACAATGAGGGATGGAGTCAGAACTCAGAGTGAGGTGTTCACAGTCCAGACCCTCAGGCATTATGGTTGGTTGACTGTGAAAATGTTGATGACCTTCGGATCAGTTCTTACAAAGTTCTAGGGTCTTCACACACAGAGCTGTCAGAGATCCAATGATCCTTTGCTCTTTTAGAAGAGGAAGAAAAAAAATCAATCTTCAGTTAGTTGAAACCTTTTGATAGGTCCTTTCTAATATTTATTTTGAGAAATTTATTCCAGCAGAGAAATAACTTCAAGTACCGCAACTGACTTATTTATTTAAATGTCTCACTACTTTGCTTTGCAATAAATGCAATTCAAAATGCATATGCTTATTTAAATAGAAGGAGGAAGCAAAAATACCTTAACATGGTAGAACATACATGCATGTATACAAGTGTTTGGAAATTAATCAGACATTGTACATTCATATGTCCCTTACATTCCGCATAGCTCCAGGTCACCTCCTTTCGTGACTGATAAAGTAAACACAAGCAGTGTAAAGCACTTCATAGGACATGGTCAGGAAAAGCATTCCGTGTCAGGGCTTCCTCCATCAGAAATTTATGAAATTAGAAACGAATAACTAGGAAGGAAGTACAGCTTGGAGGGCACGCAACCATTGGGAGGCTGGTACATTCTTTACATACTTCGACTACTAGGAACTGATTCATCAAGAACCACAATTACTGAGCATTGTAAGAAATTTAGGTGGAAAAAAAAAAGAAATTTAGGTGGGGGGCAGATCTTCTGTGTGGATCACCCCCTGGGCAGAAAAGCTAGCTCCAGATACCCTGCACACAGCACTCATTAACCCATGGTTAGAATGTGATAGCCAATGCTTGAAGATGTTTCACTATACCCTTGAGCAAGCAGGTATAGTCCTGAATATCAACTACTGTTAACGCTGGGCTTCTGTGAACATAAAAATTTTACTACACACTTGCTTACTTGGTGTGGGACAATTCTGTATTCTGTCAATTATGTTTAAAATAAACGCTGATTGGCTAGTAGCCAAGCAGAAAGTATAAGCAGGACAACCAGACAGGAAGTAGAGGCAGGGCAATGAGAACAGAAGAATTCTGGGAAGAAAAAAGCCCATTCTTCCGCAGTCCTGTCCAGACACTGAAAAAGCAAGATGTGAGACTGCCTCGCTGAAAAGGGTGCAGAGCGATGTGGCTAACAGAGATAAGAATAATGGGCTAATATAAGTTGTAAGAGTTAATAAGAAGCCTGAGATAATGGACCAATCAGTTTATCATTAAAATAGACATCTGTGTGATTTCTTTGGGGTTAAACAGCTGTGGGACCTGGTGGGAGGACAGAAACCAGGCAGGACAGAAAACCTCAGACAACACTTACTTTACTAAGTCTCAGTCCACAGAATGAAGGTGTGCTGATGACAATTTCCCTACTGAGGCAAGAGAGCTTCACTTTGCACTAAGATAAATTCTCTTCCACTGAGCAGCAAACTGTCCCCTGTCCCTCTTCCACATCCTATCACCCAAGAGAAACCACAATCCCAAAGTTCAAATCTGTGACTGCCTGCTGGCAAAATCTTTATCTAAAGGATAGCCCATTACAAGTTGAGGGAAATAACGCAACGCCACTCATCCAAAAGCAGCTACTCAACAAAAATGGAAAAGCTTCCCCTCCACATGTGTCTTGAGAAGCCTGCACAGGACAGCAAACTGGTGAAACTAGTTCTCTCCTATACAACCCACAGTCCTTACTAATTTATAATCGCCTCAGCAGCACTCCCAGGGTGTGAAAGTTCTGGCTTTCAGCTGGGCAAACATTGCGTCATCTTTTGGAAAATCTTTGCCAACTAAACAGAACTAAGATTCCACCTCTCTAGAGGAAATCACTACAGTATCTGAGTGTGAACCAAGCACGCGAGATTAGTCAATGGAACAACACACAGGAAGAAAAAAGAACACAACAAATGAGGAGTTCTGTACCCTGAACTCTACACACTGAACGCAAATGGTGGGAAAATCTTTTGTACATTGGGTTTAAAGTATCTCTGGGTAGGTTATATGTTTATTCCTACCCCCAGAAGTATAAGATAAATAAAACTATACCTAATAAAATATACAACCTCCCCCAGAATCAGTCTAATACCATGTTAAAGAAAAGCAGTAGGCTACACAATGTTCAAACCCAAAGGACACAAGTCAAAACATATTAGACTTACAACATGTTTTCCTTTTTTCTTTTCTCCAGTCTAGATCTTAAACTCAGAGCCTTGTACTGCTACACTACTGCTCTGCCACTGAACTATGCTCTTGTTTCTCTGCTAGACTTCTGAAATGGGAAAACAGTCTTTAAATGATCACACATACAACTACCAGAAAAAGTGCCATCAGTGGCAACTCTCAGCAGAGCCAAATGACTCTCTGAAGACGCTTCTGTTTCTCTCGCTGAATAGCTCATCATAGTGCAATCTTTAGTACTTTCATTGCAACCACAGAGAAACCAAAGTGTTAGATTTGGGCCAGGAGATGGGCGTGTGTTATCATTGAGATTGGTGTGAACAAAGTGTGGAATGTTGGAGAGTCAGAGAGCCGCTGCTCACAGTGACACTGGGCTGCATCGTTCTGGGTGTTTTCCAGAGAACGTGAGTGATCCTCCACGAATAGGTGTCACCTATTCTCACTCATAAACAGGAACTTGGTGTTTTCCTGGCTGTGGCCAATGGGACGTCTGCAAGGCATTAGCAATGTCTTACAGAAGCCACTATGGCAGCAGCTATTGTGTCTGTCCCCAGATCCCACTGCACTGGTGTGGCTTCCTGAAGGATGCTCATCTCTCTATCTTCCTAGGATCCAAAAAAAAACCTCCTCATCTGCACATTAATATCTCCCAACTAGCTAATATACTGTTGAACCTTAAATTTCAATTAGCGTTTTCTTGGAGACTTCGGTGTTAAAGGAATTTCAGTACAGAACAGAGTAGAAACAGGACTTGAACTTGCAATAACATGTTACGTGGCTCTCTGTGATCTCTGATTACACCACGGGGCACATTTTCATTTACACAGCCCTCAGAGAATGCAGAAGGACAGCATGCATTCAGAAGACAACCAAAACTGTATCTTTAACCGAAGCGCCTATCCACTGGGAAAATCTGAAAATTTATTAAATGAAATGTTTAGAGTGTTAATCACCTTGATTCTGAAGCAGGGTCCTGTCTAGTAACAGGAAAACAAGAATGCCATTAGCACAGAGAGATAATTGCCCCATATCAGGAGTTAAAATAAAATGCATTTCTATAAGTCATCAATATATGTCACAGGTAAATTAAGTCAATAGTGAAACATAGTAAATAATTATATTTAAAGTGAATACAAGTGAAATATGAAATCAAAACTATATCACAAATACTTTATCATAATACCTTATCCTTTTTTATTAGAATTTTTATTAGGATAGAAGTAATGAATATCCCTTTTTAAAATAATCACTTACTTTGAGCAAAAAACTTCAATATAAATAATTCTTAAACATAAACTTAACACTTAAAAAACAACTCCTCACCAACAAAGAACCTGTGGCTGGAAAGGAAATATAATACTTGATGAATATACATTATAAAAACATGAATCATCGGGCACAATTATGACTTAGCTACCAAAAAATATTAAGTTTTCAAAAACTAATTTGAATTAGGATATTAATAATAAAAATACACTTATTCCTTTTCCTTTATAATTTCAAATCTGTGCAAATAAATCTATCAATCAACAAACTGTGACATTCAAAAGACCTTGGATCATTTTTCTTAGTATCCTAACATGATTTAATAATTAAGGACAACAGACTATTTTAAAAAGTAACATAGTTGTTATATTATTACCTGCTATGTTCAATGAATACTTAGAGACTAATTTTTGCAATTAGAAAGATCTTAGGTTCCCAAATGATGGGAAAATTATAACTGGTACCATTATATACTTCCTTCCTTTATCAATATGAATAGTTGAAGATATCACAGTAATTGCATGCATGTGATGTTCTCTCTATAAAAAGTGATAATGAGAGATGTAGAGCTCAGAAGCCACTGAATTAAAACCATGCTCTTGAATGCCATCATTCTTGAAATAGACACCCTGATGTACTAAGAGCAAAGGATGTAATAGAGCAATCTACTCACACAAACCCTAGGCCGAAGAATATACATATGCATTTGTGCGTAGAGGGAGCTTTGTAAATGGATATGTATACAGCAAATGCAGCAAATGTTTAAAGTTGATTAATCTAGATAAAGGATTAAAGGGAATCCTCTAATAGTTTTTAATTTTTTTATAAATTTGATACTGTTTCAAAGTAGAAAAATATATACTCCCTTGAAGATTGGCAGTAGTATAATTGTGTCTAAGTGACTAGTTAGCTGAAAACACCTAAGAATATACAGTCTGTCCAATACTTTCACTGCGCAGATATCCATTAATGATGCATATGTACGCACAATGATAATATGTACAATGATGGTCACAACAGCACTCTAAGAAATTAAAATCCTATAATCACCTGTCCATTCATAAGGACACAGACTGGGATATATTATGTAATATACTACATAGCAATAAAGCTAATTATACTGAAGCATGCCTAAAACCAGGAATGAATCTGTATTAAAATAAGGCAGATGCAGAAACAAAGGACGTTCTATCATCCCATTTAAAGAACACCCAAAAGCAGCAAAATTCAGTTCTGCTCTGTGAGGTCAGAAGGTAGCAATGACCCAGGGAATGAGGGTTGTCAGCAGGCTTCTGGTACCCTTCACCCTGGGGATGAAGGAACGGTGACATAATGGTGGGGTCCCCTTGGTGTTCCACTGCGCTGTGTGCTTAGGGTTAGTGTGCTCTTCAATGAAAACGGTTTGGGGTTTTGTTTTCCCCAAACTGGACTTCAGACATGCTCAAGAATGACATTGCAAATGGCAAGGCTACTAAACAGCGACATTTTCCAATCCCAATCTCATGTATATCGGTCTTATAACTTCAGTGTCTTTCCATTAGCATGAGGTATGGAGGGCTATGGGAAGTGACCATCAAAAATAAAACACACAAATAAGCATGAACTGCTGAAGACAAATGAACAAACTCACATTAAACAATGGCAGCAACCTCTACATATGCATAAGCACTAAGAAGGTCTATGGTCCACATCCAGTCACTACTAACCGTTACTTCAACTTCTTAATGACAATCTCTAACTGTCATTTGGGGGGATGCCTACTTCCTACTTAGGGAGGAAGCTCACGACTTCCCCATATGATTATGTTAACTACTGCAGCAGTTAAAGCCTGGGAAGCACTTGCATATTTCTGTGAGAGCACAGTGTCAGAGATACTGCAATGGTGAAGACACTTGGTTCTCTAACGTCACTGCACAGTTCATCTCCATTCTATTTTGTGAGAAGCATCCTTAGACACTCTCCCCACAGCATTCCCCTAAAACCTCTTTATTTCATTGGCCTTATGTCACCAGCAATGAAATTCTGTTTGAGCACAGTGCACTAATTCAAAAGAAAATTTCACAATCCTAATCACGCTAATCCAGTGTGAACAGTGGGCGCATATGGACACAAGATGCTCAGAAATAACTCTAGGGTGCGTCTAATTTAACTAGCTAACGAGGTCTATCTACTTAAATGCTAACTTTTAGATGACCTTACACCTAAAGGAAAATAAAGCAAAAGAGTATTTGAGAAGGTCTCAGTGTCATACATGCAGGCTCACGGCATGGATTCCTCTACTTGACCACGAAGATTGCCAATCGCCAAGCAGTTTAGACAGTCATCGTGGTCCATCAACAGGGAAGCAGGAGAACTATGCTATCTTAAGCAGAATACTAGACAGTAGTAATAACAGGAAGGAAATTCAGACTGTTGAGTCAACAGCAACCCTTTGAGAAGAGTCGTACCTTGCCCCAGAGACTGACAACACTTCACTTAATATTTTCATAGTCAATATGACTTCAGCTTACACAGAGACAGTTAGTTCTCCAATGCTCACCGAATCTAATTCTGTGAAAAGGGGGAGCCATGAGAGTTATGTAAATTTCCTATACCAAGGACAAAAACTGAAAGAAAAGCTACAAGACTCAGATTTTCCTCATGTTCTGAGAGTACCTACTGACATTATCCTGAGCCCATAACATAGCAGCATACAGTAAGACTCAGAAGTGTAAACCTGCCATTGAGGAAAATCCAAGAAATGCCTTGGAGATACTCAGTGTACTTACAGACATTGCACCTATCCTGTTAGCAAGGTGCATTAGTCAGTGGCTTTGGGGTGCCAAGAAATATACCCAAAGACTAAAAAAAAAATAGAACCAAGACTAAGAAAGGTCTTCTTCCTACATAATGATACCAAATCCTGTTCCCAGCAACACAAAGCTTAGGTTCTGGGATGGCAGCAGACAAAGGCATTTATTAGATTAAAAACTTAATTCAAAAAGATACAATCACATTATCAAAAAGCTTTATAGCTATGAGTTCTAATTATTTTTATTAATAACATTAATTGGAATCAAAGTCAACACATTAGGAGCAGATTAGAGCAAGCACACAGATGCACAAGTCACCCAAACATTCCCCGGCCACGTTTTAGTAACATTATCAATGTATCACTGGAGAAAATGGCGCTTTGCAAAGAGCACACCCATCTCACCTGATTTCATTTTCATACTGTGGGGACAGTCTACCTGAATTCTGGTAAAAGCTTTTCAGGAAAGAGGGGGCAGTGAAGGAAGGGGCAGAGAAGGAAGTGTGAAGGCTTGGAAGGCTGGAGGAAGAATTACTCTCCTTGTACATGCGTCGGGCTGACGGGAGAATGCTGAGTACAGAAAATACAGCAAATTTGTCTTAAAATGTATATGTTAGCAAAGACTTCATTTACTAAGAAAAAACACAGAAATAGGTTCTTGCTATTAAGTTACTGTTTGTGTGAATGCTGCAAGCTGGAGCTTCCACCGAACCCCAGGATGGGAGCATGCAGTCCTATACTTAGGGCTACGCTGACACTTCTTCCTTTCATAAGGTGTATGTCTTACCACTTTGGGAACAAAAAGCATGTTTACATGCAAAAGAGACTTCCGGTCAGGGTAGAAAAACACAAACAGTTACAGGAAAACAAGTTCTAGAGGGTAAACTGTTCACGAAGAGTACAAAGATGAACTCCACTAAAGGTACAAATCCCTTCTAAATATTTATGAATAAATTTTGCTTGATGTCAATCATCCTACACACAGTATCTCCAGCATAGCAAACCTTAGATTTGTGTTGTTTTCTCTGTGGGCCTGCAGCACTGTTCAGCCAAAGCCCTGAACCTCTCACATGCCTTTTTCTTTGTTCATAAATGGAGATTTTAGTGTAGAATGCTTTTACAGGATATAAATGACACCTTCTTATGCTGCTGCTGATAAAAATTATTAAAATGTATACCATACAACATATGAGAAACTCAGGGAAGAGCTGAGGGAAGAGACGTCATGTACAGTTCAAAACAATTGGCACCTCTCTCTCCTGACCATAGTTCCCTCTTGACGAGGGAAGAGATTTATTGTCTTGAGTAAAAATAAGTGAAGTAATTATTCATAAAATCTTTGTTTCCTCGTGAACACTTAATCTACACACACACAAGATCTCAAGATAATTAACTGCTTTAATGTTCGTTACTTTTGTAACCTGTGTGCCTTATGACCTACTGAGTTTTTACACTTCAAATCAAACAGAAGGAGGCAATGAAAACTGTGGGACAAGAGTCAAACATGATAAAAACGTGAAAGTCAATCTGATAACGCTTCATATTAAGGCTGGCATTTTTACAGGGTGGTCTACTTTCAGCTGGTTTTATTTATGTCTCTGAAAAACACCAATAGGCAAACCCTACATGAAACACGCAGGGAGGAAAGAGAAGCAAAATTAGCTGCCAGACATGAATCGGAGCCAAATGGTAAGAAGCTCCACATTTTACCTTTACTCCATCCTACCTGATGAGTAATTTTCTTATATTATTTTTAACACTATTTAAGGACACTCTAATGGACAACTCCTGCAAATATATATATATATATATACATATATATATATATATATATATATATATATATATTCTCTTCCATAGATACAGTTTTAGAAAAAAATGTGTGGTAGTTGTCATACTTAGCTTTAATTTGCTATGTCATAAAATACGGCCAAATGTTGTCTCCTGCATGAAGGGAGCTTTAGCTGACTCCTCAACCTGGTATATTATTGGAGGCTGATGAGAGGCTCTGGGCCTGATCATTTATGCTGACAACTTCCTCAGAGCCAGCATTTAAAACACAGGATATAATGTGTGCCAGTACATTTTCAGGCAAAATGACTGTATGCCATGTTTACTCTATTTTTTTTCTGAAACAAAAAAAATTAAAACTTCCATTTAAAATGTCTTAGAACTTTATCAGGGTGTATCTTAACCTCACCCATCTTCCCTTAACTCACTGAGAAAAAACAAAATGCATCTCTTACTTTTCTGTTCCTCTGAACCCTAAACTCTGGCTAAAGCCTGAAACCTAACCCACATTGACTCCAAAGTGACCCAAACAGAATGACACTAGACTATGCTGTCCCGTGGTGGGGGATAGGTCAGAACCTACCTGCATTGCTCACTGGAACTCTGCCTCAGTAGAGGGGACCTTAGGCCATGAGCCCTCCCATCTTGCAAGTTCAGCTTCCTCCTTGAACTTGAAGGTGGGTGGCTGAACGTGTGGGCCCGTCTTCGAAATTGTGGAGAGTCAGAATCCTCCTCGGGGAAGGTGTGCCAGGCAGAGGACAGCGGGGAGGCTGGTGGTGTCCCAGGAGGCGAGTCCCCTGGTGAGAAGTCCTACAACACAAATCGGGGAGGTGTCTGCCCCTACCAGGCTCAGGACAGGCACACAGCTACCCAGGACTGAGCAGCAACAAAGGAGCCCTCTTCCTGACTCATGACAAAACTGTTTTGTTTTCCTTTTTTACTCAACCCTGGCGCAGACTAATCAGCTTCACCACAACCCACTACTGCTGATAAGCAGGTGTCTGTCACAGCGCATCCGCAAAGGGCAGGAAAGTGAGTCTGATAAAAGGTGCTCTTCCCCTGAGGGCTGAGGTAAAACCTAGGGCTGTTGTACTCTTCCCATTGTTGCCAGAGAGATGAAAGGAGGCTGTGACTGTGGCCGAAAAAAGGGCAGAGCCTTTGCTCAGAGATCCGCTAACCTCTCTGACCTGTGAGTCTGCACGTTTCCAGTAATGTCAAAACAATATCACAAAGCCTTCGTGCCTGGGGCTCAGAGTAAAGCCTTTGAAAAAGTAAATTAAAGCCTGTGAATTATCTTCCTCCACTCTGGATGCTTCTCCCCAGTGGCATGATCCCTGCTGTAAGTTTCTTTTAAAAGACATGAAAAACAGGAAATGAACAAAGGGAGCCCTCTGGAATGCCTCTCCCACCCGGTGAAGATAAATCTTTCAGCATAGTCAGGTATGTTACTTAAATGAGCGTCATGGTAACTAAGCCATCCGGCTTGCTGAGCCAGGCTACGGAGAAGACACAGAGCTGGGCTAGGACTCTGGGGGCAGCAAAAGTTTCATGAAAAATATTTTAAGGTTTTCCTACTAGGACAACAAAGGTTGACCGGGGCCCGAGTTGCATATTGCAGAAAACAGGAAACAGGAAACCCTCCCTAGGGCTGTCTGTGAGAGAGAGAGGATGGTGTTAGAGCTGAAGTGAAGAAAAGGTAAGAAAGAGGAAAAGAAGTGACATGGAACAGAAAAACAAGTTGTGTGTGGAGGGGGTAATGGCCCCGCCTGTGTGTACATGTGGTTTGTGTGTACGTGTGGTCTGTGTGTACATGTGCTCTGTGTGTACGTGTGCTCTGTGTGTACGTGTGGTCTGTGTGTATGTGTGCTCTGTGTGTACTGAATATGTGGGGGGGAGGGTAACGTCCCTGCTTTGTGTGTGTGTGTGTGTGTGTGTGTGTGTGTGTGTGTGTGTGTGGTCTGTGTGTGTTGGGTATGTGTGTGGGAAGGGTAACATCCCTGCTTATGTGTGTCTGTGTGGTCTGTGTGTGTTGGGTGTGATGGATAATGTTCCTGCTAGTCGGGGTGAGGGTCTGTGTGTATTCGGTGTGTGGGGGGTAATAACATTCTTACGTGTGTGTGTGTGTGTGTGTGTGTGTGTTGGGTGTGGGTGGGATAATGTACATGTGTGTGTGTTGGGTATGGGGGTTATAGCCCTGCTTGTGTGTGTGTGTGTGTGTGTATGTTGGGTATGGGGGGTTACATCCCTGCCTCTGTGTGTGTGTGTGTGTGTGTGTGTGTGTGCGTGTGTATGTTGGGTATGGAGGGGTTATATCCCTGTTTGTGTGTGTGTGGTCTGTGTGTGTTGGGTGTGATGGATAATGTCCCTGCTTGTCGGGGGAGGGTCTGTGTGAGTTCAGTGTGGGTTGGTAATAACATTCTTACTTTTGTGCATGTCTATGTGCAGGCTGTGTGTGTTGGATGTGTATGGGGGTAACATCCCTGCTTGTGTGTGTGTGTGTGTGTGTGTGTGTGTGTTGGTGTGGGGGGCTAATTGGGTGATTCAGTTTGTTTAAGTTTAGATCCACAGTTGCTCCAATAGTAAATAATCAGGGCAAAGCATCAGTTGGCCAATGAAAGATGCAACCTGTCCCCACAGAAGGGAACTTAGCTGGGTGAAAAAGAAATTGGTAACACCCAAAATCATACTCAAAACAATAGAACATCAAGGCCATAAAAAAAAAATCTCACCACAACATAATTAGGCATGCATGTTTTCCCACGGCTTTGACTAAGCAGCCGTGTTTGGTGAACTGGGGAGTTATGACTAGGTACCTTTTCTGAAGCCAGACTGCTTGACCGTTCGAAGCCATCCACGCTGCCAAGCCGGCCTCTCATTCGGTTAGCTCCCTGTGTGCAGAGGGCAGGTAGAATTATTACTACTACAGCTTGAGTTGTACAGGAGAAATACAGAAGGCATTTGAAGTTTTCACTCCACCTGAGCATTAACTTAATGCCCTTGGTTCACTCAAACTTGCCAGCTGTATTAATGTCCACGGGGGCATGGTGTGTACAAGCTCTCCAGACCCCCAGCGTCTCTAAATCAGATGCTAAGTGACCACATGGCCCACTGAGGTTTCTGAAGCCTTAAAGGTGACTCGTCTACAAGATCAGTGAGAATGCCAGGAACTCCAACCTCACACAGTCAAACGCAAAGGTGGACAGACACCAAGCGAGCTATACATACCTTCCATACAATACATCATAGACATCACAATTCATATAATGGAACATAATAAATATGTTCAAAACAGAATAATGTAATACCAGGACTTGGGGGCTGAGGCAGGAGGAGTGCAAGTTCCAGGTTTGAGACCAGCATGAGTTTCATAGTGAGTTCAAGACCAACCTGGGAAAGCCTTGCGTCAAAGTCGGAAGTGAGTACCACCTGAGACTGAGCAGAGACCAGAGTTCTCCCTTCACTGTGAAACAAAACAGCACGGGGAAAATGCGTCCTAAAATGTATTAATTTTGCTTTATCCATTATTCTATAACACTTGCCAATGCCAGTAAATCACTTGACTTTACAAGATTAGGTGTCGGTCAATGCCACCGTTGACAACTGGTCCTTGGTAGACATCTCAACACAATGTAAAAGACATAGTGGATGGCGACCTATCCTATCACAGTGCAGATGAAGAGACTAATCCAAGCAAAGAAAACACAAAAATGAGTGGGAGGCTCATTACATCCCATAAAGCAAGTCTTGGAAGGATTTATACTGATGATCCCCTACGGCGCAGGCGCACTACGCCCGTCTGTGCTCCATGCGCCACCATACAGTTCGGGAGCCGGGCAAGGGGTGAAGATTGAAACACACAAAGACGCGGAGACAGAGACACAGGTCATCCTTATGCAGGAATGCCCCAAGAATGCCCCCTTTATTGTGCCCAGGGGCAGCTTATATAGGAATCCTTAACTGACAGCCACGCCCCAGCCAAACCCACCAGAAACCATGCTCCTGCCATCAGGAACTCCTGAGGGTCTCGTGCCCAGAGCAGCTGTAGGCACTCAGATCAGGGGAAAACAAGTTGTTAACAAGAAATTCAGGATCTGGGGATTCACAGTTCCCAACAACTCCCAATATTCTGCTTATAGTATTATTCCCTAGTCTTTCTGATCATGTCTAATTCAGACATGATCTGGAAGATGAAACAAGTACTCATACTTTACCATACACACACACACACACACACCACACATAGGCACACACGCACGCATGCATACACACACACACACGCATTTATCCCACTTAAATTGATGTTATCTGCTTTGATTATCCATCCTGCCTTTGTTAGTGCTATCTAGAACCAGTTTCTATGGTTACATCTGATATATTTTGTGTCTTGTCTTTTTTCTTTTTCAAAGGGTCAATGACCTTTTGCTCAGTAATCACAAAATTTTCCAACAGATCATGGTGTGGGCAAACATCACATGATCCACCAATTACAGTCTACATCTTTGAACTCAGTATCGAGATGCTTGTCTTCCTACCCTGATGTGGACTCCATCCACAGATCTTCCTGGTACCCACTTCACCAGCAACCTAAAATTTTCCTTTGACCCCCACACCCTGGCATTAGAATCACATCTTCCTCTTTTTCAGTTTACTTCCTCGTTTTGGTGGCACACTTCATCAGGTACTTTCTGAGAAAGTGGAGATTGGAATGTAATTCACTTTAATTTACATATCTTCAAATGTCCCTATTCCGTGCTTATGTTTCATTGGTAGTTTAGTTGGATGTTTCAAAACTTTCCTTCATCTTTCTGCAGCCTCACTCAGTGTCCTCTGTCCAACAGTCTAAAGGCTTTCGAACTCTAAGGCATCTGCATATATAGTGCTGTTTCCTTTTCAAACAGTGTTCAGAAACGTCTTACCATACCTTGGCATGAAACTTACTCGGTTGCTCGGACGTGTATTTTCTAAGCCCATTAGATCTAGAAAGTCATCGTTGCTAGCTCTAACATATTTTCTTTACTTATTTTTTTGAAAACCCATGTTTTCTTTGTGGCAGTTCTGTCACGTGGCATTTGGATTTCCAAAGTAATCTTTCAGCTTTTACACTGTTCAGTTTTCCCACTGAGCTGTCTTTTTGTCCAGCTTTCCAGATGTTTGTCTAGCCTTCCATTGAAGTTTTGCTTTATTGGCTATTACTGAAAGTTTTGAGAGCTCTTTCTTACTCTTGGTTGATTGTTTTAGACTTGTGGTAGCCTGTCTTGTTTTACAATATAAACCATTCTCTCTCTCTTTTTTTTTAAGGAGAAAAGATAAACCTTTAATATGCTTTTGAGAAAGGCTGTACCTCAGAGTAACCTGAAGCTAAGCGCCCAGTTGATGAGACTTGCCCCCAATTAGCAACATTTTTTTTCTTGTGTGTGTGTGTGTGTGTCTATCTGTCTGTCTGTCTTGGAGAGATTTTATTTATTTATTTCTTTTTCTTTATTCTTCCTGAATACCATACATCACCATACATCCTCACTCCAGCTTCCTCCCACTGCCCTCCTCCCAACCCCGCAACCTTTCCTCTCCCCGGATCCCCTGTTCCTTAAGAAAAGAGCGACCACCCTGAACACATGCAGTCTCATCTGTAAGTTATTCATATCCATGTTCTGTGTATTGATTATAGTCTTAGATCTCCATAGGCTCCTTATAGACTAACAACTACACCAATAACAAAAGTCACATCCACGGACTATGAGTCAGATGGCAGTAAGCATTTCACACAACTTGGTAATTCCGTGAGGTCGTGTTGGTCACTGAGCTCACAGACAGAAACTATAAATCTGATAGATTATTGTGGCCAAGTTAACTTCACAGCTTCTAAAGCACAGGCAGTGATGTGAACATAGGAAGAACAATTAAAAATGTTCTTGATGGATCTCCAGCCAAAAAGGAAGGTCAGCTGGTTGCTTCTAGGCCCCTCTGAGCTAACAGGTCACCCCCCAAAAAGTGAGTCCTCTTATATTTTGGTTGTGAGCTCAGTCTTTAATGGCTGAGCCATTTTGCTGGCCCCTCCCCTTGCTGAGGCAGTACTAGAGAGCTGACCCTGACGGCACGACACGAGGAGAGCAGGTCCTACCCTTTGCCAGCTACCACAGTCTGGAGAGCTAGCCCCACCCCTCACCTGGACAGAGTGGGAGAGCTGGCCCCGGTGGCACATGAGCTGACCAACTCAGCTACCCACCTCCCCAGTCCCAGATTCAGAGCTTTGAGTTGGCCCACCTCAGCATCTACCCTATCCATGAACTGCTAGAGCATGAAAGAGCCAGTCCTGCAGAACCAAAGCTGCAGGATCTCTGTGTCCCAGGGCAACAACAGCATATCTGAGAGATGTCACAGTGAGGATCCAGTACTGTTACTGTAGCAGAAGCCAGGAGCCTCAAAACTCATTGACTCATTGAAATGAACATTCACAAGTAAAGCTGTTTGGACAAAAAGGTAGGCTGTGTGACCCACCAAGACATACCATGGCTTCCACGGTGAGATTTTTTTTCTTTTGGAAGATTGGTTGCAAGGGCAAAGGGCAGAGAGATGGGTCCATGAGTGCGATTGGGGAGAATGATACAAAATTCACAAAGAACCAGTATTATTAAAAATAATAAAAAATAATGGTATTATTGCAAGGAAAAAAAGTGAGTCCCCGAGTCCCTTCTCAGTGCTGCCCTCCTGTGGTCGGGCTTACAGAAGAAAGGTGGAATTATAACTAAAACATATTTTCCGAAATACCTAGCACCTCACTGGGGTTCCTTAAGGCCTTCAGTTCTGCCTTACAGCAAGCAAACATCTAGTAATAAAACATATTTACAACTAGTAAATCGTTGCGTAGTGTGCAGCTGGGAGACAATCAGAAAAGCTGACTGACACCTGCTACTTTTAGCTGCAGTTTCCATACCAGTCTGCCCAGAGTCTCAGCAGTTGACAGTCACACTAGAGAAAGCAGTCACAGAGCGTCAGCAAAACAATTTAAGTCATGTATTTTGCTCATTATGGGGTTCTATCCATGACCGTGTCCTTGTTTTCACGTAGAATAAAACAAACTTACTTTAGAACTAACTCTACGACAAGCGTTAATTCTCCCACTTCCTCGGGGACACAATGGACATTACTGTAAGGAGAGGAAGAGGAGGACTGTGTTCAGAATAAACCACCCTCTACACCAGTGAGGATGCTGGAAACTCAAGAAGCATCAATAAACGAGACACAAGGTTTTGTCTTTAATTCTAAACACACAGTTTTCTAGGTTTTACTGAATGACATTTGGTAACTCATACGCCAGTCATTTTCCTTAGGCCTACATTTAGTGATGATGAGCTATACTTCTCAGTAATTTTAACATGGATCCCATCTTATAAACAATTACATCTCACTCCGGAAAGCAATTATCCCCGAAACGCAGGCTGGAGAGAACCTCCTACTATACAACCCAAAGGAGAAAAACAGTAACTGGTGGAACACAAACTCCTCTAGATCCGTCTCACTTGCATCAGACTGATGGAGTCGCCAGCCTTCTGTCACAGTCAAAGCACCCAAGACCTTGTTAGGCCACAACATTTATAGCATTGGGCATCTCTCCAGGACACAAAAGCTACCGTATTCCCTGAGACCCAAAATAGATCGGCTGTGTCCTTGCTGGGAGCTATCGCAACAATTCAAGGCATGCAGAAGAGACACTGCAAAGTCAGCCCGCCAGGGACTGTGCAGAGCACCAAGGTCTAAATGGAGAGTAAGGGCAGCCCTTCAGCTTTCGTTGTAAACAACAGGTTCCAGCCTGCACTGAACACCCACCTCAGATCTACAATGTGGCACATTCACAACGCGGACTTACAATGTAACTCAGTACTGCAATGCACATTTGGTAAGTGGAGAAACTACACTTTATTGAATTGGAAATAAAGCCCAAGTTTATAGCTATAGAATTAGCCATGGCCGGGTCTTCCTTTCAGGTCCTTTGACAACCTGTTTGTCCGTGCTAATGAAATTGCTGCTTGGCAGCTGACATCGACAGAGACCAGTTCCCTACCGGACTGGCATGTTAGAGTTTCAAGCATCGTATCTGACTGGAACAGTAGCTCTCAAACTTGAGGTTGTCTTGGGGGCGACAGTGTGTGACTTAGGGGTGGAGGTTTCTTAAAGTCCACAGTAGTGGACCCACGTCCAGAATTTCTGATGAAGCAATCCTGAGATCAGACCAGGCTTCTGAATGACTGACCAGTGGTTCATGGTTCTCAACCTATAGGTCGTGACCCCCTTGGGGTCATATATCAGATATTTACATTACAATTCATGTCAGTAACAATATTACAGTTATGAAGTAACAACAAAATAATGTAATGGTTGGGGGGCATACAACATGAGAAACTGTATTAATCACAGCATTAGGAAGGTTGAGTACCACTGGCCTAGACGATAGTAAAATTGCTCACGTGTGTCCACACTTTAAGCATAAATGGCCATCCCAGAGCATGAAAAATTACAATGGTGAGTTGAGTAGCAAAATTCATACCGTACATCAGAATAACCTGTGGAGCCTCTATACCAGAGAGGCCTCAGCTCACTACCAATATATTGTGATATGATGAGCTCAGGATTCTGCTTCTGAAAACTTGCTAGCATACAATCAAGACCAAGAAGACTGGCAGAGAGGTTCATCCCACTTCACTTCTTATTCTGGAGGTTCCTAAGAGTGAAAGTAAAGGATTACCCGTGTTCTAGCGGGTGCACATATGGGCAGCATTAACTGGACATGGTGGGGTATAAATATATATACACAGTAATAGAAAAAGAGATCATTGATAAGCAAATCGACTGTGAGTCTATAGTGAGCCATTTTTTGTTTCTGCTCAGCTATCAGGCATGTTCACTCTGAAGAACTCTGCTTGGTGTCTTCCTACCGCGCACTCCATTACAGGGCAATGTTTGTGTTGTTTAAGTCATGCTTCCACAGTGGTGCACGACCTCATTAGGATTCCCCTCTTATTCTCTCCTAAGAGAGGTTACATTCCACCATGAGTTTTGGGTAAGATAAACCATAGGCCTCTCATAGTAACAAGTAGTCTAGGTTCTGATCAGGGAGAGCGAAGTAATAGGCTGGAGTCCTGGTCATCTTCCATGATGAACATTGTGCCACTTCTGGGACGCAACAGCCACAGAGGCGGTGCCTGAGTCCGATGAGGGAATGTGTCAGCAAATACAAGCTGAGGGAAAGCGTGCAAAACAGTAATCCATCTAAATTCAGGAGTGTCAAGATCCAGAAAATGAGGGAAGCCTGATGTGGGGTTCCCCTCTGCATGTTGTAATTACTATTGATTAACAATGAAACTTATTTGGGCCTTTAGCCAGGCAGAACAGAGATAGGTGAGGAAAACTAAACTGAATGCTGGGAGAAAAAAAAGGTGGAGTCAGGAAATGCCATGTAACTGCCAGAGGAAAAAGATGAGAGCTGCCAGCTGAAACCTTGCCAGCAGGCCATGAGCCTAGTGGTAAAATATAAAATAATGGGTTAATCCTAGATGTAAGAGCTAGCTAACAATACACTTAAATGATTGGCCAAGCCTATAAGCTGTTGCACCATGCAAACAGCATTCATATCCTGAACATGGCACCCCAGCCCTAATACCTTATGATTTAGAAAGAAGAAACCAAAGTGCAAGGGGAAACATTTTGCTAATATTTAAATGAAATACAAAGATTTACTAACTAGGATAAAAAATTATTTCTATTACTTTATACTGTCTTAACATTTTATATCAGCCTCTCATAATGGATAAAAGAAAGGCAGGAATTTTTTTAAAAAAAAACACTATGAGATAGAGAAATGTTGAAAGCTCTTATAGAACTGGACATCAGGATTTGACCTCCCCCATTTCTATACATACGCGCCTCTACTTAGAATCTCTGTGGTTTGACTTCAGATATCAGAGGCCAGAGAACAAACCTAGACCTTTAGAAAAACTTATTTATGATATTTTTTTAAAAGATAGTACAGCTATATAGCCCAGGCTGATCACCAACTTCAATCTTGCCTCTGCCTTTCAAGTGCAGGAATGACAAGATTATCTTACTGCAGAATTAATGAAATTGAAGTTATATTCCCCACCACTGCCACCACCGGGAAATCTTCAGTGAGCCAATCAGGAATGAAGCAAGAAACAGACGTATTTACCTAAGATAGCCCAGCCCAATCTTACCCTAGAGAAGATGTTTTCCAAGGAAGAAGTTAAGGATCTCTTTGCTTTGTTTTTCAGAATGTCAAGCTTGAACCTCCCGCCACTTGTCGAATTTTCTGGGATGGTATTATTTGGAACAACCTAGAAAAAGGAAAAAAAAATGAACAGCAAAGTTATAGTGCAGACACACTCGGGGTTCAATGAGGCTTTAAATGTAGGCTTAGGAGTAAGTCATTAAAAAACACAAGCAACCTTCAGTAGCTCAATTAAGAAGGAATAATTTACGCTCCACACTGTGAATTGCAAAGATCATAAGGAAAGGAATTTACCAATGTAAGCAATAAAAAAGACAGAAACAAAACCTTTTCTCCATGCCTTTCCATTTCACTCACATATTCCCTCTTCATTTACCAAAAATTAAACTCAGGATGTCCGTTTTTATGCTGCTTTTTAGCTGGCTACAACCATCCCTTTCTAAGGTGTCTGTTTTGAGTACCAATTACAGGGACAATTAAGTTTTCCAAGAGCAGAGCTCTCTGTATGTCAAGCGCAGTCCAACAACGCTTCTGCTAAGTTCCAGTTTCCAAGGCTGGAGAGTGGCTCAGTCATTAAGGGAACTGGCTGCTTTTGCAGAGGACCCGGCTTCAGTTTCCAGCATCCACAACCTTCTACAACTCCAGTTCTAGCGGATCCAGAACCCTTTCTGGCCTCTATGCACACACATGGACAGACAGAAACACATGCAGGCAAAATGACCACACAAAAAATAAATTAACCTTTTTTTTAAAAAGTCTCCATTTTTATTTTATGTTGTCATGAACTTTTCAGATTAGAAAAGCTTCACCAACAACATGAATCTGGTGCCATGGGCAAGTGAAGCTAGGGGAAACCCTGAATGGGCCCTCAGGCACTAGGCAAATGTGGACAATATTGGTATAAATGCTAAGAAGAGAGACATCTGTGGACAACTGGTGTCTTAGGGGAATCTATCTTCCAGGCATGTTAAAAAACAGGCAAAGGTCAGGGAAATCAGAGACCGGAGCAGTCATTCCTGAAGGCTGCTGGCTTCAGGACCATACAGGAGACCCTAAAGGGTCTAATCATCCCCAGCAGCTGGGGAGGATGAGCTGCTTCAGCTGCATGCCTGACCACCTGAGTTAGATTCCTCGGGGTTTGTGGGGAAAAAACTGACTGCTGCAAGCCCTCTTCTGACCTACGCACTGCTGTGCCCTCTCAAAGTGAACAAAACATATTAGAGACGGAAGCAGTCCAAAATGTATGGATTCGGCTGCAAAGCAAGGCGTGGTGATACAATTCTGCCCTGGAAGGGCTGAAGCAGGAGGATTCGGTGTTTGGGGGCAGCCTCAGCTACATATCAAGTGTCTCAGCATCAAAACAATGTATGGATGTAAATAGTGCTGTGAAATACAAAACCAGGATCTATGTGCATCCTCATGAGCTGCGCATGTAAGTAACCTCTTCAATGCTCTTGAAGTGGTAGATTTTTGTTTGTTTGTTTGCTTTGAATCACTGTGTAGCTGAGAGCAAGTTCAAAGCTATGGGTACAGACATGCCGTTCCTCAGTTTACAGGGAAGCAGGTGTGCATATAGAACACTATTGTCTTTGTCACCATTCAGATAAAACACGTGTAGGAATATGTAAAATATAATAGGTTAATGTAATTTTTAAAGTAGGTACACTGCACATCATGAACACACATCATCAATTTTAGGGTTAGGGTTATTCCTACCCAAAATATTAAATTATTTTATATTTTGAAACTATAATTTATCTCAACGTGCCAATGTCTGCTAAAATTCCCACAAACTTAATAAACACTGAAATTTTGGAAGTGTGATAGACTTTCACCCTACAAGAGAGGAGGGCACAGAGGAAAGGAATTTCTTCCATGTCTTGGTGATGTTTGAACTACATGAAAACATAGACAGACGTAAGCCAGGAGGAAGCGGATCTCACCGCAGGGCCTTCCCCGATGTGCACGTGGGTCTTCTGCTTGGCTTCACAGAGCTGGCGCAGGTGCAGGATCACAAGTTCGTTCTCTTCCTGGTCACTGATGGGCTTCATTTTCTGTTGAGCAGAGGAAGCGAGAGCAGAGTAGGGCAGAACAACCTCACTCTCTTGTCTTATCCTCAGATAGATTTATACGTCCAGAGGATAAATGGAAATCTAGCTTTCCCATTCTGCTAACCCTGGGCATGGGCATCTTAGAGGCAATGGAATGCAAATGAAAATTCAGTGATAGGATCGATATTGCTCCTTATGTTTCTATACAGGAACTGTGAAGAGCGTTACCTGAACGCGTTCAAAGATGTCAGCTTGCTCATTATCAGTCAGGGAAGAGAGATGCCTCTGGATGACCAGCTTGGCTCGCGGTGGGTAGAGACCTAAAAAAAAAAAAGGCGAGGAAGCATGAGGTGGAGGTTGGCTGCAGAGACCCAAGTGTCTATCGGCCATGACACTTCACCCTCCACCAGCTGACTCCTAACTTCAGTCTTTCCAAGAAGAGGACCCCGGAACATGGAACCTGATGTCAAACCACTCCACCTAAACCATCAGATCCCACAGCAGACCTGGACAGAGAACATCCATGAAGACGCTAACACTACTAAGCACAGACAACTTCCATTCACTAAACTCACGAACTGACCAGTATGAGAACTCGCAAGGGAACAAACACACCAGCCCAGAGCCTTTGCTAAGCAAGTTAAAAAGAAAGTCAAAGGCTAACCTTAACCAAACTGCTAAGCTTCTAATTTCAGATCGTAAATATAAACCAGCAATAATAACACTGAAATACAGAACGACTGGAACAGGGGTAATCCCCTCTCAGGGACTCACATTCTGAAAGAATAATTTGGGGCAATTGTTTCAGAAAATATTTTACTTCTCTGTATTGTGATATTTGTAAATCTTTCCAAATTTTTTGGTTATTCCTGTTGCGGCTGCTGCTGTTGCTGCTGCTGTTATTGTTGAGAAGACTAATTTTGTAGCCCAACATAGCCTCAAGATCTCCTCACCCCAGTACCCTCATTCCTGTGTGGTGCACCTTTCCAGGCATGCAGTATTGTGCAGTGCATCTTTCCAGATGTGCAATGCTGTGCCGTGCACCTTTCCAGATGTTCAATGCTGTGCCGTGCACCTTTCCAGAGGTGCAGTGCTGTGCAGTTCACCTTTCCAGATGTGCAGTTCTATGCAGTGTACATTTCCAGGTGTGCTATGCCATCAATTCCAGCTAATATTCCACATTTTAAAACATAATTTATTTTAAATCTTTAGAGAAATTTCCATAAGGATGTTTCCACTTTTAATCTTTTAAAAAAAAGTTTAATTCACAGTGACAATGATCAAGTGACCATCCATTCTGAAAAAGCAGGTTCCCACTGTGTGGTTAGCTGCCGTGTTAAGTATTGTCAACTATATGTGGATTACAAAGAAGATATTTAACTACATATAATATATAAAAAACTTTTTAACATTTTTAAAAAATAATTTGATATTGAGCAAAATGCATCAGAGGGTAGAGGTGCTTGGTGTCGAGTTTGAACCCCAGAAACCACATGGCAGAAAGTGAGAAGCCACCCCTCCAAGCTGTCATCTGACCTTCACGTGTGTGCTATGACCCATTTGGACTCACACATACACCCACACACAACAAATACATGGATAAATATAATTTAAAAACTAAAAATAGTATTATTGTTCTCAGACTGTAGTAAATATAGTCTATAACATTAAACTGTAATCTTGATTTTCCATGCATCCATTACTTTTACTTATGATGAATAAGCAAAGCAGTTGACTAAAAGTCCTTTCTTATGACTTAATTTGGTATAACAGAGTTTGAATACAAACACTATCGTCAAACAAAGCATGCTGTCAAGCTTTTTAACTGGATGTCTAAGAAAAGTGCGAAGTGACAACTAACTGAAACATAGATTTGATCACATTTTAGCCGTGTGTGTGTGTGTGCGTGTGTGTGTGTGTGTTGCGGGCAAGGGTTGTTTACCTGTGCATGTGCTGGGGACACCAGAGGTTGTTCTTAGACATATTTTCTCTCTTCCTTCCACCTTATTTTGAAATGCATTTCAGCTTCAGCTCAGCTGTGTTGCCATCTGGCCCCCAAGGCACAACCGTCTCTGCCCCCTTCCATAGCAATGGGCTTGCAGGCTCATGCCACCATGTCTACATCTTAGAAGGGTGGTGGGGATCCAAACCTATGTCCCCATGTTTGTACAGAAAAAAACTTTAACCACTTAGCCACCTCCCCAGTCTCTACATTTTATTTACTCTTTGAAGACTACCTGTATCTCTGCAGACAGCATGGTAAAGAAGCCCTTTAAAAATCATTTCCAAAAAAGGTAGAATTTGGTTCATGACTACCAGGATTAGTGCACAGCTGGTTTGTATAGACCTGATTACAACTGCGCCTGTTGTAATCACTCTGTGAACAGAGACAAGGACAGTAACTTTTCAGCCCCACCTTTCTCGCTGAAGCATACAAGAGTCTATAGAGAGTCACATAGGGTACGGTGAAACTTATTTCAGTGTTAGGAAGCACAACCATGGCTTCTGATGTACTAGCAAGGGCTCCTTAATAGTGTCTCTGATTTAGAGAGAGAAAGGCTCTCAGATGATGTGTTATGATATTGATCCACATTCCTGGGTGATTAAAGGAGAAACACATGAGAGGCTACATGCAGGCTGTGCTTTGGTTTGGATTTGCTTTTATTTTTTACTTTTTTTTGTATCTGAATACAGTTTTCCCCTCTTTCAGGAATAAAAATGCTTTTCTCTTTTAATGCTTTTATTATTTGGTTTGTTTTCACTGAAGACTTTTTTTGATCCAGCTGGAATATCCTGTGAATAGATAAACGGAAGGACTCTCTCTCCCTCTGTACAGTTAGCTAATCCACATAGACTTACACAAACTACACACACAGGCATACACACACACACAGGCACACACACAGGCATACACACACACAGGCATACACACAGAAATACACAAACTATATATACACACACACACACACACATGCACATACACACACACACTGGCATACATAGGAATGCAAAAACTACATACACACACAGGCACACACAAACTACACACATAGATACACACACACACACACACACACACGTTCCATTTCATAAATGTTCCATATGTTTTAAAGTAACAACTATTCTGTAAAATCACCCTTAAAAACTTTAAAACCTGGGTGTTACCTTAAAAATAGCTTTAGATAGTGTAGTTATGTGGATATTCAAAAAATCTATAGTTTGGCACATGCTTATTCGGAGCCTATGGGATAGAAATTACAACTAGGATCTAGAGCTTGGCCTTACTGTGGAGTTTTCCCTGTTTCTATCTGTTACAATGCCTCTCGTCCTGAGTTGCACTTCTCTGCTTACACTCCTGTCTTCTCCAGAGGGAAAAGTCTCTGGAGGCACAGTATGTGGCAAGCATTTCTGTTTCCCCAGCACATCCTGCCTGGTCCACAGCAGACACTCACTTAACAAGTGCTACGACATTGCATCTCAGCACAGATTAAAAAGAAGAAGAAGAAAAAACTTGCTTCATGAGACCACCTCCATTATCTCAGCTTTTCCAAGGACCCTGAAAAGCCAAGCAGGTTTCACTACAGTGCTCAAGTGTCAGAATACATCCCCACGTGAGAGAGGAAAGAAAAGGAAGAATCGAACAGTCAGAGGTGCGTTTGCCTCTCTCACCATTCAGCAAATGTTTGCTCCTTCCCACTGTGCACATACATAACTGGTCTTAAGAGCTGTGGGAAATGCAAGCCCTTGCGTGAATTTGCCTTCAGAAGAAAAGGGAGCGAGACAGAGAGAAAGCCAAGCATGCAGAAGCGACTGATAGTTCAGTTGGGTTTGACCGGGTAAGAGAAATGCCTTTGCGGTTCTTGCTCACAGTGAAACAAAGAACTATTCAATGGCGGTAGGGACTTCAACACATCAACAAGCCAAAGCAAACTCTCCTCATGCCAAGGCCACGCTCTATGGTACCTTCAATCCTCTCACAGAGCTTATGCAAAGAGTGCATGGGGCAGGCCTCGCACAGCTTGATCTGGGTCTTGGCGCTCTGCAGTGCAGCAGCCGTGCTGAAAGCTTGCTTCAGAGTTAGCATGACCTCATCCACCTACAAGAAGAAACAAAACGCGGGTCTATAAAAGTTGGCTTTCATGGAGACATAAAAAAAAATCAGCAATGAGAGCCTTTTATCGATGGCTGACTAAATAATAAATAATGGAATTCTGATGACTAGCAGAGTTGGCAGAGAGTAAACAGCCGTCTTGAAGTCAGATCTTTCAGCCATATAATTAAAAGCTGGACGCAGAGACGTTGCCGTCTGTGGCGTATAATACGGATCTGTTACTCGGATGCTATTTTCAAGTCCCACGGGCAGCTACGTTATCACGGACAGTTTAATTAGTAAATCAAATCTTTGCTTAATTGAATGAGTTATCAGATAAAGCAAGTCTTTGGAAGTTTCCTTGGATACATATTGGGAGCAACAAACTCGAGCCAACCTTCAGTTGTCTTAATAGGCTTCCTTTCCTTCGAGGCTGTTGTTAGTGTAAAAGCAAACAACGTTGTATCTGAGTCAGTTCTGAAGGGAAATGACCCTACAGCCTGGCTTAAAAAGAAGTTGTTTTGAAAGAATATTGATTCACTTCTGCATTTGAAGCCTCGTGAAACTGAAAGGAGACCTCAAAACCCTAAGCAAGCACCCGACATTGCTGCATTCCATTCCGTTGTATGACCAACCTTAGGAAAGCATGGAAATAATTTCACAGCACTCTACAAATAAAAATCAATTTTTCATAAAACACTACTTTATATTACCATAAAAAGAAAGAGCTTTCATTTTTAGAACTAGAAGTATTTAATATTTTTAAATTTTACTTGCTTAATTTAGCATTCAAATAAAATGTAAGTATTTATGTATAATACTTCTTTATTCTTTTTTTATTTCTCATTTATGTCAGACATTGATGGGGCTAACAATAAATTTGGTAGTATAATATGTAGTATGTATGTGTTTGTGTATGTGTGAATATACATATATACATATATATAATTTGTACATTAAGTATATAACTTATATAAATACCTTACATAGTATGCATATGTGTGCTTTTTGCCTTTGGAAATTAATAAAAATCAGCCCTTTGGAAATATTGGATGTTTGTGTTTTCAGATGTTTGTAGTTGACAGTTGCAAGGCTGGGGTAGACTGAGGGGCCACAGGCAGTGGCACCGGGATTTATCTCTACTGCATGTACTGGCTTTTTGGGATCCTGTTCTCTTTGGATGGATACTTTGCTCAGCCTAGATGTAGTAGGGAGGGTCTTGGACCTTCCACAAAGCAAAGTGCCTTACCCTCGCTTAGGATTAGATGGGGGTGGGGTGGGAGGGCGTGTGGAGGGAATGGGGGGAGGGAAGAGAGTGAGAATGGGGATTGGGATTTATTTTTTAAAAAATCAAATAAATTTTTTAAAAGGAAACTAATAAAAATTAGTCCTTTGTAAATATTAGATGTTTGTGTTTTCTGCTCTTTTTCTAGATGAAACAAGGGGCCATTGCAAGGGTGTCTGAAATGTGACCTTTCCTTACCACAAATACTACGAAAATTCCATCTGTCCTACAAAATACTGCATTTTTTCTAAAACCCACCACTTTTTCAGATGACATAAACTCTGTCATAGGGTTAGCGTACTTAAAAGTTCAAGTTGGAGCATGATGAATACAAGAAACGGCGTCACAGGTCACAGGTCACGTCAAAAGGGCAAAAGCAGAGGAACAGAAAGAAATGTCAGGCATACAAATGAAATGCGGGTATTCTTGGCTGTCACCCCAGCACAGTTCCTGTCTCACCAAACAGCATGAGATCAGACATAGAAAGCTGATTCATGTTAACAGGACAAGAGATATGTATCTAGATATTATATATCAAGCTTAAGGATTATATTAAATTTTAGATTAAAAAAATAACTGAAGACCACCTATGCTTCCTTTGTTAGAAAACGCCTTCAGTTTTTCCTGTATCCAGTTACAGGATACATCTTAACATCTGCTGATAAAAGGCAATGATGATGATGGCATCTTAACAACTGCTGATAAAAGGCAACGCTCAGCTTAAGAGCCTAACCAGCCCCATAGTGGAGGGCCCTAAATGTGTTAGGTGGAAGCCTATGCATGACGCCCAACCTGTGTCCGAATGCTCACACTACTGTCATATGCCCAGTCCTATCCCATCCCTCCTGTTCTGAGACAAGATGATGGCAACCCTTGTATTTTCTTCAAATAAGAAATTTTTGTAAATTAGTTCCATTTCTTGAAACATATGGCTCTCTTCCTTGCCATTCGCAATACAAGCCTCAGACTGGACTCTGTCCCTTTACCCATTCTCCACAGATTGCTTGTTTCTTATATATCAAGAATCTATTTTTACAAGTACCGTTCACATCAGATATGAGAGAAAGATGACTTCTAGAATATGAACCTCATTCTTCTGTCAGTATGCCAATATTTCATTAACAATATTGCTCTTATTATCTCACTAACTCTTAAGTTCACATAAACTCTAGATCAGGAATAGCATAGATTTTTCTTTTTACTTTTAATTATACTGTCATAGACTACTTTCTATGTGTGTGTGGAGTTTAGGAGGGTTGTTTAGACGCTGTAACTTTTTTTTTTACATTCTTGAAATCAATTTGGAGAAAGTACTGTAAGCATTTGTGAATCAGTATTAGCTGCCTCCCTAGGGGCAAAGAAGGGAGAATGTGGAGGGCAGTAGGTACGTGTGTGTAGCCCAGTAGGAAGAACACACATTAGAACTGCACAGTTTCTCACTTCATTATAATTGTTACAAAGAAGCAAAAGAACATGGAAACTCTGTAGCTGGAGCTCAGCAAGTGTGGTCTTGGAACATTCTGTCTTCTCCAGCTGCCAAGCCACAACCCTCACCAAGCTGCCAGGACAGGTATTACTGACTCGGCTATTTCATTCTCTTCTGTTTGTCAGGGCTTGAGCTACCCTCTATTACACAGGAATATTTTATATTTATATTTATATTTTCCTCTTGATTTTCAATTCTGGTGCCACATAATGCAGTTAAGAAGCTGACTGATAAACTCTGAACAGAGGCAGCTTTAAACGATATTATCGTAGATATTACCTAGTCTTTAAAATAACGAGGGCCAAGCTCAGCCAGTTAGTGCCTCGTGGAACAGGAGGACACACAGCCAGTGTGGTCTCCAGCACTGGCCAGGAAATGGCCGGGTATCCCACATCTTTTATCATCATTGACAGTTGCTAAAACAAACAAAAACCAACTAAGCCCTAAAATGAAATTAAAAACCCATGAACAAGACCCCCAAATAAGTGGGTTTTACCAAGTTCTTCCTTCTGGGCAAGAGCTATTAATGAGCACATTTGATTGTCCCTGAACCGTGATAGCCTCTGTCCTTATGAGCAAGGTGATCAATCGTATCATCTAAACATGAAGGACGGCAAGAAAAAGAGTTGACCTAACTGTGAACACCTGTGAGCATGTTGCGTGAGGGCAGAGACCAGCTACCCACCATGATCATCTAAGAAGGACTCTGTCAAAGTTCAGTCCTGGTTCCTAAACGGAACCTATTTGCTAAGAAGAAACACCTGGAGAGGAAAATGAAGCTCAAATGGAAGTATCCAGAATAAAAAATCACTAACACAGGCATTTCATATGCCCTAGAAGGAAAAAAAACTGGAGACCCAGAGGAAAGGGATCAGAAAGTGCCATTGTGCCAGTTCATGCCCAGGCCTTCGGGAGTTCAGTGTCCTCATCAGGCATGTGGAGGGCAGAGTTAAACGTAGCAAGCCTCAGGAAGCATGCACAGTGTGGCCTGGGATAATCTTATATGGAGATAATCTTATATGGACAAATGCTGACAGCAGGCTTATGTGTTCAAAAACAATGGTGCTAGGCTGGGAATGGGTTCATTTGATAAAGTGCTTATCTCACAAACCTGAGCTAAATCCCTAGAACCCCTGTTAAAATGGTGGCTGTGGTAGCATGTGTTCAGAACCCCCGTGCTGGGGACGGTGACACGAGGGTCCCAGGGGCTCCCGGGCCAGCGAGTCTTGCCTAAATGGTGAGCACAAAGCAGACAGACATCGTTCCTGAAGATGACACGCAAGTCTGTCCACTGCCCTCCATTCATCTAGGCACACCCGTCCACGTGCACACACATAGATAAATGCAGCCACCTTACACACAAACATGCACACAGATGACAAAATTATAAAAATCAATATTTTCCGTAAAGGCATCTCTAATAATGGTGACGCACACGTCTGAATGTTTGTGTGGTGATGCATGAGAAGCCTGCGTGTGTGGAAGGACAGGAAAAACTTTGAGGAAAAAAAAAAGTCAACGTATTTCTTGCCAAAAAAGTAACTTGCAGATACCAAAGAAACAAAATAAATGATGTGTTTTGAAAAATTAAGACCAGGTAATTAAAAAATAAGGAGAGGACCGTTGTTCTCCTGATGGAAGTATTATCTAATTTGCGACACCATAACAATACTCAACAGGTCAGTGGTCTTCGTCACCATCTACAAGCAACAGGAAATATCACGGTTTTCTCTGTCATTATTCTTCCACCCTTAAAAAAAAATAACCATGGTAACACAGTAACACCTGTTAAAGTCAAGGGCATACACACTTAAAAGTGCCACCATGATCTGTCTGTGGCTCTCAATGTCTGCTCATCCTTCAAGGGTAGAAGGATCTCTAAACGCCATCTTCTTTCCACACTGAGGACTGAGTGCCGCAGAGGAGACTGCAAAGACAGACAGATCCACTCGCAGAAGCAACGGGCAGCAACAGCCCCACTTACCAGAGATTCGTTGGCACACTGGAACACGTAACAAATGTACTGGCTCAGCCCCGGCTCTGGAGACTCCCGGCAGATGAAGCCAAAGTGATCAACGTGCTTTATTCCCTAGATAAAGGGGAAAACACAATACAAGCAGGGCTTCTGGGGTGTTCCCGATAGAGACTGACATAATTTCTACACTTCCTAACTCCACAAATTTCTCCTTCATGGCAATGTGACTAAAAACATAATGTCATTTTACATAAGACATAATGCTCACAGATGCCCTGTTGATGCAAGGGATAAAGACCCTTTGGTTTTTTATTAAAAACAAAAAACAAAGCAAAAGAAAAAACATTGCTAGTATGGTCCATTATTTCTTAAAATGAAAACATGATGTTTGTCTGTAATGAGTTTTCAATTAATTGTCTTAGCATGGTAGCCGGTGATTCAACATAAAACCTTTCCTAGTATATATGAAGATAAGAATCTCAGAAAAAATACAAGAGACAACCCTTAAATTGAATACTGTACGGGTCTATAAGGTTTGTATGGAAATTGCTGGAATATTTGTCAATTTACAGATATTCAAGGAACCACATAAGGAAAGATTGATATTCTTCTTCACGTGCTTGCTGCAAGTGCCAATTATCCAGTCACAAACCTTCGTACTTTCTGTAACCAAGTTAAATGATTTCAGCTGTATTTATTCTAATTAAAAATTCAGGCTAGCAGTTGTGTGGCTTGGTCTCCTGTGGGACTCCTAACAGTGGGAGCAGGGGCTGATTCTAACTCTTTTGCTGGTTTTTGAGACCCTATTCCTCACACTGGATTGCCTTGCTCAGCCTTAGTACAAGGTGAGGAGCTTAGTTTTTCTGCAACTTGATAAGGTCATGTTTTGTGATATCCACGGAAGGTATGTGTTTTTCTGAATAGAAATGGAAGAGGAGTGAATGGGAGGGCAGGGGGAAGGAGGGGGAGGGACAGGGAGGAGAAGCGGGAGGGGAAACCACGGTCTGAATGCAAAATAAATAATTTAAAATTAAAAAAATAAGTGAAATAAAATTTTTATTTAAAATATTTCAGTCTGGGGGCGATGAGATAGCTCTGCAGTAAATTCACTTGATGCATGAGCCTGGAAAACAGAGCTCAATCCCCGGAGCCTGCACCAAGGTGGAAGGAGAGAAGCAATTCCACAGTTAGCCTCTGACCTCTACGCAAACGCTATAGCATGCACATGCACACACACACTAATAATAAATAAATACACTTTCAGTCAGGCGGCGGTGGTGCACGCCTTTGATCCCAGCACTTGGTAGGCAGAGGCATATGGATCTCAGGGAGTCTGAGGCCAGCCTAGTCTTCAACGTGAGAGGACAACCAGTAAACCGTGTCTCGAAAAAACAAAACAAGATAGATGATAGATAGATAGATAGATAGATAGATAGATAGATAGATAGATAGACAGACAGACAGATAGATAGATATTACATTTCCAAAATGATTTCTGAAATGTAAAAACTGAGTCTGAATGCACACACCAGTAAGTAATCAGTACCGTGTTTCAACAGCAAGCACAGCGATTTGAAAACTAGTTGACCGAAAATATGAAGTGTGCCCGACATCTCCTAACTGCAAATGAGAAGAAGAAGTCTCTGGGGTCAGATCTGCTGCTCCGTGCTGTCTCAGCTATTGACTGAGGTATGAGACACTGTGCTGAGCAGCCAACTGCCGTCTCTGGCTTTATTCCTTTTATTCAGTACCAAAAAGCATAAAGACACCTACTGTGGGAAGGTGTGGGGGCTAGAACTGAGAAACAGCTATGATGGCTCCAAGGGTGCTTCATCAGTAGTGACTCTGTTCTTCCTTGCTATAAAATATTCAATCTATCCAAAGGACATGGAAAAATAAATGAACTCTGTAGTGTTTATGTAAAGGTGGGGAAAGCAAAGAGGAGCAAGGCTGTCAGTCTGGTAAAATTAGCTCCATGTGCACAACTCTGGTGAAAGAGCTTTTATTACTTTTATTACTGCCTTAGGACTAAGTCGGGGACCTCACAGGGCCTCATTAGCTCAGTGTGGGTTTGAATGTAGACAACGCTTCCAGAAAGAAAAAAAGAAGAAGCATTTGTAGGTACAAGGTATTCAAAGGGAGGCCAGTTCCTGAACACAGTTTCACCTTGCATCCCTTCATCTCCTGTGAGGAAGTGGTGGGAGTGGGTGAGGAGAAGTGGATGAGCCAGCTGTGGCTGGAAGCCTTCCCACCAGGTTCCCTCTGGCTGCTGTCTGACTGTCTCCTGAACTATACTATCATAACGCAGAGTCTGACTTCCATAAAAGGAAAAAGGCAAAGGAAATCAAAGTTCAGTTTCCACGCCCACAAGTTTGGTTTGGATCTGTTCTCTGTCTTTGTGTGTGCTTACGGTCATTGGCTAATCAATGCATATTGATACATGCTTCCTGGGCAGCTTAGGAAAGTGGGGCCAGGAGGTGCTACCTTGGTGCCAAGTTCGTCATGAGCTAAACTTGGGTTACACATCATATTTGCTGTAGCCCGTAGCCAGTCATGGAGACAAGCTCATTCGCATTGGTCATGTGGAGTCAACACCTAAAGGCTCCATCTCAATACATGAGATTCTAATGTCCCACCAAAAGAGACATGCTCACACCATAAGTCAATAAGTCACAAACCCCTGCAAGGTTTGTGACCTTGCAGGAACCTCCCAATAAACGGACAACTACAAGAAGAGTTAGATATTTTGAGGGTTAAAATCATATTCCCACAGAATTCCTGTGTTCCTTAAATAGAAATTTTGAAGTTTGTAATATAACCTTCCTAGATTCAAATGCTACTGCTTTCTACACTGCTAAAGTAGAAAATGTTTATCGCTCAAAAATTCCTATTACAGGAATAGCATTTTTTAAAAGGTGTTAGAAATAAAGGTACATTAGCTAAAGCAAGTGACTAATAAAACATACAAAGAAATCGTTGTCATCAAAAGAAAGTCTGAATGTCATACCAAAAGCAATGTTGACTCCAAAATTCAAAGAGAAGATGCTACGGTAGAAATGACTTTCTCGTATAGAAGTGTGATCCTTTGTCTTTAATGGCTGAGCTGACGCTCTAACCTGATTTTTCAACATCAAGACGTAGGGACCCCATAAAAAATATATTCCTGAATGCACACTTTAAGCTACCAGGCCAGTAACAAAAGATTATTTTCAATCCCACAGAGATGTCTTTAAATATGTAATCTTTCCACATTTTGACTTAAGTATGCCTTCTTTTCTGGCAGGTATATATTTTCTTCTCATGTTTACAGTGTGTTCAGGCAGCTCAAACATTGGGGCAGATATTCTAAAACACAACAATAGTCTATGACTATATACATTTATCTCTATTGATGTTTTAAATCATAAGTACATTCTTTGTGAAGTAAAAATTTTTTTTTAAAAAAAAAGACTCTTCAAAGTTGACCATGTATGGTAGCAGACACTGAGAAGACTACTTCTCCTTTTATTACTTGCTGTGGGATAAAGAACAAACTTATCTTGGTGACACCCACAAGACCCACAGCCCACTAGTCTGAGGAACATTTGCTGTGAGGTATTTTCAAAAGAATCCACTACCACAAAACCTCCTCCAGAAGAAGGGTTTGGTGAAACATCACTAAGACAAGGGGCTGGGGAAAACGAGGGGGAAATGGAGTGACAGACACTCAAGGTCCTGGGAAGGATTCCAATGCCATATAGTCAGGCACATGAACACATTTTAATTGTAAGGGACAAATGTTCTTTAAAACATTATTTCTCTTAAATTTGGGCTCAGCGGGAGCCACTATCAGGACAGTATGTGTAAGAACACTTCCCGAGGGGGGGGGAGGTAAAGGAGAGGAAGAGGGAAATAAAAAATACTTAAGTTTAAAATAATAACATGTGATTTAAGGAAGCGCGGCTGTTGCTGTGGCTAATTGCGGAGCGCGACAATTGGTCTCTTCAAATGCTGTGCTGGGACCTGGTGGCATACCTGAGTGCTGGGGCCTGGTGGCATACCTGAGTGCTGGGACCTGGTGGCATACCTGAGTGCTGGGACCTGGTGGCATACCTGAGTGCTGGGACCTGGTGGCATACCTGAGTGCTGGGACCTGGTGGCATACCTGAGTGCTGGGGCCTGGTGGCATACCTGAGTGCTGGGGCCTGGTGGCATACCTGAGTGCTGGGGCCTGGTGGCATACCTGAGTGCTGGGGCCTGGTGGCATACCTGAGTGCTGGGGCCTGGTGGCATACCTGAGTGCTGGGGCCTGGTGGCATACCTGAGTGCTGGGACCTGGTGGCATACCTGAGTGCTGGGACCTGGTGGCATACCTGAGAACAAGAGGAAATATCTTTGAAATTCTTCTCCAACACGACCGATTTAGTGTCTGGACTGATGAGGTTAATCTCAAAACGGCCGACCTTGAGAAGGAAAAGACAGCACGTCAATCACTTCAGCACTTGAGGACCTCGGTCTCCTGGGGCAATGAAATGCGCAACCATGGAGATTCAAACGATGTGGCCCAGACAAACCTACTTCACGTGTGTTTCACCATATAATCCAACCCAAAGTCAGCTCTCTCAAGTCATTTCTTTCCTCTGTCGGGAAATTAAGCAACCCTCAAACTGTAGAAAGCCAAAGAATACAAATCTTTTTAGCAGTTAAGAAATGATTTCCTTTTCAAAATGTGCCACCTGTGATATACATACATGTGCATGCAGCACACTCATACACATAGAATCAATACATCTGAAGAAACCTTTCTAATATGTAATTTTTTCTCAAGTCACTAATCTTAAATCAGCTGACCTGCATTATCATAAGATGCTCTTCAAAACAGTCAATAAAATAATACATGCAGAACCGGGTTCAGGTAAATTTTTGGAAAATAGATGTTCCCAAAAGCTAACATGAAGAACTCTAACTAGCAGTGAGCAAGGCTGGCAGTCCAATGAAGAGGAGAAACCAACTTCAATCATTGCCACGCAAAGGACCAGAGCCAGTCTGCCCACAGGCCCAGGCAGTGACGGGACAAGACAATAACAGAACAAACGATGCAAGCAGAGATCAGCCATAACTAACTACAAACCTTCTCCAGGACAACGTCATATGGTGCAGGAGAATTGTCTGTATTCTGTCAATCATGTATTTTAATAAAATGCTGATTGGCCAGGCAGGAAGTATAGGCGGGTCAACCAGACAGGAAGTAGAGGTGGAACAAAGAGAACGGGAGTATTCTAGGAAGCAGGAAGCTCCCTCTCCAGTTCTGCGCAGACCACCAAAGAGGCAGGATGTAAACTGCCCAGCTGAGAAAGGTATGGAGCCGTGTGGCTAACGTAGATAAGGATAATGGGGTAACATAAGTTATAAGAGCTAATAAGTAGCCTGACCAAATGGGCCAATCAGCTTTATAACTTATAGAGATTTCTGTGTGATTGATTTTTATTGGGGCTTGCCAGCTGTGGGGTACTGGGAGGGATGGATACCCCAACAAGCTGGCCCCATTATGTTACAGTCATATACTCAATTCTTTAAGTGAAATGACAGTTTCCATAACCCTGTAAATTTGTAAACTATTTTTAAAATAAAAATAAATCTCACAGAGGAACTAAAAAGATGGCTCGTGGCTAAGAACACTGGCTGTGCACACAAGAGGACTTGAGCTTCGGCCCTAGAAGCCACTTTACCAGCTGGCCTTGGTCTTACAGGCACTGTAATGCCGGCACTACAGGGGTAGTGGGAGGCAAACACAAGAGGATGGCAGAGGCTTGCTGTCTGCCAGTCTACTTGATAAAAGAATTCAAGAAGGGGCCTGCCTTAAAGGAATAGGTCAGAGAGTGATGGAGGCTAAAACCTCACTTCTTCCCAGGATACCAGATCCACGCACATACGCACACACCATAAACCCTGCTCTCCTTCTCTCCCCCCTCTCTCCCCTACTCTTTCTCTCTCTCTCTCTCTCTCTCTCTCTCTCTCTCTCTCTCACACACACACACACACACACACACACACACACACACACAGAATTACCTTTTACATTTAATATAACTGTATTAAGTTATTGAATAATTGACCTAGTGAATCATCAGGACAATCGCATTCCTTTACTCTTCCATTTCTGGGGGAATCGTACATCAGCATTTACGGAACCTTTCTCTCTCTCTCTCTCTCTCTCTCTCTCTCTCTCTCCCTCCCTCCCTCCCTCCCTCCCTCCCTCTCCTTCTCTCTCTCTCCACCAAAATCCACTTCGCCAAAACTAACTTTCCAAGATTCCCGCCTTACAAGCATTGCTAACATTCCATAGTTTTACCAAAGAAGGTATTTGGGAATCAACCCAAGCCAGACGCTGGTGACGGACACCTCACATCTATTGCCTGCCTCTTCACAGATGTTATGAGAAGTTTTGTATTCTCTCTGCCTCCCTGGGATCCATGACTCATCTGTGTTCTTCCTTCATCTGGTCCTTCTGCTTCTGAGGGAGAAAATCTGAAGGCCAGAAGGGCTTAAGGTGGCTACTGGGGTGAGCAGAAAGAGAAGACTGGCAGATGGGGCCAGGACTAGAGGGAGCATAGCTTACTACCCCACATACAAGCAAGAGGACCTCAATTCCCAGAGCCCAGTTTTGGTTTTGGTTTTGGTTTTTTTGTTGTTTGTTTTTTGCTTTGTTTTTGCTTTTTTAAAGCAGAGCATAGCTGAGTGCTCATACAGCCCATGCTGGGAAGAGAAGCGAATCCCTGGGATTCTGCTAGCCAATCAACCTTCCATACTTCCAGAAGATACCCTGCCTCAAAATAAAACAAGGAAAATGATGCCTAAGGAATGGTACCCAAAGGTTGACCTCTGGCCTCCACATGTACCCAGGCACACGTGGGCAACACACACACACACACACACACACACACACACACACACACACACACACACACACGCAGGCACCCACTGACCAGGGAGGCGTTCTAGCTGCTCAACATCTTAAGAAGCTTTAGGCCAAACCCCCTGCCAGGCTACCTGGAAGAGCATGGTCCTGTTCTTCTCCGAATCTGAGGGTTGCACGTGACTGGGCGCGCTTGCATGCCTCCTCCTAGGCTGTGGTTTCTGGCTGTTGTCGTGGACCTTCTTCTGCATGACGCCGGTGACGCTGCTGCACCGCGATCGGAACTCCTGCTGCTCATCAAAACCACAGTCTTCCAGAATCCTCTCTGGGAAGCAAACCCGAGAGCTGGCCAGGGTGGAGGGCAGGGCATGGTGACTGTTGACCGCACCATCCCCCTTCTCAGGCAGGCTGTCATCTGGGGACACAGGAGAATCAGCCTCAAAGACACCCAGCTCGTCCCCAGGGTCCCCAGCCTTCTCGCCCTGCAGCCTCAGCCGCTGCTGCTCGTGTAGGCTGAACTTCTCTTTGCAGTCATCAATGAGACTGGAGGGTGCCTTCTTGTGGGTCACGATCACCCTCCCACAGTAGAGCACTTCAAACTTCTGAGAGTTGTAGAAGGCGTCCTCGTTGTCTTTGCTGGGTTTGGAATCCTCCTTCATGGCCGCCTTGGACAACTGCCTGATGCTACTGATCACATCTGGAACCTGGGGAAACAATTGAAGCCCTCCTTTTAGTGGCCTGTCCGGAGACCGTTTCTGTTTACCTGGCCTCTTGGTCAGGTACCCAGACTGGATTTTCATCCTGAATGACAGAACGCAGAATGCACGGTGGTGCCTACAGGAAGCAGAGATAGTAAAGGGGTACGGTACTCTGACGTAAACTGCAGGAGATTATTCAGGTCATGGCGCCTACGTGAAATCCATGGGTTAAACTTCCTCGTGCATCTCTGCTGGAATGAACTGAAGTTTCAACATGAGATAGAAACCAGGTGCTCTCATCAGCATTAGTCAACTAAACCCACCCAAGATGGGACATCACTGCCCAAGCTGACACTCAAGGACTAAATGCAGGAGTGGCGATTCGCAAGCACCTTATGCAGGAATATTAAAGGACACAGGACTTTACGAAACTGTTAAACAGCTTTGTGGATGGAGCCCATTGTCTACCACTTCAGTGCGCACACACAGACACAACCAGCTCGCCCCCGGGTTTGTTCTTGCTCTAGCACTCCCTGCTGCCTAGGGCATTCAACATTGGGTAGAATTGGTTACATAAGACAGAATTTACGTTCCCAGAGGATGGAGACATCTATCTCTATATTTCTCCCATTTTCCCCTAGTTTTCTCAGCATCTATAATAATCCCTGGATGATAGCAGATCCCCATAAGTGTATTAGTCCCACAAAAAATTTCCTTCCGTTATTTTAGGGAGAGGGAACAACCAACCATTGTATACTAGGGATGCTCTGTATTTTGACGTGTGAGCCTTGTCCTTAAATTTTCTAATGACTGTGTCAAGACCAGGATTGCTTGCCCTTCACACGGCTACTTGGGATCCAGTGCCAGAGCAGTCACTGGTTTAAAACAATACAAATGTCAGTCAGTAAACATGAAGGTCCTCTGTGGAGGACAAAGTCCCTAGACTATCTCTTCAGGGACTCACCCCGAACTTCTCACACATTTCAAGGATGAAGTCAGGTGTCTGTGCTAACAGGTGACTCACAGTCTCTGGCTCCTTCTATTTGCTTGAGCTCATTGCTTACTCTACACGAAGAGTCCACAGTGTTAAAGAGTGAGCTAGCTGACATTCAACCCTACGACAAGATACACTTATTTCAGTAGGTTGATTGCAGCCTTATGAGAATCTTTCTCTCCTTGTCAACTCTGTCCCAGTAAACACTTCATCTGATTACAAACTCAAAGATCCCTAAATCTCAAGCAAGTATCTACAGTACAAATCAGAAACATTATCTGTAGGAACTCTTTCTAATTTCAGGTGTATATGTAAGGTCTACATGTAATATATATCATGTGTGTATGCATTTATATGTTTATTATATGCACATATATAATTTTATATATTATATATGCATGTGTGTCATGTACATGCACATATTACATAAATGACTGAAGCTTATAAAGGCCAGAAGAGGACATCAGATTCCTTGGAACTGGAGCTAGAGATGTTTGTGAGACACCAAGTAGATGCTGGGACTCAAACCAGGGTCCTCTGCAAGAACAGCAAGTGTTCTTAACCGCTGAGCCATCTCTCCAGTTCCTTGCTGGAACTTTTTCAGCTCTTTTTTTTTAATTTCATTGCTACCATATAAATGATTCGGGTACAGTTTCAGAGTTAGATTCGACAAGTGAGAGTGAATGCAGCCAGCTCCTCGCTACTTTCTGCCAAGTCCTCTGGACTGTTTATTTGATTTTTCTTTATTGCTGTATGGAGAATGGAGACCTCTTCAGGGGAGCAAAACCAGTGGCAGAACTGTCACAACTGCTGAGGCTCCTTTCTGTGGCCACAGGGAAGGTCCAGCACCTCAGATAAATTCAGTAAACGGCTCCATTTCCATGAGCAGAGCCTATCATCCTGAATTCTAAAGTGAGTGGGTAATTTAACCTTCCAGTAATTTAACATGTTTATACCATGAACCTGATTCCCATTGCCTTTAATATCTCCTTCCAGACTGTGACTCACCGCAGCGGCAGTGACCTAGGCCACAGATGCTAACCACAGAACCTAGCTGAGGAGAGCCAGCTCTGTCTATGCCTCTCACTATGTGAACGACACAGAGAAGCAAACCGAGCATCATACACTCGTGCCTGCACACCCGTTGTGCATGAGAGACGACACACTGTCCCTTATCATTACTGTGAAGATAATAAGGTACCCACAGTAGAGAAATGTTATCAGAGAAACACACACAAACACACACACATATACCTATACACACACGCATATACACACATACATACATACATACACACATAGATGCACATACATACACACACACATACTCACTCCTTTTTGGCGTTTGTTTTGGTGATCCACCAGAAACATTGTAATAGGAATAAAGTCTTTCTCCAATGCTGGCCCTGAGCTGTTTTGGTAGAATGGAGTGTTCTTCTGTAGCACAGTACTAAATGGTGTGATCTATCTGTGCAGTTACGAATACTGCTGAATAACCAAGTCCTCTGAGCATACGTTACATCTCCATCTCTTTCCTGTACCGTGACACATGAGTTTTTATTTGAGGAAAATGTAAGCTGTAGTCATTTGTGTCTTACAAGAATTCCTCTGTGTGTGTGTGTGTGTGTCTGTGCACATCTGTGTGTGTGTGTGTGCTGCACAGGGGACATGGAGAACCATAGCTTCTCCCTTTGCCCATTGCTCACCAGAAAGTACGGATGCATTTCCAGTGTCCCTCCAAATATGCCAATCACCCCACCATATATACTCTAACTGTGCATTCCAGTGTTTTGTGTTCTGGCAGCAAATATCTGCATGCTCAGACACTGCCTTCAGCCCACACAGCCTGATTCAGACTACGAGTTAATTCAAGGCGCCGTTTTTATTCTGGGCAACACTGACTCTCTAACCAAAACAAAGCTGGAAAAGATGCCAGCGAGCTAGACACTAGGAAGTTTATCTTCCACAGCCAGCTTGGCTGATGTTCTGCTCAGTTCCCTCTGGAGAGTGGCTTCTTGCCTCTGCAAACCAGAGTTGTCTCAAGAATGGAAAGTGACAGATGCTCAGAAAGAGTTCCCTTAGAGAGCCAAAAATCCGTGAATCAGTTTCTAGAGGGTGCCAGTGTAGTAGGGGAAGAAAGAAAATTTGTATCATTTTGACATTAAGTCAAAAAAGGCCTACATTGTTGGAAATAGCAATTTATCAATTTAATAGACAATAAAACGAAGGACGTTTCTTCAAATGTCTCGTACCATTTAGAAACATCACAGTGCCGGAACTGGAGAGATGGCTCAGAGGTTAAGAGCAGTGACTGTTCTTCCAGAGGGCCTGAGTTCAGTTTCCAGCAACCACATAGTGGCTCACAACCATCTGTAATGAGATCTGGTGCCCTCTTCTGGTCTGCAGGCATACATGCAGACAGAATATTGTATAATAAATAAATAAATAGCACTCTGCCACCTTTAGCTGGTATTTTGTTGCTACACCTCCAGAGACTCAATAAAACAACAGATTCAAGTACCAAGATTCAGACATTAAAGCAATGCATACCAGTTCCTTTAATGCCAGGGGGCTATTTATCATCAATTAAACACTATTATTTAACATATTAAAAATATTTGTACTTTCAAACTATAATTTGCCTAACTCAAGAGAACACCAATTCCACCACTACCAACCATGTCTAAAACAATGGTTCTCAACCATCCTAACACTGTGACCCTTTAATACAGTTCTTCGAGTTGTGGTGACCCCCAACCATAAAATTATTCTCATTGCTACTTCACCACTGTAATTTTGCTACCATTATTAACTGCAATGTAAACATTTTTGGAAATAGGGGTTTGCCAAAGGGGTCACCACCCACAGGTTTAAAATCACTGGTCTAAGGAGTTCAGAAAACCCAAGATAAAACCATGGAGTGCAAAAAGCAATAAGGAAAGATACCTTCCATCAGGAATCCAGCTGACAATGACATCTTCCATAGACCGTATGGAGAATGCTAGACGGTGGACCTCCCCAGCTTTCCCCCTCTGCCCCTCTGTCTTTCTGAACAAGCCAGCTGTAGTTCTAGTGTTGAAGTCCACACTATCACTGTGTGGCCAATGAGAAGACTTCCCAACCGTAATTGCTTCAAATATGAAGTATTGCCTGAGTCTGCAATCAGGAAAATATGCAGATTGCTAGGGACGAAGGCACCAAAGCTTTGGCCTTTTTCAAAAAGAAGAAATGCTTTATTGTTGATGACTTTTCCCTTCCTTTTGTTCTTGCCTCATGTGTCTAACATTTACTTATTGCATAGATAAGAGAAAATTAATCTATAGTATGAGGTCACTCTTCTAACAGAACCCAGATGCCCATCAGTAAGTATTGTTAAAGGGTTGCAAACAGGAAAGTAAGAGTACACTCCCTAAAATAACTCTAAAAGATCTATTAGGTTCATCTTTACATTTGGTGTGATCCTAGCTGATTGGTTCCTTATTGATTTTTTTCTAATAGTTGTAACAGAGACTGCACCTTCCTTTCCCAGCTGTCCAGACCAAAATAATCAAATAGACACTATATTAATTACAAGACTGCTTGGCCAATGGCTCAGGCATATTTCTAGCTAGCTCTTACATATTAAATTAACCCATCTCTATTAGTCTATGTATTGCCGTGTGGTCATGGTGTTACCTCATTTTCTACATGTCTTGTTCCTCGGTGGCTGGCTGGTGTCTCTTGACTCTGCCTACTCTCTCTCTATGTCTCTGTTTGGATTTCCCACTTGGCTTTACTCTGCTAAGCCACTGGCCAAAGCAGCTCTTCCAAAGGTCCTGAGCTCAATTCCCAGCAACCACATGGTGGCTCATAACCATCTGTAATGAGGTCTGGTGCCCTCTTCTGGCCTTCAGGCATACACGCAGAAAGAATATTGTATACATAATAAATAAATAAATAAATAAACAAACAAACAAACAAAATAAGATTCTAAGGGCAAAAGAGATAGCCGAGGGGTGAGGAACACATTTGCTCACACAGAGTTTGCTCAAAGTGGAGTTTGCTTCCCACCACCCACGTAGGGTGACTCAGAGCCACCCTAACTCCAGCTCCAGGAGATCGGATGCCCTCTTCTGACCGCGGCAGGCACTGCACTAATATGCACACACACACACTTTTAAAGTAGATAGAATATAGGTTGTCTAGGCATCGTGAGATGTTGGAAGTAGAATGGCATAAGGGTGAAGTCGAGCATTTTAAGAAAGAGTAGTTTGGTAACTCAGTGTTATCACTTCTATTGAGCTCCTCAAAATCATCGCCGCTAAACAATGGAGGATAATGGGAGGTGCGCATCCTGTGGAGCAGTTTATTTTTATTAGAGGCACGCAGTCTTTGCTACTTTTCCAGACACTGTTGCCTTGGCAGCACATCCAGTCCAAGCTGCAGTGTGAGGTGAGGCTGTGTGAAACCTTCATCCTAATAGCTAATATTTCCCCGTGCAGTCCAGGCTCATCTCGAATTCTGAAACTCGTGCAATCCACTACCCTCAGCCTCCCAAGTAGCTGGGACTACAAACGTATGCTATCACACACAACCTCACACATAACCCTTCCCCACAACTCCTTCCAATTCTTTGCATTTGGTTTAAAACCCTACCTTATTGTATCAAAGTGAATACTGCACAGTAAGCTAAAGTTTAATTTTGGGTGGGTGCAGATGCAGAATAGACTAGAGTAATTGGGTGACTTTGAAAAGTCTTCCTTGAGAGTCTCTGATCTACTCCATCTTGTTTCAAAACAAACGTCTTAACATCAAAAGTTAAAGCAATAAAGAAGATAATGAGATTAAAAGAGCCTGTTCGGGGCCAAAGAAAGCAGAGCGCAGTAGCTCTATGACTTGGACCAGACTCCTACAAGCAGTTTTTGGTTTTGATCTCCGGGCTCTGAGCCAAGATGGTTTCCTCTTAGTCCAGGGTTGCTTTATTTCTTAGCAACCCTCAACCGCTTTGCTCCAAACCCTAGGAACACCCCAGCTTTTCTCTCACCACTGTTTTTCTGAGAGCGAGTTAGCGTGGAGGAAGATGTGTTTAACCTCTTCACCAAGTTTTTTCTCCCATTCTGTCTTACGGCTCAGAACATTGAATTCCTTCCATGGGAAGTTTAATGTTTTCAGTTACTTCTACCTACATGTTTGTGCATGTACACGTGGATGTGTGTCCCCACAGAGGCCAGAAAGGGACATCAGAGCCTTCCGCGATGGAGTGATAGATGGTTGTGGGCCTGATGTAAGCTCTGGGAACCAAACTCTGATCACTGCAAGAGCTCTTAACTACTGAGCCAGCTCTCCGACCCCAGGTGTATCTTCTTAGCCTATGACCATTACAAATTACAGAAGCACAAACCATACACAAGAGTGACTCACAGGAAATATTGGGAAATTATAGGATTCGATTAAGAGTAGAATCCCATTAGAAACAGCATTGTGCAAGGATGGAGGGAAGGGTAACAGGACACAGAAAAACCTAGAAGGAAAAAGTCATTTGTTCTATTCTCCATCACAAACCATTGTTTTGAAAGAGATGCAAGTCATTACGTGACATAGTATAAAGGCGCAGAGCGTAAACTTCACCCGCGGCCACAGCCCCATTCCAATACCTATTGCTGCCTACAGAAGGGTTTGCATCTGTTGAGTTTTCCATCGTGAAAGTGTCAAGCACAAAGCTTAGCTTAGAGGTGAGCTGGGAACTTTGAATAAACTGTGTGACTACGCCTGAATATGTTGGGACAGTAAAATAGCCCGTAATGCTTCATTAAAGCTAAAGTATAATTCTGTTCTGTGCTATATAAGGAAATGAAAGAAGAAGCCATGTCGCCATAAACATCCTGGCCTTCAAGAAATAGGAGAGGTGAGAGAGACTGGGGAGCAAAAGGTACTGGGCAAGGGGAGTGAATATTTGAGGAGTTTAGAGAGTCAAAGTCTCAAGAAGTAAAAGAAGAACACAAGGAAGGAGGAGAAGCTGGAAGGAAAGGAAATCAGTGCAAGACTCCTCACAGTTTTAGATAAAGAACTTCTCTATCAGACACTGAGCAACAGTTGTGGCCAGTACAGACCTTATTCCTACAGCTGTCTGGGGGAGGCACATTCCAGGCATCAGGAACACCAAGTCCAAGGCTGCGAGCCACCCTGGCCTGATGTGTCAGGGAACTGCAGGAAGCCCATGTGGTTGGGGTCAGTGAATGAGTAGAGACTATGAACTTAGGGGACCCAGGTAATTGTGGGGATACAGAGCTGGACATCATACAGGCCTTGAGAGGACTTCAGCTTCGATTCTTAGTGTGAGTGACTGAGCAGAGAAATGACATGATTCAGGTTATACTTTTCAAAAGACCCCTTTGGCTACTCCATGGAAAACAGACATGTATGCTGACTCAGGGTGAGCTACCAAAGGCTCACACACCAGCAACCATGGAGGTAGGTGGCAAGCAGCAGCCAGCGTCTCCGTATAATTTTAAAGGTACAGTGTGGGTATTGACAGACATGAGTGGGGAACAGGAGACAGAGAGGTCGTGATAACTTCATGAGTGGAAGGGAGAGGAATTTGGAAAGCAGAGCTGCAACTGGGGCAGCTGAATGCACCGGGAGCTTGGTTTAGGCTATAAAGTTTTGAGATGCACGAAGACATCCAGGAACAGTGTCAGCCGGCTGAAATCTGTCCGTCACTCAGAGTAGAGAGTGGAAATGACACAGAAACAGGAAAAGCAAAACTATGAAGGCTGGAGAGGTGGATAACAATGACGGAGGCTGGAGAGCCGGCTCAGTTGTTACTTGTTGCTCTTTGAAAGGACCCAGGTTCTATTCCAAGCACCTACATAGTGGCTCCCAGCCATCTGCAACTCCAGTTCAGGAATCTGATGCTCCCTTTTGACCTCTTCATGCACCAAGCGCACACTTAGTACACAGACATACATGCAGGCAAAACACCAACAATACACAGAAAAATAAACAAAACATCCTAAATAATTTTTTTTAAGATGGCATTCAATGGACAATGTTCAATAGTGATGGGCAACCTGGTAGGCTGGAAAAAGATGGCGGAAATGCAGGGACAGCGTCCTCAAGCGCGCAAAGGGGAAGAAAGGACGCAATGGAAGCAGGAACAGTTCCATGAATGGGGAAAGGGAACTGCGGAGGCCCCAGGTGTGGGCAGATATCGGGGAGGCAGCAGCCGGCTTCCTCCTTCCACTCCTTTACCCTTCTTTGCACGTCAGAAGGCACGCTCAAGAGCAGAGCTGCGGAAAGGGAGGAAGACCCAGCAGAACATTAAACGGGAGACGTTAAATTTAATGAAAAGGGATTCGAAGCCTTGTTGTGGGGCAAAGCTGTCTTGGAATCTTAAGGCTACCCTCTCTGAGGTCTCACGGAGGTAATGATGATTGAAAGGAAGGTTTCACTAAAGAGCTTAACTATCGCAGGTGAAACCTGGTAATCAGGAAATAGAAAACAGGAATCTGCACCGTTAAACGAAGTCACTGAAATAAACTACATTCTCAGCACAGGCTGCAGCTGAGAGTGATTCTAAAGAGCATTGTACCGTTTGCCTTTCGTGTTGCTAAGACTAACTATCCACCCAAAACAACTTAAAGAAGAGTGCATTCTGGTTCCTAGTTTGAAGGTATATCGGCAATCATAGAAAGGAAGGCGCAGAGGCAGAAACGTGAGGTATCCAGTCCCATTGCAAGGGCAGTCAGCGACAAGGAGGACAAAATGGATTTCTCTGACTTGTTTTCTCCCTTGTTCTGGAACCGCAGCCCATGGGAGGGCACCACCCACACTCAGGGTGGGTCTTCCCTCCTCAGCTAAATCTCTTGGAAACACTCCCACGGACAGGCCCAGAGGTGTGTCTCCTAGGTGATTCCAAATCCATTTGGGTTAAGACTGAAGATTAATATCACAAATGTATTTTGGAACACGTCTGCATAGACAGGATAAAAGAAGAGAACATTTTGTATCTTACCAAAAAAGAAAAAAAAAAAAAGGTCTGGTTATCAGGGTGTCACTTATGAGAAGTAATTCTCTACGACTTTCCTTCTGTAGACGCACTTCTTAAAAAGCCAAACGAAAACTTAAGTCACTGAAACATGAAAGTAAAACTTATACATGTGTACTCAAGAAAGTTAATCTTTTTTCTAATTGTAGTAACACAGAGTACGGCACTACGAAATACTCCAAACTGCTGTTGTTTTTAATGGCACTGAATGGTTCTGAATGCTGCACATCCCTGCAACCAACACAAAACACAGCGAATCCACTGTTTAGTACTTAAGGCCGTTTTAATACTACCTGCACTTACTGTAATGACCACAAGGGGGAGCCTTCTTACATGAGCTAGTGTAAGTAATATAACTACAAAATAATACTGAAAAAAAGATAGTTTTTGAAATATTATTACCACTGCTCTTAGTCTAGGCTCATAAAACCAACCACTTGGAAGTAAAATAACTGAGTATTTGAATATTTAAGCAAGTATAAGTATGCCAATAAAAATAACAAGTTAATAAAAGTATTGTAAAGTCAGGATTTAATGACTTTGAACCTGTTACATATGTTTACAGAGGCCATAAAAAATATACAAATATTTTCTTGGTTTTTACCAGGGTATAAGAAAATATGACGCCTTCTAAACAAAATGTCAAAAGGGGACAGTTAATAACTGTCAACGCATGAAATGTCTGAACTCAAGAAAAGAGCAGGTTTTGAGCAAGGCGTAGTTGTGCAATGGAATGGGGGCAAGGGGCCGAGCTCTGAGCCCAGAGGACCTGGACACACACGTCGCTAGATCAGTAGATAGAGCTGTAATAGTATCAGGAAACTAAAACGCCACACATTTCTCAGAAACCTATTTCTGTCCTGGCGCTCCATATCACTCCAGATATTAATAACAGCAAAACAGATCTTTCACATTGTAAACAAAGTGATAGACGACATCCTTGGTCATCTTTTCCAGAGATTTCAGTTGTTTGCCAACATTATCAATAATCACTAAAGGTGCCTGTGTCCTTCTTCTTCCAAGAAGAAAATCAAAAGCAAAAATAAAACAATTCCACATCACCCAAAGATAAAAAGAAAACACACAATTGCCTCCATCCAAAAATAGGTCAGAAGAAAGGGCAGCGACCAGCAGCCAGATGCCTGCTCTCTGACCCAAGCTGGCATGTTCCATGAGTGACATTAGGGTCCTGGTCTCCCCACAGTCACTATGCGTACTGAAGTTCCATATGACCCTGTCTCCAGCCCTCACAGTAGATTTTACCCTCACCCTGGAAACAACAGGAGTCATAGTGAAGAATGTCTGATACAGCTATCCCAGCAAATGAAACTTAACAGTATGACATCTTCCAGCAAGGCTGCCTTTTGGGCCATCAGTACATGTTTAAATCTGAGAGCACAATTATCATCAATCATATAGGGATCACTCTCACCAGAAAAGATACCTCCAGCTCTCACATCAACAGACCTGAGGTATTCCTTGCTGTTCATTAAAAAATTGCAAAGCCACCTCTCCCTTCCACTCCTAAAGAGAATGTAACCATTTAGGTGGCTCAAAGGACATGATTTTGTCCATCACCTTTAATGGAAGAAGGAAAAGAAGAAATAAAAAGGAAAAGAAAGGAAAGAAAGAGAGAGAGAGAGAGAGAGAGAGAAAACGACGACGACAAAGAACGAGAAGGAGAAGAAGAAGAAAGGAAGGTGAAGGGAGGGGAGAGGAGGGGAAGGAAGAGAGGGAGGGAGAAAGGAAAAGGAAGGAAGGGAAGGAAGAAAAGAAGGAAGGGGAAGGAAAAAGGGAAAGGAAGGGAGGGAGGGAGGGGAAGGAAGGAAGGAAGGAAGGAAGGAAGGAAGGAAGGAAGGAAGGAAGGAAGGAAGGAAGGAAACTTTCAGGGTGTCTGAGAAGTAACATACTTATGTGTATGTCACTAATTTAAAATTCAATCAGTAAATGTAATACACACTGTCACAAGCAATAAGCCTCTATCCCTTAGGTCTCTTAAATGTCACCACATTGCTGGGGAGACACCTAAAAGAGTGTCCTTCACCCAGCTCATAAGAGGTTCTACCCACCTTTGGATGCTATGCTCTAATAGGTTGCCTCTCCCATTCAGCAGATCTCAATCTTGCTCCTCCTGACATGTTTGATAACATTATAATCAAAGACCTCAAGAAGATATTTCTACATACGAAATTTCATGAATACCACACATGTGTCAGTGAATTTTTAAGTCCGTTCATTTCTTCCTCCTTAGAAATGAAAACTGATTTATGACACTAACGTATTTTTAAGAATACAGTAGTAGCCTTGGGCTGGGGAAATGACACACTGGTAAGTCCTTGATCCCCAAAACCCTCTCAAAAGGCAGGCATGGGAGTCTTTGCCTGTAATCCCAGCACTAGAAGAAGTGAGACATGTGGGTACTAGCCCATTAGCCAGCCTATTTGGATGTCAACCTTGGCCTCTATAGGTACCTGCAGACAGGCATGCATGCATGCACATGAGGGGGGTAAATTTAATACTCGAATATCCCTGAGGGTTAATGAAGCCAATGCTTCAATGTTAACATTACAGACAACATGATTTGAGATAAAAGAAATGAGTAAAACCTGGTCACTAAATAATTAATGTGTATGGTGTGATGCCATGGACAGAATTCATTTCAAAATTCAAACAAGAGCTGTATCTAAGCAACTTCAAGTCAGAAGCCACATTCAAAACAAACCAGGAGCTCTACTGTTTACATGTGAACTTGTTTGTAACTGATTTGTGATTTAGCTATGTTAGACACGGCTTTAAGTCTAAACAGCGTTCACTATAATTTAGAACAAATGTTTCCGTGGAGATTGTCAATCATTGCACCCTCCCCATCCAGTCTCTACGCCTCATAATGTCGGCACACAGGGAATAAGGCAAGTCATTGTGGTAACAGGTTTGGGGTGTTCATGCAGTCCCAGTCAGGTCAGTTTGCGACAGTCCCTAGTGTTATCATAATAGACAAAGATGGCGCACAGTTATTTCTCTCCTGGGGCCTCCAGCTGTTAAGTTAGCTAGGTACCATAGGTATGCATCTGCTTTCCCTGGGGAAAGTTAGTCTGCAGTACCATGAAACGAAACCAGCAAGAAAAGAGAAATAAAGTGGTGTGGGAGAATTATCTGTATTCTGTCAATCATGTATTTTAATAAAACACTGATTGGCCAGGCAGGCAGTATAGGCGGGAATACCATACAGGAAGTAGAGGTGATGCAATGAGAACAGGAGAATTCTGGGAAGCAGGAAGCTTCCCCTGCCACTCCTGCGCAGACCACTGAAGAAGCAACATGTAAGCTGCCCCCGCTGGAAAAGGTACTGAGCCATTATGGCTAACATAGATAATGATAATGGATTAATATAAGTTATAAGGACTAATAAGAAGCCTGACCTAATGGGCCAATCAGTTTATAATCTTATGGAGTCCTGTGTGTGATTTTCTTTGGGACTTGCCGACTTGTTGGGGTGCCGGGCGGGACAGAAACCCCAACAAGCCGGCCCTCATGTTACAATAAAGGATAAAGTGCAATGAGAAAATCCTCGTAGTCAAGTCCCTGAGTGTAGGATAACCATATCCTGGGAGGGGACGCCGATGAGCTCTCGGCTCCTGCAATCCTGGGCCACTCCAAGATTCTGTCCAATTATGGCTTCCACTCTTGCCTAAGAGGTGCAGCTAACCATACCAGTTTGTGAGACTAGACATTAATATATCAGTTAAGAAACTATTAATATTTTTCATAGATATGTAGAATTCGATGATTAGGACTGGATTTATCAATCTTGATTAAAAGCAAAATACAGTAACTGATTATACAACACAAAGTTGATGTTCCTCTCATTTAAAACCCAGCTGAGGAGGATGCGATTGGGCGTGGGAAGATGACTCAGCAGTTAAGAGTGCTTCACCTTCAATCATGAGGATCAGAGCCCAGACCCAGCACCCACATAAGGCGGAGGATGCTCCTGCAAACACCCAGACCCCATCTTCTGGACTGGCCTAACCATGATCTACAAGTTCATCCCTCAACTATAAAGGCAGAGAGAGATTAAAGGCAGACACTAGATGGCCTCTTCTGGGTCTCCCTGAAGAAGCAAACACACACACACACACACACACACACACACATGCTGTAGGAAGTCTTACAGCCAGTGGTTACTTGCCAACTGGGGCATGGCCTCTTATACTATATAAGCTGATGTAGAGCATGTGTCTGCTCTCTTTTTCCGGCTGCAGGATTCAGTTTCTGATCTCTGTTCAAGCAGAGGATTCTGATTTGTGAGTCTACCCCTAAATAAATAACCATCTATTTCTCAATTCTGAGCTAGTGTGGGATTTCTTTTATGTGTCCTTCTTCATTCTCTCTCTCTCTCTCTCTCTCTCTCTCTCTCTCTCTCTCTCTCTCTCTCACACACACACACACACACACACACACACATGATGAGAGAGAGAGAGAGAGAGAGAGAGAGAGAGAGAAAGCCTACACACATCATAATTTTTGAATTAATATTGCTTATTGAGTGCAGTTAAAGGCTTAGGGTTATTTGATATTATTTATTGTCCTTAAATGCTGAAGATCAGGTTCTTTCTATTATTTTGTTTATCTCTCTTGGGAACTCCAATTCCTTGATCATAAGTAGTGTCAACTCTACTCCAGACTGCATGACACAAAGAGAAAAATAAGGAGAAAAAAAGGGACATCATTCCATTAGACATACACACACATGCACACACACACACACACGTATACATACACACATATACAGACACACACATGTATACATACACACATATACAGACATGCACATATACATGCATACATATACATACAAATATATACACATGCACCCACAGCCCAGCACACATGCCATGGACATTCTCTTAAGCAAAGCTTCTTAAGGAAATAGTGCACAATAAATCTACTTATACCCTATTGACTGAAACAAGAGTGACTTCTAACAAAGGCATAACTAATAATTACAGTCCTGGCTTTATATGGCACTGTGCCAAGTTTAAAATTCTATTTCCAAAGAAAGGAGAAGAGGCGTCAGGAACAACTTGTGTTTCTGTCATAATTGCCAGTGATGCACTACAGATAAAGCATCAGCCAGTGCTCTTCAACAAGAAAAGCTGTGATAGTTTTAATGGATGATAGACAGATGACTAAGCCACAGAATGACCTAAAAATCAGGCCAAAGGTTCAGAAATGTGCACTAAGTAAAGGTAGATTTTACTGGGTATATTAAAAAAAAATTCCCAAGTCAGGATTATGGGATCCTGCCCCTCCCTGATGAACTGCTGAGTAGTGATGTATTCTAGTGAAGATGTATTATCTTCAGATTTTCCCCTCTAGTGAATGCACCAGGTTCCACTGAATCATCCCAGAGCCATCATGACTCCCACCATTCCGCTTAAACTCAGTGGGTCACAAGACAAAGCAAAAAGACATTGTGTTACATAATTTTAAATGTCAACTTTCCACAATATAGAATCAAGAACAGTGGTTCTCAGCCTTCCTATGCTTCAGCCCTTAAATAGTTTCTCATGTTGTGATGACCACCAATCATAAAATTATTTTTGTTGCATCTTCATAACTGTAAATCTGCTACTTTTATGAATCATAATGTAAATATCTGATATGTAGGATAACAGATACGCGACCTCTCTGAAAAGGTTGTTTGACCCCAAAAGGGGTCAAGACCCACAGGTTGAAAAACACTAATCTAGAAAGTGAGCCTGAATCGGACTACCAAGGTCAGTGTAGCCTGTGGACATTGGTGTAAGATCTAGTCCATTGTGAGTGCTTCCATTCCCTGCACAATAGAGGACAGGTGAGGCCTAAGTGAGAGCAAGCAGACAGCAGTAGACAGCCTGCGAGCATTTGGCTCCCCGTGTTCCTGACTGTGGATATGATGTGACCAGCTGTCACCAGTTCCTGCTTCTATGACTTCCCTACATAATGGGCTGTGTTACCCAGAACTGAGAGAGTTAAATAAACTTCTATGTTGATTTTTTTTTTCAGGATACTTTGTCACATTAACAGAAAAGTAATGACCTGATCATGAAGATGAGCCCTGTAGGAAAGGGGGACTTATGAGGGTGGGGGGTAAGAGTGGAGAGGGGTGAAAGTAATCAGGATGCACTGTATGCATGGATGAAATGCCCAAAGAGCAAATTTAATTAATAAAGAGCAGCGTTCTCAAGTTAAAGAAATAAACACAAAGGCAAATACTGAAAGGCAAAAATGGGACTACTCTTCATTACTCAAAAACAGCTGAGTGTTTCAGATGGCGCCAATACCTACATCCACAGCCGTCACGGAGGGAAGCATTAGTCTGATGCTCTTCCTGCTCTTCCAGTAACTTCTACATTGCTACAGGGGCAGCAAAAGGGCAATGAACAGCCACTTAGTGTAGGAGGAGGAGGCTGTTGTTTGTTCCCAACTGCTCAGCCCAAAATAAACACACAGAAACTGTATTAATTAAATCACTGCTTGGCCTATTAGCTCTAGCTTCTTATTGGCTAACTCTTACACTGAATTTAACCCATTTCTATTAAACTGTGTATCGCCACATGGCTGTGGCTTACCAGCAAGGTTCCATCAGGCATCTGTCTCTGGCAGGGTTACATAGCATCTCTCTGACTCTACCTTCTTTCTCCCAGTGTTCAGTTTAGTTTTTTCGCCTACCTCTAGTCTTCCCTGCCAGGCCCAAGACAGATTCTTTATTCTTTAACCAATAAAAGCAACACATATACAGATGGACTTCCCATACCAACTTTGAATGTATGTCAACGTGCAATGTGTGATAGTGTGGGCTCTGGTGGTATCGCAAAAGAGTGAGCTTAATAGATAAATTAAAATAATAATTTAAATTTCACAACTGCTTTTTAGCATAGGAAATTCAGATTTAGTTCATTCCAGCAAGCCAGATACAGAAAGATCCTCCTATTTGCAGCCAGCATTTGTCTTGTCACAAGAATTTACTGAGCAGTAGAAAGTCACCTGTCATTGCCTATAGATTTCCATTTCAATAATGCGAGGTGTGCATTATATACATATGTCTTTGCAGACAGCATGCACTATCTGTAACATAAATTTTCTGTCCAAATCTAGTGGGGGTCCCATGCTTTCATTGTACACAGTAAGGTTCTCCATATCCCCCTCATTTGCTAAATAAATCTTAAAAATGGTAGCAGGACAGAAAGCCTACACCAAAGTAAGACAGCTATGGGTCAAAATATACCACCAGTTCTCTCCAAGAAATAGACACTTTATCACAGCTGGAGTTGTATAAAAGTAACAGCTATGACCATCTCCCTGCTTTTATAGGACTTTATTCTTCAAACCTGTAGAAAAATGACACACAAATTGCTTTTCCATTCTCTACCAACCTCAAACTTGTTCCTAGAAGGAACTGTCCTAGCAATTCCCTTGAATGTAGGTTTTAAAATGGCTCTAAAAGTCAATAGGAGCCAAAAGGCCCAACAAGAACACGAAGGCTTAGTTGAAATTGCTATTCAATGCAACAATACTGTGCTATCCTACAGGCTACAGGTCTGTCCTCAAAGAGATGAGCAAAACAGATTGCCACTTACTCCAGCATCACTCAAGCGGGATGTCACTGATGAGTCAAGTCCAGGCACTACACACAAAAGCTTGAAGCATAAAACGTTGTCGTCTTTCCTTTTCCTCTTCTCTGTCTCTCTGTGTCTCTGTCTCTCTCTGTATGTGTTTTTGTCCCAGCCTCTCTGTGTCTCTGTCTCTCTCTGTGTCTCTGTCTCTCTTTGAGCCATGGTCTTATATAATTCCAGCTGGCTTGGAACTTGGGGTGTAGACTCGGCCTCAGACTCACAGAGATCCACTTGCCTTCCAAGAGCTAGGATTAAAGGCAAATTCCATAATGCCCACCTAACATTTTAATGTTCCAATTTATAAAACACACACACACACACACACACACACACACACACACACCAGGGCATGGGTTGGCTTAGTAATAGGCCTAGTAGAGTTCTGTGGGAAACTCTATTGGTAAAATGAGTACATGAAAGTAGTGTCCAATAGTATTTTAAAGGCATAAAAATTATTATTCTAATTGCTAAGATCCATTGATTGCATTTTCTCTTTTAAAATAAAACAATATTATGATCTGGGAGTTTCCACCATAAAAGTTCCAAAGCTATAAATTATAATTTTCGATATATGAAAGAGTGGGACCTAATGATACAATCATGGATGGCAGTTTGTTAGTATAAAATCTGTTTGGTGTCTTTTTCAACCTTTCCTTCTGATTTCTGAAAGAACTAATTTGTATAGTATTCTTGGGAACATAGGTTTGCATCTTCTGCTATGGAACAATATTTTTGCACACTGTGAACATGTGCTCCTCTCATTGGTTTAATAACAAGCTTAATGACCTAAGATAAAGCTTGGGTGGGACTTGCAGACAAAAAGAGAGCAGGGGCATCTCCTTGAGATGGAAGAGGGGGCAGAGTCACCAGCCAGATGAAGAGGAGGCAGGAGATGAATACACCATGCTGAGAAAAGGTACCGCCATGTAGTAGTGCATAGACACGCCACAGGGGTTAAGTTATAAGAGCTAGTGGGACAAGCCTAAGCTATCTGCCAAGCATTTATAATTAATAAGAAGTCTCTGCGTGGTTATGGGGGGACTGGTGGTCCCAATGAAAACTCCACCTATATTCTGCTCTTAAAAGCTGAATTCTCTGCCTATCCATGCTCAGTCAGGAAGCAGGGAGAAAAGAAAGCTGGGACTCAGCTTGTTTTCCTGTTTTTACTTAGCCCAGAGCCCCAGTTCCTAGAATGGCGCTTCCCGCTGCTTTCAGGGTAGGCCTCTCTGCCTCATTTAGGCATGACCAGAGGTGTGCCTGTTGGATTTTAAATCCAGTTGAGTTAATGATTAAGTCAAACCATCATGTTCCTATTAACTCTTTACTGGATGAGCGCCTCATTCCTAACCTTACACCCCCTAGGTGACACTCTCCTCCCTCCCCTGACTCTCAATCCCAATGATACAGCCAGGCTGATTTGCCTAAGTCAACATTTGCTGATCTCATTGCCTCATTATGTTTGCCCAAGAAGCTTCTTTAATGACCACATGATGCCTCCTAAAGGAGCTTCTAATCTGGAGGCTTAACTGGCGCTCATGCTCCCTAGGGTACACTGCACTGCATCTTTGCATACGGAGGCGTTCCTGCTTACAAAAACCTTCTTTTTAATCTCTTCAAATAGATCATGAACAATATGCAGTTTCGAAATGTATGCCCTGGGTCTTTGGAAAATATAGGCTCACTGAGTTGTGCAAATCTTGACACTTTTTTGTGAGACATCAAAATATAATGCTTGTTAAACTAACCACCAACCCATTCAAGACTTTAGTACTTGCAAGACTTCAAGTCCCTCATGACAACACAAGCTCTTCCCAGATTCTAAACGCTGGGAGTTCTTTCCCTTGCAAATGCAAGACCACTTTGTTCATTCTGAAGGAAATGCCACCGACTTTTGCTGTTGAGTCATTCCATGAAATAAAAATGTTCCATGAAACAGTAGCTGCTCCCCTCACTTGTGTTAGCTTTCAGCTGCTGCCTGGTAGAGAGGGGCAGGCGCTCCGGACCCCTTGCAGCTCTGTGGGTCAGAGTTCAGTGTAAATCTTTCCCAACTGGCATCCCAGTTGCTGGTGACAGAAATCCTCACTCAAATCTCCAGCGAGAAATACTTTCCATTTGTTCATAAGCTGCTGTTCCCATTTTCTGGCTGCCACTCAACAGCTATTCCTAGCCTCCTGTGGGCCTCTGCTTGCCACGGAGAACGGCTTCCTTAGGCTACCTTCAAAGCTAGCAATATTAGGTGGAGTCCATCACGCACTTCACCCTCAGCCACTTCTGCCTTCCTCCTACCTTTGTAAAGACCCAGGGTGACATGGTTAGGTTGTACCCACCCAGGTGACCCGGGATTATCAGCCTGTCTCAAGATCCTGAACTTGAAGCAGATCTGCAAGTTACTTTTGACACATGAGTAAGACAAAGACAGACTCCTGAGATCAGGGCATGGTTACATTTGCAGAGTTGTGAGCGCTTACCACTCAGTTCACAAAGCAACACTTAGGGATTTTTCTCTAGACAATGGCTGTCTGCGGTATGTAACTGATTTTATCACATAGTCTAGTAAAAATGGTCAAATTATAATTGGGTAGTTTTTCAAAACATTCTTAAGTCAATTTGGCTTTAATTTTCCTTGCTTATAAGTATTTATTTATTTGTTCATTTAGACAGGACTTTGCTATGCAGCTCAGGCTGATTTGCAGCTCATGATCCTTCTGCCTCTACCTCCCAAGTGCTAGAACTACAACCTCCCCTCATGCAACCGATGAATTATTTTCTAAAATAAATACTTTTGTTTATTCCTTGAGAAGTACATACAGTGTTTTGGTCACATTCACCTCCAATCTCCTCTTCACTCCTCCCTGTCCACCTACCCAACTTTCCGTTCTTCCTATTTTCTTTTCAATTTAATAACACATTGACTTCAGTCTGTATGAGCCACATACTTCTAGGAGCAAGGCTGTCTACTTGCTCATGGTCAAGTCATACCATTAAAGAAAACGGGCTCTCTCTCCCACAAAAGCCATCAGTAGTCCACAGATCCCCATTCTATGCTAGAATACCACTAACTCATGTAGGTCTCGTAAAGGCAACCACAGGTGAGGTGGAGTTCCTGAGCACAACAGTACTGTCATGTCCAGATGTTACCACTCAAGTCCCCCTGGCCTCTGGCTCCTAAATTCTTTCCACCCTCTCTTCTGCAATGATCCCTTAGCCTGGAGGAGAGGGTGTGGCAAGATGCCCCATATGTGGCTGTATAGGTGACAGTCACAGTCTCTAAACTGTGACTGGTTTTGAGTTTCTGTGTTAGTCGCCATTCCAAACTTGTGGATTCTTGAAGGTAACAAATACAACGACCAAAACAGAGTTTACTCACTCGTGTTGATTCATGTCAGTGGCTTGCTAGCTATGGCTAGACCATCAGCAATGCAAATGTCAATACAGACATCTATGTGATAATGTTTCCATCCTGAGAGAATTTTCTCGATGTCCCTTCTATCTCTTGTCCTCGACCAGTTCTCTTGTCCTGGTAGCAGGGACACTCCTTGAAAGGGTTGTTTACCTGGCCTCATTGTCTCATTTCTCTGTTTCTTTATGAAACTCACATCAATCAGGTCGCTGTTCCAGTCGCCCAGAAAAGCCCTGGTGACGGAGGCTCCCTGAGGTCCAGGCACGGCTCCCAGCTACTGACTACCTAGCCCTAAAGAAGGCGCTGACGGACGGTAGCCCTTGCTGCCTTTCAAATCCTTTGTTCATTTGGCTGCCACAAATGAAACACAGAGCTTTCAGTCGTGTTCCTGGCTCTCCATTTTCAACGCCCTTGCCTTATTTCTTAGAGCCCAGCTCTCTAGACTTTAGCAATTGGTGTTCTTCTCTTTCCTGCTTCCATCTCTCTCCTTTACAGTCATCCTCCCCAGCCTTAGGACTTAACAAGAACTTGACCTGTCTGCGTCCACCCCACGGTCCCTGAGCTCAGTTCCTAGCACTGTCTCCACACACAGACAGCGTTTCCACCTGGCCTCTTTGCTGTGCCTCCCATGCAAAAGTCAACACGGCTTCCTCCTCAGCTCGAGGAACACACCATCTCTCTCTTTCATCTCCTTTCAAGCCTCACTCAACCTTGGTCTTTCTCATTGAACACGTAACTTATCACACCCCTAAAATAGCCCTCTTGCCCTCATTTTTTCTTCCTCTCTCCTCCCCATCCCTCGCCTACTCCCACTCTCCCTGGAAATTTTCTCCTCAAGTGTATTTACTACAGATTTTTCTGACTTCTGTTTTGAATGTCTGCCTTCCTTCCATAAAATATGAGCCCTAAGAGAGCAAATATTCTCAACAAATACTTATTTCTTAAAGAAATTAGGGGAAAAATCAATTAAAGGTGCATGCAGATGATCTGATTTAAGAATTATAACAGCATGTTCTAGACATTACCATAACAGTCAGTCAAGGCTCTCTTCCCACTTTGTGTCCATCTTATTATCACTGTTCATTTTGTCTCTTCTGTCCTCCCTCGGGTGCACCTCCTCCCTCGGGTGCACCTCCTCCCTCGGGTGCACCTCCTCCATGTTTATTTCTTCTCTGACTGCTCTGGTCTACAAATAGAAGAGAAGGCCAGTCCTTACAGCTCACCATTCACATGCAGCCTCCCCGTTATACAGACTCTGTGAATTCTCTTGGGTACTCTTCTTCTCTTCAGGATCCCCCTCCCTGCAGCTCTCTCCTTCTCCTCCTCCTCCTCCTCTTCATCCTCCTCTTCCTCCTTCTCCTTCTCCTCTTCTTCCTCCTCCTCCTCCTCTTCCTCCTCTTTAACTCCTGAGGTCACGTTCCTCCCACCTCTAGAGTAAATTCTTTTATCTTTTCCAAGACCTGTGTACCCCTCTTTCACAACCACCCCAAACCTTAACATACACTCTTCCTTAGGATCTCTAACCTTTTGTTTCCTATGAGCTCCGTGTGTGTGTGTGTGTGTGTGTGTGTGTGTGTGTGTGTGTGCATGTGTCTGTGAGAAAGGTGTCTAAGGGACTGATGTCCCTCTTTTTCTCCTTCTTTGTTTTTTTCTTCGTGTCCTAGAGTACAGTTGGCACTATTTAAGATCAAAGGGTTGGAGCCCCCAAGATAGCTTCAGCCCTTGGCAATGTGAAATTGCTTTAATTTAAATTAAGACACACCCATCCATAGAGAGCCTCTATTTGACCTCACTGCTGAACTTGGTTTGGTGTTTTCCTTTCTTCTGCTGCCATGTTCTGTAACCATGAAGGAAAAGGTCAGCTCTTGGACAGCAGCGAGGCCCTACTGGTCTCCTTGGACCTTCTTTGTGCATGGCTGTGGAACGTTGACATGGAACCACCGTTCTATAAAAACAATTCATAATTTCATAGTTCATATTTATATAACAAAACTACCTAGGCCATATGGTCTGCCAGGCTATGTTCTAAACAATTCATTGGTGGTAGTGAATAGCTCTCCTTCACTTCATAAAACCCACTAGATAATACACTACAGACTAACAGCCACTTGGCTTGCTATGCACAGGCCAGATCTACAAGGAAGAGGTTTTCCAGCGAAACAACACAGGAGTTTGGGGTTACCCACCCCTGGGAAATTTTTAAGTTCCACATTCTTGGGTAAAGTTTTTTTTTTTTTGGATTTGTTTTGTTTTGCGTTAAGTGGCATAAGTAAAAATCATGGGCAACACAGATGTTTGTTGATAGGGGTCAGACTGTCCCAGCATATGGTTTCCCAGGTTGTCTACATGGGTGACTTTGAAGCAGGGATTACATAATAAGACCTCATAATTATAAGCTTATATGTACAGCTTAATAGCTTAAAAGGTGCTTTTCAGCTCGTTTTAAGTTAACTGCTACAATTACCTTATGAAGAGAAAGAACAAATATAATTAAATCGGGAAAGCAAAGGTCACAAAACTAGCAAACACAGAACGGATCCCCAAACTCTGAAGTTTTCAGTTCAAATCTACCATCATCTCAGACCTCCTGAAATTAAGCTAAATTCATATAACCATTCCACTTCCTTGTTTATTTACATAAGTCTGGCCAGACCACAGTTTAAATTCCACGGGTTTCCTACCTTGCCATAACCCTTACAAATGCTAAAACGGAAATAACACTGCGGAAAACATGAGGCCACAACGGCACTAACATTCAGAGGGAAAACAATGGCAATTTGAACTGTGTATTGAATAGGTTTTTCAGATGCTCCTGATATATTTTTAAGTTTGTTCTCTGAAAAATTCCATATATCTAGACAACACGTCTTGATTAAATCCATTTCTTCCCTCCAACTTGCCCTAGCCCCTTCCAAACATCGCTCCCTGCCAACCTCACATCCTCACCCGTCTGGATGCAATTAGTGCTGACAGCATACACACAGGTCTGGGCCCTGACAGCCACCAGTACCCTCCCCCCACCCCGCAGCCAACAACTATTGACAGCTCTTCAGCTAGCTGGGGCTGGGAACTCGGGAGCCCCTCCCCACTCCATGTCCGATTTTTAAACTGATCTTATGCAGACAAGGACAGCTGCTGTCAGTTCATACGTTCAATGGCAATGGCATGTGTGGGGGGCAATAGCATTTCTCAGCACTCTTCCCTCTCCTCTGACTCCTACGTTCTTCCTTCGCCTGGCTTCATATTGCTCCTTGAGGCTTGGTGGAGAACGGGTTCCTATAGCTATATAGCTGTCCCGTGTGCGGATGAGCAGCTCCTTACTTTTCTACTCTGAACAGTTCTGAAGCTCTACATTAATTGCTATCCACTAAAATAAGAAGCCTCTGTGACAAAGTTCAGCTATACGCATACATAATCACACATGCACAAGCTTGCACACGTGCACACACACACACACACACACACACACACAATGACAGAAAATTCAAATAAGAAAATACTTAGCAAAAATCACGCCCTGCCAAATACATGCCAGAAAACGTATCTTTTATTAAAATAGCACAAGGAATCATATACAGGAGAGGTCAGATTTGTCAGCCAGTGTTTTCTAAATTAGACGCATACAGCCAGTTGTTTTGCTTTGCTTGTTCATTGTTGCAAGCCATGAATTAAATGTGTTCTTGGCCATGATCCTGAGCACTGAAGTGTCCAGTACTGTGTTCCCAATACAGCAGATGCCAAGGGACAAAGACACAGGAACAGAACGGCACCTAAGTCATTTCATCCAACAAACATACTGAGTCACTACAACATACAAACCCTTGCTAGTGTCTGGCAGAGACTATATTAGGGGAGGGGGAAAAAGGACTCGCCATACTCTGACAGAGGGAAGGCATCTAATCTAGAAGCTGCCAACTGAATACACAAGTGCCCCTGGCATTCAGAGCACAGGCACCGTATATAGAAATGTGTTTGCGAGGAGTATGTGAAATAAAGGGAGCATTTCACCGTTTATTCTCTAAGCCGAATGTCCTTTAAACACTAGCGTGATCATGTAAGTCTGAGGACAGAAGCAGGACATCCCTGAAATACGCCGGTCAATATCGCAGCACCAGACAGGGCCAGGCATAAGAGGCCTTCATCTGCTCTCACTTCATCCTCACCCACTGCTCCCCATGCAGCTCTCAGCCTTAACCAAGAGCGTCTAAACAGCAGCAAAGGAGGCCAAGGCTGGATTCAAACTACAACGCTCCTCCCATAAAGTATTTCTGAAAATGAATGGCGACGTGCTGGGGTCGTGATAGGCAATCCACTCCTCTAACTCTAGCATAAAACCTCTGTATAGGACCAGGAGCTATTTATAAAAATTCCGTGTATTGCTCAAGGAGTTACTAGAAATAGCTAACCCACAAACAGCTTGCCAAGCTCACAGTCTGCTAGTGAAAACAAATGACACCCTGGTATGTTCCTTGGCTCCATAGCAGTCAATATGTGCGTTCCTTCGGTCTTAATCGGGTGTGCTGTTTATATATGGGACCAGGCTATTCTTGCACCTTGTTGATCAGGGACTCCCTGCTGAGTCTTTCATTTATCTCATGTGCTGCTATTAATAGCGTGGTGCCTGATTTCAGTCACTATTTGGCATGGGTTTCTTTTGCCTGGTTATAATTTTCATTCAGGATGAAAGCTTAACTCAGACTCTCATTAAAAACCACGTGCTGTAAACCTCACACTTCCACAGGAGGTAGAAAAAAAAGACCCAGGATGACCTCCCAGACAGTCCCATTCATTATGCTAAAGTAATGTTTTTCTTCCAACGATGAATGTTCATATTGGAGTTGACATCTCAACCTTTACCGAATCAGCCGCTGTGCAAAGGCTGGCAGAACTGGTCTGTAATGCTCTCTGCCCCAGGGCTGCAACCTCCCCAAACCCTGTCTGAACAGTCAAAGCCCAGATTCATCCACAGGAGGCCCTTCCTCTTCAAGTAATCCAGGCCTGAATAACCAGACGGAATCTGAGTCCTAAGTACTAACAAGGGGGAACCCTGAGGGGTCATATGGGCTCCTCTGAAAAAGGTCTGTTTGCTTCATGACAAGTATTTTCCTGGAGAGTCATTGAAGAAAAATGTCACACAGATGCAAACTACTATGGTTATCAGTTAAAAAAAAACAGCAAGTAATGTTTGATTGTAATTTCTAAAACTTCTAAAACAAACAGGAATAATGAAAAAGATAATGTTTATAATGCACATTTTGGAGAAATCACAAAGACTTGAGATCATATGATCTTACAGGGTAATCTTAGAAGACAATGGTCAGAGCATTTAGATTTTTTTCCTTAGAATGTCAAAAAATCAATCTCATCACAAAATACTTTTCATTCAAGGAGGGACTTGAAGGTCACTCGTGAATGCATCTTGAGAAAGGGTTTGAAAAATTGATGGGATGAAACAGAAGAGAAATATCCGAAACAGGAAGCCAGAACAAAATGAACCACACTAAGGACTGCATCACAGACTCTAACCTAAGTGTTCACTGAGTCAGGGGAGCGCACAGGCTAGCGAAGGAGCAGCTGGAAAGTAAGGGGCTTTCATAAGTCTTAGTATTAGAGATGTTAGAAGAATTTAAAGGTCTGATTAAAATGGGAAAGGCAAGAAAGAATGAGTAAATGTGGATTCCAAGAAAGAAAACAAAATGAAATAAAGAAAAGAAAAAAGGAAGGAAGGAAGGGAGGGAGTGAAGGAGAGAGGAAGGGAGGGAGGGAGGGAGGGAGGAAGGGGGAAGGGAGAGAGGGAGGGAGGGAGGGAGGGAGGGAGGGAGGGAGGGAGGGAGGGAGGGAGGAAGGGGGAAGGGAGGGAGGGAGGGAAGGAGGGAGGTAGGAAGGGGGAAGGGAGGGAGAGAGGGAGGGAGGGAGGGAGGGAGGGAGGGAGGGAGGGAGGGAGGGAGGGAGGGAGACAAACAGACAAACTACACACAAAGAAATCTAATCATGGCTCTCACTCTTTAGTAAATACACAACCTGTCCTACTTTGGGTTACTATTGACCGAAAATAAACTTGGGAGGAAAGGGTATGCTTCCATTCCACATCACTGTTCTTCAAAGGAAGTCAGGACAGGAACTCAGGGCAGGAACCTGGAGGCAGAAGCTGATGCAGAGACCAAGGAGGAGTGCTGCTTATTGGCTTGCTCCCCATGGCTTGCTCAATCTGCTTTCTCATAATACCCAGGACCTCCAGCCCAAGGGTGGCACCACCCACAATGCTCTGGGCCCTCCCTTATCAATCGCTAATTAAGATAAAACCCTAGAGGTCTGGCTGTAGCCCGATCTTCTGGAAATATTCTGTCAATTGAGGGCCCTTCCTCTCCAGTGATTCTAGCTTGTGTTAAACTCACATAGAACTAGGAAGCACAGCTGACCCCTGGTCAGCTTGACACAAGAGCACATCACATTAAGCCATAACCTTTCCCTTCTTGTTCATCCTCAAGATCAAACATTAATAAAGACATCAGATTATAAAACATTTTACAAATTTTCAAAGTCTGTGTCTTATAAATTCGAGCACTTCACAAGTTGTCTCTTTAAAAATATCCAGTCTCTTTTAAAATTCAAAATTCAAAGTCTCTGCGAAACACTCAAGCCTCGTTTTTTTTAATGTTCAAACACCCTCAAACCGTGGGCATCTGTGAAATCCAAGATGAATTAGATACTTTCTGATTTCAACAGGGAAGAATCAGGGCATGGCCATAATCAGAACAAAGAAAAGCCAAGTTCTACCAGTGTAAATAACTAAATCTCCAACGTCCGGGGTTCACTTCTGGTCTTCGAGCTTCCTCCAAGGGGCTTGGGTCACTCCTCTGGCTCTGCGCTCTGCAGCACACATAGCTTGCTTGCTCCACCGCAGCTGCTGTGGCCACCCATGGTACTAGCATCTCCAAGATGCTGGGGTCTTCTGTGCAACCAGGCTGTACTTTAACCAATAGCCTCTCTTAGGCTCTTTTCATGGTGCCTAGCCTCAAATTCTCTACCTGACCTGGGCCTCCAATCGCCAGTGAGACTGCGCCATCACCAATGGCCTCTCCTGACCTGTCACTGTGTCGAGCCGCAGCAGCTCTCTATGACCCCTTCATGCCTTCAAAACCAGTACCACCTGGGTGACTCTTACACTACCAAGGTCAGCTGCCAGTTTCCAGGGACAACCAGGCCTGCCATTGAATGCAGCTCCTGTGCACTGGCCGAGGAAACACTGCCCAGAAGATTTCCCCCTCTGGGGTGGTTTAAATGAAAATGGCCCCCATAGACTCATGAGGAGAGGCATTATTGAAGGTTTGGCTTTGCTGGAGTAAAGGGGGTTTGTCTTTGAGGTTTCATAAGTGCAAGACGGTCCCAGTGTCACTCTCTCTTTTCGTTGCCTGCTGATTCAAATGTAGAATTCTCAGCGACCCCTCCAGCACCACATCTGCCTGCATGTCACCATGCTTCCCACCCTGATGATGATGGACTAAACCTCTGAACTGTTAAGCATCCCTAATTAAATGTGTTCCATTATAAGAGTTGCTGTGGTCATGGTGTCTCTTCACAGCAAACGAATACTGACTAATACAACCTTAATGCTGCTGGTCTCCTAACCACAGCTAATTTCTCAGTTCCAGCTGACCAGCATCAATTGTCCCAGTAACAAAGATTCCGTCTCATTGGTGCCAGTGTTTTGTCAATCGTGAGGGACTCTCAGTCCCAGCTGACCAGAACAACAGAATCTTAATTCACCATAATAAATGGCCCTGAGGGGGTCTCTAGGCTTCTCTCTGAAACTTTATAAGCAAGGCTTCCATCGTCCACACTGCCCTCAACATTCTTGTCTTCCAAGCTCCTACAGAACATCTCCCAGAGCTCTGAATGGCTTTTTTAGCCTAAATTTCCAACTCCTTCCACAATCTTCCCTAAAACAAATGATCAAGTCTGACACCGCAGCAATCTCCTCTCATTCTGTCCTAGTTGGAGTTACTATTACTGTCATGAAACACCACGACCAAAAGCAAGTTGGGAAAGAAAGGGTTTATTGGGTTTATATGTCCACATCACTGTTTATCTTCAAAGAAAGTCAGGACAGGAACTCAAACAGAGCAAGAACCTGGAGGCGGAAACTGATACGGAGGCCTTGGAGAAGTGTTGCTTACGGGCTTGAGCAACAAGCCCTATGGCTTGCTCAGCAGCCTGGGTCTTTTCCCATCAACACTAAATTAAGGAATTGCCCTACAGGTTTACCAGTAGACCCATCTTATAGAGGAATTTTCTCAGCTGAGGCTCCCTCCCCTCCAATGAGTTTGTAACAAGTTGACACAAAACTAGCCAGGTTTCATCCACAACAGCAAAAGCCTATTACTGAATGATCAGCCTCCAACATAAAAAAACAAGAGCAGATATCAGATACCAGAAAATGGAAGTAGAAGAAAATATATAAAAGGAACAGTGATCAAACAGCTGGAGACTAAGAGACTCGTCCACAGCTGACGGAAGTGGAAAAAGATTCAGGGATAAGATGAAATATCCGGAAGAGATGGTGAAGTCAGTCTACACACACACACAAACACACACACACACACACACACACTTTCGGCTCTCATTTTGGGTTTTGTCTTGTTACTGTTTTTCTAAGTTGTTTTCTTTGAAATGCATGCAAGAGAGTGAGTGACGCCCTTTCCCAGAAATTCAAGTTGAAGTGAGTAACATCAAAATATACTAAGGGTTGCCTAAGGCAGAAGAATCTGGGGACATCAATGAACAGGTTCTGGGTTCTGTCCCCAGCTCAAAAGAAAAAGAAGAGGGGGGAAACCCACACAAAACCTGAGGATTTGCCCTAGTACAATGAATTAGTGGAAACAATAAATTCTTCTAGTTCTCCTATTGATAGCTATTTACTTTCCCAAGAATCCAAAGCAGGCCCAGTGGCCACTTTGCGCAAAAGATTTAGCTAACAGAACATTTTTGGAATCTCCTAGTTCAGACACTAAGAATGCCTGGTGGTGTCCTTTTCATTAAAACAAAACAAAACAAAACAAAACAAAAAAACAAAAAACAAACAAAAAAAAACATGAGAAAAGGAAACATCAGCTTGCATGTTAAAATAATTTACGGGGCCCCATCCCTAAAGAAAGAGCATAGGCAATTAATGAGTACTGAGAGATGGAGGAGTCGTCTTCCCCAGAATGGGCGCTCTGATTGGTTATTCAGTACCAAGTGGTCTGTCCTCAAAATATGTACATCCAAGCAACACTAAACAGATATGGCAGACTGCATTTATATATTTTATATATATACAAAATATATATTATAAGTATATTTATTCCTATACACGTGTATGCTTGTCTAACAAAAATAATTAAAGACAATGAGCTCATGAGTTTGAAAGGGAGCAAGGGGCAGGAGATGGGATAGATTAGAGGGAGGGGAATGATAGAATTATATTTGAATTAAAAACAAAATAAACTTTAAAATAACCATCAGCTATGTGAAAAGCCCACCTAGACACACTGGTAAGGAGTCTGAGCTGGTCCCAGTGCCCGGATGTCTCATGTGTGCAGCTGAGACTGTAGCCCTGACAACGTCACTCTGACCATCCAGTCCCAGCAGATGCCATGTGTACAGACATGAGCCCTTCTCACTGCGAAGGAACTCGGACTACAGGCTGGTTAAATAAACAAATACTGTTCTGGTGTTCAAACCCCAAGTGGTATGGAATTTCTCAGGCCAAAAAAAAAAAAAAAAAAAAAAAAACAATAGAAAATTCAGGATCTGGGAATAAGGTGCTGCCACAGCAGAAGCTCAGAGCTTGTGGCCTTAGCTTTGGGAAGGGTCACTGTATGGAGGTGGGCGTGGCCTGGAGGAGAGAGAGCCCGAAGGGCTGGGAGAAAACTGCTCCAGAACCCTAAAGAGCAAGGTAAGGTACTCTTGCGCAATTCAGTGCCCCTGAGCACATGACGAAGGTGTCTCACGAACTTAAAGACCGAGTTAAGTCTTGTAGGCAGAAAGCTGAAAGAGCCACTGTCTTCTTCTGAGAACGTCTGAGGAAATTAGGAGATGCAAGATGAGCTACGGAGGAACTGCTGGGTTTTCAGAGGAACGAGAGAAAACATCACAAGTCAGGACTCCGCGCGTTCAGAAGGAAACCTGCTTCCCATCTGCAGTCTCCCTCAGCGCAATAAAACGCTGTTATAGACAAAGACTAAAATAGAGCTCTACCAGGGGAAAGAGAAAAACGCCCTGGGGGGTGGGGTGGGGGGGGTAAGTCTGAAATAAGAAGCTAAGTCAATGGTATTTCCAGCATGACTTCCATCAAATAGATTTTAATTGAATGTATGGGAAGCACATGATAATGTCCAGAGCTGTACTCATTTTTTTAAATTATAAAAGTTTATTAATTTATAAAAGTTTCCATTTCCGCCCCTCCTCCCAACACCCTCCCACTCCCCCCACTCCCTCTCCTCCTCCCTCTCCATCCCTAAGAGCAGTCAGGGTTTCCTGCCCTGTGGGAAGTTCAAGTTCCTCCCCCCTCCCTCCAGGTCCAGGAAGGTGAGCATCCAAACAGACTGGATCCCAAAAATCCAGTCCAGTATATACAGAGGAAACAAGTCCCAGTGTCATTGTCAATGGTTTTTCAGAAAGACCCCGTGCCAGCCACATTCAGAGAATCTGGCTGGATCACATGCTTGTTCAGTTCCAGTCCAGCTGTACTCATTTTGACTAAAATAGAATGAGACAAGAAGAGGGCTCTGAACTCCCCAGTCCCAGATCCTCTGTTGGCTGGCAGCAGAATTAAAAGATCAAATACCAGTACCAGTTTTTCTTACTGGGAAGAAAGGGCAACATGGGGCTGGAGAGATGGCTCGGTGATTAAGAGCATTGCCTGCTCTTCCAAAGGTCCTGAGTTCAATTCCCGACAACCACATGGTGGCTCACAACCATCTGTAATGAGGTCTGGTGCCCTCTTCTGGCCTGCAGGCACACATTCTGCAGGCAGAATATTATATACATAATAAATAAATAATAAATAAATAAATAAATAAATAAAATTTTTTTAAGGAAAAAAAAAAAGAAAGGGCGACATGGAAGATAGAGCCAAGAAGCCCAGAAAACCAACCCCAATGAAAACTGGATCCTATAAAAGGAGAGTCTCCTGTCTGCCAAAAAGCAGGAATCAGCTGACTTTTACACTTGCTGTCACGTGACTCCATAAACCACTCCTGCAGATCATTTTGAACAGGGAGCCTACCATGCCGATCTGTTCCCTAGGGAGAGTGCGACGAGAGAATGCCTTGCTTGTCCATTCACGTCTCAGGTTTGTGTATGTGAGAAGCCACAGCCAGCCTACCTTCTTTGCACCTAAATATGACTTAATGGGTAAATTTCTGATATTTGTGTCTGAGCCTCTTGTAATAATGGGAGAAGACTGCCGGGCACATGCAGAGTGAGTATAATTTGCCTGCAAAGGAATGTGAATATTCATGGCCAGAAGGCAGGCTGTGGTGGGTTAAATACGAGCCCACAGATTCTGTGGTGGAAGCTGCTGCCTAGCACCATGAGTCTGTTCTGATCCCGGGACTGCTTTAACCAATAAGTGTTTAGAGATTGTCCCAATCCCATTCTGGGAAAGCTTTCAGTTTTGACTTTTGAACTCTAGGAAAAGGTATTAAAAAAATAAAAATAAGAAGCTACTATGAAACCGGCATCTTGGAAAGCAACTAAAGCCAGTCCTAGGGACAGGTCAAAGTAAGAGATCCAGCCAGTTCCTTCCTGACACAGCCATCTCAAATGAGAATCAGAAAAAGACAGCTACCACCCTGAAAATCCCAGCGGCAGCAGATGCGGCATGAAGTAGAGTGGAGAGGAGAGGAACCACACAAACTGCAGAACAATGGACAAATAAAGAACTGCCACTGGCTGCTTAGTGATTGCTGGTGGGTTAAGCCATGGTTATACACACCCTTGAAAAACAACATTGAGCTGGGTATGGTGGCACAAGCCTTTAATCCCAACACTCAGGAGGCAGAGGCAGACAGGTCTTTGTGAGTTCAAGGCTAGCTTGGCCTTCTGGTCTTTAGAGAGCTCCAGGACAGCCAGGACTAAAGAGTCTCTCTGTCTCTCTGTCTCTCTCTCTCTCTCTCTCTCTCTCTCTCTGTGTGTGTGTGTGTGTGTGTGTGTGTGTCTCTTCCTCTCTGTCTCTCTTCCTCTTTCTTCATCTCTGTCTCCCTCCCTTCCTCTCTGTCTCTGTCTCTCTTCCTCTCTGTCTCTCTTCCTCTGTCTCTCTTCCTCTCTCTCTCTTCCTCTCTGTCTCTTTCTGTCTTCCTCTCTTTTCCTCTCTGTCTCTGTCTGTCTCTCTCTTCCTCTCTGTCTCTCTCTCTTCCTCTCTCTCTTTTCCTTCTATAGGATCAGCTCTCTTACGTGTCCTGAAGCTCCCCCTTCTTCCTCAAAAGTCACAGTGTTTTCTCTAGTCCCTAGATTCCCTGCCACCAAGACCTGCTCCTGCAATAGTGGGCAAGACAAGAAGGGAAATGACAGCTGCAGTCCTGAGTCTGCACAAGCTGTTTGAAGCCGGAGGCTCCGCCCCGCACCCCTCCCCTCTCCCGAAGGACTGTTTGAACAGTTCTCTCAGTGCTAATACTAAGTGACCTTGGTATCAGGCACATTTTTGTCATTTGGTTGTTGTTGTTGTTTTGTTTGGGGGTGTTTTCTATTGTTTTGTTTTTAATAGCTGAAAGCAAATTAAAAATGCAACAAAAAACCACATTATTTTACCTTCACTTAAAACTGCACATTAATTCTTTCCTACTAAGACTTGCACTCAAAATGCAATATTCTATTCTTCCCTCCAAAGTGCAATTCTCTCTCGACAATAAATCTCTTTTTAGCGATAATTATCTAAAAATGCAGATTCTCAGACAGCAGCAGGCTTACATTCCAGAAAATGAAGACATTGCTGGTCTGAGGCTTTGAGGGTCTGCTTTGGGTTGTGATTTCAGCTACTAGAGAATAAAGGAACACATTCAACTAGCTTTTTATGAATCTGTAGAACTAGAAATTATTGGGGAACAACAATGGACTCCATGAAGACTCTTCTGAAGTCCTGGAGATTATAACCTTTGCCAAATGCAAGGAGGCTGAATTAAGGTCTCATGTCATAAACTCAGTGTTCAAAAGGATACTGCAAATAAACATTCTGCTCACAAACATCTCAAACACTGAGATTGTGAGCTACTTCCTCTGTCTAATCTAAGGTTATTTGCCCAAATTCTGTCCACTCTGGAGGTAATCCCGTGCCAAGGGTGCCCCAAGATCAAAGACAAAAACAACACCTATTTTCTACTCATTCTGACTTACAGGGCAGAAAGAAAGAGGGTGAAATTATTTTACTGGCATTCAACTTAAAATACATTTCACATTAAAAGATAATGCACTAGAGATTAAGATGAAATCTACAATAGCCATTCATCTACAACAAGAGGTCTCAGGGATTTGGAGCTGTGACAGGCTGCAAGTACATCACCCCCTCAGTTAGGAATAGGCCTTCAGCCTCTCCTGTCCTGAGCCTTTTAGAAAAATTCCAAAGTAATGATCAGAAGTATCCTATTTATTAGGGAAGTAGTAGACTTCCCTGCACTTCCAGTAAAAGAGCTGATAAGATAAAATACATTTTAATAGTTTAATAAATACTTCCATTCTCAGGTAACAGCTTCAGAGAAAAAGATAAAAAATAAAAGGTGACCTGGCCACAAATGGGGCATCAGACACTCACACATACATACACACACACATACACACACACACAAACACATATACACACAGACACACACATGCGCGTACACACACGAACACATGCACAAACACACATGCACGCACATACACAGACACACACATGCAAACACACATACTCACACACATACACACATGCATGCACACACACCCAGACAAACACACACACATACATGCATGCACACATCAAGGCTCAGGGGTCATCAGAGAACAAGAAGAATGAAGAGTGTAAGAGCTAGAAGTAGAGAGGACCAGAGTGAAGGAGCATCTCCTGAGCATGGCAGGACCGCAGCACTCGTAAACCCACAGCAGATGTGGTCGTCTCCAAGAACCCTGAATAGGATCGACCTAGTCAACATTCTAAATGGGGCAGGGGCTCATGAGTCCTAGCCCGTGAGGCTCACAGACAGATGATGGCTTTTACTGCAGGGAGGGAAAGTCAATTTTCCTTAGGGGTAGAGCCCTAGTAGGTCAACCACACTTCGGTGGGTAGTGTCAGACCCATAAGTATGTGGTCAGCACAAATCGGACTCAATGGATGATCTAAACAACAAATAGATAAAAAGAAGGCATGAAGTTGGGAGGGAGTAGGAAACGGGGAGGGGTTCTCGGAGAGGTGAGAGAGGAGCGGGAGGTGAAAATGACCCAAAATACAATGTATGAAATTTCAAGGGATAAATACATAAATATCAAGTACACTTCTCACCTAAACAGTGTTCTGCCTGTCTCACTCCACACATTTTATTTGGAACATACAATTTTACTTTTAAAAGCATTTTAACTTTCTTGCATTTTTTCACCCTTTATAAATACATGCACTTTGTGTGTATTTTAATTCAGGCTACCAAATAGGAGGATGTAGGGTTTGGGATACCTAACTAGCACTAAGTGTTTTAGCTAGAGTTTCTATGGCTGTGAAGAAAAAAAAAAAAAGACCATGATCAAAAGCAAGTTGGAAAGAAAGGGTTTATTTGGCTTCCACTTCCACATCACAGTCTACCGTGAAAGGAAATGAGAGCAGGAACTCAGGGCAGAAACCTAGAGACAGGAACTGAAGCACAGGTCAGGTAAGAAGGCTGCTTAGGGTTTGTTCCTCATTGCTTACTCAGCCTGCTTTACATAACTCAGGGCCAGCAGCCCAGTGGGCTGAGCCCCTCCAACATCAAAAGTTTGCACCAGATGCCAATCTGGGAAGGCATTTTCTCAGTTGAGTTTGTATATTCCCAAATGACTCTGGCATGTGTCAAACTGATAAAACACTTGCCAGGACATTAAGAATGTTGGAAAAATGCACAAGATCAACTATTTTATAGCAACTTCTTTAAAATATATATAAGAAGCAAAGATCTAAGAGGTCTGGGACAACATGGTGTCTTCTGGACATAAGAGGATGCAGGAACTCATGAACTCACAGGAGCCATGGTGGTCTGGAGGAAAGCAAGCCAGGCGACATTCCAAAATGCCTAGGGGAGGGACTCGTCACCCCCACCTCAAGCTGAGGAGTGGTTGATGTTGATGGCAACTGGAGGAGGAAGAGTCAGTTCTCTTGATGGGGGTGATTCTTGGTAGGCTGATCATTTTCCAGCAGATGGCCTTACACTAATGCAATGTGGGCAGTGCTAATTGGACAAACTGAACTTCACAAAAAACAAAATGAAACAAGACATGAAGTTGGGAAGAAGGGGGCACAGATCTGAGAGGTGCTGGAGGAAGAAAATGGGTAATGAATATTATGGCAAACTTTGTGTGCATGTATGAAATCCTCAACAAATAACCTTAAAATATTACACAAAAAAATTAAAAGAAGGTGAAAGAAAGGAATATAAAGTAAAGGAGAAGTGTTACATCTAAAATTATATACTTTCTCGGCACCAGGAGAGACAAGCGTGCACACACACACACACACACACACACACACACCAGATGTGAGAATATCTTCTCCCCTGTCACGCAGGAAGCTGAGAAGCCTGACAGTCATCAGGTCCTGGTTAATGAGCCCCACAGTTCAAGATCACAGCATGTCTGGCATCTGCAGTCATGGGGAAAGAACACACAGCCCTCTGCCTGGGGACAGTCTCTCAGGAGCTGTTCCAAAATAAACCAAGCCAGGAGACAGGACGGCTGCTCCCCCACAGAGGGTGATGGATCCCATACCTGACCAGGTACACGTGCACTCAGAGCCAAGGAATTTATAAATTCCTCATCTTCTACCAGGTCCTAAATTTCACAAGATCATTCATTTCATTTTTTTATTTAAGTTTATTTATTTATTTGTTTATAAAAATTTCCACTCCCTCCACTCCCTCCCTTCCTCCCCTCCACTCCCTCTCCCCCCCCCAACTCCCTCTCCTCCTCCCTCTCCAGTCCTAAGAGCAGTCAGGGTTTCCTGCCCTGTGGGAAGTTCAAGTTCCTCCCCTCTCCCTCCAGGTCTAGGAAGGTGAGCATCCAAACAGACTAGGATCCCAAAAAGCCAGTACATGCAGATGAAACTGACCTTCTCTAGTTACATTTGTCTTTTAATGGTTGCAAAAGGCATAAAATTTTACATAGAATGGGGTGCTATGTGGTCTTTAAGGATTTGCACATGCTTAAACATGGGTAAACATCATCATCTATTTACGATGAGAACACTGAAGTCCGTTCTATCAGCTTTCTGAAATCTGCACTAGCTTGCTCTTCTCTACAGGCCCCCTACTGTGTTTTTATAGCTCTCTGCTCACCCAATTTTTAAGAAAATGTTTTGGGCTAGGGGAGGGAAGATTAACATAACTATCATTCTGTTTTCAAAGCCACTAACGGAATGGCTTACAAACAACTAATATATTATGATTTTCAATCTTGGGTTTCTATGGGATTTCTTTGTGTTTGAGTGTGTGTGTGTGTCTCTGTGTCTGTATGTTTCTTGTACTTTCTTTTAGCTCTTTATTTCTTTGTTTGTCTTGTTGCGTTCTGGTTGGTTGGTTTGTTTTTAGTTGCCTGTTTTTGAATGAGAGAGAGACAGAGAGAAAGGATGTGGATTTGGATGGGTGGGGAGGTCGGAGGATCCGGGGGAAGTTTGGGGAAGGAAATCACGATCAGGATAGTGTGGTGATATTTTGTTTGTGCTTTAAACAAATAAAGCTTGCCTGAAGATCAGAGTGCAAAGCTAACCACACTAGTTAGCCACAGGACTGGCAATGGTGGTGCACACGTTTAATCCCGGCACTACGGAGGCGGAGACAGGAAGTCATATGTCAGGGTGGAGAGAGAAATATAAAGTGGGGGAAGACAAGAACACAGGGCATTCAGTCTGAGGTTTCACAGAGACACATGTCCCATTCAGCCTGAGGATTCAGTAGCGGAAGAACTCCTGGCTGGCTGCTCCACTTCTCTGACCTTTCAGCTTTTATACCCATGGACACGGGCTTTTATTATTAAAATCAATTGGAATTTATGCCACAGGATATAATGTATAAGAAATCTATTTGCAATAAATATAAAATTATTTAAAAAATAAAATCATTTGAGGGAAAAAGAGGTTGTTTTTTGTCAATTCCCCCCATTCTCTCTCTCTCTCTACCTTTCTCTCTCTCTCTGTTTCCCCCCCCCTCTGTGTGTGTGTATGTGCTTGTGTGTGAGCACATGCATGCAACCCAGAATTCAGTGGATTTCCCTGGAGCTGGAGTTACAGGTGGCTGTGAAGCACCTAATGTGGGTGCCCAGAAGAACAACGGGCTCTCTTAACTGCTGAACCATCTCTCCAGCTTCAAGTGCATCATTACTCCTAAACAAAATAGTTTTGTTATAGGTTCCACTCATATTGTTCCAATAAATTAATTTTAAATGTTTTAGGGCTTCCCTGAATACAGGAAACTTACTATTTTTAATCCAACAAACAAGTTAAGACGTAAAATCAGGAAATGTAAAAAGGTTTAATCACCTTCTACCTTGTCAAAATCCACAGGCGGCTCCAACATGACCAAGACTCAAGTGTGGCTCCCTCATCTGAACTCCAAGGGCACTGGGGCACTGCACTCAGACATGCATATGTCTCCCTCCTGCTGCCACCACACACACACACACACACACACACACACACAATTAAAAATAAAAATGATCTTTAAAATACATAGTAACATTAGTCAGAATAGAAAACCACACACAGAATCATTACAACTGGTGAAGCTACTTTGTTTCATTTTTAAAATAGTTTTAGATTTACAGAAAAGATTGGATGATAATATAAAACGTTTCCTTAAAAAAAAAATCTAGCTTCTTTTTTCTATCTTAACACCCTCCTTTTGTGTGGCACAATTAACTCATATTGACATATTTTTATTAACTAAAGCACATGTTTTTATATAGCTACCTTAGGTTTTTCCTAAATATTCCATCCAGGATACAGCATACTTGTTGCCGTGTCTCTTTAAGATCCCTCTGCTGGGAGAATGTCTCACACTTTCCTTATCTCTGACCATGGCAGGTCTAAGAATTACTCACCAGGCATTCTGTGGAACATTCCTTAACTGGGGTGTTCACTTCTCATACAATTCGAATGGCATGGTAGTTTGGGGAGGAAGGCTCTGCGGGTAATACGCCACCTCTAATCAGACATTTCATAGAAGGTATTAAAAGAGACGTATAAAAAGTATTAGCTGGAATCATGATAAGTGACTGGAGGATAATAAGATAATTATTTTCTTCTCTAGATTTGTATAAATCACCTCCCTGAATATTTTGGTAATAGACATATGTCTGCCCGCTGTCTTTCCAGCCATGCTCAGGCATAGGATGGTCACACTTGTCCGTCAGCTGCCAGGCCTTCTCATGTCTCCAGCATCTGTGCGATGGTTTGACAGCTGCAGAGTGACTTCTAGGTACCAGCATCCCATTGAGGCTAAGGGTTGAGTAAGGCAGCCACAGTGGGACGGCTGTGGTGCTCCTGACATCTTTCTCACACATAGGCCATCCTTTGTCTAATGCACGTAGGGACACTTACTAAATCCCATCAATCTGGAAACAAAACCATTAGATTTTAAGAAGGTTTTCAGTTCATTGTGGTAGAAACAGTGATCACATTTTCACAAAGATGTATAATCTATTTATTATAATATATGGGTATATAATCCCTAGAAGAGCATGTATTAGAAAATAAATAGCATGTGGAGTTGTTTCCTTTTTTATATTTTATATTGGACATATTTTACCAGTATCATCTTTTGTTTGTAAAATGTCATACATATATTCTGAAGATTTATGCTGAAAGTTCATTAATTTGAAACTGAATTAGCTACAGTATATGTACATGCGTGTATGTTTGTATGCCACCATTCTCATGGCTGTACCAAAACAGAAGACATTTTAGTGTCTCAAGCATGACAGGCTAAGAGTCTCATTTTTCTTTCACCTTTTTCAAGTCTGTGCCATATTTGTGTGTGTGTGTGTGTGTGTGTGTGTGTGTGTGCTTTCCCCTTCAACTGAAGTGAACTGTAACCATTTACGTTCTTCACACATCTCCTTCCTGCAGCCACATTATTTAAGGAAGAAGTTCAGGACAAGCAGAAGGATGGGAGAGAGAGGATGCTCAGCCATAATTAGCAAGGTTACTCAGGCCCTTTGAACAGCTGCAGTGTCTAATACCTCCAACTGTGAGGGATTCGTGTTTCTTGTTTTAACAAGCTGACTGCAACCACCTCTACCTCAAGGGAATCTGCTAAGAAATATATCCAACTTTTCTAGGGAGAAAAGAACTATGAACACAGATTCAGAACCCTACGCACAGTCCCATTGTAAATTCATGATTTGCTCCCGTGACTCAGGGCCAAGAACACCGGGTATCACTTGGATTTGAACGGTAGCAAGGGTCTGGAGTTTCCCACTCAGCTTCACTTGAAACTGAAGCATTCCTGGATTTCGTCACAGCAGCAGCAGCAACCCTCTGGACAGACCGTCCATTTCAGGCCTTCATCCCTCATCCACTCCTCCAGAAAATTTTCTCCAAGAAAATAAGGTGAAACTCAGCGAGCCAAGGAAATAAAACTGCAGGAGAGTTGATGAGAATATGAGGAACAGACTGGATTTAGCACGCTCAATGGCTGGCCAAGGGCAAAGGGGAAGTGGTTTCTGAGCACAGAGCTTTGGGAAGTATATCTTGTGACAGGTCTGTAGCGCTGTTTACTAACATTCGTGGGTTTTATGAGGGGAGAATAAACAAAAGTGGTGAGACTTAAAGAGCTCAGGAACACCCCGCCGGTTTCCCTTCCTCTCCCCCAGCAGAGCAGAAAGTCTGGCATGGCTAGAGACGGCAGAAGATTTATCTACCCACAAGCACGGTTTACGGCAGGAAATTAAAAGGAAATCGTGAAGCTTTAGGTATTTGGAACACCGGCTCAGCAAATAAGGTCAAATAAGGACATAATACACTCAGTCTGGTACATGCGCTATGGACAACTCAGAACCCCAACATGGTGGCTACGTGTCATTGCCAGAAGTTCTTGAGACACCAAGAAGTAGAAAGCAGAATGGTGAGTTACAGATGGAGATTCTGGAGGTGTTTCGGATCTGCACATGAAAAGCAAAACCATCTCCATGGTGCCCACGCAGCAAGCTAGGAGTTCAAGCATACCTCATCTGTGCAGCCACTCAGCTCCTGGCGTGCTTAGCTGCCAACAACTATCTATGTAGGTGCTTGCTAATCCCAAAACCTGAGCCAGGTGATGGATTTCAAAAGAGCAGTAAAATACACAGTTTTTCTCAATGGCGTTCTGCTAGTCTTTGCTGCCATCCGCTCCTTCTAAACCTCATCCTCAGCTGTCCAAAGAATGGACAATGGATGGAAACCTAAATCCTGGGTCTCCCTAAACCTACAAGACAAAACAAATAACTCAAACAAGACAAAATCAAAACCCACAGACAATCGCCACAAAAGAATTAGGTTTAAAAGAATTTCTCTGGAATCTAAAAACAAATGGGGCCGTACAACACACATACCTGACATGCACAGTCTCAAAATCATTGCGAAAAGAAGAAGTCAAGGAAAATAACAGTTGTGTGATGGGTCCAGAAACTAGACAATCCCACACCAGCCAACAGAACTCCCAATGAGAACTGGCTGGGCAGTGTGAGCGAAGAAACTGATGCTGGAAGGTCTACCCTGTTCAGGCCCTGGCAAAACAGCCCGCAGCAAAGTACAGGGAGGTCAACTAACACAAGAACCCACAGTGTCAAGAGACTATCAGGCACGGACGCAAACTTGAGCAGGGCACAGAACATAGAAGGAAAAGGACAAAGGACCCAGATCAAAGAAAAGGGGGACAAAGGGGAAATCTCAGAACAGGGATCCAGCTTCCCTGGCATGTCTTACTGAACAGATGATTCTTCTGAGGAATTGTCTTGACACTTGCTGAAAACCAACTGATGTTGAATGTGATGGAGTTCCACTGTCTGTCTATCCTGATCTAACTTTCGCATTATCTTATTTATTGTAACTGTGTAGCAAATTTTGAAAATGGAAAGTGTGATCTCTCTCTCCAGGGTGCCAGACGACTTGGAGTATTATTGATTTCCCGGTTCCACATAAATTCTTAGATTAACTTGTACATCTCTGTAAGAAAGCTGGCTGGGAATCTTATAGGGATTAATTGCCTTGGGTCTGTAGACCAAAGAATGTCACTTCATCCACACATTGCTTCCCATTCATGAACATATCCCACCTTTCCATTTACTTGGATCCTCTTTAATATTTACAATGATCTCTACATTTTATGCATTAATTTTACACTTTCTTTGTTAAGTTTCTTCAAATATTTTAGTATAACAAAAATTTCCATAATATCAGGTTGACTTATTTATTGCTAATATATGTGAAGACAATTGATTATAGCAATGTTGGTCTTATATTCTACAAATTCTAGTTCACATTGTTCATAGTCCAGTAATGGCTGGTTGTAGGCAAATTTTTTTTCTCAATTTAATTTGAATTTTTCCACAATAAATTTACCTATTTTAAATAGTACAGTCTCATTCATTCCCAGGAAACTCAGACCTCAGTTTACTAGTAGGAAAGTAACGGTTGCTATCACAGTTTTTGCTGCTCCACTTCAGCACTCTGTTTTCAGGCAGCAGTTAATTCTTTCCACTGTGGGCTTATTCACAGGAATTCATTTGTGGTTCCCTGTCCTGATTAACAAAACCATAATAGAATATTTATAGTATTAAGTTTTGTTGATGTTTTGTGAGTAAATCCAGTTTATTCCATAATTTATTTCAAAATAACCTTAAGGAAACCTTCCCAATCAAGCAATCAAAATCTTAAGAACAGTGCTCACGAACAAAAGCACCCGCCCGCCACCACCAAAGAATTATTCTACTATCATCAAAGAATAGAAATGTTCTCTGCATTTTGACATTTATATAATGTCAGTTAGTACATTTAGCAAACTCCTTTCTAAGTAGCTATAAAATTTCCCTTTAAGAAAGGTGGGGCCATGGTTGGAGAGATGGCTCAGAGGTTACGAGCACTTGTTCAAGGACCTGGGTTCAATTCCCAGCACTCACATGGTAGCTCACAGTCATCGGTAACTTTAGTTCCAGGGAGTCAATTGCCTTCTTTTGACCTCTATAGGCACCACACATGCATGTGATGCAGACATACATACTGGTAAAATGCTCACATACATAAAATAGCATCTTAAAAATTCTTAAAAAAAAAATCTTAAACATTTTAGTGGGCCAGTGAGATATCTCAGCAGGTGACACACATCAAGCCTAATGATCCAACTTCAATCCCTGTGACCCACATGGTGAAAAGAGAAAACTGACTTCCAAAAGTTGTCCTCTGACCTCCATAAGTATCCTGTAGTACATGCTCATGCATGCACACATACAGACATGCAAGCATGCAAACAGACAGACAAACAGACACACACACACACACACACACACACTAATTTTTTTAAATTCTTTTTATTGTTCTAACCCAACCTGATTAAAACGGTTAAACGATTTCCCAGAATCTGAATTTTTGCATTTGTTCACCAAATTAATTTCTCATCCTAATTTTTCACAGACCTTTAAAACTTTGTCGCCTGATTTATGTAGAGAGCTGCGTGATGCCGCACCTTAAAGGTTGCGCTGGTTTCCGCCTTCCACCTTCCCAACGGTGAGTGTTCTCAGCTGTGAACAGCTCCATATATGGCTAACGCTAAGGATCTGGCTTGCTTCCGCATTTCTGGACCTATCTGCATTTCCCACATGGCTTGCTAAGGGTGACTACCCAGAGGTTATTTAAGCTATGGGCTGGTTTTCCCTAGGGGCAAGAGGTTAGAAGGTTGTTCAAAGGTCCTGAATAAACCACAGTTAGAAGAGTCCAGTGTTGTGTCTTCCTTGCTGGCGAGGCGGACATGACAGATTTATACAAAGGAAACAGCAGCTTTCTCAGTGCTCTGTTACAAGGTAAGTCCACTCAGGTGTGCCGGTGCTATCCTAGGCATAATATGTGCTTTGGATAGTCGTTCAACAAATTATATCTACAGTTAATAATACTTGATGCATTCTTCTCATGTCTCACCTAGAACAATTTTTCAATAGAACAAATGTCTACTCTTGTACCACAAGTTCCCATGCCTCCACTCTCCACTGTCATCTGCCTGAACCACAGCCACAAGGCATGGGTGATCCCGAGTAAGACAGTTCTCAGCAGTATGCAAGGTTAGAACGGTTTTCTTTTTCTGTCGTGTTCTCCTCAGCTGACCCCAATGAATTATTCCCCAAAATAAAGTAGATGCCAATGATGGCAAGAGGTCAGATTATAAATAAACCACACACATGGCTAGATCGGTGGTCATGGTGTGTGACATCAAATTAGTGCCTTTGTGTGGTGAGAAGACCTATATTTAGTTAACAAAAAAAAAATGTGTTATTTTGTTTCAGAGATAAGACATGGAAATTTAAGGTGAAAATTACGTCTGCAGATGACCTACAGGTAATATTCATAAACTGCATTTTAAGGATAGATATGAAATATCTCAACCAATTTTAAATCTCAAACCCTTCACATACACACAAATCTAAGTGGCACTGGCTTTATGAAGACAGCCATAAGGAGCCTAAGTATCACCATGCCACATATCTTACAACCAGTGTGGGAGCCTTTGCTTATGGGACTCAGAAAGTGTGAGGGAAGCATGTGAATAGTTTGAATCCCAGTGCACGTAGGTTAAAGATACACACCATTCTTTCCATTTTTTGATGCAACATAATAAAATGGAACTAGATACCACATAATATCACACAGGAGGTCTTAATAAAACCCAATTCACGTTCTCAGTATGTCTGTCCTATGGGTCTGTGGGGTCATTTTCACACCCACAAACATTTGAAGGAAGGGACTTTCCCCAGACTTAGGAACCTGTTGACAAAAGTGTTCCAAATAACAGTACTGAAATTGTATGAGGTTGTAGTGACAGCCCTAGCAACCGAGCCAAGCAACCATGAGACACTTAGCCTTTTAGGCCTTTGAGAAATGTAACAACACTGACTCCATTTGTAACACTGACTTTAGTAATTGTCATAGTTGGAATTCCTATTGCCGTGAAGAGACACCATGACCATGGCACTTCTTATAAAGGAAACACACTTCACTGGAGTGGTTTACATTTTCAGAGGATCAGTCCATTATGACGGCGAGGAGCATGGTGGCATGCAGGCAGACATGGTGCAGGCTACATCTTGATATGGAGGCAATAGGATGTAGACTGTGACACTGAGAGTAATTTAAGCACAGGCGACCTCAAAGCCCACCCCACAGTGACACACTTCCTCCAACAAGGTTATACCTACTCAACACAACCCTAACAGTGCCACTCCCTTTGGGGGCCATGTCCTCTCAAACCACAACATAGTAATCCATCCTCAATTTTTAGAAGTCTTTAGGTCTTCTCACGGCATTATCAGAAAAAAAAAAAGGTTGGTGATTCAAACCATATAAGTTCAGCAAATAATACAGGCTTTAGGATTAATTCCCGACCAATTAACAAACCTACTTCCCAACTTGGGATGCAAAGAAGCCAGCTGTCATACTACATGAAAAGCACAATTCTTAAATAGGAGGTATACTTTCAATGCTCATTCAATCCACAAACATCTACTCTGGGTCCTACAAGCTAAGAAGCACTGCACTAAAAGGTAAAATGATGAATGAGACATGCACAGTTGCCAGATACCACTGAGGTCAGAATACAATAGGGAACACAGAAAGAAAGGGGATGGGGTATAGTTCAGTCTGACAAATGACAAGATGGGGTAGTAGAGGTATTACCCCAGCACATGAGAATAAATGTCAGAGAAAGCACCAGAACTATCCAGAAACACTGACTAGCTAAAAGCTGTGGTGTTTTTAGCTAAAGATAAAAGTTGCTGGTGTCCAAAGAGAGTGGTTTGTATTTTAAGTGTAAATATTAAACCTAAGTACTTGAAATTGTGTGCACAAAATGATGTCAAGAATGCTATCAGTAAGGTATGTCCAAGGGTAGGACCCACTATGTCCACACACCCAGCTAAGGATACCTCGGTATTGGGTGAATTTATGTGACCAGACTCAGAAGACAGCCAAGATCACAGACAAAAATCTCGTTAATCCATAGGCAAGTTGATCTCAAGTTCAAAACTAGCTCACAAGGAATGCCAGCAGCCAGAACTGGCCTCCTTAGGTACCAGCTACTTTATAGAAGGATACACAATTTGGACCTTCAAATGAAGTGTCAGAATTTTATTAAACATTAACACTGCTTTTGAACATCAAGCATACAGAAATTCTACTTCCAAACCTGGAGACTGTCCACTTCAGCTCTGTCAGCTGTGCTAAGGCCGTGAGCATCCGTGTGGGTGTGGAAGTTTAACAACAAGGGGCTAAACTGTTAGCTTTCAAATGACAGCGTTCTTTCTGCTCCTGGGCATCACGGTGGCAGAATACTTCTTATTACACCTCCAGATTTTGATTACACTTTAAAGACGTAGTGTGAAGATTGATTCTCATTACCACAGCCTATAGACCGTGGGCATCAGCATCCCTAGAGGATCCCACTCCAGTGGCTCCAGGGTTCCTGGTTCCCTATTGCACCTCAAATAATCAGAAAGAATGTGGTTCTTCCTCTTCTAGAGCTTTTGTAGAGTTGGGTTCTCAGCTGAGGTCCCATGATATCAAAAGAGATTCCACAAGAGGCAGTGTTTAGGGTGAAGAAAAAGTATCATTTCTTAAACTTCCTGTGGCTCACATTATGCTTTTGCTCCTAAGGCAACTGGAAAGGTTTTGATCTTTGTGGTGGTGCCCATTACCACAGTGACACAGTTACACACATTCATATTTCCAGTATGATTTAGGGAAGAATGTAGTCTTAAACCTTGTACGGTCCCAAGTGGGTTCTGTACCGCACTATTAAAAAAAAAATAAGTTCATTACTATGAAAGCCTTAACAAACAGCACATAACTCTCCCACATACAGAAATCCAGGGCATGGCAAAGTAAGGATTCACACCCAAGTGAACCAAACGGTAAACTATCTTTACACTTTTGACTGTGCTCAAACCACAGTCTACGACCTGAGGAAGCATCCCCTAGAGGTGTTACAGTGTGCTGTAAAGATGGGAGGTCTTCGGGCTGGTTGATCTGATGATAACTGAGAACAACTAAAGGTAATAGGGGAGGAGTGGAGGTGGTGGCAGTGGTGGTAGTGGTGGAGGTAGTGGAGGTGGAGGCGGAGGAAGCAATGGAATTTCGCTAACACGCCTTTGGTCTCCGCCAGGGGAGGAAAACTGAGGAAGATGAGCCAGGTAGGATGTTGCAATAATCTGGGTATGTTATCCAGCTTTAAACTTAGAATATGGGAAGGAAAGGGGCAAAAGAATCCGTAGCAAGGCCATTCAAAAACAGTAACGTCAATATAGAGGTGGAGAAAGAGAAAAACCAAACAGGCCAAGTATGAAACTTCAGGATAAGGCACAGAATTATTCTCACTGACGTGGGAGTGTCAGCCTTTAGAAGGTGAGACCTGTTTTAGAAAGGGAGAGTGTGGTGTGGAGAAAAGGCCTCCATTTGTAGACGTTCATCCACACTAGTGGCCAGTCAGCTACAGAGACCCGACGTGTAATGTACTGAGAAAAGGGACACCAGAAAAGTGAGATTTCCTTTATGCAATTTCTCTGTAAAAATTGACTTATTAAGCCATTATTTACCAGGTGCATATCCGAGAGGACCTCTAATCTCAGAAGTTAAGGGTATTGACTGTTCTTCCAGAGCCTGGGTTTCATTCTCAACACCCAATGGCAGCTCACAACCTTCTGTAACTCCTATTCCAGGGGATCAAATGGCCTCTGCTGGCCTCCATAGACACCAGGCACACACAAAGCAATCAACACATACACACACACACACACACACACACACACACACACACACACACACTCATTTTTTTTAAAATTACAATAAAATAAAGGCACTGGGTTACTTGGATTTATTTGGCACTCTCTGTATTTATGTCGACAGACTTTTTCTTTGTAAGTATTTTTTGAGGAAGGCCACACAATTTCTTTGAATCAAGGACATGAAGGCTGAACTGTACTTAGGGAGGGGAAAATGTCCAGGAATAAAAAGTTTTACTTCATCACCTTCTGATATTTTGTGGGTTTGTACAAAACCATTCCAAACAAAAATAATCCTAACTATTGATTCCTGTTACTTCTGTCTACAATACAAAGAACTATTCATAAAGATACAGTTCAGAAAAACAGCAAATAAGTCACATAATCTCTTCCAAGCTTGTCGGGCTTCTATAAATAACTCGTTATATATATTTATAATATCATTACATATTATATTCATTTTTATATTTTATTATATTTATAATATATTTATATTTATTATATATTATATTTATGAATTTACATATTTGTATGATTTATGCATTATAATTTATGTATAAATTTATATATATTTATAAATATATTATATTTATTATTCTATAAATAACTTGTTAAACCTCTGTGAAACTGAGTCCAAATTGCATTACATGGGACATAACAAATTCCCCATATATGCTGAAGTACTAGTCAAGGTGACTATTGCTGTGACTAAACACCACGATCAAAAGCAACTTTGGGAAGAAATGGTTTATTGGGCTTATGCTTCCACATCACTGTTCATCACCAAGAGAAGTCAGGACTGGAACTCAAACAGGGCAGGAACCAGGAGGCAGTAGCTGACACAGAGGCCATGGAGTGGGTGCTGCCTACCATCTTACTCCTCATGGCTTGCTCAGCCTCTTAATTATAGAACCCAGGACCCCCAGTCCAGGGGCAAAACCATGCACAATTGACTGGCCCACTCCACCCCATAATCACTATTTAAGAAAATGCCCTATAGCGGGATCTTCTGGGAGCATTTTCTCAATGAGGTTCCCCTTCTTCAGGTGACTTTAGTTTGTGCCAAGTTGACATAAAGCTAGCCAACAGAGTCGACAACCATATACTAACGTCACTTATCACTATTATTGAAGATACTATTAAATGTATCTCCTGAAGTCATGAAGAGTCAAATAAGTCTAGGACTGGCTTGAAATCCTGCGAGGCTTCACTTAGAGTTTGTTCTCATTTCCATAGTTTTTCATTCTCAGCCATGCGCGTTTGTTTTCTGAGTGCCACCAGTAATCAGTCCAGAAATGGACAATTTGGGTATTTATCATTAGAGTCTTCAGGGAAATGAGAATGGTAGGAAAGCTTATAACCAACATTATGAAATGACCTGTCTAAATCCGAAAATCCAGGTGGATGGACAGTCATTCCCCATGCTGGAAAAGGGGAGGATTTGAAACCAGCACACGAAGTATGAGTCACTGCAGAACTGGGCCCAGGAGCATGGAGCAGAAGAAAGAGGCTACCTGTCTAGCCAGCCAAATGTCCAATCAACACCAGTGAGCAACAGTGATAGAAACCACAGCCAGACTGCTTTCACATCCCAAGTGCTGTATTTGAATTACTTCATTCATTCACTGTCTGCTCCCTGCTTACCCCCAACCCTACCAGGGCCCAAAATACACTTACACCCTGTTCCCATTATAGAAGCAATTCTCACTCTGCCTATTGCCTAAAGTGATTAGATCACAAGCAGGATGGCAGAAACCCTAGGGTCACTGATGTACCTTTGTCTCTGGTACCTAATTCCTGCCTACTTACTCATCTATCTATCTATCTATCTATCTATCTATCTATCTATCTATCTATCTATCTATCATCTATTATAGTCCCAACCTATCTCCTCTCACTCTCAAGTAGAGATCATAGAATTCAAAGCATTATATAAATATGATCGTATTCAGACCCTTTACTATATACTATTTATTTCCATGATTTCTCAAATAACTGCTTAAGAAAATTTGGCTGGTGTTGGTGTTTGCTGGTAAAGTTGTGTTGCAATCTGAAAGGAGCTGTTAAGTAACTATTTGGCCTCTTTAAAGCTCTGCCCTCTTCCCACTCCAGGGCTGAAAGGAAAATCAAAGCACTGTTGAAGTATTGTGCAATATTCCCACATATTCCCTGATGTCTGTGCAAAGATAAATGTGCTAAAAGTACAGAGAACCCACCTTTGCAATGGTAGTATTCTATTAACAGAAAACACAAAATTTAAAACGATAAATAACTAGGGTCCGATTAGGCTATCTTCAAATTACATGGAAAACATTATTGAAATAATAAATGGGGGAGAAAAGTCCTTCCGGCTAGTCTAGCAGTGCGTTTCTTAAATCACAACCAAAAAAAAAAGAAAGAAAGAAAAGAAAAGAAATGAGAATATGCAGTAACACCACGGAGCACAGAAATTTCCAAAAGTCTTCCAAAGCCTGGGGCCAAAGTGCACACCACACTTTACCGCAGTCGCTAGGACAGCACTGCGTTCATGACCACACCGCTGCAATCACACGTTTCATTCAGTACAGACGTCTTCACCGAGGGCTCAGTGTATGCCTGGCGTCACGCTCCAAGCTCTGGGAACATAAAAATAAATTATATGATACAATGTCTCTCCTCAGGAGTGATAAGACAGACACAAATAACCACAGTAGAGTGTCAAATATCATAAGGACTGAAGGACACTGTGCCCCTAGCACAGATCATAGCTTCTAGAAGAACAGGAAAGCCCATGCAGGCAGAGGCCACAGATTACAGTTTCTAGAAGGATCAGAAAGGTCATGCAGGAAGAGGTACTTGGGCTGGATGGCAAACAGTGGAGTTTTACTTGGCAAACACGCGAACATTTTGTGTGCAAATGAGATTAGGAGAGACTCTGAAGACTACGGAATAGCACATTTTGGCACAGAGACAACAGGTGAGACTATGATATAAAAAGCCTGGATCTAGTAAATCCTTCAGTGGCCAGCGAAAAGGCCAGAAGATGAGCACGCTGGAAGCGGGAGAGGAGTAACACTGCACGTGGCAGCGGAAATAGGAAAGCAAAAGAGTCTGCTAGCCAAAGGACGCTGGGTTCCCGAGACGCTCCTATGAATGAGGACTGCTACCAGTCATCGTGAGCCATCTAACGACATGGCCTCTTTCAAGGGCAGTAGAAAGAGCCAAAAATAAAAATAGGAAATAAAAAACCCGAGGTAAATTATGGTACATGGATGGCACTTATTTGGTCAACATCATGACTGGATATTTTTAAGCTTCAGATTTCGTTTTAGAGTATCATGCGGGTGAGAAATCAACAAAGTATACATGCGTGTCCTTCCTTCTTTCTGTTCAGTTGTCATCTGCTCTGTGTGTGTGTGCACAAGTGCACACTCGAATACATGGGAGAGTAAGTAGGCACATGAATGCCACCGGATGTGCGTAGAGGATACAAGACCATTTGTGGGAGTGACTTCTCACCCTTTAACCTGTTGAGGTCGGGTCTGTCTTGTCGTGTAGGGGTGCTGGCACTACAAATGAATACCACAGCAGCTGCCTTTCTTTAATTTTTTTAATATGGGTCGTAGGAAACACCTCAGGTTGTCAGGGAAATGCAACACAAGCCATTGACAATGCTCACCCCAGTCTGCCATCTGCTCCGTATCCTTACTTCTACAACTTAAAACCCATATGGGCCCCAGGGGGGTGTTTGTTTAGGGTAATAAGCAAGGAACGTACATGTGCTTAGCACAGCCTGAACAAAGACCTTCTGTTTCCACGCTGATAAGCAAGAGGCATCCCAAAACTTCCTTGATTATAATCAGAAAGAGTTTCAAAGAAGCCTGATCCGTTGTCCCTCATGGGATTCTTCTGAACTATCCAGATCTAGTGGAGGATGATCGCTCCATGGAGAGAAGAGGAGAACAACAGTTCAGGGTAGTGTTTAAATAGAGAAGCCAATCACAAAACGGGTAACAAACTCTAGCGAAGACATGTAACAGGTAGTAGAGATGAATGAATGAATGATCTTGAGGTGAGACCTTAACAGTCACAACTACTCAGGAGAGTAGGCCAAGGCCGGCCTGACCATACTACATACTAAAAAGTAAAGGAAACAAATCAGAGAAGGGGGAACCAGTGAGCAGGAGGGGAAAAAAAAAGTCTTGAGTTAGGCCTAAGTGCAAAGCAGTCATTAGAAATGTGAAGCCAGGCATGGTGACACAGATGATGTAGGTGACACAGGCCTTTAATCCCTGGCATTCAGGAGGTTAAAGCAGGAGTTCCAGGTAGTTCTGAGCTACCTGGGCCCCTATCTCAGAAACAGGATGGGAAGGAGGGAAGGGCAGAAGGAGGGAGGGAGGGCCAAAGAGGTTAAATGAAAAGAAAGGGAGAGAAAAGAAAGTTGAAATGATCTAATACAACTACACGTGGCTATTAGGAACCCAACTTTAGGGGGCTAGAGAGATGACCAAGCAATTAGAACACTTGCTGCTCTTACAGAGGACCCACGTTCAGCTCCCAGCAACCATATGAGTCCACTCACAACTTCCTGTGATTCCAGCTCTGGGAGATTTGCAAGCCTTCTTCTGACTTCCATGGACACCTGCGTGCTTGTGGTACACATACAGATAAACGAGCACACACAAACACATAAATTAGAGGGTCAACATTGGGCAATCCGCAAGGAGAATGGACTCTTTGCTTTAGGTGCGGTGGGTTGCTTATCAGTGGAAAAACCAACACACACACCTACCTTGATGCTCTGCAGCCCTGACACATTTACTCTCATGTTCTGTAGAGAAGAGCAATTAACTAACTGGACATGGGGCCACTGGCTGGGACTCAAGTACCGGAGGGCCTTCAGCATGCTTCCCAGAATACATCCATCACTTCAGAACAGAGACAAAGCAAATAAACAAGCCATCCTCTTGATAAGCCTGTTCTAATCCTTTAGACTACAGGCTCTCATTGACCACTCTTGGTTTTAATCTCTCCCACCCTGATCGCAGTGTCCCTATGTGGTCTTGGTTCCCAGTTTAGTTCACAAAAGTTCTTGAAGATAAATTGAGTTGCACTGTCTTCTTCCCTGCCCTTGGGGCCTGGGTGTTCCCTGGGAATTAGCTGGATTAGACACTCAGGTGCTGAATTTTTCTTGGGAGAGCATTTATACACCCTTTCCTGTAACAAAATGTTCTAGGACAAAGACTCCAGAATGTAATTATTTTTGCTAAGAACAATCACACTTCAAAGGGGCACTGATGGTTCTGTGTGGTCCTGGGAGGAAAACATGAGTCGGCACATTATAGAGTGTTTGGTAAAAGCACCTCCAATAAATTAGGACATAACTGTTTTAGGCTCCAAATGTACCTCTCCCTTCCTTTACTACCAAAAGAAGTGAGTATTCTAAAAGTAACAATTTTCTCAAATGTGTATATATATATATACATTTGAAATCTACAAAAGATATTTGCTTTCAAGTTACTTATTATGACTTAATTATTGATGATGGGGTGGATGAATCAATTATTTATGCTCTTTGTCCTTCCATTTCTTCCAATGTTCTACCGACAGTTTTTTCACTATCTGTGTGTACAAAGGTAGCATGCACACATGCACTTTTCATGTGCTCAGTACCATTTTGAATTTCTTACTGCTATAATGTAGTTTTCAGTCCAAGAAGATTGTGCACCTGACCCACATTGTAAGATACTGAGCAACAATGAGCTAATCTTGCCCCAGATTCAAGCAAGTTCCCTGGCTGCTACAGAAACACATAGTGCTAAAACTCAGAATATGAAAGAAAAAAAATACGTACAATAAAGTAATACTTCAGGCCAGAACATAAGAAAGCTCTGCTCTGGGATCACTACAGGGTGAAAGATGCAAAATGTTCTTTCTTCACAACTGAGAAAAGAAATTCACACATACAAATTCAGAGAGAGAGAATGGGAGAGAGAATGACGGTGAGAAAGAGGGGTGGGGAGAAATAGACAGGCAGACATAAGCACTCACAGAGACACAGACACTCACAAGCATGTATTTGTTCATTTATCTCTGACACAAACTCTTTGATTAATTGCATTGCCTTGGTATCAGGCACAAATTCATCCACTAGAAAAAAATGGAAAATTAGACATTTTGAGGCTTTATGCATGTTATGTAAATGTTGCCCTAAGCTACAGACCAACGTAGAAGCCTAATTTCACAGTGGAAAAATTTCTACTGTAATGATTTTATTAGAAAAGAAGTGCTTTCAAAAATTTAGTACCTCACAGTACACCTTCCATAAAATTGTTGTACTTGTTGACATTTATTGAATTAACCCTTTCAGCTGTGCCGAGAAGACTAGAGAGCATCTCTGCAGGCATGTATGCTAAGGCATCAGAAAAGTTTAGTGGTGTAGCTGTGGTTGGTGCCTCTTTTTCCTAGAACCTGAAATCGAAGCAATAAACACAAAACCAGATGGATGACATTACACGAAACTAAAAATGTTTTTTCACATCCAAAGAAGCAACCAACAGCCCTAAGCGACAACCAGTGAGATGGGAAAAATGTATTTGTGAATCACACATCAGATAGGACCCATACTGTATGTAAGAAGCAACTCACTGAAAGATCTAATAGCCCGCGTCCAAAATGGGCAGAGGGCTTGAAACAGATGAGCAAGTGATTGACAGACATAAGAGGTAGGACTAACTTGAAACTGTTCAACACCATGAGCCAACATAGAAACGAAAATTAGAAGCACAATGAGAGGAGGAACCGCCGGTGAATTCATCAAGCCCCAGTGGCTAGCTTCATTCCAGTGCTCACAGATAGCCCTAGTTTAACTAAATAGGTCACAGAATGAAATCAAAAGTCATGAACCTGCCAGGTGGTGGTGGCCCACAGCTTTAATCTCAGCACCAAAGAGGCAGAGGCAGGTGGATCCCTGTGAGTTCGAGGCCAGCCTGTCTACAAGAGCTAGTTCCAGGACAGGTTCCAAAGCTACAGAGAAAACCTGTCTCGAAAACCAAAACAAAACAAAAAAAGTCATGAATCTGGGAAAAGACCTCGTGGGAAGAATCAGGATGGGTCTGAAAGGGATGGAAGGACAATTAGGGAGGGAGGAGGGAAAGAGTAGCCAGGATGCATTATACACATGTATGAAGTCGTCAAAGAATCAACTTCATTTTAAAAATAATAAATATCATTTTAAAAATATTTTTTAATTCCTTTAAAGAAAACCAAAACAAACTATGTATAAAGATGCCATAATGAAAGCCATTACTTTGAGTGCTAATCTAAAACATCTAATAAAGGATAAGTGTATATATTAACTAAAAGGACAAGCACAGACAGATGATGCCAGTAGCTCCAGAGCTTGGGGACAGGGCACCAGAGGACTGTTAAGGCCAGCTTGCTGGCTACCAGCCTCACTTCAAGTTCAATATGAAAAACCCTGTCAAAAGAGAAAAAGCAGAGAGCATAGAGCAGGTGACCCACCATCCTCCATCCTCTTTATGTACTCAAATCCACACACCCACATACAACTGCACATTATCATACACAGACTCATCATGCTCTCAAATATATATATATATATATATATATATATATATATATAATAAGAAAAACAAAACTAAATGGCAATATTGAACAGATTAAGTGAATATCCAGAGAAGTAAATTTTCCTTAAAGCAATTAGTATATAAATAATCTGGTGGTCAAGGACAAGGGTTCTAGGGCAGCCCTTCTCAACAGGAAGGAGGCAGCCATAAAGCCACAGGGCAGACTCCGATGCCAAGCAGAACCCTCAATCATGCCCTCCCAGACTCTGCTTAGACAGACAGAATGGGGGCACACTGCCCATCAGAAGGACACGTTTTCCTGGCGATCCCCCTAGATTGTGAACTCACCAACTCAGCGTTCTGAAACTCTGGTGTAAAAATGGTGACACCACCCTCTGAAGATAAACCAGGTGACCAAAGCTTATGATGCTGGCACGGTAAGGAAGTGTTTTTCCACTCTAGTGGAGTTCTCTGGCCTTCTATTAAGTCAATGATCGCCATTGTAGAGGAAAGATGGCTTACTGGAGCAAAGGTCAGATCTGCATCCTGACTCTAGCCCAGTCCTGTCGATAAACCTGTTATGTGGTCTTCAGCATGATGCCTACATGCTGATCCGCACAAATATCAAACTGGGATCAAGACACCTGCCCTGACAACGTAGCAAACTGCTTTGATGGTCACGTGGCATGGAGTGGTTTAGAAACCCAATCCAAAAGTATCAGCCACTACTTGGACTTTCAGTTAGAAATGGAAAAGTCTGCCAAATAGAAGTGCACAATTTTAACAAAGACAGGACAAATGTTAAATTGTTATCTCACACCCATCCATAAAAAAATAAAAAAACCCACAGCAAAAGTAAAGCAGAACCAAGAGAAGGTAGGCTACCACACTGCACAAGGAGCTAAGGGAGGGATGATGACCAAAAATGTATAACCAAAACGTGACCAAATGTGATAGCCAAAAGTCACGTTAACCTTTTGCCACCACTAATAATTCAAATATATGATTTACTGATTTCCCCTTTCAGGTAACATAGCAAGGACATGAATTAGTTCATGAAAGTCTTATTTTACTCTGCAAATGAGTCAGTATGAGGATGAGCAGGCTTGTGATGGCATCATTGAGTAATTCGTATTTTCTATTTACAAAGTGTCTACCTCTCGGGGTTGCTAATGCACTGAAAGTCCTAATACGGAAAAGAACTTGGGGACTGTGTCTACAAAACAGTGATTCTGACTGACCCATCACTTCCTGGATCTTCCAGCCTCTGGAGACAATGTCAAGGCTTTGGAGCCCAAAGAACATGGTGTCATCCACCTACAAGTTAATATCTCTGTGGGGAAGAATGTCTAAACAGTTTTTCTACCGAAAGAAAAGCTGTGAAAATTGCCGCTTTTGAGCAAGACACACACACTGCTTAATCAAACAAAGCAAAATTGTTATTTAAACGATGCCATTTTTTTAAAATTTATGACAAGCTAGTGCTTTTCAACGTTGATGTAGGGGTGAAGAAAACAGACAAAACACATGAAAGAAGTCAGGCAGTGGTGGCGCACGCCTTTAATCCCAGCACTTGGGAAACAGAAGCAAGTCGATCTCTGTGAGTTCGAGGCCAGCCTGGTCTCCAAGAGCTAGTTCCAGGATGGGCTCCAAAGCTACAGAGAAACCCTGTCTTATATTAAAAAAAAAAAATGCTCTAGAATCTTCTCCCAGAAAACGCTTATGACATTGAAATTGTGGTGATAAATTTAAAGCAAACAAACAGAAACCTGTAAAACTATCAAAGTATAGGAGATTCCTTCAGAACTTGAGTAAACAAATCTTCAGACGAATTTCACAACCTCCAGGATAATGAACCCCCAAAACAGCTATCTGGAGAAGGGAAACTCCAGAGTGTCCCCAGGAAAACAAGATTAGAGAAAAGGGCTTCACCCTAAACTTCCCAACAAGGAGATGAAGGAGGACAATTATCTCCTGTGAAGGGGAACTTGAAGACAAAAAAAAAAGGCTGTGACATGCTTGTCAGTTGCGTCCCCATAGTTCCATGGCTCCACAGCTATTTCTCTGCAATGAGAAATTACGGATTTCACTCTGTAAACGGGAAGTGTCAACAGGAGACTTCCTCTCCATGAAACAAACACAGAACAAACACAGAGCTTTGGAGGCCCACAAGTTGCTACTCTGGAAAAACGGGGGGGAAATGCTGATGTGCCATTTGCTTGAAATATTAAACAAATGACCTTTCTCTGAATTCTAAACTAAAAAGGCCATTGAAACAGCCCATGCCACACCCTCACACCCTTGCGAGTGTACACCCCAAATGACTCTTCTTTCTTTATGTCCCTTGTTCTCAAACATGACCTTCTTCCCAGACATGACTGGCGTTTATGGGGCAGAATGGAAGGCTGGCACGACAGGGAAGGGAGTGGGGCACTGCTGGGCTTCTCCTGTATGGTTGCTTCCCATTAGCTTGGTGCTCCAGGCTCTTGGGGGACAGATGGGAAAGTCGGCGCTCGCCAAATGTTTATTACAGGTACAGATGGCTGTTTCTGTCTTGAATCTTCCAGTCCTCTACTTTCTAGCTCATTTGTATAATTATGGACAGTAGCTCCCTTCAGATTTTGTTGTAGGCAATTAGCCCTCCTCACTGGCTCCCTGATTGCCCCTTCCATGGAATAAGGTAAGTTCCATTCCCAGCGCACCTGTTCATGCTCTCAACTTTCCAGACTGCTCCAACCAGAACTGGCAGTATCCTTGCGGATTCCCCAAGGGGAAGGGAATCATGAAACTTAGAAGGAGCTGGACTCAAACTCAGGTCCTGAGGGAGTCTCAGCAAATGGACGCATGGCAATCTTAAGCTAGGCTATTTCTGGAGGTGCCCCAGAGACAACAAATGGGACGTCAGAGACTGCCAAGGGAGCTTTGCTACAACTTTACCAAATTCTTTCCTCAGGAACCAGAGGTGGAGGCTCCCTAAGATCGGGAGCTGGCACAAGCTGCTAATTGATCTGTAGAACTGGTATGAGCAGTATGACTTCTTGCTTTGTTCCCCACTCTGGAATTTTCCTCGTTGAGAAAATAAATGCACGCCATAAATTTTTCAAACATATGGGTGGTAAAATTATAAGAATCCCTGTACAAGTTTCTGGAGTGGTGTATGTTCTCTAAACAATCTTTATTAATTTAAAGACCAGAGCTGGACAAGGATATAATGACAAAGTGAAAACTGAGGCATTTTACTGCTAGCCCAAGACCTTTACTAAGGGACCATTGGTGCATCATGTAGTTCAGAATGATGCAAACCATTGCTTTGTCATTGCCGTGTATTTAACACCGCTGACTATACTGCACCTAGCCTGTGCTGTTACTAGGGAGCTCTACAATTTATAATCAGGAAACTCAATATAGTGAGAGACACAGGCTTACCCACAAATCTTGAAATTATCAGTACGTTACTGATTGAAACAAAGAATTGAATGACAGAAACATTCAGAGACCTCAGGCTGGCTTACGAGACAAGAACTGACTTTTGCTGAAATTGAGCCTAAAGGAAAGGGTTAAAATGGAGACGATGATGAAGGATCCTGGCCAAGTCCATACTTAAGTGAGAAGTAGCAGACACCCAACCCGAACTAGAATAAAAAAAATAGAGGACTCGTTTTCCTTGGAACCAGAAAGAACCAGTGTGGAGTTGGCTCTAGAGACAGCTGGAAGCATCACCTTCCAGCTCTGCAGTCAGAGGGTGGGCTCAAGTGTAGAGCGTCTCGGGAATATGTTTACCAGGTGGGTCCTATCTCCAGGGCAAGCACTGAGGCCAAGCAGTACAGATTAAGTGACTGAACTAAGGTCTGCATCCCTAGTTACCTGGTGGGACACGGCAGAAGTTACACAGAACTACACGTTCTGAGGCAGTCGCGGCCTGTAACATAGTGTGGTCCTCAGCAGCTAAAACAATAAGGTCAGCAACAGAGCTACAGTGTCAACAGCCACCCGGAGACAGCAATGCCATGAACGGATGGAAGGGTTGAATAGACAGCACCGGCCGACACCACCAGGAAGGGGCCATTCATTAGAGAGGCAGAGCTATTCGAAGTGTGTTGGCCGTAGTATCTACAAATGAAGAGGCAGAAAATAAGAACCGATGCTTCTGAGTATCTGGGCTTCCTGACACCTCAGGCATTCCATAGACAAGTACCATCATCTTCATTTTACACTTAAGTGAACTGAATCACTCAAACAGCCACGACACTAACCACCTTAGGACCACGCCTGTCTCTCTGCAGGAGTAAGACAGAGAACTAGGAAACAGCACAATCCAGAAGCAACTCCTTCCCTTGCACACCTTGTCTCAGCTCACACTCACCGTCCCACACTAGTCAACAACACAGAGCATCTGCTAAAAGAAAACCACGGGACCCTCATTGTTGGGCCACCCACTGGCAGATGCAGGTTCGGGATCAGAGCACAGCTCAGTCCTTACTGCACACTGGAGGCCACAGGAACCTCTTCCTGCCCACTTACCCTAAGAGCTCGCTGAAACAAACTGCCTTTCTGCATAGCATTCTCTGGTACATGCGGCAGGAGGACTGACGAAGGGGCTGTTATGGTTTGGATGTGAAATGGCCCCACAAGGTCCATGTTTGAAGCACCTGGTCCTCATTTTTGGGTACTTTTTTTGAAGGCCTGGGGCCTTTATGAAGTGGGACGAAGTAAGATATTGGGACCCAGCTTTGAAGATTACACATGCCACAGGTTCCAACCTATGGCCTACGTTTCTTGATGTTGTGTGAATAAAGCACACGCGCGCGCACACACACACACACACACACACACGTACACAGTCACAGCCCAGACACTCTACTCTGCCTTCTCCACTGTGAGGGACTGTGATCCATTGGAAACCATGAACTAAATCAGACTTTTCTCCCTTAAGTGGTATCTGTCAGAAAAGTGACTGACACAGAGCCAATGGGCTCTCCACACCATCAGTTCCTGTTCCCTTCTACTCAAACATCAAGACATAGAGAACATAAAAACCATACAACAAGAACAATGGGCTTCCCCTTGTTGAGGAATAAAAATGACAGCCCCTTTTCTTTATTGCAGATGCTGAGGCAAATGAGTGTGAGTGATGCCTATTGGTGAGTTTTAGGTAATTCGCCAGCAGAAGAGTTAAGTCCTTCCTAATGTAATTGACTTCTCTACTACACTACACACAAAATTCACACCAAATTTGAACTCATATGAGAAGTAAAAGAGATTCAATGGAAAATTAATAAGCTTCATATAGCCAAAAATGTTTTGTATATATGGTGCTTTTAATTTTTATCTGAGTTATTATACTCTCGTGTGTATGCATGTGTAAATGCAAGTGTGCACATACTACACATGCATGTAGATGCCAGAGAGCAATTTTCAGGGGTTATCTCTCCCCTCCCCGACACAAAATGGGCTTTACATATCAAACTCAAGTCATCAGCCTGTGGGGCAGGCACTGACATCCACTGAGCCATCTCGTTGACAAATACACGGGATTTTTAAATATTTTAATAATGTAGACTCAATCAAACAAGGAATCTAATCTGCATATATTCAAATCTGTAAGGCCAAGAGAGTTGTAAGAATTTCACAGACCTAGAAAGAGTTGTTTTCATTGCATCTAATAATATCCACTGCATTAAGGGAAGGGAGGGAGGGATAGGTCAACCAAGGCATCCACAATAACAACAGCAGAAAGCACTTTGCTAGTAGAGATGGAATTAAAGTGCCTTTGAACAGAGGCTGGGATTCACTCAGCATCACTTCAAAGGAAGATAGCAGCAATAATAAATAGTCGAGTTTCTAAGTCCATCTCTACAAACTTGAACACTCGATACTAAAGAACTAAGGCAGATAATAATCTTTTTCTACATCCTGTTGATTTTGTTAAAACCTTCGAGCACATGAGACGGGGTTTGGGGATGGAGCATGGTGGCAGAGTACTCAGTGCTGTGAAGCCCGGGGTTCAATCTGAAGAGGGGAGGAGATGAAGGGAAGAGAGGCAAAGAGAGGAAACAGCAAAGAAGAACAGGAGTCTGGAGGCTGAAGTTTAGTGATAAAGTGTGAAGTTCGCACCCATGAGACCTTGGGTTCTATTTCCAGCACCATGGAAAAAAAGAGGTGGATTAAAGTATCCTGATGTAACTAGTTTGAGCCACAAGAAAACCTTCTATCTTATTCTTCTTTAAACTTTGTTTTATGTATTGTTTGTGAGGTCTGGGGCAGGCACATGTATGAAGGACAGAGGACAACCTTAAGGAACAGTCTCTCTCTTTATACCTTTCTGTGGGTTCCAGGCATGGAACTCACTACCTTGGCCCACTGAGTCACTGGTGTGGGAGAATTGTCTGTAATCTGTCAATCATATTTTAAATAAATGCTGATTGGCCAGGCAGGAAGTATGGGTGGGAAAACCAGACAGGGAGTAGAGGTGATGCAATGAGAACAGGAGAATTCTGGGAAGCAGGAAGCTCCCTCCACCATTCCTGTCCAGACCACTGAAGAAGAAACGTGAGCTGACAGCTAAAAAAGGTACCAAGCCATATGGCTAACATAGATAATAATAATGGATTAATGTAAGTTACAAGGGCTAATAAGAAGCCTGAGCTAATGGGCCAATCAGTTTATAACCTAATGTAGACTCCATGTGATTTTCCTTGGGGCTTGCTGGCTTGTTGGGGTACCTGGCGGGACAGAAACCCCAACAAGCCGGCCGTCATGTTACAAGTCACCTCATGAGTCCTTAATGACTTATGCACTACACAACTGCACACTATCAGGCTAGCTCTGTACTCAGAGCTATGGGCATTACGGGCATTTCCAACTGATCCTTGGCTAATCTGCCTGGGGTCATGGGGCATCAGAAAGGATCAGGAAACTACAAGGATGCAGCAAGGTGAGTCGCTGACCTGATCACAAGGCCCACCACATGCAGGAAAGCGAGCATCAACGCAAGTGCAGCAAGGATAGCGGAGGCGTCTTCCGGGTCTCCGCTCATGAAACAGGAAGGACCAAATCAAAACTCTAATGGGCAGGTGCTTTAAAATGCCTGCTCAAAAATAGTTCGTACTGGGCTGGAGAGATGGCTCAGTGGTTAAGAGCATTGCCTGCTCTTCCAAAGGTCCTGAGTTCAATTCCCAGCAACCACATGGTGCCCCACAACCATCTGTATTGAGGTATGGTGCCCTCTTCTGGCCTGCAGGCATACACACAGACAGAGTATTGTATACATAATAAATAAATAAATAAATAAATAAATAAATAAATAAATAAATAAAAATAGTTCGTACTCGCCGGGCAGTGGTGACGCAAGCCTTTAATCCCAGCATTCAGGAGGCAGAGGCAGGCGGATCTCTGTGAATTCGAGGCCAGCCTGGTCTACAGAACTAGTTCCAGGGCAGGCTTCAAAGCTACAGAGAAATCCTTTCTCAAAAAACCAAAATAATAATAATAATAATAACAATAATAATAATAATAATAATAATAATAATTTGTACTCTTCAAAAACAAAAGAGAAAACCAAAAGTTCCAAATTTATACGGTAAATTTGGTGAAAATGTTAACAAACATGAAACTTGATCCAAGTAAGTTAAATAAATAAATAAATAAATAAATAAAAACATTGTGCCATTCTTTCAGTGTTCCTGTAAGTCTGAACTTACTTCAGAACAAAGCAAAGGTGCACCCAGCACACACATGGCCAGCCCAAAGGAAACCCATTCGCATGGAGTACATTCCTTGACAGCCTCTGTTCCATGTTTATTTTTTAAGGCGACTCTATTTCTAGCTTCTCCAGAAAGCACTAGCCCACACCTTTTTTAAAAATCTGATCCCCTAAAAAGTAGCTGATGTCAAAATTCTGGCAGTTCTCCAGTGGATAAGTGACTGTCACACAGCAACTAACTCCCCAGGAACACTCAACAGCTAACGCCCGAGGAACAGCTAATTCCTCTATAAAACTGAGCGAACCGCTAAGTAGTTCAGCTTCCCAGAGAGAAGCCATCACTGTCGGCTGCTGGGATGTACCTCACCTTTGGCTGCCAGCAGAACGCCTCCCCAACAGAGTTGTCCTCAGTATGGTTAATAAACCCAGGCTCTTTAAATCCATTCTATCATTAAGAGTCAGTGTATCCAAAGTTCCAACACTATAGAGAAATGTTCTTAGCTTCGTAGACGAATAAATACTCACAGCCCAAAATTATCCATCATACTCTGTTTCCAGCATGGCACAAACCTTCTCTCACTCGTCTAGATGTAATAATTACACGAGGGTGCATCAGTCTTTCCGTAAGCAACTTATACCCTCTGAATCTTCATACCCTTCCTTTCTGAAGCACAACCCTCTTCTTGTGAACATCCCACTAGCTAGGTTTTCCTAGGAACGCTGGAAACGTGTGCCTGATGAAGAACACAGGAGATAAGCGTCTCTGTTACTTAGGCATGCTATTTGAACAATTCCAAAGGAGTCGTTTGAGCAAATGTGCAAGCTCTACTAGAACATTCCATTTCTATGCTCTGGAAACTCAGCCCTCCTGAGATACCTTTCTTGACTAAAGCCTAAAAGTTACTGTAAGCACCTAAGGATGGAAAGCCAAAAAGAGCTCCATCAGAAGTGCTCAAAAAGAAGCAAACATAGCTGGGCACTGGTGGCACAAACTTTTAAACCCAGCACTCAACGAGGCAGAGGCAGGTAGATCTCTGTGAGTTTGAGGCCACCCTGGTCTACAGAGTGAGTTCCAAGACAACTAGAGACACATAGAGAAACCCTGTCTCAAAAACAAAAACAAATAGAAAAGAAGAAGCAAATGCCATCTGTGTTCTCCAGAGCGCTCATCCTCCGAGGAAGCACAGCTAACGGTACTATGTCTCCTGAGAGGGCAATGCCTAAGTGAAAAGGATACATCAGCATCCAGGCTACAAACATCACCCTATCAAAAACTTTTACCATATTAAGACTTTTCAGCTGGAACAGGAGGATGTCTCTTTGCTTATCCTGTGTGACAATTCAAAATCAACTTCATCCACTCCAGATAAAAGGTGACTAATCCATGTCCTGAAGACTCCTACTTTAGAAAACCTAGTTTCCCACAGTTTTGTACCTACACAATAAAGAGACATATGTCACAAGACAAAAGCAGTCACAGTTTCAGAGGAGTTCAAAGGAAGGCTACATATTTTGAGTATTAGATGTTTTATACAGTATTCTGTTGACCATCTATTTTTTGCCTTATTTTTATTTAACATATTTTAATTAAAATATAATTAAATCACTTCTCCCTTCCCTTTACTCCCTCCAATCCCTCCCGTAGTGCCCTTCTTTTCTTACTCAAACTGAAAATCTTTTTTCTTTGATTTTTATGTATAATATATAGCCTATATAATATAAATATATATAACATATATATATTATATATATATAATAGAAAGAGGAAGAGGAGTGCACAAATATGCAAACACAATCTGCTGAGCCTGTTTTTGTTGTTTGTGTATATACGAATTCAGGGATAACCGTTTTGTATTGGATAACTAATTAAGGGGCTCATTCCTGGGAGAGGCTAATTCTCCCTTGCTGTGCAATCATTAGGTGCCTGTAGTTCTTTATCTGGGAGCGGGACTTCATGAGGTATTTCCCACCTTCTATAGATATTGTCATTCTTGGGGTCCTGGTTTAGAAAGCCATTTCTAGGAAGCATGCTCTCACTGCAGATTTCCTGGCCTTCTGGCTCTTGCAGTCATTTCTCACCCCACCCAACGTCCTTCATTGATGCTCCCCCTAGCCTCAAGTACTGGAGGTCTGTTAAAGATGTGTGTACTGGGGCAAGGATCCCACAGTCCTTTGGTCTCTGTACCGTGATCAGCTGTGGTTTCCTATGATGTGGACCATGTATCCTGAGAGCAAAGATCTTAGCTATTACAGCTGAAGAAGCTCAATACGGCATTTGTGTGTGAGACCATGGAGAGCTTCTCAAACCAGCAGTCGTACCAGGTCCTCCACAGAAATCTTACACAAAATTGATATGGCTATGCTTATTTGTTAAGTTTTATGGATAAATTTTCATTCTATAAGTATTTTGTGATGATTTTTATTCATTTAATGCCCAAAATAGAACAAGATCCGTAACATCTATATTTTACAGTTCAAACTCAATGCTTTGTCACCTACTTGAACATGTCACTTGTAACTCAGTAAACAACATATTTGATCATTTTTATTGTATTGTGTGGTGTATTCCAGAGGTTGACATGGAGATCTTCCACTCTCACTCTCTGCTTTATCTTCTGAGAAGGGTCTTTCCCTGAATCCAGAGTTCATTGATTGGCTGGTCTGGGTGACCAGCAAGCTACAGGGATCCATTGGTCTTCACCTTCCCCCAGCTCTAAGATTACAGACATGAGCAGCCACGCCCCGTTTTCATATGGTGCCCAGAATCTGAACTCGGGTCCTTGTGCTTTGGCGGCAGACACTTTACAGATCAAGCCATCTGCCCAACCCCAACATACTTAATCTTTTAAACTCACTTTCATCCTCCCGTACAAAGCATACTTTTTGATTGTACAGAATTATGAGGTTTCTCCACCTGGAGCATATTCTATCACTGGTCATACCCAAAACTCTGTGCAAATGGATAAATATTCAGCCCATACTCACAGCACATCTGCCCTCTGTGTTATGAAGTTTGGGGCTTTTTGTTTTCTTTCTTGTCTGTTTGTTTGTTTGTTTTGTTGTTTTGTTTTGTCTTGTCAATTACGAATTTGGTTTTACACTCAGTTTAGGAAAATAAGTAACTCTCAATTTCGTCCATTGAGTAGATGCGTTAATGTCCCTGAAAAGATGTCCATGTCCTACTTAATTTATTTTGAGTTGCTTTTGTTTTGGTTTTTGAGACAGGACTCCATGTAGCCCAGGTAGGTAGTAAATTGGCTGTGCAGTCAAAGATGATCCTGAATTCCCAAACTCCTGCCTCTACCTCCAAAGTGTGGGGATACTGAAGGGAGAAACCACACTCAGTTTCATGTCCTAATTCCTAATGAATCACAAGGCAAAGGGACCTTGAAGGGTTAAACAAAGGGTCATTAAGTGGGTGAGGGGGCTACCCTGGATATTCTCAGCAGGTCATGAAGTAGGCGGCCAACCTGGGTACTCTCAGTAGGTCATGAAATGGGGGCTATCCTGGGTACTCTCAGCTCTCCTGCATATTCTCACCAAGCCCAGCCAGTGCAATCACAGAATCATTTCTTGGGGAGGCAAGAGAGTCAAGGAAGGAGCTATGACCCCTGAAACACATATCAAAGTGATGCAATTTCTGGAAGTGGCCACAAGCCAAGGAGTGCATGAAACCTCCAGGAGCTATGAAAAGCAAGAACAGATTCTCCCCTGGAGCATCCAGAAGGAAGAGAGTCCTGCCAACTCACTGCCTTTAGCAACATAAGACCTATTTCAGGTGTCTGACCTCCAACACTGTCAAGTAATAGACTTCTGTTGCTCTAAGTTTATAGTAATCTGCTACAGTAGTAATGGCTGGTTTTATTTGTTACAAATATAAACAGAGCTAGTGTAAAAGCTAACTGATATATGCATACAATATCCAAAACTACTTAGAAAAATAGTATGCTGAAAATTACAATTAACATTTGATTTTAAAGGGTATCATTTATTAAAGGATTCTTGATAAGCATCATAATTATGTAGGGCTCTGGGGGAGAATACACAATCATTAGATGAAACAATCTTTAATCTGCAATGCATCAAACACTGATGATCAAAAAGATGAATAATAAAGTATATCACAGTTGAAATTTCTACCTTTGGCTCCACTGATACACACAAATGCATGAGCATTTTAGCTTTCACACAGGAACCCCTTCCCTTCTTCCTTTCTTCCTCAGGGCCATAAAATCCTCCCAGCTCAGCCTGTTTCAGCACTGGGACAGGGTGGTGAGTGCAACCCGGCAGGAGGGAGTTCCTTTGTTTCAATAGCCTGCCTGCAGCAAGGTAGGCCTTTTGTCAGCGAGATTCTTGGCCAGCAAGGAGCACTGATCCTCTAGCAGAAGATCCATCAGAGGGCGAGGCCCCTGGCCAACAAGGGAACCTGACCCTGTACCAGAAGATCCACTGGAGAGCATTTGAAAGAAGAGATGGGCAGGCACCAAGGCAAGATTTCGTCCAACAATCTGAAAAACAACATGAAAACACCAGATCCCAGCGATCTTACAACAGAAGGACTTGAACACCCTAATCCAGAAGAAGTGAGAAAAAATGCCACTATGAAAGCGATAGAGTCCCTTAAACAGGGTATGAATAACTCACTTAAAGAAATGTAAGAGAAGTATAACAAAAAGTTTGAAGAAATGAGTAAATTTGTAAATGGCACCCTGGGAAAACAAGAAAAAGCAATCAAACAGGTAATGGAAACAGTTCAAGAATTGAAAACTGAAATGGAGGCAATGAAGAAAACACAAACCGAGTGCCGGCTGGATATGGAAAATCTAGATAAATGAACAGAGACTACAGAAACAAGCATAACCAATAGAATACAAGAGATAGAAAAACGAATCTAAGATTCTGAAGACATCATAGAGAAAATAAACACACTGATCGAAGAAAACAGCAAATCCAACAAATTCTCATCACAAAACATTCAAGAAATCTGGGACACAATAAAAAGACCAAACCAAAGAATAATAGGGGTAGAAGAAAGAGAAGAATTGCGGATCAAAGGCCCAAAAAAATATATTCAACAAAATTATAGAAGAAAACTTTCCCAACCTAAAGAACGATATTCCTATGAAAGTTCAAGAAGCACACAGAACACCAAATAGACTGGATCAAAAAAAAATCCCCTCATCATATAATAATCAAAACACAAAACACACAGATTAAAGAAAGAATAATAAGAGCTGCAAAGGAAAAAGGTCAAATAACTTATAAAGGTAAACCTATCGGACTTACACCGGACTTCTCTATGGAAATCAAGAAAGCCAGAAGGTCTTGGGTAGAGGTACTGCAGAAACTAAGAGACCATGGAGGCAAGCCCAGACTACTATACCCAGCCATGCTATCATTCACTAGCAATGGAGAAAACAAAATATTCCAGGATAAAAACAAATTTAAACAATACGTAGCCACAAATTCAGCCTTACAGAAGGTAATAGAAGCAAAATCACAACCCAAGGAACCCAACATTGCCAACACTGCCTACAATAACTCAGACATCTAGCGACCCTTCACAAGCACAACTCAAAGAAGGGAAACACACAAACTCTACTACCCAAAAAAATAAAAATAAAAAAAAATAACCGGAGTCAACAACCACTGGTCATTAATATCACTTAATATCAATGGACTCAATTCACATGAGCATTTTAGAATAATACATATCCTCCAATCAGAAAAGAGGAAACAAAAGGCAGGTGTGGTAAACACACACAAACAATGGCTAATTCCTCCAGTGGGGGAGTCATGGCACGGGGAAGTCTAAGGCTAAACTGAGTCAGGCTACAGCAAAAGGCAGACAACAATTCTGAAGGAAAGTAAACTTCATCCTCAAACAATGAGAAATTCGAAGAGGCTACTAAGCAGTTGTGTGACTGGCACAAATGTAGAAGATCAAGGGGCTAGACAACAGTTAATAGCTCAGCAGTTAAGAACACTGGCTGCTCTTCCAGGAGACCTGGGTTTGATTCCCATCTTGCACATGGCAGTTCACAACTGTCTGTACCTCTAGTCCCAAGGGACTCGGTGCCCTCTTCTTGCCTAGGAGGGTAGCAGGCACACATGTGGCGCACAGACAAACATGCAGGCAAAACACCCAAACACATTAAATAAGCAAATAACTTGAAATACTATATTTCAGAATGTCACAGCATTGCCTACAGTGTGACGTATATGAAGGCTATGCAGAGGTAAAGGAAAATATTGATTCTAGAGCAACACAATTCCACCTCATCTTTTTTCCCTGTAGAGATCCCATTTGACCTTATTGCTACCACCATGCGTCACAGCCATCATGACTGCCCCTGGTTACTTTTCTTCTCACAGGTTCCCATCATACTATAAATACATAAGGCCATTAAAGTGGCTGGAGATTTATGATGGGATCCTGGCACCGAATGTACCTACCATCTTGGATGTCACTTAGAGATAAGCTGGGTGCATTCCAGCGAGGATGAAGTCATTTTATCTCCTCCCTCCTTTCTGACTCAAATCCTATGGGATGCATGGATCTTGCTGCTGCCTAAGACATGCTTCTGTGCCTAAGTTCCCCCAAGAAATTGCACTCTACGTAGGCTGGATTCTGACTGTTTCTCCCTTTGTTCTCATGGCACCCCCAAACTGGTTCTCCTATACTGGACCCAGGTCTTTTTAGAACATCACCAAATCTTAGTAGTCACTCACAAAACTCCAAGATAATTATCTTCAATCAGGTAGGTGCTTCGTAAAACACTAGGTGATTTAAAAATTAAGACATGATTTGCGCCTATGAGTTATATAAAACTATGGAATTGTACATATAGTGTGCAAAAGGAATAGGCCAGAAGTGACTGTTGTGTAAAACTCACCTAGAAACTATATTTTCAAGAAATTGTCACAAGTTCATTTCACAAAAAAACCAAGACTACTATGAAGAAACATTGATATGCATACTATTCTAAAATGTGATCTAATCTCAAAAAAATGTAAACCTATTCTTCAAAAAAATATCCAAAATGGTCTTCCCCATAGGTATTTTTAAAACATTGCATTCCTTGTATCTATAAGAAATGAAAAATATTTTTATAAAACTCAAGAATGTCTATAGTACCAACTTTACTGGAAAATTAAGTTGTAATAGAATGCTATATCAATTTGAAATGGCAAGCTCTAACATTGTTCAGCTCAGACACATGACGGCAATTTGATAGCCTTCCCGACTCCTGCCAGCAAAAATCAATCATTTCGAACCTCTTCTTTCATTTCAGCTTCTCCCTAAATTCCCTCAGCCGGGACAAGCTGCTTGCTATTGAGGCCTCATTGCATGTGTTTCTGTTGCTTCTGCAGGACCTCAAGTCAGACTCACATGTCTTTGTATCTGCAGGAATGCTGTGATTCTGTGCACATTGTATGTTCAAACGATGTGCTCAGGAGAAGCGAGCTTCATTTACCTGATTAGCGATGTTTATTCATACTTCCCATTTCAAGGCTGCTCAAGTCATGGTTCCAGAAAGTATTTGGGCAAATTGCAAGCATCAGAAAAAAAATATTATGTGCATATCTTTTACGTCCTCAATTTTATGTAGTAGAATCTCAAATAAAAACGTGAGCTGCCAAAGAAGTGGTATTCAGTTTTTAATAAATGCTTTAACGTTGAACCTCTGAAAGTCTTCAGCCTTCCCATGTATGAAACAGCATTAACAGAAACACTGACTCCCAGACTCATGGTGAACTAATATTTGTTCAGATTTATTTATTTTTAGTAATGGGTGCATGTGTGCACATGCCTGCATGTCTTCATGTGCCTCACGTGCCTGCAGGTGCATGAGAAGGCCAGGCGGTATCAGATCCCCTGGACCTGGAGTTGCAGATTGTGTGAACCACCTGGTGTGGGTTCTGGCAGCTGAACTGGGTCCTCTGGAAGAATAGTAAACCCTCGAAAGAGCTAAAAGGGTTAGCTCTCCACACACATGAACATCACTCACAGAAAAGATCAAAATTGTGTAGATCTTAGTGCTTTACTTGAGTGTCTACATGTACGAGACACCACACTGCACTCCGCAAATATGTATAACTCCTATATTATTATGTGTTAATAATGCATTATGTGTTAATGAGAAAGGAAAAATGACCTGTGAAAAGTAATCACGAGCAGCCATGAAACTGATCAAGGCTTTGAGTATCCCAAAACAGAAGGGAAACCTAAAATCACTTCCATTTGGCTCTGGGACAATAAAATATTAAGCTCATATTTATATTTGACTGTAACTGGTTAGGAAGTTTAAAAAAAAAAAACAAAGAACGAAGCCAAGAGTGAGCAGAAGAAGCAAAAAAAGGTTCGGCTCCCTATGCTGCCCAAGTCAAGAAGTTTCCTTTGGGCCTAATCTACGCTAAAAATAGTGACCCCACTTAGCTTGGTGACAAACGCCAGTGGTGGTAACTGCCACAGGCTTTGTTTATTTTGTGGTATTTTGTGGTTTGTCATAAGCTCCTCTGGACCTAGGTGGGTCATTAGTTACTTCAGTGTGGCTTGGTCCTCAGATGGTGGCCCTGTTTTGGGAGAGCTAGGAACTTTATTGGGTGACTTGGGTGGGGCAAGTAGGTCACTAGGCCTAGATCTTGCCATTCCTCCTTCCTGTCTGCCTTCCTCTACCTCCTGCCTACCATGAGAAGTGAATGCCGTTTAGCGATGTTATTCTGCCTCATGAAGGCCTAAAATCAAGAGAGTCAGCTGACCATAAACTTAACCCTCTGAAATCACAGCCCAATAAATCTTTCCTCTTTAAATTGTTTCTTGGGATGTTCTAGGTGTTCTAAAGGGAGGCTTATATAAACAAGCCACACTCTAAGACACGCTACCTGATGGCCCAGTCAAGCTGCTTCAAAGAGATTTAGATCAGCTGAGCTTCCTGGAAGACACTCTCTTATATGTCCAGCAGACTGTAACCTGTGCAGTGAGCTCCAGGGTTCCTGCTTTAATGAACCCTCATCCACAGGGTTGGCTTTTGGTGATGCTACTGGTGACTCTGCTTTGAATCATTTCTGCTTCTCTAAGTGAACCAATAAACTCACAAGTTCACCAGGTTGAACTTTAGCAATAGCCTTACTTTGGGGTGTCACTGATGTCCTGGTAGACTGCTGATCACTGTTACACAGCACTAAGCCCTCATATTCTGCCCGCCTCAGTAAAACAAAAATATACCTGGACTAATGAAATTAAGCAAGAAGCAGCCAAATATTATGGCTCTGCTGTCTCGAATTCTTATCGTTGGGTCACAGGATAATACTGTGCCCTTTGCTGTCACTGGAGATTATGACAAAATGTGCCATATTATTTCATAGTATATACTTTGTAACTGCAATTGCTCAATGTCAATCAAGGACCAATTGTGAAATCTCATCTAGAGCTGTGTATCTGGAAGAATCATTCCAGTCAGGCATGGTGGTACACATGTTTAATCCCAGCACTCAGGAGGCAGAGACAAGAGGATCTCTGTGAGTTCCAAACCAACCTGGTCTGCACAGTAGGACTCCAAAAACCAAACAAACAAACAAACAAAAGAACAACCCTTCTTCTAAGCAGTTGGTCTTCTTTTTTTTTTTTTGATCAGTTTACTTTTTCCCAACCCAATTATCAATTATCCTTCCTCCCTTCTCTCCTCTCAGTCCCTCCTCCAAACCTCCACACTTTCACCACCCCCATTCACTCCTCCTCCTTTCTCTTCTCTTCAGAAAAGGGCAGGCCTACCATGTCTGTCAGCCAGCCATGGCATGTTAAGTTGCAGAAAGACTAGGCATCTCCTCTCGTATTTAAGCTGGAATGAGGCAACCTAGTAAGAAGAAGGATCCCAAAAACACATAACAGAGTCAGAGACAGTCCCTGCTCCCACTGTTAGAGTTCCACGAGAAGACAAAGCTACACAACAGTAACATATGTGTAGGGAGCCTAAGTCAATCCCATGCATGCTCTCTGGTTGGCAGGTTAGTCCCTGAGAGTCACTATGAGCACAAGTTAGTTGACTCTTGTGGTGTCCTTGGTCCCTCTGGTTCCCATAATCCTTCCTTCTCTTCCACAGGATTTCCCGAGGTCTGGCTAATGTTTGCTTATGGGTCTCTACATCCATCAGTTGCTGGATGAAGACTCTCTGATGATAATTGGGCTAGGAAACAATCTATGAATACAGCAGGATATCATTAGGAATCATTTCATTGGCTTTTTTTTTTCAGTCATGATTGGTTCTATCCTAGGTTTCTAGGCTGTGAAGCCCCTAGATCCTGGCCCTTCAGTCAGTGTCCACGCTGGGCTTCCTCTCATGGTGTGGGCCTCAAGCTGGACTAGTCATTGGTTGGTCACTTCCATAGTTTGCGTTACCTTTACCCTAGTCTATTTTGCAGGTCCCAGGTTATGTGATTGGGTTGGTGTCCCAATCCCTCTACTGAAGCTCTTGCCTGGTTACGGGAGATGGCTGGTTCAGACTCTATATCTTCCATTGCTAGGAGTCTTAGCCAGGGTCACCCTCTTAGATTCCCAGGACTTTCCATTGCTCTAGGTTTCTAGCTCATCCCAGAGACAACCGATTCCAATTGTCTTTCCTAGTATTCTCTCCCTCCATCCTCCTCACACCTGATCCCTCCTGTTACCATGCCCACCCCTCCGCCCATGCCCCTCCCCCTATTCACCTGCAATGTCTATTCTATTTCCTTTGCACAGTGAAGTTCATACATGCGCCTTGAGCCTTCATTGTTACCTAGCCTTTTTGGGGTCTGTGGATTGTGCAGCTGGTATTCTTTGCTTCTTCTGGACAGCTTATTAGATGCAATGTCACGTTCTAAAGCTAAAAAACTCAAAACTATGTTAACTCTTATTATTTGGGTCTGGTCATTCATCTATTTTATTAAGAGCCTTTACTTGAAGCTACCCTCAGTTCCTTTTTACAAAAGAAACATGGTATAAATAAACTAAGTAAATGATTTTTTAAAAACATAATGAAAAAAGGCTTTGGAGCAAGACAGCAATGACAGTCGCATAACATAACGTTGTAAAAGGCACAAAATTGTATGCTTAATTAATTTTGTGCTAGATGAGTTTCCCCATCTTTTTTTTTTTTTTTTTTTTTTTTTAGTATACAACATAATTGTAGCAAAGAACATGCAATGTCAGTGGCACGGTCATTCCCATCCTTCCCTTTGCTCTGTCACATTCAGAAGGAAAGCGAATCTCTCTCCTGCCACCTGGAGCTCCTCTCCCAATGTTCTAAGATAATCTCCTATCGTTCCGATTTTGTTAAAAATCTTTGAACATTCTGCAAAGCATATGGGTTCTAAGATGGCCTGTTCGCTCTTTGGACTTGGAATTACTTTTTTTCAGAGAATGTCTTCCATAGCCTGTATTTCCCTCAGTACATAAATCAAATGAAACCAGCTGTTCTGGTTCAGGGAGTTGAACTGGAAGCCAGGAGATACCATTTCCTCTCAAATTTCCCATCGCACAAACAAACACACAGAAAACAAGAGGCAGAGACTTTACTAGGGGTGACAGGGGGGACGACTTTTGTGTGATATCTGTAGACAAGCACAAAGGAAAGAGGTTGCTAGTGCATGTGAGCCATACAATTGCCTCACTCCTCCTCACCCATACACAGGGGAAGCAAGCATTTTAAAGCAGACTATAGTTCAACCTCTCTCGGTTTCTTTGGGGCAATTTGTAACACCCTCTAAGGCACGGTTAAGCAACAGAAGGGGAGGCTAATACATAATCATGGAACTGGTGGGTTCTTAGAAAGAACCATGGAATAAAGATAACTTTTCTATCAAGTCGGTAAAGATGAGGAAAGTTGATAAACCGCCACCATTAATAAGGTATGCAAATTACATTTCCCTGTTCGTAATTGGTGTTTTAAGCCAGCTTTGTCGGTGACCATGACCTGTTTTAGGAAGATGGGCTTACAGTTACACATTTTTGATTGGTGTTTTAATTCAGCTGTGTCAACCAGGGCGACAAGTTGCAAAGAGACTCGCACATCGCAAGTGCGCACTTTCTGAACCATGGGAACTTTCTCCTGTGTGATCTGGATCGCCTGTGTGACCACAGACTTCAGTAGAGTGTCTTTATTTTCTGGAGAAGGTGGAAAACAAAAAAGGCCATCTAATCTCTACTTTCTGCGTAGACAGCAAAACATAATGAGCAACCCCACATATTGTATACTGACTAAATAACACTTGGAATGAGCTGCTTCCCCAAGCCAGACATGAGTACGCCTGCGATCAAGAGGCACAGGCAGGATTGCTGCAATTTGAACCACAGCCTGGCCTAGTTAGCAAGCTAAGCTCTAGGCCAGCAAGACCTGTTCTGTGACAAGAATTGGTCTCCAAAATCCATGTAAATAAATACATAAAAAAAAAACAAAAAATGGTTTACTTGAGAGGAAGGAAGGATCAATGCTGATATGTATCTAATAAATTGAAGCAATTAACAAAAAAAACAGGCAACTCTTAAGTAAGTGGTATAAAGAAAGTATCTGAAAAAAAGATACAAAATTAGTCAAAATAAGGACTGAAAAAGATTTAATTGAAATAATATCCTACATTTAAAGACTAGTTTACAGAGCCAGTGAGACAGCTCAGCGGGTAAAGACAATTGCCACCATGTCTGGTAGCCTTCTCGCCCAAAACCACATGCTCAAAAGAAAGAACTGACTCCCACAAGTTGTCTTCCGACGTCTACACTTACACTGTGGCACATATGCAAACACATACACACAAAATAAAATAATTTTTAGATGTTTACACAGGTCATCCAAAAACAGGAGACTGAATTATCCTGAGTGGCAAGCAGTCATTGTTTAGTTGGCTTTGTACAAAATCAGCCACATATCTGCATAACCATAGATCTTATATAGCTAGAACAGATATTTTATAGAACTAAAATATGCTATACTTTCTTCACATTTACATTTACTAGATATAATTATATATGCATATATGGCATACATGGTATTCTAGAATGCACTTATGTAAACAGTGTGTTGTAAATACTGTTCTATCTCATAAAAAGCATAATATACACAATACCTGCTACATACATGTTACAAGTGCCTAACCTGGATGAAGACACAGTCCTAACTGCTGAATGCTTATACATGTCAAGACAAAAACTATGGAAAGCTTTTTTCTTTTCTTGTTCTAAGACAAGGTTTGACAGTACAGATCAAGCCAGCGGAACTTCAAATTCCCTCTCAAACGCTAAGATTATGGGTTTGCAGCATCAAGTGAGGCCTATATAAATTCTTACATACAGCATTCATTTATAACGCAAATATGTTATACATTATAACAGCCCTTATCACTTACAGAGCACATAATGTGTGTGCTGTGGGAGCTCCTTCCTCCTACACCATGTGTGTACCTGTAAAAAACCTGAGTCATTCTCTAGCAAGCATATGCTATTAGTTCCATCACATAGATACACTTATTAAGGCTCAAGCTAGTGACTTGTCCGAGTCACACTAGTCTGGCAGAGGAAGAGTTGACCAGCCTTCACATCCCCTGCAACCAAGCATGGCTTTATTTTTTTAAGAAAGAGAAAGACACGTAGTCCAGTCTTGCAGGTGCCAAATAAAATTACAACATCATTTTTAATGGAACAAAAGGGAATAAAAATTTGTGCCAGCTTCTGAGAAATTGAAATTCTTTCAATTTCCCAGTTATTGGTAGGTAAGTATCTTTGTTATGTTTTGGTGGGCCCCTCTAATTGTATTTAAGGCTTTATGCTAAATAAGGCTCTCATTGTGAGTGCCAATTTATTCTAATAAACTAAGTTAAAAACGGGGCTGGGCACTCCAGAAAACAAACAACCATGGTATTGCAGGGCAGGGTTGGGATCCACCTAGGATCAGCCTGACCAGCAGCTAAGGAACACTGCCCAATGAGTAGACCAACGCTGCCTGGCTAATGAAGCTTCAATAAACACACAAGACATGCGGTTCTGGTGAGCAACATTCTATGCATACTGTGAAAACAAAAACAAAAAACACAGGCTGTAGTTTTGTGTAGAAAAATTAGAGTAATGAACAAAATGTTAAATACTTGTGCAAAGTGTGCCAAGATTAAATCAATCAACAGCAAAAGTGCAACTGCAAGGCTCAACACTGGAATAAATGGGGCCACTGTAAAATCTGATACGCTTTCAGTGATAATTCTGTAACACCCACCTCTAATCAGCAACTAATAACAATAACACTGTACTCCTGTAGAAGATCAGGGCTCAGTTCCCAACAACCACAAGGTAGCTCACAACTGTTTCTAACTCTAATTCCCAGGAATCCAATGCCTCCAAGGACATCAAGCTGGCGTGTTGTTCACGGGCATGCGTATATATATGTAAATAGTTCCTCCATAATAATTAATATGATTCATATTTAATAATACTGAAGAACAAAACAACAAAATTACGTGAGGAATTTCATACTCTGCAAGGCCAATAGCCAAGACAAAAATAATAATAAAAGGAGTGTTTGATGAAATGCAATTATTTCCATATTATCCATTCTCTAATCTCTATTGTAACTGAATAGACCACTGTTTTGTTCTGACACGTAGCATAAAACAGTTATTTACCTTATTTAACAGAGTTCTTTCCAACGTTTAATACAAAGATACAAATGTTAGTACTAAGGTTCCTTACATTCTTATAAGACTGTTATATTTATATATACTTATATAATATATATTATATTTATATTTAAAGCATTATTTACATAGAATTAAATCTGCACGCAGAAGCTGTTTTCAAGTTTCTTAAAATTTTTTAAAATTTTTTCATGGTCTTGAAGATTTATTTTATGTGTATGAGTGTTTTTGCTAGCCTGTATGTATGTGTACCACATGTAGCTTCGATTTGGCAAGCTGCTTTCCAACAGAATGTATGGGGCAGATTCCGGCATGTTGGTGCAAAGATGGTTCCAGCTTCAAAGAAACAGGACCTAACAAGTTCCCAGGCCTTTTCCCAGGGTTTCCTTTTTGAATTGGGATCTGGAAAGTCCTCCGTGTAACTGCGTTGGAAACAAACTCAAAGAAAGCCTTTGCACAGGCCCTATTCCTCCATCCTCTAGAGGTGAGAATTAGGTACTCTCTCAAAAGCAATGCAAGTCTGAACGTGAACTTTGCTGGGTAAGTGCACAGCTGCTCCCTCATCTTCTGGCTCTTCAGTGAGAGAAGGCAGGCACTGTGCCCGTGAAACGCACCAAAGCGATCGGGTCTTCTGATTTATTCTCCCACACATCTCTATTTCAAACTATGTGTGTCAGCTGGACTCAGAAGTTCTCACAGTCCGTTCTGTAATGAGCCGAGTTAGCCCATGCTCCTTGCTATGCCCACTATATCCATGTGCCCACTGTCCACAAGCTACTGGGAACTGTTGCTTTCCTCATTCACCAAAGGGCCTCTGTCTTCTAAGTCAATTCCCATATTTAAAAGTCTGAGGAGGCACAGGACTAGAGAGATGGCTCTGTGTTTAAGAGCACTGGCTGTTTTTGCAGAGGACCTGGGTTCTGGTCCTGCATTCATACTGGGTGCCTTACAACCACCTCTAACTCCAGTTACAGGAGATCCAGTGCTCTGCTCCGGTTTCCGTGGACACCTGTATGCACATGGTACACATGAACTCATGCAGGTACACACATACACATTAATAAAAACAAATAAAAATTGTATGGCGAGTCATGCTGACCCTTCCACAGTGGAGAATTTTATGACTTTTTTTTAAAAAAATTCCTATAGCAGCTTTATTTGGAATAACCCAACCTTAAAACAGGAAGGCCCATCTACAGTAAAAATGGTAACTATTTTATGATATACATACCATGGAATGAATAAAAACGTGAAACTTCTCTTACATTGTAGCAATATGACTGCCTCCCAAATAACAGGCTGAGCAAAAAAAGCCAGCACAAAACAAGGCCTGTCGGATGGTTCTGTTTATATGAGGCTCAGACACAGACAATACTTAACCTATGATGAAGAAAAAAAGCAGTGATTTTGAAAGAAGAATGAGAATATTCCAGAAAAGGGTGCAGGAAAGTTTGTGGCTGGAATTCTTCTGCAAGTAACATATACTACGATTTAAAACTTCATTTAGAAATTTATTTACATGTTAATAAATTTAGACCTTGGACCTAAACCAGGATTTCTCAGCCTCGGCATGGTTGCTATTTTACATAAATTATTGTTATGGGAGGCTGTCCTGTTCACTGTGGAAGGGCCAGCATGACTGTATCCTGTCTGGTCACTAAAAGTCTTAGCTCCAGCTTCTGTCCATAAGTGGACACAAGTGCCTCCAGATACAGCTGGATGCTCACTGGGGAGAAAGGCACCCCCAGCTGAAAACCCCTATATTAAACTACTAGTCTAGTAGTGTAGGAGCTCTCAGAGGTAGAAGCAGGGTACAATAAGGTCATCGCAGAAGATTTAACTGCTAGAATCCTTGACCTGCAAGAAATTATGTCTTTCATTAGACACAGATGATAGTTAAACCAAAGTGCCCAGGTGAAGTGCCTGGGAGGCTTAGGAACACAAATTCCTGGGAGCTTGCCCTGGAGATGGAGTCTTAGTAGCTACAGGGCAGGACCTGGAAATCTCAATTGTTCAACAAGCTCTGTTGCAGGTTACATATCTACTCATCTATACATACCAGATAGGTATAAAAACAGATGATGAAGATAGGTAGATACATGCACACATACATACATACATACATAGATGATAAATGGATATATGCAGAGATGATAGACACATAGATACATAGATGATAAATATACGGATGATAGACAGACAGACAGATGATAGATAGATAGATAGATAGATAGATAGATAGATAGATAGATAGATAGATAGATAGTTGATAGACAGACAGACAGACAGACAGACAGATGATAGATAGATAGATGACAGATAGTTGATAGACAGACAGACAGATGATAAATGGACAGCCATCAGCAATTCTGACAGCAGAATGCTCACATTCTTCTGTTTATTGTAGAAAATATTTGAGAAAGCCTGACAAAAAATGTTGAAAATTTCACAAGCATAGCAAATGGTTATTTTCCTTTCATGATTTACCACTGTAGACAGGTTGACTAAAACAGGAATAAATGCATAGGACTTGTCTGATACTGACAGACTCGTCTCTCAGGAGGCTTACACCCCCTTCCTACCCAGAGGCCTAAGGAACTAAGCAGCCTGTGATCAGGACTTTCTCCTGACCAGGGCCTTTGAAAGGAAAGTGCATCAGACATTCACACTGGGCCCTTGCTTCCTAATAATCTCCTTTCAGTTTCAGCTGTCTACTTGAAGCCACCTCTGCTCTACTGTCACAGTCTATGCCTGCTGCGGTTAACCTAATTATCAGCTCCCATGTCTGGCACACAAGCTTTTCCCAGGAGGCCTTGGGCTGGTCACTCTGCCACGGCTGGCTCCGGTCCCAGCAGGAACTTAACTGTGTTTTGGCAATGCCTCGGCCTCAAGGTCGTATTCTTTCCTCTAGTAGCCTGTGGTTTATTCTCCACTGCTCTTCAAAGCTCCTTGCTTTTGCCTTCCCCAGCAGTTCCTTCCCATTCCCTCAGGCTAATCAACTTCCCCATGCACACCTCCTGTCTTCTCTGGGGCACCTGACTGATTGTCTGGATCTGCCTTGGGCTCCTCTACATCATAGTCCTGGCCACTGCAGTTTAAGGAGAACAACTATAATGGTAAGAACTGAAGGACTGGCACAAGTCTGTGATCCCAGCACTCAGGAAGGAGCAAGACCCTGCTCCTCCCAAAGACAACATGTATTGCTATCATGGGAGTTCTTTCCTCAGGCATTATGATATCCCAAGAATCAGCACATTTCTCCTCTATGATTCTGTGAGGTGAGCACTGATACCTCTACAAATGGGGAAAGAATTTATTAGTTACTCTTCTCATCGTTGAAACAATAAAACAGATAGATAGATAGATAGATAGATAGATAGATAGATAGATAGATAGATAGATGATAGATAGCTTGATTGATTTAGATGACAAATACATAGATAGATGGATGAACAAACAGACATATAGCTAAATAGATAGATGACAGATACATAGATAGACAGACAGACAGACAGATGATAGATAGATAGATAGATAGACAGACAGACAGATAGATTTAGATGACAGATATATAGACAGACAGACAGACAGACGACAGACAGACAGACAGACAGACAGACAGATAGATAGATAGATAGATAGATAGATAGATAGATAGATTTAGATGACAGATATATAGACAGACAGACTGACAGACAAACAGACAGATAGATAGACAGACAGACGACAGATACACAGATACATAGATGGACAGATGGACAGACAGATGATAGATAGATAGATTTAGATGACAGATATATAGACAGACAGACGACAGACAGACAGACAGACAGACAGATAGATAGATAGATAGATAGATTTAGATGACAGATATATAGACAGACAGACTGACAGACAGACAAACAGACAGATAGATAGACAGACAGACGACAGATACACAGATACATAGATGGACAGATGGACAGACAGATGATAGATAGATAGATATATAGACAGACAGACAGATAGATTTAGATGACAGATATATAGACAGACAGACTGACTGACAGACAGAGACAGATAGATAGACAGACAAACAGATGACAGGTACATAGATACATAGTTAGACAGATGGATGGACAGACGAATAGACAGACAGACAGACAGGTAGATAATAAACAGACAAAGGCTACCTATGAAATGACCACTTTGTCTGGCTCAGGGCTTGAGGGGATAGTCCTGTGAGCACAGAAAGCCAGAAAGCCATAGGCAGCCAGTGGTCACAAGGCACCTACAGCGAGGAGGCTGAGAAATAACACAAGTGCTCAGCTCACTTCCTTCTCTTCCTTCTTTTTATTCAGTCCAGGACCTTGACTTATGGGACGGTGTCCCGGCCCACATTCAGGGTGGGTCTTCTCTCCTAGAGAAACCTGGAGGTGTATCTCCGAGGCGATTCTAAACCCACCAATGTTGGTAACAAAGATTAACCACCATAGAGGTTTAGATCAACCGCCTGACTAGGTCTCCACATTCCGCCCACACTGTACTCTGCCACAGTCGTACTTCGCCAAAGCCATGTGACCCTCTGCCTTCTGACGACACTCCTCTTCTGCATAAACAGTGACACTTCAGAGAAGCTGAAGAACAGAACCAAAGCTTGGGGTACGGGAGAAAGCTGGAAGGCAGCAAAGCCAGAGGAAGGAGATTGGCCATTCCCCGAGTCACTGCAGTGGACATAAAAAGGAATGCAGAACTGACAGAAGTAGCTAAGCCAAAGTCACCCCACAGGCAACCCTCAGAAACTTACAGACTGTACAAACCAGCCATATGAGATGACGGGCACCCATTCACAGTGTGTACTCCACGTAGCCACTGGCTTACACAGGGTGAGTCTAATTATTCTCCTGTATGTTTACAGGGGATCCTGTGTCTATCAGCAAAGGGAACAGATGTTAAAAGTCTGCTCAGCCCCTTTTTCTAGCTGTTGCTGCTTTTACCTGTTAAGAGTCTGTGACACATTGTAACACGAAAAAAAATGTGCACCCTAACTTAAAAGAAAGAGGATTTAAAGGCCGTCTGTGCTTATCTGTTCCTGGCCTCATTCTGGAAAGAACTGCAAGGGAAGGGCTGCCTGTGGATCTCAATGATCACGTGCTACCCACCACACAGCTCCCATGAATAAAGGAGCTATACATCACTTTAATATCGCAGCTGTGAAAAATTACTAGGTGCCATAAACTTCTCGCTTCATCAAGACGTTCTTGCCAAGTAGCATGATTACATTTCTGAGCCACTTGGAAATCACTAGGATGCCACTAATAGGACTTCTTCACTTGATTGAGCCAATAAATGCCACATTCTTTCTAAAATATTGAAAATGACGAGGGGAAGAAAGTAGTTCCATTAAAATTTCCCTATTATTGAGTCCCATAGTTCGAAGTCTGATTAAGAGATTTATTTAGAATGTGACTCTACAAAAAGATTAAATTTTAATTTCTTACCACTTGTCCCTAAACTCCTGAGCCAGACACTAAAACCTGCATTCCCTGAGACCAGTCAGCTGCTGGCCTGTCAGAATAGATAGCACCTCAACAACAACATGCCTTTTCTCCCCAACCTCCCCTGTACCCATCATGAGTTTATGTCTGTCTACCTGTCCTTGCAGAAATCTTAAATCCCCGGTTGCTAGCTTGCTAATCTGACATTTGATCAGCTCTAGTCAATACTCACTAGGGCTAGGGTAACAAAGATGAAGAAAACCCTGACCACCACGAGGTTCTCAGGGATTTTGTTACAATGTAAGCAAAAATTAACTTCTCCAACTCCCATGCTGACACCAGCATGGTCTGTATTATTCTTACATCAATCGGTTTGCAAACACCCAGACCATTTTAGCTTTCGGATCACAAAGAATTCAGAGGAAGTGTGTTCAGAGCTGTGAGATCACCTCCAAAACAAATCAGCAGCGAGAGTGATGCTGAAGCTGACATCTTGCTTCCTGGCAAACAGAAACCCACGGTAACCTGCGAGTCTATCACTTTGTGATAGAAGAGTTAACATGTTACATCGTTGGCTCCTTGCATAAATAGAACTCCCACACTATCCAGCCATACCACTCCAGGGAACACAGCCAGCCTACCACAGAGATGCCTACGCATCCACGTTTACTAAGGCACCACACACAAGAGCAAGCTGTGGTACCAGCCTAGCTGCCATCGACTAAGGAACTAAGGCAAATGTGACATATACACACCCTAGAGCTCTACTAGGCCAGAAAGTCAGAATAAAATTATGTCATTTTCAAGAAACTAAATGGAATTAGAGACCATCTTGTTACACAAAATCAGCCAGACTCAGAAAAGCTAACATCATGTTTTATCTGACGTACAGAACTCAGGCATAAGAAGGGGTGAGCTATTTTGGAATAGCAAGGGGACCAGAGAGAAAGGAACCAGTGATAATGGAGGGTACGATTAAAGTATAATATACATGTGTGAAAAGTCATAAGCAAGCTCATCGTTTTGTAAAATTAATAATCATTAAAATTTTTAAAGAAAAATACGGTGCCTCTTCTTGAACTCATATTTTCTCCTCCGTCTACTCATATCTAACCTAGAAAGGTGGAGGGCAAAAAGAAGGGAAGAAGGGAGAGAAGAAAGGGTGGGAAGAAGAGGAGGGAAGGGGAGGGGGAGGGGAGTATTGGAGAAGGGAGGGGAGGAAAAGGGAAAGATGTAGTAAAACAGTTAAGTATCCCCCTCCCTTCCCCCCTCTCTCTCTGTCTCTTTCTCTCTCTGTCTCTGTCTCTCTGTCTGTCTCTCTCCTTCCCTCCCTCCCTCCCCACTCTCCCTGTCATGCACACACTGCACCCACAGCATCATCAAATTAAGGCTGTCCTTAACACCTGGGGCAACCCAGCCAGCGGCCAACACACCCTCAAGTGAATGCAAATAAAGTCTCAGTCACATTAATTAATTTTGCCTCACCATTTGGAGCACTGGCTCAGCTTTGGAGTCATCCATATCACAAATCAGCCTCCCCGCTGCTCAGAACCCTGCCTGCTCTTGGCTGCTTCAGCACGTCTTAGACACGGTTCGTCTCCAGACCCCCACCTCCCTTGATCTGACAGCTAGTATTGTTTACTGGTATTCTGTGTCAAAGCATCGGTAGGAATGCCCCTGCAACAACTGCAGAACTTAACTTTAAGAGCAGAGGTCCATCTGCCAACTGACTTCTCCTGCACGGTCTACAAATTTAACTACTTCTTAAAGGACAGGCCTTAGAAGCAACGCTGAGGTACTCAAGATTTTGATAACTGTTAATGCATCCACAATATTGATTATTAGCCTACAGTGAGAGACGATATATTTATTTCCACTACAGGGGAAACGACAACAACTTGGTTAGATGAGGTGTAAAGCAGCCAGAGCGGAGGAGTGATTTTGCTGGTGACATTTTTAATAAACTATGCTATGGCAAATTCCACAGCTTTTGTTGATTCCTGGCTTAGGTTACAGGTTCTTGGCTCTCCTAATACAGTAGATTCCCCAAGTCCAGGCTGAATTCAAAGGTTAAGATGACCCTTTGATTCCTCTGTGGAAATAAGGAGACAATTTGTGGGAATTGGTTCTCTCCTTCCACAGAGGGGGTCCTGAGACAGAAATAGGTAGTCGGCAGAAAGTGCCTTTACCTGCTGAGACATATCACTTGCTCACCAATTGCCTGTTTTTAACTAGATTCCCGGGGCAGGGCCAGCCCTATGATTCTGGCTCAGCATATCTACAGAAAGGCCCAAGAATCTAACCTGCATGTAATGTGTATTTTCAGTACCATGAAAATCAGTTTAAAAGCACCAAAGGCAGCTTTTCTATCACGTGCAGAGATTTTGATTCTAACAGGCCCAGTGGCAGTAAAATTGGGAGCCAAGCTTTGTCGAAAACTCAAAATTCCGACTGTGAAGTTGTCTCTGTCCCAGGGATCCAAGGTCAGAATGGGTTGACATTTCACTGCTGCTAAGGTGGAGCCGTCTCATTTTTAACAAGGAAAACCCTTGATTTTGCCTCCAAAACCTGCTTCTCCTCCATCCCCTAAGCAGCCTCGTCCCTGGAAATGACAATGAATGTGTCCAACGCTGAGAACTCAGCAAACCTGGGAGCGACCCTCAGCAGACACCTCCACAGAGGCCTCCTCTCGCCCACTTCTTGCTTTTGGCTACAAACAGCCAGAAACGAAGCAGGTGGTAATCAGGTTTGGCTTCCTGGGATTCAAGTCCAGTTTGCTCCAGTGTCTCTCTTGTTGTGCTGGCATCGTCTTCAGTCCGGTGCCACAGGTGACATGGCTGAGGGTGCCAGCCGCCAGCCGCCAGAGCCACCACACTCAGCTGTTTCGGAAAGCGGTTTGTTGGGTTTCATTGTTCGCTTAGTTTGTCTCAGCTCTAAAAGTGTTAGAGCCGTGGAGTAAGAGATATCACTTCCAGGAAAAGCTCCCTCACGACCCCTCAAAAACGCCGTCATCCTTCACAGGCACAACCCAAGATGCATTCCTGAAAACACTAGATCTCTTGTATGTATTTGTCAGCTGGCTTGAACCTGGTTTCCTGGCTATACCAAAGGCACGCATGGTATGGTGACCCCTTCCTGTTTTCAGTTTCAGTTACACATAACCTGCCACAGTCCAGCACATGGCTAATCTAGAAATAAGTCCTAAATTCTCAATCACATGCCCTTCTGAGTAGGGTAACAAAATCTCAAGTTGTCGCAGTCTGCTACCTGGGGTCTACACCGTAGACACTACCTGCGCTTCGGGTGCTTGTGCACTCTTCATTATTAGATACACAATTGTGGTGCTTGTGGTCCAGTAGTATTTGCTTTGCCAGCAATGGAGGAGTGATGCTGACAACTTGAATATGCCGAAGAAAAGCCATGTAAATGAAAAGGTGAAATTCTCAACTCAGTAAGAATGGGGGGAAGTCATATACTCAAGTTGTTAAAAAAAAAAAAAACTCTGTTAAGAAAAAAACTCTGTTAAGAGTGAGTCCTCCACTCCTCCATTGCTGGTGGGAGGGCAAAGTGGTACAGCCCCTTTGGATATCAGTATGGAGATTTCTCAGAAAATTAGGAAACAACCTACTGAAGACCCAGCCAATACCCAAAGGATGCTCAATCGTGCCACAAAGACATGTGCTCTACTATGTTCATAGCAGCATTATTTGTCATAACTAGAACCTGGAAACAATCTAAATGTCCCTCGACCGAAGAATGGATAAGGAAAATGTGGTACATTTATATAATGGAGTACTACACAGCAGAAAAAAAAATAACAACATCTTGAATTTTGGGGGCCAATGGATGGATCTAGAAAACATCATATTGAGTGAAGTAACCCAGACCCAGAAAGACAAATATCATATGTACTCACTCATAAGTGGCTTTTAGACATAAAGTAAAGAAAAACCAGCCTACAAGTCACAATCCCAGAGAACCTGGACAACAAAGATGATCCGAAGAGAGACATACGTGGATCTAAACTACATGAGACGTAGAAAAAGACAAGATCCCCTGAGTAAATTGGGAGTGTGAGGATCATGGAAGAGGTCAGAAGGGGAGGGGAAAGGAGGGGAGTGGAGAAAAATATATAACTCAATAAAAACAAGAGAGAGAGAGAGAGAGAGAGAGAGAAAGAAAGAAAAGAGTAAGTCCTCCATCACTGAAATTGTGAAAAGAGAAAGAGAAATATGTGCTTGCTTGACTGCTCTTTCTCAGATACAACAGTAATGGCCACCATATACAAGAATTCAGTTAGGGTCTTAAAAGGCATTAAATTCTGTATGTGGAACAGAAAAAAAGCTTAGCAGACATGGTACTCAGTGTCATCCTTGGGTTCAGACCTCCCCTGGGATCTTGGGACTTGCCCCTGAAGGTGAGTGAGGAGAACATAAGCAAAATTCCCACATTGGAGCTAGGAAGGAACTGGCTTTGCTACAGTGTACGGGTAAGTGATAGAGAGACAGTACAATTTTAAAAATTAAGAATTTTACAAAAAAAGAATTAAAGACTGTACCTGCTGAGCAATTTTGACTTCATTTCCTTTTTCAATTCTTTTATTTCCATTTCCTTTTCCTCCATGGTCCTAATCACAAATTGAAATTTGGCATTTCTGAGTATGTATTTTACATTTATACAGCCCTTTTATAGACGCTTTATAAGAGTGAGCTCCCTTCGTATCCACCAGGACCTTGTGAGGTTGGCCTATTTTACTGACTTCTCATTGCAAATAAGGATATTAGGGTGCGGGGCAGGGCCAAAGGCAGTAAAGTTGCAAGTTCCAGAAGTTGGACCCCCAAGCCACAGTGCTCAGCTGGTACAGAAGAACAAAAGTAATTTTCTGTTGTTGTTTGTCTGCCTAGTGGACCTCATTTAATACTGTCAAATAAATAGAGCAGGGGTGACATTCATTTTGCCTCTGTGTCAGTGTGGTGATATTTTGTTTATGCTTTAACAAAGAAAGCTTGCCTGCAGATCAGAGGGCTGAGCTCGCCACACTCGCTAGCCATAGAGGCCAGGCAGTGGGGGCACACACTTTTAATCCCAGCACTCGGAGGACAGAAGCAGAAGGACCTCTGTGAGTTCAAGGTCATCCTAAACTACACAGGATTGAATCCATCTAAAAGAGAAACAGAGCCAAGTGGTGGCTCACACCTTTAATCCCAGCATTAGGAAGGTGGAGATGGGAAGTGATATGACCCAGCAGGCAGAGTAATACAAGGCAAGAGGAGACAGGATCTCGGGATTCAGTCTGAGGTTTCATAGAGATGTCATTTTGTCTGAGGATTCGTAGAGACAGGATCTTGCCCCCTTGGTTCTGGAGGATTCCGTAGAGGTAAGAACTAATAGCTGGCTTCTCTGTTTCTCTGGCTGCTCTGCTTCTCTGATCTTTCAGCTTCCACCCCCCAATATCCGACTCAAGGTTTTTATTATTAAGACCAATTAGAATTCGCACTACATATCATTGTTTAATACACCAGCAGTCACATGACAAATATTCTGTACAAAAGAAAAAGGTTGAAGGAATGAGGTGATGGGTACAGGAATGAATAAAGTAATGAACAATGGCCCAACTAGAAAAATACTCTTTCTGCAACCAAAGGACCCACCATGTGACAACTCACTACAGAAGGATAGGTTTAAAGCACCAGGGTCCTATGTCTGCTCTCACTGCTCTCTTTAGAGCCTTGTTCCCACCTATGTCGCCAGCAACAGTAACTCTCCTTGTCCTTGACCTTGTCACCAAACAGCTAATGACAGCTCAGCTTGGGTTAATCAAGTGTGAGGCAGATCGCTGCGGATATACCCGGAGCCGTGAAGGCTGTGGGAGGTTGTTCTCTGGATTTGCACCTCCACTTTACACAAGTGAGTATTTTACTCATTAAGACCAAGACCCAAAAGCACAAAACAACTGTACTGTAAAAATCTGTGTGTGTGTGTGTGTGTGTGTGTGTGTGTGTGTGTGTGTTCATGAGATTTGCCTGTCTGTACCTCCGAGCCGTGAGATTAAAAGGTAACAGCACACTTACCCATCTCCAGCTTTTTGAACATGGGTCCTGAGAAGTGAAACTCACATCTGAAAGCACTTCGCTGAATGAGCCGTCTCCCAGTCACCCCACCCCCAAAAAAACAATATTTAGATAAACTAACAAATTTGGTGTCTCCACATGGATTAGGTGGATATAGACACAGTCGAAGTGCTGTGCTGTAATTCGCTTTCATGATTAGTTGCAAGCTTTTCGAAGAAAATCACCTGGAAATCATAAGCAGCTCAAAAAAATACTTACTGGACAAATGCATGCTAACTCTCACTGTCCAAATCATTTCTATTCTCAGAGAGGGAGGAAAAAAATCATAGCCAACAGGACTTGAAAATGAACTATTATTACATGAGACAATCACAAGCAGAAAAACTGGTTCCCAAATAAACAGCTAATGTCCTGGGCCTCAAATCCAACACCAACAGTCCTGAAGTGTGTGCCTGGAAGTTCCCCACGAAAGGAAGTGAACTGGAACCAACAAGCTCAATCAGTAGGTGAAGTTCCTGCCACCAGGCCTAATGACCCGAATCTGATCCCCAGAACATGTGACAAAAGGACAGAACTCCCACAGAACTCTTTGACTTCTACACTTGCTCCCTGGCTGGTATGCCTTTGCATGCACACATGCAGGTGCTCACACGCACTAAACAAACAAACAAACAATTTGTTTGGAAGAAATGACTTGTGAGTGCATTGCTCCGCCACAGTAGTGCAAGGAAATAGTTCTAGGAAAGAGGTAAAGGTGTTGGGAAATGGGTTTACCTTGTCACCTTATTAAGGAATTGTATTGTGTTGTTTGCACGATGCACCACCAACAAGCTCTGTGTCTTCAGGCCAGGCTTCTTCATGGAAGCCAGATGTCAAAGACTATTTCAGTCACTACAAATGACAAGAGAAACATATATCCAACACATACACTTCATCAGGGAAGTGAAAGAGAAAGCTGTTTAGAATTGCTGATGGTTAATCTCTCATCATCTGTCAACGTGGATTGAGAGAGGGATTAATAGATCATACCTGTGTATGGATCCAGGCTCCCCTGAATCACAAGGGTTCTGTCTGATCAATGGCATAATACATTGATGAATTCAAACTCTGAACAGACTACTGGGGAGGGGAAGCTTCACTGGAGGAAGTGTGCTTTTGAAGGATGTATGTTGACCTTGGCCTCTTCCTGTTCCTCTTTCTTCCTTGTTTCCAGGAGGTGAACGACTTTCCTCTACCATACGCTTACTCCACGATGCTCCTGCCTCTCTACAGGTCTGAAGGCAATGGGGCCATCTGACCATGGACTGAAACTGTGACCCCAAATTAGTCCTTGCTCTTTATGATGATTTTCTCAGACACGCTATCAAACAACGAAAGTGTGACAAATACAGAACCCATTACATGACAAAGTCTCCTGCCCCCTGCAAGGGACCAGGTGCTGATGAAATGTTGGGGCGGGTGTTGCTCCGAGGAAAACAGGCTGGAAGAAGGAGAAAATGCCCTTCACGGAGGGGATGGAGTTAGAGAAAAGGACTTGTGCTTGTAAAAGTGTACGATCATGGGATCGGCCCATGCTTATAGTCCTAGAATATAGGAAAATTACAAGTTGGAAGCCAGACCTGGCTACATAGTTAGACCCTGTCTCAAGACTCTTTTTAAGTTTCCATTTAAAAACATGCTTCATCATCCCATTTCACATTATATGCTGTATATATAATTTCTCTAAAATTATAAGTATCCATGTGGGAAAATACCATTGTACACAGTACAATTGCCATCTGTTAAAGATGAAGACAACTAAAGGTGAGGGATTTAGGACCACACGTGGACTCTTGCTGGCGGTCTGCATCTAGCTGTCCATTTAAATTCCCGAGGACAGAGACCAGTTCAAACTCATTTTCTGTCAGGGGATTGGAATGAACTCCTCCCACTGAACTAGGTCCTGGTCATACAACCATGAACAAGCAGGAGCTCCCAGCACGGAGCTTGCATTCCACAGGTGAAGATATCCACACCCAAGACAAGCAACCAACACAGTAATTTTTAAATGTCAGAAAAAAAACAAAAACCTGACACAGAAATGGAAATCCGCAGAACCAACCTTCAGCTAGAGATGCACTGGAACCTGATCTGAGGAAGTGACATTTGTCACTCAAGCAGAAAACTGGAGGGGTGGGGAGCTAAGGCAGCAAAAAATAGGAAGCATGCACAGGCTTTAAAAATATCTGAAATCTGGACTTGCTTTGAACAGGAGAGCCGATTTGCACATCAGAAACGCCAAGTACACACATGAGTGAGATTCCATGACAAGGCTCCATCACCCAAGACATACAACCAAGAATGTGCATATGCCCTGAGCTCAAAGGGGACCTGGCTTGTGCTTCAGATGGGCCACTCCTTGTAGCTCCATGGAAGAATGTTGATAGAAGGGTAAGAGTTGAGCAGGAACATAGTCTCAGCCAAAGATCCCAGTCATTACCTCAAATCTGAGAAAATGGTGATTAGGGAGATGTGAGCGCACTCTGGAAATAATTTCAGTGGGACTGGGCACATGACTTGATAGGTAAAGTGCCTCCCATGAAAGCATGTGAAACTGAATCCAACCCTGAGCATCCAGGGGAAAAGCTACACAGTGACATGCGCCTGTAATCCCAGACCCAGGGAAGGGGAACAGAATCCTCGAGGTGTGCAGTCAGCCAGTCTACCTACGCTGGTAAGGTGCAGGTTCAGTGAGAGACTGTGCCTTTAAAAAAAGACAGTTAAATGGAGGGGCTGTAGAGACGGCTCAGCAGTTAAAATCGCATGTTGCTCTTGCAGAGGACTTGGATTCAGTTCCCAACACCCACAGTGTGGCTCACAACCATCCGTAACTCCAGGTTCAAGGGATCCTATACCCTCATCTGTCCTCTGAAGACACCAGGCATGCATGTGGTACATATGCATACATTCAAGCAAAACACTCATGCACATAAGAAACAAAATAAATAAATTTAAAGGAAATAAAGTAGAGGGTGATTGAAGAAGACGCTGGATGTCGACCTCTGGTGTGGGAGGTCCTTCTGTATATGTGTTGCTTTTATTGGTTAATGAATAAAGAAGCTCCCTTGACCTGTGATAGGGCAGAGTAGAGCTAGGCAGGAAAACTAAACTGAATGCTGAGAGAAAGAGGACGAAGTTGCAGAGACGCCATGGAGCTGTCAGAGGAGAGAGATGCAAGCTGCCAGCCAGAACCTTGCTGGTAGGCTACGAGCCTCGTGGTAAAATATAAAACAATAGAAATGGGTTAATACTAGATGTAAAAGCTAGCTAGCAATATGCTTAAGTGATTATCCAAGCAGTGATTTAAATAATATAATTTCTGAGTAATTATTTCGGGTCTGGGCAGCCGGGAACAAACAAGCACCCTCCATACTACAAACCTCGAGTCCCTGTGAGCACAAGCATTTGTGTCTAAGTCTTCACTTAAAGAAAATGGGGATTTTTAAATACCTGCTCTTCTATAAGACTGTCTAAGAGTAAACGTCAGCAAGCTTTCCTTTTCAAGAGACAGAAGAATAACGAGTTTAGCTTCTGGCATAGATGGGGTTAAGAATCAGGGGATCTATCTCAACTGGTAAAGGACTTGCCTAGTGTGCATGAACCCTCAATTTGATCCCCCATGGTGCCTCACACCTGTAATCCCAGCACTTGGGAGGTAGAGGCAGGACAATCACTGTAAGTTTGAAGCCAGCCTGGTCTACATAAGGGGTTCCAGGAGAGCCATGGCTACCTAGAGAGATCCTGTCTCAAAATAAATGAATAAAAATCTCTATCCAGGGACTAGACAGATGGCTCAGCAGTTAAGAGCACCAACTGCTCTTCCTGAGGACCGGGATTGATTCCTAGCAATCTAGTAGCAGATTGATCTGCAACTCCAGTTTTAGGGATCCAACGTACTCTTCTGGCCACCACGGGTACTGCACATGTGGCACACGGGCATATATTCAGGTAAATCATCCATACATAGAAAATTAAAAGTACATCTCTAGCCAAACAGTTACCCCTCTGGAAGGAGCTGGCTAAGGACTACACAGCGGGTGTTCTCTCAGATGAAAGACAAACAACATCCACAAACAGAGAGATATCCAATCTGACTATAGGAGGCAGGACATGAAGGGCTGGAAGTAGGCACTGGGAAGAAGCAGCGGTGTTAGGACTGGGGAGAGCCAACAGAGTCATGTACTTTCCCAACATGCATCCTAAAGAGTACACCTGTGAAGAACCAATGTCCAAAGAGCCAAGGAGGAAGACCATCATTTTATCCTAAGTAAACTCAGAAGCCCAGGCTGACCTAAAATTCACCATGTAGTCTAGGTTGGCATCAACCATGCCACAACCCTCCCACCTCACTCCAAGGGCTGGATTAAATATGTGAGCTATCATGACCGGCTTAATTATGGTTTTAAATAGTTCATACTTATATACCAAACTTCACAAATCAATTTAAAAAAAAATATCCGGAGGGTTGGTCTTAGCTATTCTTAAATATATATCCTAATTCTTTTTTTCCCTAAAGTAATGTGACAAAGGTTACAGACTCATGATCTAGTCTTAAAAACTAAATAAGAGACACATCAGAATTCAACTCTTACACCATAAGAGCAGGGTATATAGCTCAGTGGTAAAGCACTTGCCTGGCATACACAAGGCCCTCGGTTCAATCCTCACCACAGTAAAATAATCAACCTACGTCACACAGAGTTTTTAATTCCCATTAGCAGAAAAGTACACTAGGTATAGTGGTGCACACCTATGTACCAGCTACTCAGGAAGCCAAAGCACTACAGTCACCTGAGCCCAGTTGAAAACCAGCCCCGGACAGTATCAAAGAAAACCATCTCTTCAAAATAATTTAAGTATATACTAACATAAATACATAAATAATAATGCTAAGTAAATATTTTTATAAATTTAATAAGCATATTTAACTGAGAAAAATCATAAGGTAAGTAAGAAAAAGCAACAGTGTAGAGGTTTATAACACTGACAAGCAAAAACTCGCTTTCAGGTGTATTCTAGAGCAGCAGATTCAAAAAGAACCAGTGGAGTCAGCCTGGAGTGCAGTCAGCTACTAGTATGACATGTCTGTAGACCTTTGGGGAAAAAAAATCACCTTTCTATACCTCAGTTTTCCTATCTGTGGATAAAATACTGATAAATAGTTTGCACAGTTACTGTGATATATTAAAATGTATATGTAAGAAAATCAGCAAGAGACCAATAATCATTCTGTGTGTGTGTGTGTGTGTGTGTGTGTGTGTGTGTGTGTGTGTGTGTAGATGAGCATGCTCTTGTTTGTGCAAGTGGAATCCAGTGGTTGGCATGGATAGAAATCTATTGCTTTCTACCTTGTTTTATTGTTGTTATTATTTGTTTGTTTGATGGAAGTTGATGTTTTCAGCTAGACTGGCTAAACATCTAGGACCCCCGGATCTGCCTATCTTTGCCTCCGTAAGCCCCTAGACCCATTCATCATGCTCAGATACTGTCTTGGTTAGGATTTCTATTGCTGTGAAAAGACTCCATGACCATGGCAACTCTTGGAAAGGAAAACATTTAATTGAGGTGGCAATTTACAGTTTGAGATGTTTAGTCCATTATTATCATGGTGGGACATAGCACCTTATCGTCAGACATGGTGCTGGAGAGGTAGCTTGCAGTTCTACATCTTGCAAGCAACAGGAAGTGTACTGTCTCACTGGGAGTAGCTTGAGCATAGGAGATCTCAAAGCCCAACCCCACAGTGACACACTGCTTTCAATAACACCTACTCCAGCAATACCACATTTCCTAATAGTGCCACTCCCTTTGGGGGCTATTTTTTTCAAACCACCAGATTCCATTCCCTGTCCCCAAAGGCTTGTAGCCATGTCATAATGCAAAAAAAAAAAAATGCATTCAGTCCATCTTCAAAAGTAACCACAGTCTATCACCATCTCAACCGTCTTTAACAGGTGACAACTAGTGTTCAACAGGCTGACCTACCAGCTGGGTGATTCTCTGGTAGGGAGCCCCACTTGATAAGGCCATGGAGTTACTGACTATGGAATCCAGTCGCTCCTGTCTGTAATTTCTCCCATGAGTAACTTCATTTCTTCCCTAAGAATAGTTAGGGGTATTTTCCCACTGCTTGTGTGCTTGACTCATGAAAATATTTTATCTACTGGGCATATATATCTTTGGATAGTCAGGAAGATGATTTTTCATTTAGATATACAGTTTTGGTGTATAGAATATATACTGGGACATGCTTCATAACTGGATCTATTTGTCCCATGAGGAGTGTAGACACAAAAAAAGCCTGTTTTGTTCCTTTTTGCTCAGACTAATACCAAAAAATATCAATTTCATCTCAGTCTAACATAAACTGCACGTGATTAGCTCACTTTTACCTTAGAACAAGTTCAAACTAGACTAAAAGTTTTTTATAAATAGATCATAAGTTTAAATTCTTCCACCTATGTGCACAGTCAGAGCTGCAGATGTCCTACCAAGGTTACTAAGGAAAGCATGCCAATTCTTTGCTTGCCAATCAGTTAATAAAAGACCAATATCTCAAAGCTTATCTTACTGTACTCCCCACCCCACCCTCTGGTCAGTTCTGTAACCTTGGATCCTTGTGTTGCCATGGCAATGGCTCAACTCCCAACTGCTTGCCCTGGGAATGTGCTCTTGACCAATGAGAAACAACTCTTACAATTTCTTTACCACTTCAAGGCTCCTGAAGGAGAGGAGTTTTTAGAATAGAAGAAGAATTTAGAAGAGGAAGTTAGGAAAAGTTAGAAGTAGGACAGGAGAATTAGAATTATGGAAGAACAATATAAAAACCTGATGTGGAAAGGTATGTAGTAGAGAATTTTTTGCCCTTATATTTTTTTTCTAAGACTCCTGCTTACTGAAGCATCCTGTTGGACCCCTGAAGGGGCACTGAGGCTGGCACTCACTAGTCCTCATTATAAAGTTCAAAATCTCTTCTGAGATTCATGCAATCTCTTCAGTGTAATTCCCTATAAAATCCAAAAAAAAAATGATCACATACTTTCAACATTGCACAAGATTTCAACTTTTCACGAGATAGTCATTGCCATTCCCAAATGCAGGGAAGGGAGCATAGTGAGAAAATACTGGACCTAAGGAAGACCAAAAACCAGCTGGGCAAACTTTAAACTCTACATCTCCATGTCTGATGTGAAAGCACTCTTCAGATATCCAACCCTTTTCAGCTCTGTTGACTGCAACACCCTTCTCTCTCTTGGGTTGGTTCCACTCCCTGATAACCACTTTCCTAGGAAGGTATCCTAAGACTCTGGCATCTCAAACATCCTGAGGTCTTCAAGGCAACCCAGGCTTCAACTTCACAGCTTCATGCAATTACCTCTCTTGGCCTCCATTCAGGGACAACCCTGGCACATGCCTAGCCTCAAAGGCTTTCCTTAGTCTTGGGTGCAAATTCCATAGCCTCTTTCTTCTATCCCTAACTCCAGCACTGTGAGGCCAAAGCTGCGAAGCTCTGCTACTTGCTGGGGCTGGAACATGGTCCCCTCATTCTATTACATCCTTGTCTGCTTTCTGTCTTTCAATGGCTAGGTCCTGCACCTTGTTCTGTACACCAGGCTGTCCTCAGACTCAGAAGAACCACATTCTTCATCAAAACATCACAAGAATAGTCTCCAGGCCACATATTAATATGCTTCTCCTCTGTAACCTCTTGAGCAAGGTCCTCACAGTTCATTAAATCACACTCAGCACCACTGTCTTCCATTTTTCTACTAGTGTGGCCCTACTAGCATTAGCAATGCTTAAAGTATTCCAGTGATTGCTTAATCCAAAGCACTCACATCCAAATTCCTCCAAACCAAAGCATGGCGAGGCCTTTCACAACAATACCCCAGTCCCTGGTACTAATGTCCATCATAGTTAGGGTTTCTATTGCTGTGAAGAGACACTGTGTGCTGGAGAAGTAGCTGAGAGGTCTACAGCTCAGAGGCAACAAGAAGTGAGTTGTCTCACTGGAAGTAGCTTGAGCAGGAAGACCTCAAAACCCAGCCCCACAGTGGCACACTTCCTTCAACAAGGCCACACCTCCTCCAACAAAGCCATGCCTCCTAATAGCACCACTCCCTTTGGGTGCCATTGTCTTTCAAACCACCACACACACCGTGTGGATGTTAGGGAAGCAGGTCTTCCTGCCTTCTCAACAAGCACTTCACTCCCTGAGCACTTCATCCCCTTCCCATCATTTGTCTTAAGGAAATATTTAAAGTTCTACACAGGTGGATGACATGCGTGCATGGCATGCATACCACATTAGAAACCTGAACCAGAGGCATCTTTAGATAATAAGGTCAATGAGCTATCAAATTTGCATTAGTATTTTATACAAACCATATTCCTAGAAAATTATGCTAGATACAATGTTAAAATGCATTGTAATTTAAACACGAGGTGGTGGAACACACCTTAAATCCAAGTACTCAGGATGCAGAGGAAGGCAGACCTCTGAGTTTGTGGCCAGTCTGGTCTACAGAGTGAGTTCCAGAGCTACACAGAGAAGCCCTGTCTTGGGGGGAAAAAAATCTATAATCTGATCCTAACCTGATCTGCCGTCTTTGTACAAAGGGATACATGGGGTCTTAATTAAATGGAACTATAAAAAAATCACCCCGATTTTTCCTTTTTAAATTGTAATAATTACGTCTTTAATTATATGTCTGTATAGGGGTATGTGCACATGTATCCACATAGAGGCCGGGAGTGTTGACTCTCTTGAGATGGGACTTGCAAGTACTTGAGAGCTGCCTAATGTGGGTATTGGGAATCGACCTATGGTTCTCTAGAAGAGCAGTGTATGCTCTCAACCACTGGGCCCGTGTATCAAGTCCAACCCAATTTTTTTAATAAGACAATCACTTTAAAATAGAGGAAAAGGAACAGAAAGTAGGTAAAGAAAAGGAATAAACATAATACTTACAACAATTTTTCGACTGCCCATCACCTTACCAAATTGTACAACTCTATGTCTTTCGGCCTGATTTTCTTCACAATTGGCATAGAAAGCATGATGATATGCTTGTTACTTGTACCTTCTGTTTCAGATACAAATAACACACCAGACAATCCAAAAGAAAGGAAGATCACTGATGTCATCAATTTCCCTACCCTACAACTAGTTCACTCATTCCACAGTGGGGGAAAAATATAGAATTAGAATGAAGTTTGTCATGCTGAATGTGATCATTTATCAGGATGCAAAAAAGTAATATCTCAATTTTTGTACAAACTCTCATAATCTCATAATTTGACACTGAAAGATATCCCTCATCTTATCTAACCCCCCTCAAAAAACAAACAAACAAACAAACAAACAAACAACAAAAAAAAAACACTGTTCAGCTCCACAATCTAGAGTGTTTGGCTAGCAGACAAACTTTCCATTCAGCATATCCATGGACCAAAGATGCTTGGCTTGGGAAGCACATCCACACATCACAGGCTTGCATAGCTGGGACCCCTAGACACACAGGGCATACACTTAACCTCTTCTTCACCTCTCTTTGCATCTGAAAAGCCTGTGCACACCAAACCCTCCCAGCTGACTGCTTCTCCTGATGCAGATCCTTAACTTTAACCCAGGAAAAGGTGTGGATCCAGAGGGCATAGTGCCATGGCAACTCCCCACCACAGACCCAAGCTACCAGCTCAGCATGCCCATCTCTGAGATCACACGGAGATCCACCCTTAGTCAAGACATATGAGAGGATGTTCTGTAAAGCATTAGGCTTTCTGTTAGACCAGCCTCCAAAATCAGAGACCCAATGCAAATACAAACACCCAGTTCGCCACCAAGAATGTGAAGCCTAGTCTGTCCTACCCAATGCAGGCATATGACTTGTTACTCTTGGTCCTTTACTAGTGGTGCCCTCTTTCACAACTGATAAACTATATGGTCTAGCTCAAGGCAGGCCCATGCCAGAAAACAGACAGGCTCCTGAGCCAGAGCGAGACCAGCCTTCTAGGGATGTTTTTACCCCCACTGCTCTAGGCTGCCTTGTAGACTTGCTCCAGTGAATGCAGGGAACAGCAGGCTCCCTCAGCAAGGAGCTTAAGACTCCACTTCAAAAGAACTTAGGACAAAGCAAACAGCAGGCCACCTTCTTTCACATTCTAAGGTTCCCCGACCTTCTAAACCCTGCTTTATATGAATGAAAGTTGAGTGTCCTGAGTCTGGCTGAAGTCATGCTTTGGAGTATGTTCACTGTAAACAGCACAAAGACAGTTGTCCCAACATTGCCCACTTGAAGAGTCATATACATCGGCTGAGGTGCTCACAGGGAAATGTGACAAATACTGTCAATGACTGAATTCACCAAGTTCCCAAATATTTACATTTGGTGGAAAGTGGGAGCGATTTGAAACCAAACCTTCAGTGCACTGCTTGACCAAAGAGGGTTCCTAAGTGTGTAAAATGTTTGCCAATGCTTTAAAATGTGAAGTTATATTTACTATATGTTTTTTAATATTCCAATTTCAGCTCTTTTTTGTGAAATCAAAAATTTCACAGTGGTGTGGAAGGTCCTCTGTCTATGTGTTGCTTTCATTGGTTAATGAATAAAGAACTGTTTTGAGCCCATGGCAGGAAAGAGCAGAACTAGATTAGAAAGCTAGGCTGTATGCTGGGAGAAAGAAGGGAGGAGTTAAAGAGAAGCCATGGAGCCACCACCAGAGTCAGACATGCTGAAACTTTGCTGGAAAGCCACTGCCATATGACAATACACAGATTAATGGAGATGGGTTAAATTAATATGTAAGAGTTAGCCACTAAGAAGCTAGAGCTAATGGGCCAAGCAGTGATTTAATTAATGCAGATTCTGTGTGATTATTTGAGGTCTAAACAAGCAGGGTGGCTGAAAACCAACAAGCGGCTTTTTCCCTCCTACATCACAGAGCTTGCATTTGTTCCCGTCATTCCCAGATAGCTCTGTGCAACACCCTGAGAAGGGGCAGCCCCTGACGAGTTCCCCCACAGTCCTCACTCAGCCCTCTTCTGGGACACTAAAGTTTAGAACTATTAAGTCTTAGCAGAGACCGTCCCTATGGAGACCACATCTGACCTTTCACACTAAAGATCCTCTGGCAGGAATCTGCCCCCTCCCCTGTGCAGTCTGTCTTCTATAATAACAGAAGGTGTTGTGCAACCTGCCAAAGGAGGGAAGCAATAAATTGCCCTACCCAGCTGGGACACCTACGAACCACAACGATGACCTGCAAGGCAAGGGATCTCTGAAGGTACAACAGTGACAGATTCTGGCGGTAACCAAGAGCTGTCTAATTGAGTTTCAGGAGCCCACTCAGGAGCGAAATCATACCAAGTCAACCACCCAGGGTGAGTAAGGCCATGGTTCTTAGAGAGGAACCCACTGTATAATCACTTTATTGGATCAGCAAAATTCCTAAGGGCATTCTAAACCTTCTCCCGGCCCTGTAGTTCTCATCTGTCATCAAAAAAGCTTCTCTTTACAGAAGACAGAGACTGTTACAGAAAACCACAGCAGGTCAAAACACAGAGAACAGCTGATTGTGGGGTACCCAGCCCCAAGGGATACATATAACACAACTCCCCACATGTTGGAAGAAGTGGGTAGGAGATTCTAAGAGCCAGAAGACCAATTGTCCTGATGTTAGATTGTGTCTACGAGAATGATAGAAAAGCTTCATTCATGATAACAGCGTCCCTGCCTAAACAAGACCTGCACAAGAACACCAGTGGTAGCTGTGCATGCCTTTAGACCCAGAACTCAGGAGGCAGAGGCTGGTGAATCTTTGTGAGTTTGATGTCAGTCTGGCCTACAGAGAGTTCTAGGAAAGCCAGGGCTACACAGTGAAGTCCTATCCCGCCCCCCCAAAAAAAAATATGAAAAAAAAGTTAAGGTAGAAAGGGGAAATGACAAGGGATCCCACCCCTCCACATAGAAGCCCAGGGAATTAGTAACTACTGGGAGAGAATTAGCCTTGCTCACGGATGAGCTCTCTAACTGGTCACCCAATACAGTGGTCAGCCCCCCCCGCAAAATCATACACATAATAAAAGAAACACTAAATGCATTCATCAGGTTGTACATATATATTTATGCATATATATGAAACAATAACAATTAAAGAAAAAGAAGCCATAAATTTGAGAGGGAGGCGAAAGGGATATAGGACAGGTTGGAAGGAGGATTTAGGAGGGCTTGAAGAGAGGAAAGGGAAGGGGAAATTATGTAACATTTTAATTTAATTTTTTTGTTTTATATTGTTTTCTGTGTAGCCCTGGCTGTCCTTGAATTCCCTCTGTAAACAAGGCTAGTCTCAAACTCAGAAAGAACGCCTGCCTCTGCCTCCCAACTGCTGGGATTAAAAATGTGTGCCATTATGTCTGGCTTCATTTTTTTTTTAAACCATATATGTAAACCAAGGACTCAACTAGGAAATTACAATAAACAAAAAAGATTCTTTTTCTTTTATCAAAAAGTCATGTGACTTTCAGTGTTTTCTCTGAAATAAATGGGGGGGGAGGATTAACCTAAACATTTTATTTAAATTAATAGCACATTCAGCCCTTAACATTTAAATATATGGTGAAGGTAAATACAAGTATGTGTGGAATGGACTCTAAATCCTTGTGTCTAGGAGGGACACAGTAACTACTGTTCAGAGCACAGAATGCCAACACCTGCAAGGAAAAGCAAGGCTATACCCCAGACCAGAATGTAACATGAACCAGCCAGCCAGGGTTACTAAAAAATCTCTGTCCCTCTTCTCTCTCTCTTCTCCTCTTCTCCCCTCTCCCCTCTCCCTTCTCCCCTCTCCTCCCCTCTCCCCTCTCCCCTCTCCCTCTCCCTTTCTCTCTCTCTCTCTCTCTCTCTCTCTCTCTCTCTCTCTCTCTCTCTCTCTCTCCAAACAGGGCTTCTCTGTGTAATAGTCAAATAGCCCTAGCTCTCCTGGAACTCACTCTGTAGGCCAGGCTGTCCTCAAACTCACAGAGATTCCCCTGCCTCTGCCCAGGGCTGGAATTAAAGGCATGCACCACTATGGCCAGCTACCAAGAGTCTCTTAAAGGCCTGGAAACAGTATTGTAATGTTCTTCCTTGTCGACAAAGGCAGAACACTGTATTAGACTGCAACAAAGATAGTGATAATCTCGGGAATTTTCCAATTTCATTTGTGAAATGAGTTTTAAATAAATAAGCCTGAACCGAAACTCACCAACCAGCCATGGTAGCGAATTTCAAGTCATTTGCAGTGAAGTATTCTGTTGTGAGTATAACAGTGAACACAAATTAAAATTGCCACCAGGAGGCCTCAGCCCTACACAGAAAGGCATGCCAAGAGTGCAAGAAATATTCTTCCCTGGAGACAAGCACACCAGTCGGCTATGCAGCACCAAATGGTGAGCCCTGAAAACACACATGCACACTAATAACATTACACGGCTACTAGTATTTCATGTGTGTGTGTGTGTGTGTGTGTGTGTGTGTGTGTGTGAACTAACAATGAAAAAGTGGGGCATGAATTTAAAGGGGAGAAAGGAAGGGGTACATGGGAAAGCTTGCAGGGAGGAAAGGGAAGTGGGGAATGATGCTATTATAATCTCAAAAATAAATGATATTTTTTTTAAAAAAAAAATCTTATTTTCCCTCTTCACATTGGCCTTTCTGGTTGTTTATGGTATTTGTCGCTTGGGGGCTGGCCTGACTGCCAGTGTTCAAAAGCACTTCCTGTTCTCCCAGAGGACCAGAGTTGGGTTCCCAGCACCTACACAACCACCTAGAAGCACAGCTCCTCAGGGGGATCCAAAGCCCTCATCTGGCCTCCTCAGGAACATGTCTATGCATGCATGTGTGTGCACTCATGCACACACACACACACACACACACACACACACATACAAATAAATAAATAAAAATTAATCTGAAAATAATAAACCCAAAGATGTTTTTCTCCTTTAGAATGCAATAGACTGAAGACAACTGTCTTTTACTTCAGTTTTGTTAGAGGACTTTGTGAAATGTCAGCAGCAAACGGTAATATTACAGTTCAATTGTGGAATAAGAATAAAATAAGAACTTGATATAAAATGTTTTTCTCATCTATTCTTAATTTCCCAGCTATCTAAATGATACCATGTGATAGAACCTGAGACTTATTTATTTATTTATTTATTTTTATTTAGTCCACACGGATTCCCCTAAAAACCTAAATCACTTTGAAAATACAATTTAAAAAAACACACACACAATGTTGCGAAACACACACACACACACACGGAGAGACACATGCACACACTTTTCTTTCCACACTTCCAAGCCTGACTCCCAAGGCATAGCCAACTATGCTGAAGTTTCCTACCTCGGTGAGAGCAGTGGTTCTCAGCCTTCCTAACGCTTTAATACGGGTCTTTATGGTGTGGTGACTCCCAAACACAAATTATTTCACTACCACTTCATAACTGCAATTTTGCTACTGTTATAAATCATAATGTAAATATCTGATAATCCAGGATATCTGATGGGGGTCACGGTCCACAGGTTGAGAATCGCTGTGTTAGCTAGATCTGCACCTGTTTACTAAGAAAGTCGAGGTTTCATTTAGAAACAGAACATTTCGAGTTAGTAAACTATGGAGAAATATTGAACACTAAGCTAGAAGCTTAAAACGACGTTTAAAACCTCTTCTATCACAGTGATTCTGAAGTCGCTCACGTACGCGCTTACTGTCACAGTGGGTGCGAAACCAACAGCAAAGGTCTTCCGGCTTCAAATTCATAGAATTCTACTTCGCTGACAACCTAACAGTTCGAACTCTAACCCTAAACTGTGCTCTGAAATCTCACCTCCCAGGCCCGGACACCTGGAGGTGCTTTGGTGACAGTGACGTGCTGGCCAAGCAGGCAGATGTAAAGACAGGACCACCAAAACGGAGAACCGGGGTGGGGGGTGGGGAGTCTCCTGTACTTCTAATAAACAGACTTGCACGCATGCACTCCTTGGCGAAAGCCAGGCAAACCAGCGCCAGTCACCAGGTTCCTCCTAGGATCCGCGCTTTTTCCTTGAGTACTCAGCTGACTTGCCATCTCCTCCAGGCCACTCGGCATCTACTTTCCTTTCTACCACTCAGGTCGGCCAGCCCATCCCGAGGCTAACCCAACCACCAATTACTTTCCCTCCCACTCCCAGATCCTAAATGCTGAGCGAGAGGAACGCGCCACGTGGATCTCGTGCCAGCAGCCAGAACCAACAGGGTCCCTGTCTCGTCAATCCCCGCGGCTCTGCTCCCGCCCTGGGTGCATGCAGACGACTTGCCTGGTTAGGGTCGGTGGCTCGGAAAACGTGGCAGGCCATCTGAGACTCGGGGTCGTCCGGTTGCGCCTTTATCAGGTAGGCAAAGTAGGTGAGGTCGTGGCTGTTGTGGATGAAGCGCGAGATGTGCTGCGCCTTGTGCTCGAAGATGAACACCCCGGTGTTGGGCTGCACAGTCCCGGAGCCAGCGCTCCCGCCGACCCCGGCACCCGGCGCGGGGACGCAGCGCAGGAAGGGCGCGCTGAGCACCAGGAGCACCTCGCGGGCCGCGGGCGCCCCGCAGCCGCCCGCCTCAGGCTTCTGGCTGCGCCGGCGGATCTCGGCCATGAGCCAGGGTAACATGGGCAGCGTGGTCCTGCGATCCAAGCACGACCCTCCCACATACCATAGCCGGAAGCGCTTGTCACCGGGCTTGGTGGCACCTGGCTGCGCTGGGGTACCCGACTCGGGCTCCAGAGGGTGCGGGAAAGGCTCATCCTGAATGCAGCTAGGCGACTCCATAACTCGCGCCTAGCGAGGGCGCCGCGCCCCCAACTCTCACTGTGCAGGCGCCGCGGAAACTGCCAACTGTCGCCCCAGGCCCCCGCGCCTGCCTTGGTGCCACCGTGGGAGCCCTTGAAGTCCGCGCTTCAGCGGCCCTGCCCCATGCCACACTTTCCCGGGCGCGGCTAGGAGACTCTGGCTGCAGCGCAGTGGACTAGAGGGGAGACCGAGGCTCACGCGCGCATCCTCCTTCCTGGAGATTGCGCTTCCGGACCCCCCTGTCCTCCTGCCGCCCGTCCTCGGGATCCGGGACCAAGCCCGCCGCGGTCAGCTGCTCCCGCTTCTGCAGCCGGCTGCGGCTGCAGCGCTCGCCCAGCGCTGGCCCTGGAAGGCTGGGCGGAGAGTGGGGCTGTGGGCGGGAAGGGGTAACTCGGGGCGGAGCTGACTGCTAGCCGGGTGACCGGCTGTCACCTGGAAGGTCGGGGGCGCGGGGTTGCGGCCCGCTCAGTCCCAGAGAACTATTCCAATGGAAAATAACAAAAACCAAGGTGGCTTCTCCCGGGCGGCTCCTCCAGCCTCCGACTCTGCAGCCCAGCTCGCTGCTCCTCCTCCGGGGTTCCGTTCCTCCCTCGTTTCTTCCTTCCTTTCTTCCAGGCCGCTACTTTAAAGCCGGCTGCTGCCCTGCCTCCAACCCGGGCGGGCGGCGAGCTTTGCCTGCAGCAGCAGATCTGAGGTCTCCTCCCAGCCTCTTCCTCCTGCCTCCGCCCCTCACCTCGCCTCAAGGGGCAGCCTTACCCAGCCTGGCGCGGGCACTTTCCGGACCAGCTCGGCCTCTCTCCTCTCCTGGAGACTCTACCGCCCCCTGGAGAGGGGCCATTCTCAGTGGGGCGCTGGGATTTTTTTTTTTTAAGCAATATTTGCTTGGTTTTATTCCGTCTAAAGTGTGAATGTTACTATATTCTGGATCCTTTTTCCTACTCTCGCCACTGCTTGTGATTTTAATCACAATTTTATGACAAAATAATTTAATTGTGATATTCACTTTAAACTTTAACACTGGTGTGAATCTCCCGTTTTCTAATGCAGCTAACTTCCTAAAATATAAGGAAGATATACGTAAACTCCTTTACATATCCCCACTTCAGAACTAATGTAAATTTCTTCCCTTTTTATGGATGAGAATACATATTTCAAAAAGCATTTCAGGGTTAATCTGATTACTCTATTTTTAAAGTAGAACGGTAGTAATATAATTAGGTTTTCCGCTTTAGCAAATCAAACTGATTTTGTTACTGCTGTTACGTGTTCGTTATTACTATTTTAAGACGAAGTCTCCTTCCTGGATACCACAGGTTCCCTTACAACACTGCATCTTCCTGCCTCGGGTTTCCAAGTCCTGGGTTACAGAAATGTATCGCCATCCTGGAAGAACTCTCACACTCTCTTCATATTCTTGTACTTCTCTTATATTTTGCATGGTGTTCTTAATTTCTCTTATATCCTGTGGTCTTTTACTTTGTTTTCATGTAATGTCAATATGGTCAAATTTGCTGCACTTCTGGGGCCACCAACTAGCTAGCCTCTTGTGAACGATCATTTAATCTCTAAGATGGAGGTGTTATTGATTGATTGATTAAGTCATTTAACTTAACACCTACAAAACCTTTGTGCAAAATAGAGCCCAAGTCTTAAAAGAGTAATGAAACATCTGAGAACGTAGACTGAGACATCCTCAGACCTTAACCAGAGCTTTCTTACACGGATCTCCTTTCCCGGAGGGACTGTGAAAGAGAAAGAAAGGAATAAAGACATGGATCAATTACAGTGGGGATTAGGGTTGTGTTTGGAGCCTTCCTTGGCCAGTTCCTACTGGCAAAATAAATTCAAGCAACAGAGAATAAATTTTCAGTGGTTGACAGAAAAATACATATTGTCTTCTAATGTATAATGAGTTAAAAGAGTTGTTTCCTGCTCTGAAGCCCTTGGGTGGGTCTTTATTTCTGTGTTTATCTTTCGTTTATAACTATTACTGCAAGGGAAGATAGTTCTCTCTGCCTTCCTCAGGTTAAGTATGGTCATGTGATGTGACTTATTTTGACAGAGACACGTAAAGAAAAGTGACTTGGGCTATATCTGAAGAAGAAGCGTTTAATTGGAAGTAGAGAAGTGGACACTTGGCCCACTCCTGCTCTCCAGTGGCCGTGGTATAAACAATACACCCACATGAAAGTGCCTCATGATCAGAGACCAGAATGCTAAGCGATCACTCTGCGGACAGCTGTCCTGGAAAATCGCCAGAGACAAGACAGATTCCTCACACATACATAATAAACTTTTTTCCTCTTAAGCCATTGAGACTTTGGGTGTGTTTGTTTCCTTATTAACTTGTCCTAGGCTGTCAAATAAAATGGATTCACTAGCACACATTTATGACTTGTTTTATAATTACTAATGTACTTGACTCTGCACTCACATGAACTAGATGGTAAACTATTGGTTTCTTACAATCACTGTTTCACCTCCAGAACTCACAGAACCATTCACATATAAAAAGCACTCAATTGTATGTATAATCATCTCTTGAATTTTGAAGACAATATCCATCTACAACATAGAGGAATTATTGCACAGAATTTTTAAGTGGATGGTGTTTACTGTATGCTGAGGCGGAGCTCCACCTACCGCCTCCAGCCCTTCCACTCTCAACCCCAACTGCCCCTCCAAACGAAGACCCAAAGAACATGTATATAGACAGCATTTCCAAAGACCTGGTGGAAGGCTCTCCCTTGGGAATCATGAAGAACTCTCTACATACAAAAGTCAGAAGTGAACTTCAGATGCAGTTGAAATGTTTCTCTACTCATCCAAATAAAATTGTGCCAATACTACTAAAAAGCTATAAGGTGCACTCAGTCCTTAAATAACTTGTACATGAGAAGCAGAAGGCCTGAGTTAGTGTGATGGTGTAAGGTCAGAAAGGTTTAAGGGTTTGTTGTAGTCCTCTATCCTTGTTTCTTCCTCCCAAATACAAGGATCCCTTCCTCTCCTCCCCTACTCTCCCTCTGTCTCTTTCTGTCCTCTATCTATCTATCGATCGATCGATCGATCGATCGATCGATCTATCTATCATCTATCTATCTATCTATCTCTTACGCATACACACACACACACGAACTTTTCTTTCTTGCTTAAAAATCAAGATATGGGCTTGAAGAGACAGCACACTAAGTAAAGCACTTGCTTTGAAAGTGAAATGGAGTTCTCAGAACCCACATAAAGCCAGGCACAATAACAATGCGTCTTCCCAGAAGCTCAGAGACCAGCTAACTGACCTGACATACACAGAGGTGAACAACAAAGAGACCCTTTTTCAAACAAGGAAGAAGGCTGTCTTCTGCCCTCTGAACATGTTCTGTGGTATGCATGTACACTCACAACATACACACCAAAGAGATTAAAAATAATAAAGATAAATAAATTCATGCTCATGCCTTTATGAGGCTTTACCAGTCTCTTTCTCTCCAACTGCCTTCTCTTCCTGTCGCCCCACAACCTGAGCCTCTTTCATCCTTCCTTTAGGACTTGAACACCTTCATGATTCAAGATCCAATACAAGAGCCCTATCTCCTCAAGCCACAGCTGGTATCTGCTCCTCTTCGCTCCCTTTCCTGTGTATTCTACTTATGACAATCTTCATAATTACTGAGTGACTCTCTGTTTTCCTGCAATGAAGCACTACCATCAGGATGGTGCCATTTGGGGGTCCAGGAATGAATTCATTTTCTCTGCTGACTTGAAGAATTAAAAAAGCAAGAAAGACAGCAATCAGTCAAGTGTTAACATAAGGGAAAACACATACACAGCACAGCACACAGAGACTCCCGTGCAGTCTGGCAGCCACATCTGCCCAGGCGACTGAGATTCTTCTAAGTTTGGGGGAATGAAATAGACCCCCTTTCTCCCTCTGAATTGACTGACTTTCGCTATTGCTAGGGGATTGGGTAATGTGAACAAAGACAGGGATGTTGTTTGGTTCCGGCCAAAGGAGCCTGGCCGGAGATGCAAAGGTATGATGAACAGTTTCTACTTGGAGGGCTGAGGATGCGGAAGAAGAAGAAGGAAGGTTGGCCGTCCTAAACCTGATGGTACATTTTTTTTTTTTTTACCTTAGGCCTCCTTTCCGTGTCTTCCTACTAGCAAGCGCTATGATTCTTAGTCCCTCAAAGCCCAAATGAAGGGTTTGATTCCATTTCCCTCCCACGGCAGCACAGCAGCTGGTAATTAGTGGGTAGTTAATCAGTATTGAATGAATGAATGGGTGGAATAAGTAGCCAATTAGAACTTCAGAAACGAAAGAGTTTTACTATCACAGAGGAGATGCGCCAAGTTCTTAATTAGATCGTTTCTGATTAACAAATAGATCCACTGGATAATTACAACGTTTAGAAAGTAAAAGAATGCCATCTCCAAATGTATGGTGGAGTTCTGCCTGGGGGTGGCACAAGCCTTTGTGGCTGAATGGGGTTTTGAAATATTACCAGGGTTTCTCCTACTCCCTGTGACCTTGCCCCAGCCCAGGCCGCTGGGTCATTCTATGTTATGGCTTCAGGGAAAGGATGACACAGCAGAATGCACAGAACAAAAGAGCCCGTTCTTAGCATTTATGTTTCAAAAGCCAGAGGCTGGCAAAAGCCAAGAGGATATTTTTTTTTCCTTGCTCTAGATAGGAAAGAAAATAAAAACTCTCTAATGTAGAAGATGGAAAAGCAAAAGGCAAGAGGGTTTGAGTTCTTTGAATCTTCTGAAGGGAGATCTCTCTGCCTCTCATGGCTGGGCTGGTGAAGGGGAACTATAGACCCCTAAAGCAGAAGTCTTGCTACTTTCTCTGAGACAAGCCCAGAAATATATATTTTCCCAAGCCGGCCAAGGCTAAAACATAGGAGGGGGAGGGGCAGATAGACAAACCATTTGTCTTTCTCTACATGGCGAAGGAGCTGCAGCTTTTCTCATGCAGGGGTACATGCAAAGACAAGACATTTGGACTTGCTGTCACTAGCAGGAGGAGAAGGAGAAAGATGAAAGATTACCAGAAGTAATAACAGACTTTCCAACGCACAGACCACCCCCAATAGTATGCTTCCTCCAGCAGGAATGCATGACCTAAACCTCCTCCTATTTGTTGTTCCATTGACCAAGACTATGGCCAACATTTCTCATTTGTAACACCACCACCTGAGACCATATCATAACATAAAAAAAATGCATTTGGAACTTCCAAAGTTCCCATAGTCTTTCATAGTCTCAACATTGTTTAAAAAGTCCAGAATCTCTTCTGAAACCCAAGATGATCTCTTAATTGTAAGCCCTTGTAAAATCAATAAGAAGTTCCATGCTTCTATAATATAATGACACAGAACATACATTCTTATCCGGAAGGGAGAAATGAGGATATGGTGATAAATACTGAACCAAGACAAAGCAGATGGGAAACACCCAATCTGCTGTGTCCTGTGTATGTCAAAGAGCGTAGACTAGTCTTTCTTCCAGCTTTACTTCCTTCAACAAATATTTCTTTCTTAGGTTGATTCCACTCCCTCTATGCAGATATCCTGTGCCTGAGACGGCTCCAACATCTTGGAGCCACCTCTGCAACTTGGAATTCACCTTCACAGTTTTACAAAATGTCTCCTCTGTGGTGACATTTTGTTTCTAATCTAACAAATAAAGCTTGCCTGAAGATCAGAGTGCAGAGCTAAGTAACTAGTTAGCCATAGAGGCCAGGCAGGGGTGGCACACACCTTTAATCCCAGCACTCAGGAGAAAGAGACAGATGGGTCTCTGTGAGTTCAAGACTACCCTGGGTTACACGAAACTGAATCTGTCTAAAAGAAAAAAGAGAAACCTAGCTTATACAAAGGTGATTCCAACGTGTGGGGTCGTATGCCTTCAATTCCAGCACTCAGATGGAGACAGAAGTGATATGGCTGGGTGGAGACGCTTGGTAGTATATGCCTTTAATCCTAACACTCAGGAGGCACAGGCAGGCAGACATCTGATTTTGAAGCTAGCATAGTCTACAGAGTAAATTCCAGGACAGCCAAGACTATACAGAGAAACCCTGTGTTAAAAAACCAAAACAAAAAAAGGTGCTGCTCTCGTTGCCCCTTTCAGCATAATCCATAGCTGCAACAGTATGCTTCCTAGTGTTCTTTTTCTCTTAAAACTGGACACTTTGTACTTCTTTCCCCTCCAATGGTTTTGCTGTTATAGATCTGCATCAGAGGTACCAAAAATAATCATGTGACGGATTTCATGCTTCCTTGAAATTGCCTCTACCAAAGAAATTAGTCTGTTACTTATTAATTTAGCCTTAGGCAAGTTCTTAGGACAAGGACAGAAGGCAGTCACATTATTGCCAAAATTACACAGGAATGGGCTCTGACCCAGTTGCTATTTTTATTTTCTTCTGAAACCTCTTGAACTGGGTCACCATAGTCCCCATTGTTCTCAGGAGTTCTACAATCCAAGTTCATACTAGAATGGCCTGTTAAGCTCTGCTTACAGAGTTCAACTATTGTCCTATTCCAAAGTTTCAAAGTCTTCCTCATTCCTACAAAAAACCAATATGGTCAGGTTCTTCACATCCACCCACTCTCCGTACCAGCCTCTGTCATAGTTACATGTATATTGCTGTGATAAAACACCATGACCAAGGCAACTCAGAAGGAGGAAGTTTATTTGGATTTATTGTTCTGGAGGGATAATAATCCATCAGGATAAGGAAGCATAGCAGCAGGCAGGGCAGCAGGAGCGGAGAGCTGAGAGCGGACATCTTCCAGCTCATGCATGAAACAGAGAAAACTGAAAGTGCCATGAGGCGTTTAATCTCAAAGCCTACCCCCTAGTTCATACTTTCTGTAGCAAGGTTTTACCAATGAAACAGCCGCAAAAAGCACCATCAGCTCAGCACCAAGTGTTCAAGTGACCAACAATATGAGGAACATTTCTCATTCAAACCATCGTGTGTACAAATGACAGATGGGCTAGATAGAGCCTTTAAATAACTATAACAAGAGACATAAATTTCCAGACGCCGTTCTCCTTCTTTCTATGTCTTCTCCTCTGTCTGCTCCCTAATTCCACCTTCCTCCCTGTCATCAGACTCCAGGTTCTTGGGCCTTTCATTGAGAACTGAAGACCGCATAGTCTTTAGGAGTCTTCCAAGTCTGCGGTGTCAGGTTGGGGCTGCTGAGAGATCCAGCTTCACGGGCTGAGCAGCTATCCAGGTTCTCTGATTCTCAGTCTTGCAGATGACCTGGCCCCTACTGGATAAGCTGTTTTAATGAATCGCCCTTTCTGAGCTGTATTCTGTTGATTCTGTCCATCAAGAGAGTCCAGCCGAATATAAATGTTAACTGGAAACTGGTTGGTGTTATTTTTCCTTTGACCATTCAACCAGCAAAGGCATAGTTTAAGGTTAATGATGCAAATACCCGAAGTATGACTTAAATTGAAAGCTCTTAGTTTTTATTATAATGATGGGTCATGTCACAGGATCCTAGCATCTCAGGAAGTCACCCTATTCTCCTCGGAGGACATTCTGGTGCTCTAACTGGGGGACTAACACATTTAATACATTTTACTTTTTTTGTCTTCGTACCACCATGAGGAAGCTCTTTCCTTTCTTCCTTAGTTGACAAAGATTTGTTGCAGCTCTAACCTAGTCTTCACAGGAGAAAATTGAGCACTTCCCTCTTGTTCAGGAAACTATTCAAACTTGGCCTTGAATTTTGTTCCAGAAGCAGTCGCAGCAGCAAGTGGATTTAGTGCTCTGAATGGCCAATCCTAGATTGCATGGGCACCTATGAAGATGCCACCCAGGTAATTTCAAGCTCCTTATGTTATAATAAATATTCTTGAGCTGGGAAGAAAAGCAGTCATTCATGTCATTATCATAGCCAAAATCAACCCTAAAAAACAATGGAAAAAGAAAACAAAGAAATTGTAAGCCAACTTTATGTAAATATATATAATTCTATAATAGACCCCAAATAAAATGCAACATACACACACACACACACACACACACACACACACACACTGTGGTGGGTTGAAAAAAAATGGCCCCCAAAGGGAGTGGCACTATTAGGAGCTGTGACCTTGTTGGAGGGATCGTGTCATTGTGAGGGCAGGCTTTAAGGTCTCTTTTGCTCAAGTTTCCCTCAGTGTTACTTTCAGTTGACTTCTTGTTGCCTTTAAAATGTAGAACTCTCAGCTATTCCTCCAGCACCCATCTGCTGACACACCACCCCAACTACACCAATTAGAGGAAAAGATGAGTAGACAAAGTAAGAATACCTGCAACACCACAAAGAGCAACATGACACCAGCAAAATCTAGAGACCCTACAACAGCAAGACTTGAACAACAAAATGCAGATGACGCAGAAGAAAATGACCTAAAAAATAACTTCAGAAGAATGTTTGAAACTCTTAAAGAGGAAATGAGAAATTCCCTCAAATGAAAGAAGAAAAGACAAACAAAAATTTGGAATATATCAACAAATCCCTTAAAGAAAACCAAGAAAAAGCAATCAAACATATAAAAGAACTATTCAAGACTTGAAAACTGAAATAGAGACAGTAAAAAAAAACACAAGCTGAGGGAATTATAAAAACAGAAATCATGAGAAAATGATCAGGAACTAGAAATGCAAATATAAACGGCAGAATATAAGAGATGGAAGAGAGACTCTCAAGTGCTGAAGATACAATAAAGGAAACAGACTCATTAGTCAAAGAAAACATTAAATCTAGCAAAAGCTTAACACAAAATATGCAGGAAATAAGGGACACCATGAAAAGACCAAACCTGAGAATAATAGGTATAAAAAAAGGAAAAGAAATTCAACTCAAAAGCACAGAAAATATATTTAACAAAATCACAGAAGGAAACTTTCCCAACCTAAAGAAAGATATGCCTATGAAGATACAAGAAGCTTACAGAAGACCAAATAGACTGGATCAAAAAAAAGTTCCCTTGCCACATAATAATCAAAACACTAAACATACAAAATAAAGAAATAATATTAAGAGCTGCAAAGAAAAAAAAAGCCAAGAAACATATAAAGGCAAACCTATTAGAATTACACCTGACTTCTCATTGGAGACAATGAAAGCCAGAAGGTTGTGGTCAAGCGTTATGCAGACATTAAGAGACCACAGATGCCAGCCCAGACTACTATACCCAGCAAAACTTCCAATCACCATAGAAAAACAAAACAAAACAAAAAATATTCCATGACAAAACCAGATTTAACCAATACCTAGCCACAAACCCAGCCCTACAAAAATACTAGAAGGAAAACTCCAACCCAAGGAAGTTGGCTACATTAACAAAAACACAGACAATTGATGATCTCACAGCAGCAAATCCCAAAGAAGGGGAAAACACACAAATTAACAACAACAAAAACTAAAGTAACAGGAGATAGCAATCACTGATCATTAATATCCCTTAATATAAATGGACTCAACTCACCTATAAAAAGACACAGGCTAACAGACTGGATACAAAAACAGAATCCATCCTTCTGCTGCATACAAGAAACATATCTCAACCTCAAAGACAGACATCGCATCAGAGTAAAGGGTTGGGAAAAAATATTCCAATCAAGTGGACCAAAGAAACAAGCTGGAGTAACTGTCCTAATACCTAACAAAATTGACTTCAAACTAAAGTCAATCAAAAGAGACAAAGAAGGACATTTCGTATTAGTCACAGAAAAAACCCATCAAGAGGAAATCTCAATACTGAACATTTATGCTCCAAATACAAGGGCACCCTCATATGTAAAAGAAATACTTCTAAAGCTTAAATCATACATTAAACCCCACACACTAATAGTGGGAGACTTCAACACTCCACTCTCATCACTGGACAGGTTAGTTAGACAAAAATTTAACAGAGAAATAAGAGATGTTATGACTCAAATGGACTTAACAGACATCTATAGAATATTCCACCCAAACAGAATTTTCTTCTTCTCAGCACCTCATGGAACCTTCTCAAAAATTGATCACATACTTGGTAACAAAACAAACCTCAACAGATACAAAAACAATGGAATAACCCCATGTATCTTATAAGATCACCATGGCTTAAAACTATAATTCAACAGCAATACTAATTCTAGAAAGCCCACAAATGCATGAAAATTAAACAATGCTCACCTGAATCATCAGTGGGTCAAGGAAGAAATAAAGGGAGAAATTAAAGACTTCCTAAAATTCAATGAAAATGATCACACAACATACTCAAATTTATGGGACACAATGAAAGCAGTGTTAAAAGGAAAGTTCATAGCACTAAATGCCTACATAAAGAAGTTGAAAAAAAATCCCACACTAGGGAATTAACAGAACATTTGAAAACTTAAGAACAAAAAAAAGCAAACCCACCCAAGAGAACTAGACAGCAGGAAATAATCAAATTGAGAGCTGAAATCAATAAAATAGAAACAAAGAAAACAATACAAAGAATCAATGAGACAAGGAGTTGGTTTTTCGAGGAAAAACAACAAAAGAGACAAACCTTTAAGGATAATTTTCATTCTCAGGGGACTCCAGATGTGTTGCACATGCCTTCAATCACAGAGCTCAGGTAACTGAGACAGGATTGTAAATTAGGTCCTAGCTTGGGCTATATAACAAACTGAGGCTAGCCTGGGCTACATAGTAAGACCCCTTATATAGTAAGACTTACATAGTAAGACTCCAATTCAGCAAACAAACAAACTTTTAAAAAGGTTATTTTTAAAAACAATACAAAAATTACAAAATCAAAATACTTCTTTTACCTTCAGCTTTTAAAATCAACTTACAAGTTATATTACTTTTTTTCTTTTCTTTTTCTTTCTTCTTTGTTTTAATATTTCTTTTTATTGATTCTTTGACAATTTCACATCATGCACCCCAATCCCACTCATTTCCCAGTCCTTCATATCCACCTTCCATCCTTGGAACCTACCCCTGAAAAGAAAACAATTAAAATTTAGAAAAATATGTATCTCTGACCCCTCTGGGCAATGACTTGCTACTCTATCAATAGCAGCTTTCTCTCATACCAATCACACCTGTTGAATATCCGCTTCCACCGTACTTGTAACACTGCTCCTAGCTCCCAGCTTCTTACTGACCCTTGCTTGGCAGTGACAATGGAGACCTGGGAGGGCATAGGAGAGCTGACCCTGACCCTTGCTGTGGGAGCAAGAGAAGTCCAACAGAGACCGGGTCTGACCAATGCAGCTACCACCCGGGCCCAGATCCAGGACTTTGAATTAGCCCACCCCAGCACCTATCATCATGCTAATGGAGCATGTGATGGGGCCAGTCCTGCCGAACCATTGCCACAGGATCTCCACGACTGGGGCACCAGCAGGATGTCTGACAGGAGTCTGGAAGAGGGGCCAGTATTGATGAGGTAGCAGAAGCCAGAGGCCCTAAACCAGGCCGGTGACTCTTGCTGTGAACATCTGCAAGTAAAGCTGTTTGGGCAAAGGGTGTACTGTGTGACACACCACAGTTCCCAATGCCACTAGGACAAAACAAATATGTGATAGAGATGTCTTAGATTACAATTCTGAGTCATATCTTACAGAGAAATTATAACGTTCAGTCTTGTTCCCAAATTTAGAAACCTTCAAACACTTCATATTTGATAAAAGTAAATTGCTGTAGGAAATTCTACAGTCAGTAACCTTTAAGCTACCCGCCCACTTGGGTGTGGCCTCTTATACTATAAATGCTGATGTAAAACATGCAGTCGCTCTCTCTTCCAGCTGCGGGATTTGGGTCCTGTTCCCTGTTCAAGCAGAGGGCTGTGATCTGTGAGTCTATCCCTAAATAAATAACCCGTTACTATACTCAACTCTGAGCTAGTGTGGGATTTCTTTTTAGCATTCATCTTCAGGAAATTTTCAGTCTTTGTTTTGTGGCACATTTATTTAATCTGAATTAATCAATAAAAATCTTTCATGTACTTAAACAGCTCCTCTATACATAAGAGAGTCAAAGAGTCGGATGATGGGCCACAGAGGTGGCTAAGGTGGCCATCACCGACAACACATGCCTAGTAATCGACGTTCAATCCCTAGAACCCTTTGTCTAATTACTGTCCCAGTTTTTCACACATAGAGATTTAATTTTAACTGATTGCTGCTGTCCTGAGTCACAGTACTCATGACTGGCTCTAATTTTCTTTCCTGCCCAAGGATCCTTAATTCTTTTATAACCATACTGAAGTTGAGCAAAGTCTCACCTTAGATTCTCAAATCTGAATCAATAACTCAGTTATGTGGCATAGATTAGAAGGTTAAACCTCTGACAAATTATACTCATGTGTAATCCTTAAACACAAAATTATCAGGATTATAGTTGCAATTCTTCTAAATATTTACATGCTCGCTTTTAAAATCTTCTGAGACAAAAAAAAAATAGTTACTATCTCACCTAAGGGCAAATGCAAATCCAATCTGGGAAACAATAGCTCTTCTAATTATTGATGGTTTGGGTCTGGCCACTACATGAGTTGTCCCTAGCAACTCTACTGGGATAAGTAAAATGCTATTTGAAGTTATTGGGGTCATGGGCTTTAGAACTTAAAAGATAGTTGACCCTCTCAAGTCACGGATTTCAAATTTAAGGGTGCAAGTGATGCAGTAATGTAAAGGACGACTGCTTTTTCATTTCCTGGCCACCCAGACCCAAATAATCACACAAAAACTATATTAATTGCAACACTGGTTGGCCAATGACTTGGGCATATTCCTAGCTAGCTCTTGCATCATTTATATTAATCAGTGTACCACCACAATTCTGTGGTCTATTGATAAGGTTGCAGCATCTGTCTCCTTTGGCAGCTACATGGTGTCTCTTTGACTCCACCTACTCTCTCTCTCTCTCTCTCTCTCTCTCTCTCTCTATATATATATATATATATATATATATATATATATATATATATATATATATGCTCAGATTTCCCACCTGGCTTTACTCTGCTAAGCCATTGGCCGAAACAGCTTCTTTATTGACCAATGGGAATAAAATATATTCATAGCCTACACAGGGGAATCCCACATCACAGTAATGTACCCAGAGGCTCACAGAACCTTCTGTCTCCTATGGAGGCTTCCCATCTGACTGAATTTGTATTTCTTTTATTTTATTTTATTTTATTTTTATTTTTCCATTCAAAAATTTACACTTCCTTCCCTCCTCCCATTCCCCTCCCGCTCCCTCACTCACCCTCCTCCTCCCCCCTCCCTCCTTAAGAGAGGGCAGGGAAGCCTGCCCTGTGGGAAGTCCAAGGCCCTCCCCACTACATCCAGGCCTAGGAAGCTTTGCATCCAAGTAGACTAGGGTCCCAAAAAAGCCAGCACATGCAGTAGAAACAGGTCCCAGTGCTATTATCGATGGCTTCTCAGTCCACCCCCATTGGCAGCCACTTTCAGAGAGTCGGTTTGATCACATGCTCCTTCAGTCCCGGTCCAGCTAGATTTGGTGAGCTCTCATAGATAAGGCATACTGTCTCAGTGGGTGGACCAACTCTTCGCAGTCCTGACTTTCTTGCTCATCTTCTCCCTCCATCTGCTCTTCAACTGGACCTTGGGAGTTCAGTCCGTTGCTCTGATGAGGGTCTCTGTCTCTATCTCCATCCATCGCAAGATGAAGATTCTATGGTGATATTCGAGATAATCATCAGTGTGATAGTGGGGCAAGGCCAGTTCAGGCACCCTCTTCTCTGCTGCCCAAGGACCTAGCTGGGGACATCCCCGTGGACACCTGGGATTCCCCTCTAGAGCCAAGTCTCTTGCCAACCCTAAAATGGCTCCCTTAATGTAAATATCTTCTTCCCTGCTCCTATATTCACCCTTCCTCCATCTCTACTCTCCCACTCCCCCAAGTTCTCCCCAGTCTTTTCCTTCTCCCTTCTTTCTCTCCCATCCCCACCCCCACGCTCCCAACTTTTGCCCGGCGATCTTGTTTGCTTCCAATTTCCAGGAGGATCTCTATATATATTTTCTTTGGGCTCACCTTGTTATTTGACTTCTCTAGGCTTGTGAACGATAGGCTCAATGTCCTTTGTTTATGGCTAGAGTCCACTTATGAGTGAGTACATACCATATTATCTCACTCAGGATAGTGTTTTCTACTTCCATCCATTTGCATTCAAAATTCAAGATGTCATTTTTTTTTTTATACCACTGAGTAGTACTCTAATGTGTATATTTCCCACACTTTATCCATTCTTCCATTGAGGGGCATCTAGGTTGTTTCCAGGTTCTGGCTATTACAAATAAAGCTGCTAAGAACACAGCTGAACAAATGCTTTTGTAGTATGATAGGGCATCTCTTAGGTATATTCCCAAGAGTGGTATTGCTGGATCCTGAAGTACATTGATTCCGAATTTCCTGAGAAACTGCCACACTGATTTCCAAAGTGGTTGCACAAGTTTGCATTCCCACCAGCAATGGATGAGTGTTTCCCTTACTCCACATCCTCTCCAGCATAGGCTATCATTGGTGTTTTTGATTTTAGCTATTCTGACAGGTGTAAGATGGTATCTCAAAGTTGTTTTGATTTGCATTTCCCTGATCGCTAAGAAGGTTGAGCATGACCTTAAGTGTCTTTTGGCCATTTGAACTTCTGTTGAGAATTCTCTGTTCAGTCCAGTACCCCATTTTTTAATTGGGTTAATTAGAATTTTCATGCCTAGTTTCTTGAGTTCTTTATATATTTTGGAGATCAGACCTTTGTCTGACGCGGGGTTGGTGAAGATCTTCTCCCATTCAGTAGGATGCCTTTTTGTCTTAATGACGGTGTCCTTTGCTTTACAGAAGCTGCTCAGTTTCAGGAGGTCCCATTTATTCATTGTTGCTCTTGTTGTCTGTGCTACTGGGGTTATATGTAGGAAGTGGTCTCCTGTGCTCTTGTGTTGCAGTCTACTTTCCACTTTCTCGTTTATCAGGTTCAGTGTGGTTGGATTTATATTGAGGCCTTTAATCCATTTGGGCTTGAGTTTTGTGCATGGTGATAGATATGGATCTACTTTCATTCTTCTACAGGTTGACCTCCAGTTATGCCAGCACTGCATTTGTATTTCTTTGGCTGCAAAGATGCATAAATGCCTTCCATTTCTGAACTGCATTTCTGAAGTCAGACCACCAAGCATCTAAAGAGATGGAAAGCATCCCTTCTAGCACTTTGTCTCAATTGGCTCTTGGTTTAATTTACTGGAGAAGTTTGAAAGAATCCTGGTCCCAATAAAGCATGCATATCGGACGACACAGGTCATTGCTGTACACATGCTTACCACTCCCAACAATTTCATAGCTGTGTGCCTGAACTTTTCACCTTAGGGCATCCCATGCTTTTAAGGGCCCTTTATGTCTTTTGGTTGTATGATACTTGAAGGGTGTATCAATTACATCATGAGATATTTTCAAGGAGGGTGAGCAAGTAACAAAGTAAGGTCCTGGGTCAGCATCCTTTGTCAAACAGCTTTTGATACAGGTGGTTATATAGGGCTCACAGAATTTGAAGTGTTCTGATTTTATTTTCATTATCTTTTAGATGTGCACTCCATGTTGTATGCTCCATGTGTGTCATATAACTATCATGCAACTTCAGAGTAAACAGACAAGAGGAAAATGAAGTAGGCCATTCCAAAGTATCTTGGATTATTACAAACGAATTTTAAATACATGAGGTGCATATTGTAAATAGTTATTATTGGTAGTTTGAAGGATATATACTATATTTTTTTTGTCCCGTCAGTTGCCTAGAAACTCTAGGATGCCTTTAGCAATCCACTAGTCTCTTTTGTACTCATTCCTCTCTCTTCACTGTTAATAGAAGAAAAATTACTTGTTCTCTAATATATTATTTCACACTATGAGGCTTTTACTTGGGCAAGTCAGACGATTACTACTTGGAGCAAGTGTATCCAGTGATGTAGGGTCCATCCTTCGGTTCTGAGTTCATCATTTCAGAACTAAAGACAGGAGAGCTTGGAAAATGCTAAGCAGTGATCTATAATCAAGTCTTAATATATTTAGGACATTTCTACCAGGTCCTGCAAGCTGCAACCCAGTCATACACTCTGGAGGGCAACCACAAAAGAGACTAGGGAACAGTCTCCCAGTGGGTCTCATGGAAGCAATGCAAGAGGAAATTTCTCTTATTCCTAAGGACACATTCCAGGGTTGAAATTTCTGTACAGTATGAGGTGTAACTGCTTTGCAAACAGGGCATCAAGGGCTTGAGCAGTGGCTCAGCATTAAGAGTACTTGCTGCTTTTGCAGAAGTTCTGGGTTTGATCCCAGTACCTACATGGTGGCTCACATCCATCCAGAACTTCTGTTCTAGAGAATCCGAGACCATCTTCTGGATCAGGGTGTTCTTGCTAACTTTCTAAAAATGTGAGGTATTTGTGGAGAATCAAGAAAAATGAAGCAAGCAGCCTTCAGCTCACCACACTTGGTTGGGAGGTATCTTAGTTACTTTTCTATTGCTTTGAAGAAACACCATAAACAAGGCAACAATTAAATGTTTAACAGAAGGCTTTCTAGTCAGGTGGAGGTGGTGCACACCTTTAAATCCAGCACTTGAAAGGCAGAGGCAGACGGATCTCTAAGTTCAATACCAGCCTTGTATACAGAGAATTCTAAGACAGTCAGACCTAAACAGAAAAACTGTCTCAAAAAAACAAAAAAGCAGGGGAACTTACTTAGTTTCCGAGGCTAAGTCAAGATCATCATGGCAAGAAACATGGCAGCAGGCAGGCATGCATAGGGTTGAGAGCTTATATCCTGATCTTCCAGGCATATAAAGAGTCATTTGAGTTGGGATAGGCTTTTGAAACCATCAAAGTCCACTTAGTGACACACCTCCTAATCCTCCCCAAACAATTCCACAAACCAGAGACCAAGTATTCAAATCTACGAGCCCCTAGAAACCACTCTCGTGCAGAACACCACAACACAACAGGCATGGAAGAAGGTAGAAATGTGCAGACACTACTAGGAGATGCTCTGGTTTGTGCTGCACACAGTAAATTACTGGTGATGAATTTTTGTCACGAGCCACCTTTTAGGGATGACTTCTGCTGCGGTCCTAGCTGCAGGGTTTGTATGTTTCAGGGTAGGGGTGTGAGGATTAGAAATGTTAGTTAGGAAAAACAAAGATAAGAAAGAAACACAGAGACATAGGATACTACCAGGAGGGCAACTCAGAAAATACTGAATGCTGAATTCTGAGTTCACCCATGTTTATTTTTCGTATACTTTTATACCCCAATACTAAAAGGGGGAAGAAGGCAAAAGATTGCTTAACCATGATACAAAGTGCAACCAGAACAATTACTTGCTCCAGTACTTGAGACATGGATCCATTAATTCCTGAGCAAAGTATTTGATGTTTGGGGTAGTGAACACACCCTAGACCAAGTATCCTGCAGGCAGCCACTCCCTAAGTCAAACCTCCTGTTTCAAAAGGAGTAGTTATGCTTCAGTGCTCTGACCTTCAGTCAGGATGAAGGGATCTACCTCTACGGGCCATCTTAAAGCCCAAAATACCAAGTAACCACACCCTAAGTCAAGACCTCTTGTCAGCAGCCACACCTGTTGTCAATAACTTGGGTGTCAACACAAAGTGTCAACAACTTTGAGCAAAAATAAGCTCAAACTCTCTGACCTTCAGACAAGATGGGACAGGATCACCTCTGTGTGTATCCTGACAAATTTTCTACAAATAGCAACAGCAGAAACAGTGGACTACTCCAACAAAACAGAAACTGGTTTACCTTAACCGGGTTACAAATGTCTGAATGAGATCCCATTCTTCGCACTAATTCTGTAAGTAATTCCTTTAATTATTTCAAAGGGAATGTTATAAAACTGAATTTGTAAAGCAGCTTTAACCAAGATTACTCTCCTAACTTCATATACAAGATTTTATTCATAGTTAGATCTGTATCAATAAGATATGAAAATTTTATCCTAATATACAAAACTGTGCTACATTTAAAAGTATCATTTACTCACCTGGTGAGATATAATTACATACACACACATTAGTATTCAACAGACACTTTTAGCTCACTGAAAAGGCAAAGAATTGGTCACCACTAAAATAATTTGAGTTTATCAATTTTTTTTTAAAAACTGGGGAAAAAATTGGGAAGTGAAATTTTTTAATTTTTAATTTTCTACCTATTGGTCTTTGCCTGCATAGATGTCTGTGGGAGGGTGTAGGACTCCATGGTCCTGATGTTACAGGCAGCTGTGAGCTGTCATGTGGTTACTGGGACTTGAACTTGAATCCTCTGAAAGAGCAACCAGTGCTCTTAACCTCTGAGCCACTTATCCAGCCCCAGAAGTTCACTTTTCATTGTATAAATATCTTTCATCCGTATGCAGCTCTTTTCTGGAAGGTAGAGTCCACTACTTCAGAATCAGTCCTCACACAGTTTCAATGACAGCGGCAATTTCTTTGAACTGTCTGTAGAAATTCTGGAGAAAAGGGGGGAAATATTAATTTTACTTTTTCAGTCTATTTACATAGTTCTATTAATTATATATAATTACCACACATAGCTTGCATTTTAATGTTACATCCTAAGATCATAGAGAAACAAACATACCTAGACAAGAAGGCATTGCATATCTGAGAAAAACCTCAAGAAGCCCATATCTAAACAACAAACAGGAGAACTGCCTCCCAAAGAAAACATGACACATGTACATAACTTCTTCAGGTGTCTTAGTAACCTCCCAATCCTGGCTCTGAAGGTCGACCATGGAGAGCAAATTCACAAGTGTTCAAATCCCTTACGTGTGTACACATATATATGGTTACTATCTGTCATGCTGCATGTATAGGCACATACATACAATGGAATCACTCAGTTATAAAAGAAGAAATCCTGCCATTTCCAACACAGTGAACCCAGAGGACACTATGGTAAAGACAAACCAGACACAGTAAGATAGACACTATATTATCTCACTTATATTAAGAATGTTGAACTCAGTCGGTGGTGGTGGGTGCCTTTAATCCCAGACTCTGGAGGCAGAAGCAGGTGGATCTGTGTGAGTTTGAGGCTGGCCTGGTTTACAAGAGCTAGTTTCAGGACAGGCTCTAAAGCTACAGAGAAACCCTGTCTCAAAAAACCAATAATGTTGAACTCTCAGATACAGAAAATTGAGTGAAGTTGTCAGGTGCTAGGGGTGAGGAAAAAGTGAAGATGTTGGCTAGGGGCACTAACTTAGTTATAAAAATTCTGAAGATCTAATGTATAGAATGCTGAGTATGATTAACAGTATACTGTGAGATTATGAGAGTAGATTTTAAATGTTCTCAGTGCACATACATTTATACACACCATGTGGAAATGTACATGATAATCACCTTCATGAACAGTCACTGCACAACATATATTTTTATCAAATCACATTGTATACACTGAAAACATTTTTATTTATCAATTATACCTCAGCAATGCTTCAGGGATAAGGTGATTTGTTTGCTAATTTATTTACACCACCACCCCCCACCCGCCAAAAAAAAAAAAACAAAACAAAAAACAAAAAACATAGAAACACCCTGGAGATGAAGGAAGAGCCTGCACATACGACTAGAATGTCTGAGGCTAATCTGGCTTTCCCATTCAGTCCATGACCACACACTACTTCCTTTCCTCGTGCCCCATTCCTTCAGATGCCTATCAACATCATTAAGAATAAATGTATGCAGTCTTGTCTATCAAGAGCCCCTTAAAATACAGTTTATAAAGAGGAACTCGAAGGTCATACAGTGGTACATTAAAGACTTTTCCAGATGCCCAGGATAGGAAGGGAAGGCCTTGGCTTAGAGGTAGCACCTACCTCACATGACCAAGTACATGGGTGATCCCACATCAACCACAAACAAAAACGGAAGGGCAGGCTGAAGAGATGGCTCCAGTCATCAGGAGAACCTGGGTTCCACTGCCAGCATTCACATGGCCATTTACAACTGTCTAAAACTCCAGTTCCATGGGATCTGATGCCCTCTTCTGGCCTCAGTTGGTAGTGCGTGTATGTGGCACACAGATACACAGGCAGACAAAATGCCCATACACCCCAAATGAACAAACAACAAGAAAGGAAGCCCAGAACCAATGCCTTTTTTAATCGTCTTCAAAAAAATGAAGCTTTTATTTTCATTTCATTCACTATGGTGTTTTTCTGGAGTGCCCAACTCTCCTTTGAGAGCTGCTTCAGCTACTGAAGGGCTCACAGCAAACCAAACCAAACTGCACACACCATTAAATCAGCTAACGATAGGCATCTCTCATGATATATATTCAAAAGGAAATTAGACAGTGTTCACTCCCCATGGTGATTTGAAAGAAAATGGCCCCCAAAGGGAGTGGCACTATTAGGAGATGTGGCCATGTTAGAGGAAGTATGTCAAGGTTGGGGCAGGCTTTGAGGTCTATTTTACTCAAGCTTCCCTCAGTATGCCAGTAAGCAGACTTCCTCTTGCTTGCAACCCAAGATGTAGCCCATCATGAGTACCTGTATGCCACCATGCTCCCCAAGCCTGAGAAACTGTAAGAAAGCCTCCCTCAATTAAATGTTTCCTTTATAAGAGTTGTCGTGGCCATGGTGTCTCTTCGCAGCAATTAAAACCCTAACTAGGACACTTCTGTCCTCTTCCTTGAATAGAAGGTAAATAAAATGATAATATTAAACTACTGAGTTACTTAAATCTCTAGCTAGTAAGACTCAACAATATGTATTAGCTCTGAATTGCATTTTGTAAACAGTCTACAAATCTAATGCTAGCCAAAAAAGATTACTTTTGCTTAAAATTACTATTAAACATAACGAAAAACAATAAGAAGTTAATCACAGAGTAAGTATCCTATAGAAAAGATGAAATATTCCTAAATATATTCATCAAAAACTTTTACAGTAATTAAAAGAACAAATCAATACATCTTACAGAAAAAAAACTTATCAAACTCCCAGAGAAAATAACTAATCATCTAAAGTACATAAACTTGCAAGTAAATAAATTAACATCTTCCCTTAAGACTGTATACAGCATTTGAAACCGCAGTACAACTTAAATTCAGTGAGTTCCACTACAAACCTGAAATTGTGGGATTGTCATTTCGATGGTCTTGGTGTTTACTTGGCCAAAAGGATCGGCCACTTTGAGCTTCACTGCCACATACGGGTACTTGAGGGATCTGCAGCGGTCAGAGCTCACAGCCATGCCCAGTTTCCACTGAAAATCTACAAGCTGTAACACAGCAGCACAAGCATCACGTGAGAAACAATACACAATTTCTGTCTTCCGTCTTGTATTGGTTTCAGTACTGGTCACAGGGCCTGCAAACAGCTTCATTTGCGCTGGGAGGCAACAAACGGTCAAAGGGCAATGGAGGAAACAGAGGGCACAAGCAGGACCAGAAAGCAGGTGGACAAAGCAAAACGTCAAAGGAACCGAAGTGTCCAGCAGATGCATAAAGATGTGGAAAGTGGCTTTATTGTAGCACACTTAACTTCTCTATTAGGCACACCAAATGAGCATTTGTTAACCTTTCCTCATGCTTCATGCCCACAAGTCCTAAAACAGAGATGGGTGCCACGGTTGTCACCATTCCGGCTGTTCCCTCCCTACAGTGTCAAGCTCAAACCCACCATTACAATGAGTGGTGACGGCCAGGCTTTAGATTCCATCAGTCCTCGTGACAGACACATGCCAGGGGCCGTGCTGTGCAGCGGCCACCTGCTCAGTGCCTCACTGAGTCACCAGTTTTACAGGTTATTATTTCCATTTCGCAGATGACAGAACCCAGTTTCAGAGAGCTTAGGTGATGGGCTCAGGGTCACACACTTCAGAAACGAGAAGAGAAGCCCACGTCTGTTTGACTGTAAAGATTAAAAGCTTAATGACTACTGTGTTTTTAATCTAGCTCCTGATGATGCTTCCTCGGTGTTGCCATGGCATCAAATAGAACTGGATAAAGGCAGCTCTGGGCACTGACACCAAGGATTTGTCTGTCTTACAAACATGAGAGGATGCCTGGCAACCAAAACATACGTGCTGACTGGCTGATTTTCTTTTGCAGTGAAACTAATGTACGCCTTGGGATATACTTCTCTGACAGACACAGGAAGAGCGGCCAACTTTCCAGTTTCTAATTATTAGGACCAAATAAGAATTTCCAAGGTCCCTACATGCTCGACTCATTGCTTTACACAATTAAAAAAATTTTTTTTAACTTGTATTCACTTGGGCACGTGGAGGTCACAGGACAACTTGAATTGAGTTTACTCTCTGCTTCTCCATGTGTTCCAGGGATTGGACTCAAGTCATTAAGCTTGGTAGCAAATACTTTTAATTAATCCAGTGAGCCACCTTGATGGTCCTATGAGTTTCCTCATAAAGTTGCAAAACAGCTCACTAGAAGTGTTTGCTTTTATCTGTTATTTGGTTTTGTTTTGATTTAGTTTCAGATACAAGATTTTTCTGCAAAGCCCAGACTGGCTTCACAATTGTGGCGCCTTTGCTGCTTCAGCCACACAGGGGCTGGGATTAAAAAGCACCCATGCCTAGCTTGGTGGACTTACTTGCAATCTACTGTATAATTTCTTTTCAAGTTGTAAAACTTGCTAAAAATTATATTTTTCAGCTCTTTGTATCTGAACATGCAAAAAACCACACACCCCCCAAAAACCCCAAACTGAATGATATTTATAAATTCATTATTGATTCTAATAGTCTTATCAATTATCTTGGTTTTTCTTATGTATATAATCACATGACCAATCACCAGACAATCACTATGTGGAAGAGATTACAGCACACGGGTCACTCGGATGAGTCCATGTCCTAACCACTGAGGCTTTCTCCATGAGAAAGCAAGCATTAAGGATGTAATGAAATTAAGACCATGGGCTGCATGTCCCTGGATGTGAGCCCAATGTAATCAGTCCTTGTAGAAGGAAGGCAAGAGGGTCAGAGTCAGAAGAGGGAGCAGCGGCTGGGACCATGTATAGTCCACAAACCAAGAAAGGAGGCAGCTAAGAACAGGAAAAAACAAGCACGAGACCCTCACTTGAAATATAGCCAAATCTTCCTTCACCTTGGTCCTGAAAGTCTGGTTTCACACTTCTGACTTGCATAAGTGTAAGGGATAGATTTATGTTGCTTTAGGGTAGAAAATTTCCATAAAACAAATAAAAACCTATAGCCCAGTATAGTTCAGTCTCAGGGCATCTTTAATAAAACACACAATGCAAAGCGAATGGACAAAATAATTCCTGAAGGTGAATAATGGCAATGATTCCAACTCAGCTAACTCTGGTTGAAGAGATGGCTCGGTGGTTAAAAGCACTTGCTGCTCTAGCATAGGACCCAGGTTCGGTTCCCGGCACCTACATGGCAGCTCACAACCATCCACATTTCCAATGCCAAAGAATCCAGGCCTCTTCTGGCCTCCAGTGACCCAAGTGTTGTACAGACACACACACACACACAATAGTGTGTGTGTGTGTGTGTGTATATATATATATATATAAAATCTCAAAACAACGCAGCACCACTAACTCATATAATGCATGCAAAGACAAACAGGCTTATCGGTATCCCAGGATCCTTCAAAAGCAACAGCAAGGTAAGCCAGGGTACTAGGCACGTAAATCCAGCTACCTGGGATGCTGGGGCTAGAGAATTACATGTTCGAGGGCAGTGTGAGCTACAAGCTGAGTTTAAACCCAGTCGCAACCGTTCAGTGAAGAGCATGAAAATTTTAAAAATGAAATTAAAACTAAATGTTAACAGCCCTTCACTCTAAGCATGTTTTCACGTCATCACTTCCTTATATTTTATGTGACCTTAGGCAACTCCTGGTCCAACACTCCAGTTTTCTGACTTTCTCGGAGAAGTGTTATTATTAATTTAGAAAGGTAAATTTTTTATTCTTAATGTAAAATAGGAAAAGTTAGAAAACTTATACTTTATCTTCAAAATAACTTCTTTGAAGAAATGGTTGGGTTTGGTGACACGTGACTTTAATCCTAGCACTTCAGAGGCAGAGGCGGGTGGGTCTCTGAGAGTTGAAGGCCAATCTGGTCTTACTAGAAAAGTTCCTGGCTAGTCGGGGCTACTCGGTGAGATTCTGTCTCAACACAACAAACAATAAGTTAAAAGAAAAGGACGGGAGCTATCTTTGCAAACATAGTAAATAATTGCTCACGTAACCCCGTTTTAAAACACCATATTCCTACCTTGAAATAAAAGCTGACTAATTAAGTTGGAACAAAGCTTGCACTGCACTCTCTGGGCAGAGCAGCCTAAATTACACCAGCAGTGGCTACCGTGTCGGGTCCAACGGGAAAATGCAGCCCTGGGGAAGGACCCACGAAGAGGGGCGGGGACCGCACGCCGCAGCGAGACAGCATGGGGCATCCACTCACCTGGCAGGTGACCTGGAACAGAAGCAGAAACACGATTCAGAGAAAAGCCTTCCCCACGCCACTGTCCGCCCTAGCCCCTTCTCCTCCTAGGCCGAACGTACCTCGGATTTGGCGTCCAGCACCGGTTCCCTGAACTGAGACTCCTCCATGGCCAGATTGGAACTTGCAGACACTGGCCAGCACTTCCGCTTCCGGCCCAGCCCACTCTAGGGAGAGCGAGGAAAATAAATTTTCATGCAATTCTGGACTTGACTCAATCAAACATCAGTTTTAGGATATACTGAGTTGAGGAAAAGATCGGTGGGGAGAAAGGCCAAGGACGCGGAGGAAACCTCGTGAAGGACGAATAACCTTCAGGACGTCGCCTCCCCCACTGTCGGGAAAGGAGTGGGCTTGTCCGTGCGCAAGCGCAAAGTGGCTGTGCCTGGGCGCAAGCGACTCCACTCAGCGATCTCGAATGAAAGGCTTGCAGGAGATGCGGCCACACCCCCTTGCATGGATCTTGCTGTGTGACTTTAACTGCGGCTGTCTGGCAAATCCTCATCCTTGGGATTGAGTTCCCTGGCCTAGCCTGATGATGGAAGGGTGAAGCGGAATGCCTTAAAAAACAAAAACCTCTGCTGTCTTTATTCAAATTTCAACCCTATTTCAGCAGCTCCTCATCTCTCTCCAGTTTACCGCAGATGCATTCTGCATAGAATGCCCACGCCAATTTTTATTCACATACCAGCATTTTATTTAGAAAAATGAAAGTATTTTCACATTAAATTCGTACATGTGTCATCCACATTTACCAACGGTCATTGCTTTACGCATTTGCTTTAATGCAGACTATACATAATAAGGAGGAGTATTGCATCTCTGGATACTTAAGCACTTACGTCCAAAGAACACTCTAGCCACAAGCTAATATAATATATATATATATATATATATATATATATATATATATACTTTATATATATTATTTTTATTTTTTGAAAAAGGGACTCCCCACCTGGCTCCTATATTCTAACATTAATTACCTACTCTGCCCACAATCAGAATACTACCAAGGACTCCAGTTCTCTTTAGTTCCTAATCTAAAGCTCCACAGATAAGGCTCCCCCAAGGACCTGAGGTGGAATCTGCTTTTAAACTCATGCAAATTGTTGGAAGCACTCAGTTTCATGCAGTTTCTGTATTTTGCTGGTTTGTTTTTTTTTTGAGATTCTCTGTTTTTCGAGACTATTCACAGCCATGGTTTTGTGTACTTGCTGCCGCTCCAAAGCAAACAGTAGAACATGTCTCCCTCATGTCTGGTAACCTAACCAGCCAGTTCCTACTCTGCTAGAAATAGTTTAATTCAAGATGTAAGAGCTAGCTAGAAATACACTTAAGCTATTGGCCAAACAGTATTGTCATTAGTAGACCTTCTGTGTGATTATTTTCGGGTCTGGGTGGCCGGGAAACAAACTAGTCTCTGCCTACATACATTCTCTGTTTTAAAGAATTCAAATGATTAAATAAGACACCCTCAAATATTCTAGACTAACTCCCAGAAGCTATAAGGTATAGGACTGAAATGACATTTTCTGAGTAGTACCTGAATTCAGCGCTGTTGAATAGAGATGAGACTCTTTGCAGGCTGAACATCTTTAGAGTTCTACCTATCACCAAACAGTTCGCACAGTTGAATTGGACTAGTTAATGAAAATACAGCAAACACCTAGAGCTACGGCCTGCATGCTGCTCTATGTACCTGTCTCTCTGATGTACCCATCGATGCATTTATTTTTATTTTATTTATTTATTTATTTATTGGTTTTTCAAGATAGGGTTTCTTTATGTAGCCCTGACTGTCCTGAAATTCACACTGTAGGCCAGGCTAGACTTGAACTCAGAGAGATTCCTTTCCTCCGCCTCCCGAGTGCTGAGATTAAAGGAAGGTGCCACCACCTCCCAGCCCATCAATGCATTTTAGACTTGCCTTAGTTTATGACTTTGTTTGTTCTGTAATCCTGTAAAAACTTCATGAAACTGCTTCCATGTTTGAATGTGGAAGTTGGGTTAAGTTAAATCTGTGTTCCCGACTATGGTCACTCAAAAAGGCTCCAGAATAAAGTCTCTTATTCCCTTTAAGATGAGAGCAGTGTTTTTGTGTCAACATTTAAAAAAAAAATCTGTTGCTCCAGAGACCTGTTAGATCACAGACCCTCCTCTGCTTTGCCCTTTGCCCTTTGCCCTCTCACTCTCTTTATGATATCAGGCCGCAGGTCCCTGCAGGCTCTCTGCTGATGTATAGATCAGATAAAAACTTCTGTTTGGAGTTTTCTCCCGCCCCTGGCAGCTGTGTGCAGCTTAAGACAACCTTGAACAACAAGTTTACTTTTCCTGTGGCCTCCCTGCCTTGTGACTCCTGGTACAAAGGCTAGGCCAGGCTTGGTCACTTGGTCTGCAGTTTGCACTCCTTCTGCCCCCTTCCTGCCCCACCCCACTCCTGAAAACCTATAAGACGCAGACATTCTCTTTGTCCTACTGGAAATGAAGGCTCTTCCTTCAAGACCCCATCATGCCTATGGTATGAGGACATCCATGCTAGCGCTCTCCCACCTCAGGCACCTCATGGCTGACTATGATGAACCTGTAACTCCCCTGACACGGTCCTTCAGAAAGCCTCCATTCTACAAATCCATGTTCTTTCATGTTATAATAAACACATGCCAAATTGCTATTTTCAGGCCTACATCTTATAAGATAATACAATTTGCATTCGACTCTAACTTACAAAATACAGATTTTGTAACCTGCAACCTGACTCAGTTGGTCAAAAAGTTTGCCACTGAGTCTGTCTACTTGAGGGTGATCTTCAGGACCCACACAGAGAAATAAGAGACCTGACTGTCACGAGTTATCCTCTGATCCCTGCTCCCCCACACATCAAAAATTAAAAACGTAAAAATAGAAATTTTTTTGAAGTAACAAGAATTGCCAAAATTATACACACATCGTTATACCTTTTAAAAATTTATTTTAACCCAACAAATCTAAGTATGCTATGTAAACCAGAAACTACTGTAAGAGCATTTTCAATAAAACTCTTTGGTCTCGAATAAGAGGAAGTCCACAGTGCTATATGTCATGAACTCTTGATGTAATGTAGGTTAAAGGGAATGGAGGAAACCAAAAGACATTTCTTCCTATTTAAGCATTAAGTTTTAGTTTCTTTTTAAATGCCCAGTGATACAAATCTGAATCAAATAGTCTAAGCAAATTAGCAGGAACTAGTGTCTCACAGCTGTGGCCTCTGAGCTGGAAGGGAGGAACACACTGGCATGCAGAGAGAATTGGGAGAGTTGCATAGCAAAAAAAAAGCCCGTTCTCTTGGCTCTCGGGCCTGGGTTGGCCTCTTCTTTGCTCCTGGACTCCATTTCCTTTGTCTTTTCCACTTGTTTTGCGGGGAAGAGGATCTATCTATAGACATGGATGACGGGTGTCTTTGGAGTCCCAGCCACGTGACTAATATTCCGAGGGGACAGAGGAAACACAAAGGGAAAGAGGAAACGGGTCTTGAATCTCAGTTCTGAAAGAAAGACTGATTAACCTACGGAGTCACTTACCCACTCCTTGAACTAATGCTAGGTGAAATTGCGTTACTTTTTGTCTGCTCTGTGACCCATGATGGTGTCTATTACAAAGGGTGTATTTGTGCAATTGGTGAAGTCACTAGTGTACCAGAGATGAACGATATCACCAGCAGGAGAGATAAGGATGATTCAGCCCAAATTAGATGAAAAGATGCTAGGGAAACAAACAAACAAAAACTGCAGGTGCACTAAACATATTTCTTGTATCATACAGTACTACCCTGCTCCATCAGTGTATGTGGTCAAAATCCTCCAAGATATCTACTTCCTGATCCACAACCTGTGAATAAGCTACCTTACATCACACGTGGGAATTAAAGCCACACATCAGCTGCCAAGCAGGTTACTCAGGTGAGAGCAATGTGATGACCTGTGTCCTTCATCACAAGGGTGGAGGTGATGAGCCGGAGTCACAGGCGGTTTGTCAGAGTGAAACAATGTGAGACAGACTCCCCCATTTGCTGGCTTCGTACACAGAAAAGGGGCTAAGGGGCCAAGAAGGCTAGCAGCTTCCAGGAGCCAGAATGGGAAAGAAAATGGACTCTCCCACATAGATTCCATGAATACAGCCTTCTGGATACCTTGCAGTCCAGTAATATCTATTTCAGAAGTTTTACCTTCAGACTGTAGGATAATAACTTCTTGCTGCTTAATGCCCTGAAGTTCTGGGCTGCAGCGATGGCTTCACTGATAAAGGCCTTGCTACATAAGCACTTGACCCAAGTTCGGATCCCCACCACCTAAGTAAAGTAGACAAGCACCATAGGACACAGGTGTAAATCCAGCACCGGGAGGCAGAGGGAAGAGGATTGGTGAGCACATTGCCCTCTGAGTCAGTCTACTCAAATCTCTGAGGGCGGGACTCAGGGAGAGATGCTGTCTCAGAAACAGAGGTAGCAACCCAGAAAGATATCTGATGATCACCTCCAGTTGACCTCTGACCTCTACAAAACATGCACAGGGTGCTACACAAACACAATTGTTTTTTTTTAATTTATTGATTTGGCTTTTCTTTGTAGCTTTGGAGCCTGTCCTGGAACTAGCTCTTATAAACCAGGCTGGCCTCTCCACAGAGAGGCCCACCTTTACCTCCCGAGTGCTGGGATTAAAGGCATGCGCTGCCACGGCCTGATACAAACACACATTTTTTTTTTTTTAAAAAAAGCCTCTCTAAAGCTACACACATTGACTACAGTAACAGTAGGAAACCAATACAATGTGATGTGTTACTGATGTGCTGGGGCTTTAGAACCTTTTAAACCCCAACTGAGGTCCCTTTCCATCATTCTGCTGGGTGACTTGTTAGATTTTCTGAGTGTCAGCTTTTCTGTCTATAAAGAGAGGACTATTAATGTTCCTCAATGTTTTTTTTCTCGTGTGTGTAAATGAGATCATGTATGTAGACACAGCAAAGCTCCTTCGTGCCACAGTTCTGAACAAACACTGGCAGTTTCTGTCGTCACCACGATCCCCAGACTTCCAAAGTCTGTCGGCTGTCTAAAGCATACCTACGCCTCCTCATTTTAACAGGAAACAGAAGTCTGGGTGTGCTAGACAGTTAGCCCCCAAGTAAAACTTCCAGCAGTGTGGCTTAACATATGATTGAAACTCTAACCTCAGAGGCCTCCAGAGAGATTCCAAACCCCGAGCGTGCCATGTGGAATCCTCCAGGGATCCCAGGGGATTGAATGTTATGCTTCAGGCTATTCAGGAATATGAGTTATGTATTGTGCAATCAGCGGCTAACATAAACAAAGATGGGCACTTTTGGCTAGACACAATTAATATTCCTAGCAGGCTAAGGGGTTTTAATAGCTTAAAGAAAGTCTTAAAATTCTTAGCTTTTGAGTCAAATCTGACCAACCCACATAATAAAACAGCAGCAATGAAAACAAAATGAACTGTTCTATAAACACGGAAATTTTACCTGACCAACTCAACCATTCACCTGAAAATGGTGGCATCCAATCGTCATCGTTTCTCCTCTGTTGCTCAGACTGAAGCAACCGAGGGGGAGGAGGTTCACTTTAGCTCACAGAGCCACGTGGCAGTCTTTCACTATGGGGAGCCATGGAGTGTCCAGAGCCGGACACAGCTGCTCACATCACACCCACAGCCAAGCAGCAGAGGAAAAGTGAATGCAGGCATGCTAGTTCAGAAGCCGCTCCCTAGGGAAAGATGGTCCCAATAGGGGATGGGTCTTCCTGCCGTAAGGTCGTTAAGATAGTCTCCCACAGATCTGGCTATATAGCTGCCCCCTGAGAGAGTCTACATTTTTGTCAAGCTGAAAAAACTAACCACCACAGTCGCCAACCTTTGGCTAAAGGGAAGAGCATACAGTTTGCTTGGTTTGTGTTTGATATGTGCTTGTGTGTGTGTGTGCATGTGTGTGCGTATGTGTGTGTGTGTGTGTGTGTGTGTGTGTGCTTGCGTGTGTGTAGGCCAGGGGTCAATGTTGGCTATTTTTCTTTATTGCTCTCCACTGGACTATTTTTGGGACAGGGTCGCTCACTGAACATGAAGCTCACTGATTTGGAGAGACTCGCTGGCCTGCGAGCTCCAAGGATTGTCCTGTGTCTGCCTCCTTAGCACTGGGATTTCAATTATACACACCATAACACCCCAGTTTTTTTCTTTCTGTTTTATTTTGTTTGGAGACAATATCTCACTATGTAGCTCAGACTAGCCTGAAATTGGTCATGTTGACCAGGTTGGTCTCTTCGTGTTAAGCGCTAGAATTAAAGGTGTGGCCCACCACATAAGGTTAACACCATTTTTTTTTTCTTTTACTTGAGTACTGGACATTTGCACTCTGGTCCTGTCCTCATGTTTGCACAGCAACACGGTACCTACTTAGCTGTCTTCCTAGTTTCCTAGCTAGAGACACTTTCAAAGGTATGATATAAACAGGTGAATTGTCGGGCATATGGAAACGCAGTCATTTTTATGGTAGTCATGATCACGAGTTGAGAATTATTACTTCATAGTGAACAAAGGTGTCATCAAATTGTGTAATACCGGCATGCTTTTACTTGCTAGGCTGTGTTTAAATTGACGGTTTGGCAGTACAACCCAGGATTAAGTCAGATGACAGGGTACTACAGGTGCATCAGAATGACAACTGAAACCATTTCTTATTAATAAAAGTAATATAGGATAATGAATAGTCAAGGTGGCATGCCATGGATGGATTGAAGTTAAATGTAGTTAAACAGAGATGTTGATTCCCTTGGGGCAGTTGAGTTGGACTTGAATCTGGGCTGATTACAACCATTGTGCTAAACTTAGGTCAAGCGTTGAAAAGTATTGAATTTCATTCATTCCTTTTTTTTTTCCTTCGTGAGGCAGGATACATTTGCATGCTGTTCAGGCTGGTTTCAAACTTGCAGTTCTCTTGCTTTAGCCTCTAAGCTGCTGGGTTACAGGTGCATGCCACTGCACCCAGACGTAGTCATCAATTCTTAAAAAATTTTAATTATACATTTAAAAGTCTCCAAAAACCTTTTGCTGCTCATAAGTTCTGCTGACAGTTACCTACGTGGCATTATAACTCAGCAGTTTGTGCAGAAGCAAGCATGACCTCGCTCATAGCTCTTCCACATGACTCTTGAGTTATGAGAATCCCAGACTCTGTAGGTATTACACTTAATTACCATTTAAAGTGTCTTTGAAAAGATTATATTGTGACTTGGCATAACATAAGATTGTTGATGGTGGAAAAAGTATGCATAGTGGGCTTTATGGTAATACAGATTACTAGGGGATTGGCCCTCTTTCTTCCTGGCTCTCTGTCTTTTCTTCCCATCTCACCTCTGTCTTCTGCCTTTCCCTCTCTCTTTTTCCCTGTTTCTCACTCCCCCGCCCTTTGACAGTGACTCTCTACATAACTAACACTAAGTTCCATTAACTTGGAACTCACTAAGGGGCAGTCCCAGCTGGTCCTACTTAGGGACAGTCCTCACCATGATTCTCCTGCCTTGACTTCTCAAGCGCTGGGGTTGCAGGCATGCACCACCAGGCACAAGAGGGAACTCATACATGGGGTGGGGGAGGTCTGTACATGTCTGTGACTGACTGCAAAAATACTGCAAGTGTTATTGGTGAATTTGCAAGTTAGTTTTTGAAAGATGAAAGGAATCAAAACCCAGAATCAATAAATAAAGCATATGGGCAGAATTTGGTCCCCTAGGAGAAAAAAATTCCAAAGCCATATGGCAAAGGATGTAGACAGTGGGAAGTTTAAATATTGGGTAAAATCATGGGCCCCATCTTGTATTTAGTGAATCAAAATTTGTGCCTCAGATTCAGATACTCATGTTTTGCCAAGACTGAGGACTGAGGCTTTGTAAACCTGGAGGAGGCACATACAGGACAATGCTGGAAGTTAACCCAGTAAACTGGGAGTTAAGAGATCAGAAGTTAGACAGGTGGTGTTGGCACACGCCTTTAATCCCAGCACTTGGGAGCCAGAGGCGGGCGAATCTGAGTTCGAGGCCAGCCTGGTCTACAGAGAGAGTTCCAGGACAGTCAAAGATGTCACACAGAGAAATCCTGTCTCAAAAAAACATACAAACAACAACAAAAAAAGAGATTAAAAGTCAGATAAGTTTGTATGCTTTTGGGGGAGTCTGAAGTTCTGTGGGGTGCTAGGACAACTTCTCTAAGGTGAAAGACATGTAGCTATCATCTTTGTTTGATGAAGACTTTCCAGAGTGGATGCTTTGGGCTCACTATGCGCCTGCCAATGATTCCGCCTCCATGCTCTGCAGCTTTGCCCAGCAATCTCATTGGTTTCTCAAGGTAAAATTGTGTGGGATTGTATTGGTTTTGCAGTTGGGATCTCACAAGGAGGCAAACATGGCCTATGTCTACCCAGGAAGAAATTCTCATGGAAAGTGGATGAAGATGTTGTGTGGAGTACTAGCCAAGCAGTAAGAGGAGAGACAGTGTAGAACCTCAGGAGTCTGGAGCAAGAGAAGTGGTCTGGCAATTCCCCTGGCAAGCCAACCAGCCTCAGCAGAGACTGAGAACATGGCAAGCACCACGGCAGATCCATGAGCCAGACACTGCCAGATTTACCAAGTCACGAAGTTGGGCAGATACTGCAACAAGGCATCAGATAGGAAGGAGTCAAAGGATTGGAAAAGCCGTTGAGGTATAAAAATAATAGCCAGAACATGTGTGGGAGACTAAAGTTGGAAATTCCCCAAGAAAGACAATCTCAGTATAATAACATTTCCCCCACTTCTTAACTAATCTTTCCCTGAATTCCTTTTCTCGGAATCAGAATAGCAATATGTCAGGTCCAAATTCTGGAGTCATGACTTTTGACTCCTACACATCAAAAAGGATTTCTCCTTGTAATAATATCTTTGTAATCTGCATCTGCCTCTTTGTCCCCAGGAATGCTACCTTAATTGTGCAAACTTTTCTCTTCTGCATTTCCCACGTAATTGATAGATGGCATTTCTGCATCCCCAACCATGCTTTTCACCTCCCCTTTGTGATGCTGAGATGGAACCCAGGGCTTCATGCATGCCAGACAGGGGTTCTACCATTCCTCTACTTCTCCAGCGTTACTCCTCAAACATTCTTCGAGAATTTACTACGCACTGGCCATTGAGTCAAACCCTAAAAAATGTGAAGAAAATGAAATTTTTATTACATCTGGCATCTTAGAATTTAGTGTGAAGGAGAAGGTACATTTAAAATGCTGTTTAAAGTCCTTCCGTTTGCACCAACGTTTAGTATATCGATTCATCTTTCGTAGAGGCTCCGTATTGTTTCTCAAGCAGAAGTGAGTATCTAGCTACCTATCACCTATATCGATCACCTGCCTATTACCTGAATCTCCGGCAGTGAGACAGCTGGCAAAGCCAACATAACATTTCAGTATTCTCACAAAGAAGAAAGGGGACCATGATTCCTAGGAGTCAACCTTTGGCTTGGCTGATTTAAGGCTAGCAAACCCGTCCCACCCTCTGAGTGGGACTCCGTGACGCGCCCCCTAGAGTTTCTGGTTGGCGTTGCACGAAAGTGAGAGCGCCTGCAAGCACGCGGCCCAGGTCAGCGTGTGGCGCATGCGTAAAGCTCGGGTGCTCGCATGGGCAGGGAGAGTCCAAGTGTGAGGGGGAGATCACTGTTGATTCTGGCTTTGTTTTCCTCGTGAAATAGGATACAGCTTATATTACTCACGTTTGCTCTGCACAGTAATTTAAACAGTGATATCCGAGTGGCGCCTCCGTAGGAGGAGGCGAAGAGCCCGGGATTGGGGATCTCCTCTCGTTGACCTCCCCCCGCGCGGTGGCGTTTGGATGGTGCCGGCCGGAGCGCGCGGGGGCGGAAGCGGCGGTGGCGGCCGCGGCCGCTGTCAGAGCTGGAGAGCGGCCGGCGGAGTCGTCATGGAGGGTCAGCGCTGGCTGCCGCTGGAGGCCAACCCCGAGGTGAGCGCGGCCAGGAGCCGCAGTTGGGGACCGAGCGAGTCGGGACTCCGGCGCCGGTTCGCCTGCGCGCGTCCCTAAACCCTCTTCTGTCTCGTTTCAGGTCACCAACCAGGTGAGTGCGGTGTCTGTCACCCCGGACCCCGGAGTCCTTTCTGCCTTCGCCGCCAGCCTCTTCGCTGCTGGCCTTCACCTCTGCATCCCCGAGGATCCAGGGATCTCATCCCGGGAGCCCCCTCCCCCCCGCCCCGTCTGTGCCTGTGGGCGGCTCCGCCCCTTTTAGGCCACCACCTGGCTCCCGGAGATGCCCGTGCTCCGGTGTCCCTCGGCCGGACCCCAAGTCACCAACGCTGCCCGGGGCCTTGGGTTCTGAGGTTTGCTTGACGCTCCCTTGGTATCCCCTGTTCCTCTTCCCTCCTGGTTTGACTCCTTGCTGCTGCGTCTCATCATGTTCCTAGCCCCTGTCCCTTCTAGGTGACTAATTTGCCAACACTTCCCGACTCCCGGCTTCGTAAACTTGCCCACCCAGTTCTGGTAATTCCATCCACCAACCTATACAATGAAATCACCTTCCAGCAATCTTCTCTTGCCCCATCAAGTTGCTTCTCTTCCCTGCCACGCCCCCTTTCTCTTCCAGTTTTTAAGATGTGGACCATGTAGTTTTAGCCTTTTGTACCATACAAAGCCCGGTTTAATTGTCATTTGCAATTCTTGGCCACCTGCACTGAAGATTGGGGCTGGGGATGGCAAGTGAGGATGCTGTAGCTCCCTAATTAGGAAACACCTATTAGTTATAATTTTTTATTTGCACAAGTATGTATTGTCTTAGCCTGTTTCTTCCGCTCTCAACATTTAATTCACTTTTGACCATGCTCTTAGTTTGTTATGTAATTTTCTTTTCCAATACATTCCTTCTCATAGCCAAAGGATAAAGATTTATCGTCTACTTTAAAAAATGTTTTTTGAGGCCAAACATCGTGGAACATGCCTACAGTATCAACCTGTGGGAGGCTGAGGTAGGAGAATTTTGAGTTTTAGCCCAGTCTAGACTGCGACTGTCTCAAGCCTCCCCATCTCGCCATCCCCCATTAGTGGTGTTGTTTGTTTTTGAATGTTGTTTTTGTTTTCAAAGCTTTTTAGCAAATTTCTTATATAAAACATGTAGGCTTTACGTTAGAGGTGACATACTTTGTCTTTTTCCAAAACATTTTTACTGCTTTTATTTATTTTGTGTTTGGATAGGCGACATGCATGTGGGGGTTCCGAGGCCAGCTTTCTAGACTCAGTTTACTCTCCCCATGTGGGGGGTTCCGAGGCCAGCTTTCTGGACTCAGTTCACTCTTTCCCTCGACTGAGTCCTTGATGGTGGCAAAAGCCTTTACTCACTGGTCCAACTACCTTTATCTTATTTGAGTTTATTGTGCGTTCGGTCAGGCATCTGAGCAAAGTGTAACGTTTAAAACCCAGCACTTTCCTGAGAATGTCAACTTTCTTCTGGTCTCACCCTTTTGAAATCTGTCATCTCTTTTCCAAACACATCTTTATCTTCTTTATCAAGAGAAAAACTGTAAATCTGAAGAAATTTGTGACTCCTGTGCGTAGAAAAAGGTGTTTATTCAGCTGGAATGCAAAGTCATTTTTACACTGACCGATAAGGAAATATCTTTTGTTCCGTTGTCCATCTCTTCTCACCACTGTCGTCCTCTTTGTAGTAGCTTGCTAAGTTCTCAAATGATATGACTCTAACACTGTACCTTTCTAATGACGTTACCTCTCAGATACATCTTAGGATCCCTGTCAGTTTCTACAGACATTGATGATGAATGTGTCGAGTGGACAGATGTGTGTTGAGGATGTATCATTATTGCATTGGATCTTGTAATCTCTGAAGGAGGTGTGGCTATCTCATTGCTTAGGCCTTTGATTTCTTTCATCGGTGTTTGATTATTTGAGCACATAGCTCTTGGAAATTTTTTTTGGACACCTACAAATTTGATGGGTTTGGGGGGTGCTCTTGTAAATGGTATTGCTTTAAAATTTTGTTTTTGAGTTATTTGCTATATTTAGAAATCTAATTTAAAAATCTGCCTACATTCTCTACCTTGCTAAAGTCAAGTGTGCGTCTCCCTTTTTTTGTAGGTTCTTTGGGGATTTTCTATAAAGACAGTTGTGTTCTCTGCAGTCAGATACTTATTTCTATTTTAAATACCTTTATTTCTTTTTCTTGTCTTATTGCACTTGGTAATAGCTTACGTATGAATTTGAAGTATCTTCTTTCTGATCTTAGTTCAGCAAGCGTTTACTCTTTTATTCTGAAGTGTGGCAGGCATTTCATAGAGGATTTCTCAGGCTGAAGAAGTTCCCACTTTTCTTAATTTGTAAAGATTTTTATTATGAATTAATGTTCAGTTTCCCAAAGTGATTTTTTTTTTTTTGGCATTTCTTGAAATGATCATGGATAGAAGAAATACTAGTGTGTGTATGTAAAAGGAACAGTTAAATGGCCAATATTACTCTGGTACCTAAACTAGGCAAACCATAAGAGGAAAAACTGGACTTGTATCTTATGAATATGACTATAAAAGCCTTCAATAATAGATATGTAAAAGCACAAGAACATAACCAAGAACAGCTTTTTCTTATATTTAAGAACGATTAACCATTCAAAAATCAGTGTAATTAGCCTTATCAATTGATTAAAAAAACTAAGCAAGTTTACTGTAAGTAAGCTTGTATAGCTGGACAGTTAAAGTCTATGATTTAACTGATATAGAACTTCATTCTTAGATGACTTTGATAAATTAAAAATGCATTTAATTACATTAATTAAATAATATCTTGAGGTTCCCTTTTGTATTCCCAGCTGTTTGAACAGAAGCTAGTTATGCTTTGGTGGTAAAATATTCTTGGTTTTCTGGTTTTCTTTCCGGTGGGAAGACAGGAAGTAAAATGAGGCAAATAAATCTTTAACAGTTGTTGAAAGTGCAGTGAAGGAGTTAGCAAGGTGTTACGATTGGAACCTAGTAGATTGGCTAGTGACAGAAATCCCTTCTGAGCTGACTTAACTAGAGATAGACTTGTGTGGTGTATCTACTGTGCTTTGGTGTGGTGTGGCTTCAGAATTCTTTTCTAGCCACCTATGATGGCAGGCAGCTATAATCCCAGCTCTGGGGAGACCGAGGGAGGAGAATCAAGAGTTTGAGGCAACATGGTCTACAGAGTGAGACTGTCTCAGATTTTTTTGTTATTAGAGAATGTGTTTTTATTTAGAGAATGGGCAAGTATCTTAGAAGTAGTTAACTTTAACCAGAATTTTTTTTGTTTATCAATGTCCACATTCTATGCAGGGCTAAGGCTGAAAATGAGTAGAAACTTGATTAACTGACTTGTGATTTGGAGAATTATCCCAGCAGGCCTTGAATTCATCATCCTGCCTTTGCTGCCCCAGGTAGGCTACAAGCACCACACCTGGCCACCCCTGGCGTCTCCTGTTTCTTTAGCCTAGTGGATCACAAGAGGAGCCTGGTCTCGACTTCACTGTGTTACCACCTGCCAGTTACAGTCTTGGTAACTCTGAGTTTGAGCATGCACTGTCTTACACTGTGATAATGTCTGGTGCTACATTAGAGTCCTTGTATGTCTACAGCCTGAAGGTTAGTGTTGACTGCTAGGTGTCATCTAGTCTCCCTGTGTGGTAGCAGATCCACTGACAGACAGTGAATTTATTTTTTATTTTTTGGTATCCTGTCAGCCCCTTTAAAGATATTTTATCATGCTACAGATTGGACTTAAAGTAGAATCATTTAAAAAAAGAATTTAAGCTCTATCTTATTTACATATATATATATATTTAAATGGATAAAAGTAGCTGATGGAAAGTTGCAGATAACTGAGCATTAAGAAATCGCAACTTTTTCAGAAAGTATGGTTGATGATCTTTGTAACCATTGTACTAGACTTGGCATGTAATTTTTTGTGTGTGATTTGAATGTGGTCTATCTTTTTTAAATCTATATAGCCATTATACACCTGTGTCTGTCTGTCTGTCTGTCTGTCTCTCTCTCTCGAGTGAGAGAGTTTTAATTTAGAAAAGGGAGCTTCCCTAGAATTATTCTTAGTTGTGATGTTATTGAGGAAGTAACATTTTCTTGTTTCATATCTAAAGGCAACTTAAACTACCTTGACATAGTTCTGCTATTTAATGTAAATGTTCCAAGTTAGAAGTAGAGTTGGAGGTTATTTGCTAGATTGTTATCAAAAAATAATCCAGTAATTCTCCTGTAAGTAGATCCTACTTTTGGGAGACAAACAGGCAGGCCTTGGATACCCTGTCTCCTGTAGCTTCTGCCTCACTTCTGTTTCCCTGCCTTGTAAACTTCCACCACGGAATTTGGCACTGCTGTTGCTCCCACCTCACCTCTGTCCTCCTTGTCCTCATTCTTGTCTAACTCGCTTCCATACCCACCGTTTCACAGTGCCTTAGTTAGGGTTTTATTGCTCTGAAGAGACACCAGAGCTACAACAACTCTTTTTTTCTTGGTTTTTTTGAGACCAGGTTTCTCTGTGTAACAGCCTAGCTGTCCTCCTGGAACTCACAGAGATCTGCCTGCCTCTGCCTCCCTAGTGCTGGGATTAAAGGCATGCGCCACACTATCCACCGGCCACATTAACTCTTATAAGGAAACCATTTAATTACACTTCAGAGGTTTAGTCCATTATTGTCATGACGTAAATTGTCTCACTAGACGTGACCTGAGCATATATGAGACCTCAGAACCTGCCTACACAGTGACACAGTTCCTACAAGACCACACCTCCTAGTAGTGCCACTCTCTTTGAAACCACCACACACAATAAATACTTTTGTCACTTCAGTAGTGATCACACTTCTGACACACACGGGCTGCTTTTCTGTTATTGTGTCTCATATCCTTTTAGTGGCATTCAAAGAACAACCTGTTCCACCCTTCCTGAAACATCACGCTTTCGTTTTTACTTTTCTGATAATTATGGTTTTTCTAAGTCCTCAGTTACTTCTTAGGTCATCTCCCTTCTGCCTTGTGTGAAGTTCCTCAGGAATTCCTCTGTGAGATTAACCGTGATTGTCAACTTGGTGTGTATGTCTGTGATGAGGATTTTCTAGATTAGGTTTACTTTGGTGGTGGGAAGACCCAACCAAATTTGTGGGTACCATTTCATGGATATAGAGTGTAGGGCTGAATAGAAAAGTCAGCTCAGCAGGTAAAGGTGCTTGCCGCCATGTCTGATGACCCTCATGATAGAAGGAAAACACCAACTCTCGAAATTATCCTCCAGAGGTTGCTGTGGCAAGTGTGTGCACGCAAAAAAATATTTAAAAGAAAAAAAATAGAAGGAGAGCTGATGGCCAGCATCCTCTCTCTGCTTCCTGACTGTACACGGAGTGACCAGCTGGTTTGTGTCCCTGCTGCCATGCTTCCTCCACCACGATGGCCTGTACCCTCCAGCTGTGAGCCAGAGTGAGCCCTTCCTTTTTTTTAAAGTAGTTTTGAACAGTTGTCTGTTCACAGCACCAGGGCAAGTAACTAATACGGTCCCTTCTACGTAATCTTTTTCTCACGTAGTTTTCCCTAACGACGTTTCCTGTTGTGCTGCTTTCATACTGTGTGTCATCACACAGATGGCCCCAGTGGCCCTCTCAGCTTTCCTTCTCCACCATATTGAGAACCTGTGCGTTTAACTGCTTCTTTGATATTTCCATCTGGATGCTTATACTGCCTCAAACTTAATATAACTGAAAAAGACATGTGAATTTCCATCCTCTGCCTTCCAGAGGCATTGCCATCTCTCCTTTGCTCAGCCAATGGTAGTGACTCTTCTGCCTCATCATGCCATTTTGAAGTTGCCATAGTGTATGACTTTGATCTCTTTCCATGTCTGCCTTCCGAGACCATAGCTGTCTAACCTTTCTGTACTGTTCTAATCACACAGACTGTCTTCACAGTGCAAGCCCTCAGCTGCTGTAGACGTCTAACTACTTGGGCTTGTTTTTCTTCTCTAAAGTCTGTTGTTTGTGCACTATCATCCTTGGTTTGGTTGGTATTAGAAGAATGCACAGAATATCTTGTAATTTTCTGCTTCGGACACTAACAACCCTCACTGCTTATGTTTTAGATACAATGGAAGTGCCTCACTGAGGTCAGTTAAGGAGGCCTTGCCCTTCTCTGCCCAGGCTGGACTTCAGTTTTAAATGCCGAGGCTCTTCCCACTTCAGAGTCTTCACTTATCCTTTCCTTGAATTGTTTGACTTGAGATGTTTTATGGCATTTTTTTTTTGTCTTTTATGGCTCAATTTCAAGATGAACCAGTTTTTCTTTGGTGACATAACTTTTCTTGTTTTCCTTTCCTTCTTCTTCCCCACCCCTACTCTTTTCTCATTCCTGTTTTTCTTTTTGCACAGGGTTTTGTAATGTAGCTGAGGCTACAGTAGTCTTCTTGTTTCAACTAGGATTGTAAGACTAAGCCAGCATTGTAACAAGTGGTTCTCTGTCCCACCATCTCCAAAATTGTGACACGCAAACTTCTTATGAAAGCTCTGCCTATAGCCTAGGCTTGTTTCTAATTAGTTTTTATAACTTAAATTAACCCACGTCTATTAATTTATGTCTGTGGCATGGCTCCTGGCTGTTAATCTCTCCTACACGTCCTGCTTGCTCTGCACACAGATATTCCACAGCAACCATATTCAGTTAATTTCTTCAGAATACTTTGTGAAGTTATCTTGTTTGTTTCTTTTCTCTTCGTTTTTTGGTTTTGTTTTGTTGTTGTTGTCGTTATTTTTGAGACAAAGTCTCTCTGTGTAGTTCTAACTGTCCTGGAACTGGTTATATAGACTCTGGCCTCAAACTCAGAGGTCCTCCTGCTTGTGCCTCCTGAGTGCTGGGATTGAAGGCCTGTGCTACCATGCCCAGCTGTGTGTACATTTTCTTTACCACTAAAATGTAAGTTCTTTGAGAGCAGAGAATGACTGAAGTGTCGTAAGTGTCTCATGGCCTGCAAGGAGCTGTCAGCTCATAGATACCAAAGAATGAGTAGAGCTTCCGAAGCTGCTTTTCTGCCCTGGAAAGTTCCATAGAAGTTTATGTGGTAATGGATCCTTCCCTGAATATTTCAGTGAACAGAATTTGTCTTCTAAGGAGCTTTGGTTTTTGTTTTTTTTTTATTACAGCAATGAGAATAACATTTAATTAGTAATGTGATATTTATTTTTACTGGAACAAATTTTGCTTTCTTACAACTTTTAATTGTTCATTAGTCCTTCTATTCAAGGCATCTAGCACAAATCTAATTGCTCTTTCTTGATATTACTAACACGGAGGCCAAGGTTTAGTAATTTAAGTCCTATCTGAACATGCTGTTCTGTATCAATTATCTTTCTGTTGCTGTGATAAACGGCATGGCCAAGACAACTAAGGAAGAGTGAGTTTGTTTTGGCTTACCGTCCAGAGGCTTAAGAGTCCCTGCTGGAGGGGAACATCAGCTGCAGATGCCAGCATAGTGGCCGGAACAGCAAACTGAGAGCTCACATCTTGAACCACAAGCACAAAGCATGTCACAAACATGTAGGGTAAGACTGTAAACATGTAAAGCCCACTTCCAGTGATATACTTCCTAGAGCAAGACTGCACTCTGAAATCTCTCCAAACACCACCACCCACTGTGGGAACATCCTCATTGAAACCATTACACCTGATGTCTCTCACTTTGAGGATCTTTGGTCATGGTCTTTGGGGTCCTTTTCTTGTCCTTACCCTTTCTGAAGATGGGTGTGTTCAGGGCTCTTCCATAATTCATGCTGCATCTTCTTTGTTTGCTTGGTTTGGTGGGCTGTTGCTATTGTCCTGAATGACGCTTTTCTCAGAAAGCCAGCATTGTCTCCTTTTGATAATTTTACTTAGTCCATATTGAACCTACAATGAAGCAATTTTTTTTAACGTTCACATAAAATATTTTCAGTGATTCCCTATTCTCGAGTTGAAGAAATTTGATCTTGTCTTATTTTTAGGCAGTCTGTTAAAATTTATTTTTTGGTTCCTAAGCTATTATTTCTCATTTAACTTATTTCCATTGTTCCATGCATAGCAATCACTACTAGTGTGCTCTTATTGGTAGTGATATGAAGCAGTTGCTAGACAAGTGTAGCTTTACAGTGACTGAGCAGTTTTATCCAGGTTGACTTAATGAACATCAGATTGTAGATAAGGAACTAAAAGTCCCAGTCTTCTTTATCTGACAAGAAAAAGAGTATACATTGAATGTTTAGTGTAAACCAGCTTACGTCACATGCAGGCATATAGATGGTAAGGTTATCTATTGAAATGCATTCATTTCAGTTCAAGAGACACCTGGCTTGACCAGGTCTAGTGCTTGGCAATATAAACAGACTGCACATTTGTTCCTGGCTGCCCAGGCCCAAAAAGTCACACAGAAACTATATTAATTACAACACTGTTTGGCCAATAACTTAGGCATATTTCTAGCTAGTTCTTACATCTTAACCCATTTCTATTAATCTGTATATTGCCACAAGGCTGTGGCTTACCAATAGGTTCTGGCATTTGTCTCCCTTGGCAGCTACACAGAGTCTCCTTGACTCTGCTTACTCTCTCTCTACATTTCTGTTCAGATTTACTGCCTGACTTTACTGTGCTAAGCCATGGCCAAAATAGCTTTATTCATTAGCCAGTAAAATCAATACGTATACAGAAGGACATCCCCCATCATCTTCCATTTCTGTCTAATTAAAAGGAAGGTTTTTAACTTTAACATAGTAAAATTACATATAATGAAACAGGTATCAAGCAAGAACTACAGTTACAATATTTAATCCATTTATATTTGGCAAATTAATGAAAATATCATTTATCCTATCTTTGTGAGTCTAAAGTTTTAGATTTAATTTATCCTTTATCATAACTAAGAAAAACTATATCTGTTTTTAACTCTTTAAAGACCCCAGAAAGATATAATATTACCTAAATAAACAAGAATTATATTGTAAGTAACTTTCAAAGTTTTAGAATTGACAGAGACATCTTGCTCTTTCTGCCTGGACAGTCACCCAGAGGTGTTTTGTTTTTTTGTTTTTTGTTTTTTGTTTGTAACATTGGGGAATCTATCTTTAGCTCCAATAGTTTAGAGGCCCATAGTATCTGACAGACTTTTTTATGAAGCAGGAAATTTGAAGATCTGTTTTGCCTTGTACTGGTAAAGTTTACCAATTGCTTTTTTCTGTGTCTTGCAAAATGTCTGGCAGTTTCTTCTGTGAAGCAGGAACCCTGAAGGACCATCCCATCTTTTGGAAGTTCAGCAGTCACTGTTTCTGTGGGTTCTGCATGTCCACTTTATACAGCATACTTTAAAGCAGTCTAGGCAAGAGCAGTTTCTTGCCCAAATGGCTAGCCTTGTCACACTGAAGGCAAATTTCATAATGACTTTCTTCAATCCCCATCTACCTCTCTGAAGTATTTGGTGCTGCCTAAAGCAGACATGTCTTACTGTCAAGAAAAGTCTTAAGTTCTTAAAACATTTTAAATGCCATATTTTGTAGTTCTTTGAAGTGTTGAATATTATCTAACTGAAATATATCTCTGTATATCTAGAAAACCTAACTAACATGACTACAAGTTTTACTATTATAATTGCTATTTATTAATCCATAATTTTTAAATTATATGTTACATTTTTCAATGAGCTGCATAAACACAATACTTTAAACAAGAACAGAAATACACACACACACACACACACACAGTAACAAATTGACCTTAAATTTGTATCAATAGACCAAAGTCCATACCAATGTAAAGCACTTATCTCTATATATTATATCTCCATTTAAATGAAAACAACCATTTATAAACAATCATTTTGAGAATTTGCACACAATTTTCTCCAAACTGCTTCCTGCTGTTGGGCAAAGTATTTTTAGGGTTTTTGGAGACCTTTTGGGGTCTTGTTCCATCAAACCACATTAGCGTGGACAGAATCCACGGGTTCTCATCTTCTGTGGAAACAAAAGTAGAACCTATTTTTCATAGTAACATAACTTTAGAGTTAAAATTTGAACTCAAATACCTTTATGTTGAATTAAGTTAGTAGTCCCCAGAAACAAATGTCTCTCCGTCAAAAAATTCAAAGAAAACACAATAATATTCATAATTTGTGTATATTCCATCTTTCCGTCGTTTATTTTTCTTTACTCCTTTAATCTATTTCTGTCTGCAATCTTCTATATTACTTAAAACCATTTACTTCTTTTTATAACTGTTTATACTTTCTCCCCTCTTTCTCCAAAGCCTAAGTACATTTTTAAAGCACACTGTCTCTTTTATTTTTGCCTGACTCTGTCTTTATTGTGTATATGTAATCATTTTCTGACCAGGAACGTCCCTACCCCCTTAAAATGCTAAGTGGGCATGACTAGGACCAACTCCACAGCCCTGCCTGTTGGTTCTGCCCCATCCAACATGGCGGAGGTATGTTTACCACCTCTGCTAGCCATGCTCACTGCCCCAACTCCAGGAACGCAGCAGGTCTATGTCACCATTAAGCAACTAGGCATTGCTCACAAACCCTGTTTAAGTAAAGGACCTGCTGAAAGAGTCAGCAGAAACCCGGCAGCACAAACCAGGAAGCTGTCTCTTAAAGAAGCCACACCTCTGCTTGCAACCAACAAATGAGCCTATCTGAAAACAAAACAAAACAAAAAAGTGACTACCAAGAAGCTGTGTTTGGCTCCGATTTTTGTGGGTCTAGAAGCCCTCTTTTTAAAGCTTTATTGGGCTTTTTTAGGTCTTATGTGGGTCCATGCCCCAGATGGTGGGTGCTATTTTATATACTTTGGGCGTGGTCTCGTGTACTATAAATGCAGACAAAAGGTGTTCATGAGCCTCTTAGCTGCTGGATTTGGGTCCAGTTCCCAGTGCATGCAGAGGACTGTGGATCGCTACTGTGAGTTTATCCCCAAATAAATAAGCCTTTGTTATACTCCATTCCGGGCTATTGTGGAACTCCTTTGTACGCCAACATAGCAATGGGAAACAATAAGAATTTCTTCCCTTAACACTGAACCTTTTTTTCTTTTTTAAATCTTTTTCTTTTTTAAATCTTTTTCTTTTTTGGTTTCTAAGTAGAATTGAATATTAAGACTGGCCTAGAACAGTAAATCTGGAGAAAATGGAGGCAAATAGAAACCTTTTCAAATGTGCCTATGAACTTTACCAAGCCTTGAAATCATTAATAATGTGTTGAAGAATGGTCATAGTGGAAAGGTCCTTGCTCTCTCTGGTTCTAGACCATGCAGCTTGATGGAGAGGTGAATGCAATACCCACGAGAGGTCCTTTTCTGCATTTCTATTTATTTATTTATTTGCTTGTTTGTTTATTTCTCCAAGTGTTTGCCTGCATGTGTGTCTGTGCAATGTGCACTGTGTTACTTTTTGCTTTTTGCTTGATAAAATACTGAGCTATCTGTCTTCAAACTACAGGAGTTATTTTTTGGTATCAGGATAAACTGTTGAAGTAAAATAATTCATTGTTTAATTGATGCATTTTAAAGTCTGGAATTAAGTTTTTAAGGTGACTTGTATGGATTTTGTGAAGTCCTGGCTATCATATTCAGTACCAAAGTAATAGATTCGAAAACAGGTTTGTTTAATATGTTATGAGTTTTAACTGCTATGTGATATACATTGCTCTTGTCCTATTCTGTTCATCACAGACTTGCTTTGCGATGTTCCTCATTTCTCAGACTATGGTATACTTGACAAATAAGGATTATATGTATTTATGGTGTACATTCTGTGTTTGAAAGTGCCGCCTTCTCCATTCTTACTGAACATAAGTATACTGATAACAGTCCTTTCTATATACTAGATCTGTGGTGCACACACTTGTTGATATTTCCCTGTTAAATTCCACAGGTTTTCATTTACCCCTTAACCTTTGCTGCTTTTTCTTTTAATAGTTTCTCAAACAGTTAGGCCTGCATCCTAACTGGCAGTTTGTTGATGTGTACGGGATGGAGCCTGAACTTCTCAGCATGGTACCAAGACCAGTGTGTGCAGTGTTACTCCTCTTCCCTATTACAGAGAAGGTAATTGTAAAGCAAGATACAGTTTTTGATATCGTGTTGAGACATAATCTCAAAAAACAAATGATGCCTTTGCTGCATATCATCATAAGGAAATACTAATGTGCTATTAAAGTAAAAGATTTAGATTATAGATTGACAGTAAAGCTCTGAGTTGCTCTTTTACCTTTAGCTGTTTTCCCTTAGAAGATATGGTTAGCTTGCTTCAGCTTTGGTTTGGTGCAGCACTTAATACCATTTTCATGAATATTCTTTGATTTTTTTTTTCCCCCTAAGACAGGGTTTCTCTGTGTAACAGTTCCAGCTATCCTGGAACTCACTCTGTAGACCAGACTGGCCTCGAACTCACAGAGAGCTGCCTTTCTCTGCCTCCCAAGTGCTGGGATTAAAGGTGAGCACTACTACTGCCTGGCCTATTCTTTGAAATTTTAAGTAAATATTTAAATATTTATTATAAAACATATTAATAAAGAATATTCAGGATTGCAACTTGTAAAGCATATAAACAATCTTGATTGTGATTATAAAAACAGACCTTTGTTTATTTTAAGGAGGTAGGGGAAACTGATGGTGTGTATCCATTATTTTCAATACAAACTTGATTTGGGGACCATTGCTAAACTTAGGTACGGTTTAATTGAGAGAATGTATTGGGCGTGATAAGTAGGTATCTTAGGTCTCCGTTTCAGTGTTCATGGAGCGGAGTTGGGATGCTGTGTGCAGTTAGGACATCCTCGTAGTCCTCCCTTCTGACTTTAGACTAGGAGCAGTAGGATGAGCTCAAACCTTCCGGAAATGGAGCAGTGCTTGTGACAGTGCGGACATGTGGATGAGTTGGTAGGTGCAAGCGCAAGTCGTGTTGCTCCGAGGACAGATCTGCCTGATCACCAACATGCAGCAGCCTGCTTCTTGGTGACAGACGTCCATTAGTTGTCCTTGAGGATAAATAATATAGCAAGTTTGCTCCCTCCCCTGGCTGACTTAGAATGCTCTGTGTAAAACAGACTGGCCTTGAACTCACAGAGATTCCTTGCTTCTGCCTCCAGAGTGGTGCAATAAAGTGTGCACTGCACATCTGGTCTTTATAGGAGTTGTGTAAATTATCTAGTTTTAGATCAAACAAATTTAGTGGTTGGGTTTTTTGCTTAATCTGAAACTTGTAGGAGAGAAAGGACAAAATATTACTTTCCAGTCCGGTGTTCTTTTCACCTTTTTTTGATTACTTAATAAGCAGTAGGGATCTCTCCTTAGACTCCAGAAGTAATGAGTACTTTAAAACAATTGAAAGAGAAAAAAGAAGTCACTTGTTGATAGCTTAGGCTTCTTAAATTTTATGTTGTAGGGGTTTTGTTTTTATTTTCAAATAGGATCCTAGTTAGCCTCGATCTTGTAAACCTGCCTTGGCTTCTTGATGCTTGATCCCAGATTACATCTGGGATACATTGTTATGCTGACACAAAATGCTGGCTTTATAGGCCTGTGTCAGCATGCTTGACATAGCTGGGCTTTCTTAGCTGATACGATATGAGGTCAAAATGCAGTGACCCCAGATGGGGCAACATGAGCTGTTTGAATCAGATTTCTGAAACTAGTGATTTCCATGATCTACTTTTTTTTTGGCAAAAAATAAATTAGATACAATCTTCTTCCTTTAGTGAGTCATTAGCACTTAAAAAGCATATAATTCTAATCAAACCAGTGACTTATTACTAGCAAGAAAACAGCTTTAATTGCCAGCACCACCAAAGTGAAAGGGGAAAACAAAAAGAAAAACAGCCAACAAACAACAACACCTTCCACACACAATTTTAAAGTATTTATACTTATAAAGGTAGGTGATTTATATTAATATGTGTATATACTTACACAAACAGTATTTACCACTTTCTGCTATCTCTAATAACTTGGTAGCTCCACATTTCATTTCATATTACAAGTATTTAGGAAAAACTAAGTATTTGAGTCTTGTGATTGTTAGTTTAGAAATTTAGTAGGGAGTTGAAAATACTCATACAAATACCAACAGAAATGTCCCGGGTACTTGAGTACATTTCTATGAAGTCAGTAATGTTGTTTCAAGTGTGTTCTTATTCTTACTTACCAGCAAGTGGATTATAGGTAAAGAGGTTATATGTTTTATATATTTCTCTGTGATATTTGTGCTTTTGTACTTGGTTATTTACTGTTTTTTCCCTTTCCTTGGTGGTTTTTTTTGCTCTTCTTATACCTTATATCATTTACGCTTTTCCCCCTTAATAATAGATCTTTAGACGTGACCAGGCTTTATTTTGCTTTGTCAGCATTAATATTAAACAGCAAACTAAATGTTAGAACTACATAGCATTTTAACATTGAGACCTTGATGTCCTGAACTTTCTTTTTAAAAATCAGTTTAAATGAATAAATTATTGTTGACACATTCTGAAGATGTTGCTTAAAAGTTTGATTTAAAAGTATATTTAAAAATTTTTAAGCAGTGTATTTTAATACATTAACAAATGGATTAGGTGCATTTGTTCTTAGAAGTACTTACTTATTATTTTTTAGATTTATTTTTATTTTATGTGTGCATGCATGCGCAGTGACCAAGGAAGCCAGAAGTGAACATTCAGACTTCTGGAGCTGGAGTTACAGCCACTGTGAGTCATCACGTGGGCTCTCTTGAGTCAAACCCAGGACTCTGGAAGAACGGGAAGTGCTCTTAACTTCTGAGCCATTTCTCCAGGCCCTAGAGTCACTTTTTAAGCTCTGGGTTTTCTATAGATGTCATTTGTATCCTTTATTTTGCTAATCAAAAAAGACCCTGGGAAAGACTTCTGTAAAAGACCAAATGATAAAATGTTTGGCTTTATTGTAGGCATCAAGGTCTCAATTTAACTATGGACAGACAGTCATATCGGCACATTAATAAAATTTTATTTATGGAAACAGGAGTGGACAGGTTTAACTGTGTGGTCTGCAGTTTATTTACCTCTACTCTTGGAAGCTCAGTTAGCAGAAGGAGTACTCTTTCTGCTTCCCTTTCTCCTTCTCACTCAGTTTTTAACGTAAAATATGTAGATATACTTAATCGTTTTATTCAGTCTATGTGTCTGTGTGTCTGTGTTGCTGGGGATTTAACCTAGGACTTCGTGCATGCTAGGCCAGCGCTACTGTGGAATTATACTCTCAACGCTGATTGTACATTTAAATGTTATATTTTAAACCAAGCTGTTGCAAAGGTAATTGTTTGTTATATGTTAGATGTTGTGGGAAGTGTTAATGCAGATTGCTGTGTCCCTCGTAGTATGGTTGTGCCCATGACTTTAACAATGAAACTGAGTGCCATGGAATATGCCTGCAGTTCATGCTACTTGGAAGGCTGAGGCAGGGGAATCATTTGAACTCAGATGTTCCAGAGCAACCTGTCTGAAAGCAAGCAATGAGTGAAATAATAATGCAAGGCTGTCTTTCTCTCATGCTTTTACCGACACAGTGACTGTTGCCATTCTCTTTGTCAGTCTGGTAGATGACAATCTTAACTTTAAATCTTTTCTTATTTTGTTCTAAATCTCACCATCCATAGCCTTTCCTTTACAAACTTGAGTGTTCTTTTCAGTGTGTGGTTTTGCATGTGGACTTTTGACTTTTTCCCCACTAGTATGAAGTGTTCAGGACAGAAGAGGAAGAAAAAATAAAATCTCAAGGACAAGATGTTACGTCATCAGTATATTTCATGAAGCAAACCATCAGCAACGCCTGCGGGACAATAGGGTTAATCCACGCCATTGCAAACAACAAGGACAAGATGAACTTTGGTAAATCTTTTCTGTTCAGGTTTCTCTGCAGATGTGTTAACTTATTCGACAGTAGGGGGTGCCCTGACTCTCTCAAACTAGAAAGCAGTGCCTCTCTTCTTTTGTTATGGGAATAGACACAGAGCCAGGAGCAATGTTAATCCTTCCTTTTTTTTTTATATATTGTTGATGAACAGGTTGAGCAAAATACATTCATTGAACTTAGTTATTTATCCCAAGAATCTTAGATTCTTAACTTACCAGTTAAAGGATTTCTACCTAAGAAAATACTGTACTACTTCTGTTGTTAATTTTTTTCTGTAGTTAAACTTAAATTTTTAATCATTTTTGACATTCTCAGAATCTGGATCAACCTTGAAAAAATTCCTGGAGGAGTCTGTGTCAATGAGCCCTGAAGAAAGAGCCAAGTACCTGGAGAACTATGACGTCAGTACCTTCTTTCTGTCTTGACCCATCCGTGGGCAGCGTTACAGGATTATAGGTTCTGTTTAGTGGATGTCTTGAAACTATAGTTTGGGGAACATCGTTTGTCATATCCATTTCAAGGGCTTTTGTTTTCCAGGTAATCGTCCATGATATAGCTATAATATTGTCCGGTTGGCAGTTAGTTCTGTGTCCGGGGTAGAATGAACAAACAAATATAGCTTGCAAATTAATAGCTGTACTCTCTAATCTAGTTTGAAATGATTATTCTAAACATTTATTAGTTCTGAAATTCTTATTTTTCCAGAGACTTTTTGCCTTTTAGTAATATCAATAGATCATGTTCTTTGAAATTAGAAAAACAATATGGTGTACATTTATCATTGTGTTTAGTGTTCCAAAATACTTTAGTTGCTTGAAGTTTCATAAGAAATCTTTATTTTGCATAAAAGTAAAATAACATAACAGTTGCCAATAATTCCACCAGTGAACAGTAGCTATCCTTGATATTTTTATAGGGAACATAGATGTATATACACAATTTTTAAAAAAATTGATCACACTGTAATACTGTTTTATAACTTGCTTTTTTCACTTATCACAAACGTATTAACACCAGTAAGTATATGTTTAACATTATTATTCTAATGGCTGAGTAGCTTTCCATTGTATAGTATATTTAATCAGTAAAATGATGTTTCAAATCTAATAGTTTTCCTTCTTTCTTCACTATTTAAAATTATTGCAAATGTGTATTATTGTGTCTGAGGTTTTCAAACCATCCTTAATTTCATATAATCACATACATTAATATATCAACATAGTAACCCCTAGAAGAGAAATTGCTGATCAGTTTGCATGTCTTTATGGCTTTAATACTTATCACCTAATTGCTAAACATAAGTTATACTTTCACCCCTGATTTTCTATTGTGCCCATTTTTCTGCATCTTTGATAATAGTGGGTATGATTAGAGCATTTTAAAGTTCAGATAGCTGAATTTCCTAGCTTCTCATAAACGCATGCCTTTTGCACCATGTTATTTAATTGCTGACTGAAATGCATGACTAAGCATAAATTCAGCCAGAGCTGCAGGAGCATGCACCTTGGAGAGACAGATAAAATCAGCTTCTTCAGTTTCTGTGAGCTGCCCACTTTATTCCAGGCTCAAGGGAATAAAGTGTTAAGTGTGGCCTCTAACATTTAAGGAAGCTAAATGACCGTCTACTTGCACTGTGCAAGTTAGAAACTGTGAGCTAGTCGGTTTCCCAAAGCTTAAGAGATTTGTGAGTCAAAGGGACAGCAGTGATTTGCTTACCTAGATACAGTTCTGAAAGGCGTAGTGCTAAACTGCCCCTAAAGTTCTTCCAGTTTCCTGCCCCATTACAGGATTTTAGATGGGAAAAGTTGAGCTTTGTTTCATTTAAAAGTTGGATATAGTTGTTTTATGTTTTGTAAACAGTTTATATTCTTGTTACAGGCTATTCGAGTTACTCATGAGACCAGTGCACATGAAGGTCAGACTGAGGTATTTCACATTTCTTTTAAAAATGTTGCTGTGTGTAAATTTGACCTTATATTGGAGAACTTGTGGTTTTGGAAAAGCATTTGACTATTCAGGTTTTCTTTTTGTTTTTCCTTAGAATTTGCTTATGCAACAGCAGTAGTCAGAGTGATAGCAAAAGAAATGTTTTTTTTCCAGGCTGCTAACATGCTACATGGATGTCTGGTCCACATTGCCGGATCCTTTCGCAGGTTGCAGATTGTGCGTTCTTTGTTTTACTCAGCAGGTGGTCTGCTTCTTCCCGACTTCCACATACACCAGTTTTTATGTATGGTCTTTGGGCATCACTGTCACGTCTCACTCCCAGGACAAAGAGAAGGAAGAGGTGCTCAGGGACTTTGTTCTGCTTCACCATGGTGGTCTTCAGGTTTGCACTGCAGCAAGTCCTGCTGGGTCACTCTGATCACTCTTGCCTGTTTCCTTTCCTCACTTCTCCATTCCACGTCTTCTCTACTCTTCTCACGCCCTTACTCTCGAAGGAACTTCGCCAGAAAAGATTCAGTCAGAATGAAAGGAGTTTTATTAATTTGGTTGGCACCAGGATAGTGTACATTTTCTTCATATGTGTCTTGAAATCACACCTTTTAGAGAGGTGATTGTTTTGAAAGAAGGGAACCAGTGGAAGGGAGAAGACGTGGGTGCAAAAAGAGGACAGCAAGGGAGAACGTGATAAAGTGTGTTATATGAAGGTCTATTATGAAAATGTCATAATAAAACTCGTTGTTTTATACAGTTAATGTATATTAAAAACCAGAAAAGTCACATTTTCATATGTAGGATGATATTGCTTATTGGCTTTAAAAATACTTGGAAAAATTACATAATTAAGAAGTTGATTTTTAGATTATTATTAAACCTCTTTTTTAAAGGTGAAAATACTTTGATACTGTGATATAACTATAATTATTCTTCTTTCAGACTGCATGACTGGGTGTTTGACTAGTTGGAGCACTAGGAGTCCTTGTAATTGTCCCTTCTAAGCTGCTCTCCATCTCTTTCAAAGTTGCAGACTTGAGTTTTCCTCAGTTTACAGTAGGAGGTGACCTGGATATTCAGTGCTCCTCTTGTTTACACGCTTACTGGATCCTAAGAGCGTTTTGGTTGCAATGTTGTTTTGGCATTAAGATAACTGGGGATGAGTTGGATCAATATAAGATTATTGTACTTCCGGAATATTTGCCTCGTGGTGCCTTCTTTCATGTCCTTTCTGGGTCTTCATCCAAGTTGTGGCTTTAGTACCTGAATGATAGTCACATCTGTTTTCGTTCAGGCTGACACTCCATTGTCCTTTGTGATCGTGGATGCCAGTTGGCAGTCACGGGAATGATCTGCTGACATTTTAGAGTGTGTTGTCCTTGTTCGAGGTTATTATACGTGCCTTCTTTTCTGCCCTTTATTTTCCTACAGTTTTAACTCCATTATATTTCCTGAAATGTAATTCAATTGGAGACTCAAACTTTTGTTTTCCTACTGCAGTGGCTCTCAAAGGTGGAGTGGGAGGAATGCAGCAGTTTTTAGAGGCTTCTCAGGCCTTTCTCCCAATGAAGTTAATCGCCTTACTACTTTCTCATATCTCACAGTCACACTCACTGTTAGAGATATGTTGTTTATGTGTGTAATGACTCTAACACATACTGAGTTGAAAAAATAGTTTGAGGGCCATTCCTCAAGTTTCTGTGTCAGTTTCAGCCTCTTTAAGGCTTCTTCTAACCCCTACTGCTTTGGCTATTTTTCTGAAAATATTTCTCTCTACCAATCTCTTATTTTACTGATATTTTTCTTATAATTTCTCTTTATGAAAACATTTCTTCTCTTAAAATCTGCATTTCTGATTTCTACTTAACTTTCAAATTAGCTTCAATGTGTCCCTCTAAATAAAGCACTTCTTATATTCTGGATATGTTTTATCTATTCTATGCTCTCTTTCATGTGACTTCAATATTTTGCATTTATTTATTTTCATATTCCTTTTTAGCTATTAAAAATGTATTTTTTTCAAGCCAAATGTGGAAGTGGAAGCATACAATTTTAGCACTTAGAAGACTGAGGCAGGAATATCAGCACTTACCAGGAAGAGCACTTACTGTTCTTCCAGACCCACAGCAGTTAGGTCACGGGCTTGTTCCTAAAGTTCCAGGTTGTCTGAGCCCTCCTCTGCTCTCTGTGGGTACTACTTGCTTATGGTGCAAACAGTCAGACACACACCTTTAATCTCAGCACTTATGGGAGGCAGGAGCAGGAGAATCTCAGAGTTCTAATCCAGCCAGATCTACATAGCAAGCTCCAGACTAGCTAGGGATAAACAATGGAACAAAAGACAAAAATCTTAGTTTTTTGGAGTTCTACAGTAAACATTTTCACTAGAACATATATAACATTTTTATATAGTTTGGTTCCTTGTTTTGCGGGGCTGATTTGAATATTACAAGATGATTACTAGTAGCTCCTAGTAATTATTACAGTATTGCTCTTCCTGTTTATATTTTTTGTCACTGCTTTTGTCATTTCCTACGAGAGACCTAGGTCTTCCAACCCAAATTAGTTTGCTTGGGTTACCACAAAAGTGTAGTTGAATGGCTTAAACAGCAGAAACTTTTTCCTTCCCAGTTTTGGATGCTGAAAGTCTGAGATAAAGGTGCTGTCAGACAACTCTCCTAGGCTTGCTGATAGCTTTGTGTGCATTTTGCGAGTTGACGAAGGTAGAGGGAATGATGGAGGAGAGAGCAAGAGAGAATGAGAATGAGAATGAGTATGAGTGTATTTGGTGTCTCCTTCTTTGTATGGTCTGGTTATACCATCCTATGACCTGCTTGTTTTACTTTACTTTGTGTTGCTATGATAAAGTCACTGATTAAAAGCAACTTGGGAGGAAAGGGTTTATTTTACCTTCACAACTTGCAGTCCATCATGAAGGTAAGTCGGAGCAGGAAGTAGGGCAGGAATCTGGAGGCGGGGACTAAAGGAAAGATCATGAATATTGCTGATTGGTTTGCTTCCCGTGGTTTGCTCAGTCTGCTTGCTTGCTTATACAACCCAGGACCACCTTCCCTGTGATAACACCACCCACAGTGGACTAGGCCCTTACACATTAATCGTTAATGAAGAACATGCTGTGCAGGCTTGACTAACTACAAGTCCAGTAGATAGAGGCATTTTCTCAGTTGAAGTTATTCTTCAACTTGATTAAAACAAAACTTGATTAAAACAAAAACAAAAACCCCAAAAAACTTGTCAGGACACTATCAAATAGTAGAAATTTTGTAATAGAACTTCAGTTCTAGTATGATCATCAGCCCAATACCATATTTGGACTTATTTTATAACCTAGCACACACAGGAATGATCCAAGAATGCCCCCTTTATTGTGTCCACGGCCAGCTTATATAGGGATAGCCATGCCCCAGCCAAATGCACCAGAAACCATTCCCCTGCCATCAGGAACTCCTGCGGGTCTTGTGCTCAGAGCAGCTGCAGGCATTACAAGTTGTTTACCAGAAATTCAGGATCTGGGGGTTCACAGCTCCCAACACTGATAGACATGGTAAGGGGAAAAAGACAAGATCTTCTGAGTAAATTGGAAGCATGAGGACCATGGGAGAGAGTTGAAGAGGATGGGGGCGAAAGGGAGCAGGGAGGAAAGGAGGGAGTGGAGAAAAATATCTAACTCAATAATAAAAAAAAACAGAAAGAGAGGAAAAATGATGCTTTTGATGACATGAGTATTGTTATTTGTAAATGAATAGTCCGCAGTGCGGTAATGAAAAAAGTCTGCAAGTTATACGTGGAGACAAGAAAGAAAAATCCAAGTGTACTTTGCCTTCCGACTATTTTCATGTCGTTTGCCAAAGAACCTCCATGTAATTATTTTTATTTTTTTAGCTTACAAAAGCATATTATTTTTTTATGCTTTTAAATAAACATGCCAAAATCAAAAGTTTACAAAAATACATTTAGCATTTAGTTACATACTTAATTTCAACCTTTTAGCATAATCTAAACAGTTAAGAAAAAGGAGCTTTTCTTCATATCTTAGTATGAATATTTTCTTATTCAAAACTTTTTCAGAAATAATTCTTTGCATACTTTCAGGCGAGTAAATCAAATTACTTTCCAGTTCCTCAATTTTGATGTTTATATTTTTAGTTTTTCAAAGTAAATATAGACTTTATTAAATATCATTTTTTTTACCTAAGTGTTCATTGTAGATTCTTCCAAAGAAGTTTCTCTTAGGTGTAATTAAAGGATAGACATTGTTAAGGTTTTCAGTTCATAACATAAATTGTTCTTCCATCTCTTGGCCACTAAGGAACTGAATTGAGCTTATACTGTGTCAGAGACTGTGCATTGTAAATATGAATAAGAAATAGTTTTTGTCTTCAGAGGTCTTTTATTTCAGCCACTAATGACTTTGAGCATAGCTAATGCTAGTATTAAATTCTTAAATGTTACCTTTTAAAATGGATTTTTAAATTCTTTCATATATGTAAATAGTGTATTTTGTTACCAGTGTTAAATTCTATTTTAAATTTTGCTTTTTGACAGAGGGAAATAATGTTTCCTTTCTAATATCTCTTAAAAGATCTTTAGTAAGTTTGTGAAATGAATTTAAGTCACAAAATCAAATTTAATATTTAATGAAAGTATAATGTAATCTGGCCTTGTTAGCGTTGTTGACTTTTAAAAGCAAGTCTATTTAATCTTTGGGTAATGCTTTGATTTCAAGTATATAGTAACAGATAGTTTTATATAATTAGAATATACCACACACAGTTGAATCTCAGTATTTCTGGTAGACAGATTGGTTCCAGGAACACTCTAGATAACAGATTCCTTGTGTGAAATATTTATTTAACTTTTATTTGTTATTCATTTTATATGCCCTCTAAGTACAATGGTTTAGTATTTGCATATAATCTATGCATATTTTCTTGTATTCTTAAAATCATCTGTGGATTGCTTACTAATAGATATTAGATGTTAGAGAATAATAGGAAAAGAATATATAATTTTCAATCCTTGGTTAAATCAATAGATGGAGAGATTATAGCAGTTTAGTTGTGTGTGTGTGTAAGTAACAGACAGACCCAGCCTCTGTGTGTGTGTGTAACAGACAGACCCAGCCTCTGTGTGTGTGTGTCTGTGTGTGTTACAGACAGACCCAGCCTCTGTGTGTGTGTGTCTGTGTCTGTGTGTGTTACAGACAGACCCAGTCTCTCTGTGTGTGTGTATGTGTGTGTGTTACAGACAGACCCAGCCTCTGTGTGTGTGTGTCTGTGTGTGTTACAGACAGACCCAATCAGAATATAGTTGACTTTTGACTTAGCTAGTGTGTATTGTCAATGTAGGACACAAGTTTAAAGTGTGTAGACAAGTTTATTAGTTGAGTAGATACAGTTCATGGCTTTGTTGCAAACTAAAAACGTTTACAGTTTCGGAATATCTTATTGCCTTTATTTTGTGTGTACCTGCATGATGTGAGGGTACGCCAGGTCCTGTGTGGAAGTCAGAAGTCACCTTTTTGAAGTCACTTCTTTCCTTTCACCCTGTAGGCCCCAGGAATAATGAGACTTAGGTCATTAGGCCTGTGCCTCTTGAGCCATCTCATTGGCCCTGAAGCATAGTAGAAATCATTCCATTTAGTCAAAGTCAGTTTCTGCATACCTAAGGCAAAGTGCTATTTATAACCTCTTGTCTTTTTTCCTTTGCTAGGCAAGGAAGGGCTGTTAGGAAGTACTTAGTTCCTATGTAGAATTTAAATTCTTGATTATCTTGAAAGAGACAAATGGAAGCAGCAAAATGTAGTTAAGGTATGTAAATCCAGTTTTATCAACAAGTTTGTAATTATAGAGGCTGGAGAGATGGCTCAGCAATAACATCTACTAAGTTTGGTTCCCAGCACCCATGTCAGGTGGTGTACGACCCATGGGCAGCCCCAGCTCCAACGTACCTGAAACCCTCCTCTGACTTCCTCGAGTACCGTACTCGCATGCAGACACACAAATGCTTTAATTAAAATATGTTCTTTTTAAAATTTGAAACTAATTTTCTGCTTATTTTAAAATTTTACTTTACTTTCCATAACCTATTTTCCTTATTTTGACAAGACGTGGAGTGTAGTAGTATCAAAGAGTTCCACAATAGTCTGGAGCAGAGTATATTGAAAGTTATCTGGGGGATAAACTCATACGAAGGGTAGTGACCTGCAGTCCTCTGTGTGTGCTGGGAACTGGGAACCGAATCCAACAGATAAAAGAACTGCGCATGCTTTTCTTGTGCACTCATAGTACATGAGACCACACCCAAAGTGGGCCGGTTTCGTAAAGGTTATTGGCTGCAGGAGTTCCCACAACAGTGGAATAAAGTGGAGGCTGTTTCCTTCCAGTTGGTTTTTCACACTGAGAAACACTGGCCCCAGCCTCCGTCCTCCTGCATTCATGGTGGTCTCTCGTCTTTCACTGTTTCTTCTCCACTGCAGTCTCTGAGCAGAGGCCGTACATTCCCCCTTTCTCCTCCTGTCTTAGAAATGTCAATGCCAAACTGTTTCTGTAAGGGAAACATCTAGACTGAAGTCAGCAGTTCTTCCTTTCAAATCTAACTAGATGTGCTCTCTCCATCTAAGACTGCCTGAGGTATAACAGCAGATTGACGTGCATGGAGAGAGTAAGGCTTTTCTCTTCTTGTGTTCTGACTTTATAGATCACAGCGCAGTGTTACAATGAGAATTTGCACTTAGTGAAAACTGTATTTGAAGCTATTCTCAAATTATATGAAAAGAATTTCCGAAACTTAGTTTAGGTAGCTTGACAACAATAAATTCAAATTTCATGTGACATTAAAAATCAGAAACCCAATTGTTGAGTCTGCGTGGAGAGTCACTCCCAGGAAAGAGTGTCTGGAGGCCGTGGGCGTCAGCGCCGTTGGTGAAGGAGCTGCCCTTGTGAACACCATGGAGTCTGTAGTGCTATTTTATGTTTCGTTTCTAACTTGTGCCTGATTTTGACTTCTTTGTCAACTGAACGGGGATAGTTTTTATCTCTTGCATGGGTCTGACTTCACTTTCCTATTTTAAATTCCAGCTTAAAATTTCCTCTAATCCAGTGCATTGTGCTGGAATCTAACCTGAAATTGCACGAATTCATTTAGAATTAAATTATAATTTTGGTTTTAATGTTTAGAATCTTTATATGAATATATATTATCTCCACACAGACACATGTGTGTATCTTTAGAGGATTATGTATTTGTAATCTTTTTTTACTATATTCTCCATCCCTAAAGAGGTTTTTGTTTTTCTGTGTACAATTTTAAGATTCAGCGATGATTCTAATATTAAAAGAACACTTTGTGTGTCAGAGTGACTCAGGCTAAGAGCGCCTGCTACTCTCCCAGAGGACCAGCATTTTGTTTCTAGAGCCCTTATCTGCTGTAACTCCAGCTGTGGAGGATCAGTTACCTTGGCCTCTGTGGGCATTGCACTCGTGTGATATACATTTGTATAGACAGACCCACATGCATGTAAATAAAAGTAACTAAGAAAATCTTTTTTAAAAGGTACCAAAAAATAGCCTGTTATAGTTGTAAGCAAATGAATATTTTATTAATGAGCAATAATCATGATATAAGAAGCTAAAATTCTTTTTAAAAAAAACACTTCCAAATTATGCTATAAAAAAATTCAATATGCTCTGTTCAGTTTATGGTATTTATTTCCAATATGTAACCACTCGTTTCTGAAGATCCAATTAGTTTCTCTAAGACTTTTCTATAAATAAATAAAAATTTAAAAACAAACAAAACCCAGTCTGTTGAGTATGTAACACAATGGTAGAGATTGCCTAGCTAGGCTTTCAGTTCAGTCTCCAGTACCAAGAAGAAAAGCAAATAAGTACATAAAATAATGGATTAAAATTTTTTTAAAAAACATTTTTCTAAAAAAATTGTGTTATTTAGTGTGTTTGAGTGTTTTGTTCGCATGTATGTCAATCATGTGCGTGATTGATACTGGCAGCGGTCTGAAAGGCAGTGGACCCCTGGAACTGGAGTTCTGTATGGTTACATATACCATGTGAGTCTTGGGAATCAAGCCCAAGTCCGCTGCAGGAACAAATGCTTACTTAACACACAGGAGACAGCCTAGGTAACGTAGTGAGACCTCATCTCAGACTCCCCTCCACCTCCACCTCTCATCACAATTCCCATGAAATCTTAACCTAACCAGAGTCCTTTAGTAATCATGTTATATATGTTTTGGAAAATATTATTTAAGTGTCTTTCATGTTCAAGAAATTATATATTATAGTTTAATTATAGACATAATTACAAGCTTAAATGAGAAAATGCTTTGGCTATAAGCCAAAATATACTTATTTTATTGTATCATTTTATAATAATTTGGATGTCACCTTCCAGACATTTCGTTCTTAACAGGAAAGTACATTTAAGCATGTCCTCTGCCTCCTTTTTAAAGTTCTGGATAATTTAATTTAGCCTTTATAGCAATTCTAATTACCTGGTGTTAAACTAACAGAAGAATTTTTAAATACATTCTTTAAAATACATTTTTAAAAAGTGTATAGTGTGTGAGCGCATCACCTGTGACAGGAAATTTTCTTTTTAAGGACCTGAGATTATGCTTTATTTACCCTCTCGCTGCAAATAGTTATAAATTTGACAATCAGAAAGGAAATTAGAATTATGTTTAGGAAATGCAGGTAGAAATGGTAATAGATGTGACTATGAATCAGTTATTGGCTTTGATGGAATGAACAAGCTATCATACTTGTGGAAAATATTGATATTGAAGCCAGGTGTTACAAATCCAGTTTGGGGACTAAAGAGCTCTTGTTTTATGGGTTCTGCCTCCAGAAAAATCATTGTTCCTAGATTACCCAGAACTTAGAGTAAATATAGTCATTGTCAGATAGAAAATTGTTCCCAGATTACCCAGAATTGGAGTAACTATAGCCATTGTTATTATCCTCTTCCTCTTCTTTTTTTTGTCTTTAACTTTGAGTTTAAATAAGAATCAGAATGTTTAGTTTTTTATTTTTTAATCAATGTTTTTAAAGCCAATCTGTTGGAGAACTATAAGACAGGTTTACAGGTTATACCTTGTTTTGTTTCTCTTCTCTTAGTGTTTGTTTGTTTAACTAATTGAAGGTTTGTGTCTGACAGCATCATTTCTCAACAGTTCAGATTATTAGCATTTTCACCATATTTTAATTAAGATCTCTATATGATACTTTCAGACATAATGCTGTGGTATACCTAATAGACTGTAGCTAGTAAAAACATGACTTTAATGTACTGAACAATAAAAAATTGCATGACTTTCTATTTTTATTTTATTATAGTAGTCTAGAATCAGACTACAATATCCTTGAAGTATGCAATATCCTTTCATGTTCTGTGTGAAATGGTGTAGGTAATCTCATTATTCCATGGAGATACCAATGTAGTCTGCCAGTTGGACATAGAGTTCTGTTAATGTCTTGGCAAACATTGGTGCTGTTAGTACTTTTAAGCTGGTAATTGCTAATGACTTTGGATTCCTTTATGAAAGAGAGATTATCATTATGTGCTACCTTTAAACTATAAATAGAGTAAAAATTTAAGAGTTACTGCTTTGACATTTAAATTTTCAAATATTTACTTATTAAAGCATGATAATGCATACTTTCTTCCTTTTTAAAATTCATTTTATATACCAACCACAGTTCTCCCTCCCTCCCCTTCTCCTGTTCACCTTTACTTTCAACCACTATTGACTCCTCAGAGAGGGTAAGGCCTCCCAATGGGGAGTCAGCTAAGCCTGGCATACCAAGTTGAGGCAGGGCCAAGCCACTTTCTGCTGCATCAAGGCTAAGCAAAGTATCCCACCATAGGGAATGGGCTCCAAAAACCCAGCTCATGCACCAGGGATAAATCTTGGCCCTACTGCCAGGGGTCCTACAAATAGACCAAGCCACACAACTGTCATCCTCATTCAAAAGCCTAATTTGGTCCTATGCAGGCCTAGCTGTCGGTCAAGAGTCCATGAACTCCCACTAGCTCGGGTCAGCTCTCTCTTTGGGGTTCCACGTCATGATCTTGACCCCTGCCCGTTGATCATATAATTCCCTCTCCCACTCTTCAAGTGGACGCTAGGAGCTCAGCCCAGTGCTTGGCTGTAGATCTCTGCATCTGCTCCCATCAGTTACTTGATGAAGGTTCTATGATGACAATTAGGGTAGTCACCAATCTGATTACAGGAGAAGGCCAGTTTAGGCACCCTCTCCACTATTGCTAATCCTAGCAAAGACAGGAACTAAGGAGCTGCCAGTGACAGATGTTGTATAAGAACAAAGAAGGACTTTACATCAGTGCCGTTAGACAAGAAAGCACCAGAGTGAGGAGCATGAAGAAAGACCTCAGTCTCTGGGCAGAACCTAAAGCTTTTCATGGAGCAAGAGTGGAAAGAGAAAGACTCCAGTAACCCAGTACTCAGTCTCAGCATGGTGGGAATATGGAATTCTAACTACTGTTGTACTGAGGGTAACTAGACTGAAAACAAAACCGGACAGCTCAGCCTCTGGATGGGTTAGAAGACTCATCCCTTGGCACTGGGCCAGGCTCGTTCCTAAATGTATATGCCATTTATCTCCGTCTCTGCCATAATATACAAGATGTCTGACTTTTAACCAAAAATAGCAAAAGATAAAAAGAACGAACTTCAATATTCTGTCAGGAGAAAAATGAACGAACAGAATGAAGCTCAGATACAGTGTAGATGTTAGAACAATCAAAGAATGTAATAATGGTATTAAAGATTCAAGTGGACAAGATGGGCAACATGTATCATCAGACGGAGATTGATAGCAGAGTTGAATGCTATGAGAAAGAATTAAATGGACATACTAGTATCAAAACTCAGGATCAGAGGTGAAGAATGCCTTTAACAACTTTCCGGTAGAATCAGAAAAACTGAGGAAAAAACAAAACTATTGCATTTGTGCTGGGGAGATGGGTAGCTCAGTGGGTAAACGTGCTTGCTTTGTAGGCCTGAGCACCGCAGAACCCACAGAACAGCCAAGTCTGCATCATGAGTCTAATCCCAGTGCTCCTGTGGTGAGATGGGAGCAACACACAGGAGACTCTCCCAAAGCTCATGAGCCCCTAACTGGTCTATGGAACAGAAAAATAATAAAAGAGGCTGCTTTAGGCAAAAGATGCAGAGCAGTGACCACGGCTGTCTTCAGTCCTCCACATGCGCATCGAGGCACACTTGCAAGGTCCAGTGAACTTTATGACAAATCACCAAACATTGCATAAGTGACTTTATCGACAAAGAGAAAGCAAAATCTATTGGACAGGAAAATAAAAGAAGGATAACTTGGAGCCGTGGACATTCTCAAATGGTTAAGATGTAGAAGTGGAGTCCTGGGTAAAGACAGAAAGAGTAAGAGGGACAGTAAGGAGGGTAGAAAATATCAGAAGAATCAGTGGTTGCCTGTTTTTTTTTTTCAAAAATAACTGAAGACATCAAACCACATCTTCAAGAACTTTAGAGATACTGTAGAATAAATATACCTGTCATCAGCCACTCTCACAGATATCAAGTATTCATACTTAAGAAAACAAAAGATACGTAAAAAAATGTTCAAGCTACTTAGAAGACCCAGAAACAAAAGGTATATTAGATACCAATAAGATAAAAATTATGGCAGATTTCTCATCAGAAATTATTTAAGTTAGGACAAAATAAGCTACTATTTTTTAAAGTACTGGAAGAATTCAGTGAAAAAAAAAGCCTTTTGATAAGGAGAACAAACCTTTATAACAAACAAAAATGAAGAGAACTCATTCCCAGTTTGTTTCCACTGTAAGAAATAGACAAGAATTCCTCCGTGCAGAAGCATTGTGATAGCAGGAATAATTGGACCTATGCAGAAATTGGCAAGTACTGGAGATGGAACAAGGAAAGGTAATTAAAATGTATTTTTAAAGATTTACTTTATTTTTAACTCTGTGTGTATGTGTACATACGTGTGCATACATGGGTGCAGCTGCCTGCAGTAGCCAAGGCATCAGGTCCCATGGGAGCTAGAATCATAGCTGGTTGTGAACTGTCTGATGTGGGTGCTGGGAATTGAACAAGAGTAGTAGATATTAACACCTGAGCTATCTTTCCAGCTACATTTTTTCTTTTAATTGCACTAAAATGTATTTGTGTAGCCAGGCACAGTGACACTCACCTATATCCCAGGAGGCTGAGGGAGGAGCATTTCAAGTGTGAAGCCAACTTGGGCTTTATAATGAGACCTTATCTCCAAAAGCAAAAATGCATAAGTTGTCTAAATAAACAGTAACCACATATTGGAAGAAAATATTTCGATAATGCTGTGATGTTCCAATAGTATGGATCAAGTTGTGTGCTTTTATTTGAAGAACACGGCAGCTGGGTGGTGGTGGCCCACGACTTTAGTCCCAGCACTTGGAAGGCAGAGACAGGTGAATCTCTGAGTTAGAGTCCAACCTGGTCTACAGAGCAAGTTCCAGAACAGCCAGGGCTACACAGAGAAACCCTGTCTTGAAAAACAATACAGCAATAGCAACAAAAGAACACCATGACTAAAGAAATTTAACAGTAAATTCTAAGACAGTTGCTAAAATAGTTTTTTAATTATAAACATACCTATAGAAAAGATAGGTATAATCAAGAACAAAAATAATTTTTAAAGGCACAATGGAACAAAGAATAAATGGAGAAAACAGAATTAAAATATAGCTTATAATCCAACCGCAGGGGGAAAATGACGTGCAATTAATAAAATGTAAGTCATTTAAATGTAGACATGTAAATTGGAAGAAAAATTATCATTTTGGTTGAAAAACATGACTTGGCGGGACAGCCTCAGAGCTGCTACAAGTGTTACAGCAGGTTCTTCCACCACCAGGGTTCCAGATGCTTCTGACCAAGCTTCCAGCCATTAGTCAGAGAACTGTAAGAGCTCAGAGCTTGGCTGAAGATGATGTAGAATGAGCTAGATATCAACACTAAAAAAATCTGTTAAAAATGATTAACAGTTAGCTTGGAAGCTGATTGGCTGTGGGGGACTAAGGGCAAATGTGCTTGTCATGAACTGTCACACTGAAGTCTACCAAAGTTGAAGGTGTACATTGAATAGATCCAATGTCTGTTCTATTTATTTTTTTCTAGTAAAAAGTATTTTGATAGGAGTTTTCATTTTATAAATACACTGGGATAACAAAAAAAAAAGAAAAAGAAAACCATGACTCAAGTATATGATGTTTACAAGAGCATCATTTTGAATAAAATGCACAGAAAGATGACAATTAAAATATAGAAAGTGGCTGGAGAGATGATGGCCCTGAGGCTAAGTGTTTACCGTTCTTTGAAAGGAGTCAGTTTTGGTTCCCAGTACTCACCTCTAACTCTTGCTCCAGGTATCTAAAACCTTCTGATATCTGTAGGAAACATGTGCCATGTACACTCATATAGAGACACACACAATTTTAAATTAAAAAAATATTTCTTTTACAAAATGTTAGCATGTTGTAATGACAAAGACTGCTGAAAATGTTGCAGATTAAATGATTTCTAAAGAACCATGATAAATTATGAATTCCATGTTAGTCCCTGTCCCATTTCTGACCCTTCTTAGAGAAGCTGGTGGTACTTCAGTCTGGGGAAGTCACCATTTCGATCCCAAATTTAGTGTGGACATCCTGTCAGCATAGCACACTGACACCCAGAACTTCTGAACTCAAGTGGTCCTCCTGTGGCAGCCTCCTGCGGCAGCCTCCCTCACTGTAACTACAGGTCTGTGCCCCTCTGCCCAGCCTCCTGCAGACCTTTGAAGACAATAAAATTAACATGTGAGGTAGAGATTTGACAGAAGTATTGTGCTAGTATAGAAGCATGGGTGATAATTGCATTATGACTATGAGAGGTTTCCTTGATTTATACTTAGTTGACCTTCTATATTCATCGTATCTACTGTGTAGTTTCAATCAACTGTAGATCAAAAATAATGTGCCTCAGAGCTAAAGAGTTGATTTAGGGGTTAAGAGAGTGTACAACTCTTCCTGAGGACCTAAGTTTGGTTCCCAGAACCCAATTCAGATGTCTTACAACCGAGCATTAACTCCATTTCCAAGAGATCTGATGCCGCCCTCTGACCTCCAGAGGTAGCTGCACCCTTGTGTCTGAGCTTGTGCATAACACACCATCACGCACATAGTTAACAAAAACATACAGTAAAAGTGTGCCTGTTGCCAGGTAGTGGTGGTGAATGACTTTAATCCCAGCTCTCGGGAGGCAGAGGCAGGTGGATCTCTGTGAGTTTAAGGACAGGGGGGCTACACAGTAAAAGCCTGTCTTGAGCCTCCCCCGCTCAACAAAGTGCGTACACTAAAGATCTGCAGACATTTTTGTCATTATTCTCTAAATGGTACAGTACAATAACTTTCCATGGGTTGGTATTGTTTGGGGTGTTGTAAGAAGTAATTGAGGTGACTGAGTATGTGTGAAGATGCATGCAGGTTGTATGGAAGCACTGTTACAAGATTTTACATAAGAGATTTGAGTATCCACAGAACTTTCTTTACCAGCATTTCTGGAGCCATTCCTTCATGGATATAAAGAGACATTTGTGCTTATGGATGAAAATACTGGCTACCGCACCAATAAATGGGTGTTACTTACTCTCAGCTAGTCTCAGGAAGAAAAGTTACGAGGGAGGGCAGTGTTGAGTACAGATGATAAAGCACATGGAGCATCAGAGGCCTATCTGGATTTTTCCTGAACTGTTTGTGTTCTTGTAACTTTGTAAATTTGAAGTCACAAAAACAAACGCTCTAAAATTGTTTTAGAAAATGTAAGAGTGAAGCCATTAATACGTAAAGGTGTGTATGTAGTCAATAGCTTAAAGGAATGAGAGTGTGCCGGCCTCTAGGACAGAGTGCTTCTTTGCCTACTGCCTGCTGCGGAACAGCAGCCTCCTCCAACTTAGCATTCCTCTCTTGCCATGCAGCCTACTGCGTATGCAGCATCCTTCTTGGTCCTCTTTATGTCCTCCTGTGACTGCACATAGACTGTGAATCTCCCTTGTGCTATGAATAGTAAAATTATATCTAACCTAGAAATCTCATGTCTTTCACCAGCATCATGGAAAAATAACACTTAACCTGTTAGATTGAAAGGTAAAAATCAATTCCCAGACCTATTCTTGAATATGTTCTACTTGTCCCTACTTGTTGTGTGTTCTTCACTGTGAGTGCCTGGCAGAATACCTTTTTCCATTTCATCTCTCCAGCCTCCCATCATTGTGTCACTGTATAACTCCGGGATGATTCTTTGTCCTTCTCTACTGCTCTGTAGTCTGTCCCTCTGTCTCACTCTTTACTCCATTTCTTCCCTTTGCCTCTCATTGGAATAAACTCAGATTGAATACACGAGTCAATGAGAGCAGACACTATTACATTCATCTTTATTCCCATATAGAGTCAAGTATAGAATTCTTTTATATATTTCTGGTAGATGATTAATATTATGAATGCTATCTGATAAGATGAACTTTTCTTAAACCTTGAAGAAAGACTGTTTTGTTCTAGGCGAGTATGTAGCTCACATAGATCAAGAGTCCCAAAAAGGATCATAGATTGTTAAGGCTCTGAAGAATTTTGGAGATCATTTCAAGCTAAAGTAATTTTCCTAATGTCATAGCTGCTGAAATGTGTTACCACCAAAGAACTGACGACTGTCCTTTTTATTTCTTCTCACTGTAGTTAGACTGGTGACGGCTTTGTCGGATTAGACATAAATCTCGAACACTGTTGCATCTATTGAAAGTGACAATTTAAAGCTAACCGGATTACTGCTGATAGTCAGTTTTACATCCTCTATGTATATTTTGTGGGACAACAGCATTTGGGAAGTTTTCTCCCAGTATCTATCTTAAGACAGTTAACACCTGGCTCACTATAACTGTAATAAAAGCTGGTACCAGAGCCTTTCTCTTGACCATGTAGGCCCTGTGCTGGTGACCCAGACCACTGAGCTGTAGATCTCATCTCTTGGGTTTAGCGACAGTCCTTCAGCGTGTGCCAGCGTGACAGGTTCTGTCACTTCACCCACTTGTGCTCTGCTTTCTCTGACTATAAGATATGAATATAGTTGTGATGATCGCATAGGTTACTGGGAGACTATGAACTGAGAGACATGTAACACTTCAGAGAGTACCTGACGTAAAGTAAGGGGTGCACTTTCCATATAATGTTACTATTCAATTACAAGATGGGAAGAGGCTCTAATGCCTTCCTTGTAACTTGTCAGCTAATAACGAGGATTGTCAGGTGATTGAGGCCATCACCTTCAGAGGGGTTAGCTTTACTTTTGTTTATAATTTTTAGGGTTTATTCCCTCTCATTCAAATTTATACTCTCTAAATAATTGTTTTTACCAATGCCTATTATGGTTCGGTTTTCTTTCCACTTTTGTTCTTTATGTGACTTGTCTATGTTTCATGGATTTTGTGTTACATTTTTAAAGCCATATATATATATGTATATATATAGTGATACTATTTTAGTGGCTTTTAAATCTTTAGTTTTATGAGTCTGTGCAATGAAAATGAGGATATGTAAATTTTCAGATGTGCACTTAAAAAGTTATGTAACAACCTTGTGCTTATTATAAATTCCCACTTTACCCACTTTAAGCAACATTCATACGTGACCTTTTACTAGAATACAATTATTAAAAGTACTCGACCATATGAATCCAAGTATGACCATACGTTGCTTTTAAGGATAAATGATAAACGCAGTAACGTGGTCTAAGTAAAGTATTCTCTCTTTTAATTATGTAGTCCTCCTCGCCATCCTCATCACAGCCTCATTCTAGCCACTGCAGAGCGAAGGCCTCATCATTGTGTCACCATGCATCCCTGCCCTGGGTCAAACGTAACCATGTAGGCCCTGCAAAGGCTACCAGTCCATCTCTCCGTCTTCGTCGCTGGCGACCCTTCTTACGCCTACCATCTTTGGGTCTCCATTCTGTTGTAAGTGTAGTCAATCTTCCATCTCTTCTCCCAGTGACAAGGGCAGTCTTTTTGTGTGTGTGTTTGTTTTTCCTTAAACGTCTTCAGTCTTTAAAGTGCTTTTTTCTTGGTTCACTCAACCATTAGCTTTTTCTACTCCAATAAGATTGCAAGCAAACCTCCATGCTCTGCAGTCTTGCTTGACGTTTGCCCGTGCCTTGGTGAACATCCATCTTTCCGCTCCATATCCTGTGAATGTAAGGGTACGTGCCTGTTGATGAATACTGATTGGCATTGTGAGAACACTAAGTTCCTATGAATTGTTAAAGTGAGTGCCTGTTTCCTTACCCTTCAGCTTTCTGATTTCACTTAGGTAAGTTAGGTCAACAAATGCTATGTACCCTCTGAGTTTTTTGCCATCTATTCCTTTATTATTTTTTTCATATTTCTGAGCATGACTAGTCTTTTGCTATGCTTTGGATCACTTTACTGACTCTGTTCTCAATCTAAATCCACCATGGTGTAGCGTGTTTCATCTAAGCTATTTTACTCCTTGATGTGGCTCAGGTACTTGGTTTAATCTTGATCCAATCTTTCCTGCCAACTCAGTTTGAAAAGATCTTTTTCAAGTAAGAGATGGAGATTTGCTCCTGTGTTTTGATATGAAAGTCCTACAAATTTTACTTCTCTTGCAAACTAAAAGTATCAACCAACTATTATAATATGCATATACATAAGGCCTTAAATATCCAAGTTGATAGAATTCCAGTAGTTCTCAGACATTAAAATAAACTGCAGAATGAAGCAACCGTGCTCTTGTCTTTGTGATGTTCTAAGCTACTGAAGGCAATGGCTATGGTTTGACAGAGCCCACCCAGAAGTGCAGTGTCTGAAAGCTTTATTGTGTGCCAAGCATCATAGAAACTTGTTATTTCTATAACTCATTGCAGTATTTGAAGCAAGAGGAAGTCAACATATGCATACATTGTAGCATTTAAAAGCAGCTAAATGTCAAATACCCTTTCTTCCCTCCTCATTTACCCTTCTAAAGCTGTCTTCAGACTACCACACCAGCAGTTTTCTTTATCCTTTGCTTCCACCGAATATCAGTGTGGTCATCACATAGTTTCCATTTGTGCTGAATATCAACAGACTGCTTATTATTCCTCTCTCTCTCTTCTCTCTCTCTTCTCTCTCTCTCTCTCTCTCCCTCCCTTCCTCTTTCCCTCTCCCTCCCTCCCTCCCTCCCTCTCTCCCTCCCTCCCTCCCTCCCTCCCTCCCTCCCTCCCTCCCTCTTTCTCCCTCTCATCTTCTAACCAGATTACAGCATTCATTTGTCCTTTTTATGTCTTCATCCATTTGATATTTGTGCTTCTCTGCTGTGCTATGCACTGTTGACACAGTGAGAGATAAAGGTGAATTAGAAGAACAGAGTACAGTCTAATGCATTCTGACCAGGGAACAATTCACTTGATTCTATGTATGAATGATTTCTTCTGTATTTAAAAATTATAAGCATAAATGAGCATGCTATTTAGCATTTGCAGTTTTATGTTTTTTGTGTATTGTTTGTTGCTGCATATTAATTTCATTGCCTTATTGCTTTGTAAATGTTTCCATAGCATACTTAGTGTTTAAGTAGCCTGGAGCTGCACGGCATGGGTTGTCGTCCAGGGGCCATCACTTGCTAGCTATTCAGATGTGTTACTTAGAACCTTTCAACTCTGTGTTCTTGAGTGTAAGATGCAAATGAGCATATAAAGCTACTTGACTGGAGTTGTGTGATTAATTGGCCAATACAAATATAGCATTCCATCAGTGCCTGGTATAGATGAAGTGCCCTATGATTATACCTTAAACCTTTTTCTGATGTGAAATTTATATTTAGTAATTAATGAATGCATTGATGATCTATATCACTTTTTAATTCTTAGGGATTAATGAGAAACCTTCTAAACTGAGGATTTAGAAAACAGAAAAAAGTAGGCAAGCCTTACCAATTTATAGCTTCTGTTTTTCATATGTGCTATAGTTATTTGCTGACTATTTTTAAACAGGAAGACATGCTGGAATTTTCTACTTGCTTACTCGTGGGTTTCCTGGAATACTTGTTGGGCAGTTGAATGATTGCAGACATTAGACTCTCCGACTAATGGAATAAGTCAAAGGATAAAGCTTATCAGAAATAGTGAGGTTTTCAGGAAAGTTGAAACATTTACCTATTATAACAAGTTGGAAGACTTTTCCTACTGCTTTTTGTTTTAAGACAGGATCTTGCTGTGCTGCTCAGACTAGCCTCAAAGTCTTGATCATCCAGCCTTAGCTTGTTGAGTGCTGTGATTATAGGGATGTGCCAGCACTCCTGGCTTGGGATTTGGATTTTAATGTTCACTTTTATTTAAAAAGGGACATTGTGCATAATTTTGCTTCATTAGATTTGATACTTCCTTACGTTTGTGATGATGTATTAATATTATAACAATATGTAAGCTTTATATAGTGTTTAACATTTCACAAATATTTTCACCCTTGCATTTAAACTTCAAGGGGGTGGGGCTGGAGAAATGGCTCACTGGTTAAGAACACAGGTTGTATTTTCAAAGAACTGGGGTTCAATTCACAGTACCCACATGGTGGCTCACAACCTTCTGTAACTCCAGCCAGGGGATCAGACACTCCCTTCTGACATCTGGAGGTACTGCATGCATGTGGTATATGGACGTGCATAAGGCACTTCATGCATGTGGCACACAGACGGGCATGCAGGAAAAACACCCAGACACGTGAAAGAAAAATAAAGTTACAAAATAAAAATATATAACTAAAAATCCCAGTGCACTCAGCTACAACTCTAAGCTCAATACTCACTTAAACCTCAAAACAGATAAGCTCCCAGGTATTAGGTGCACATTCAAGTCCCCAACTCCAGCGGAAGGTTTTTTAACCTCTAGTGACCTTCCACCATATTAGTAAATATGAAAAATGGAGGCTATATGATGTTTAGTTATTAAGGGAAATTGTTCAAATAATTCATTTATGAAAATAATGTCTCAAAGACTTCAGATACTTGATAGTCCTTAAAAAATTGTCTTATTGTCAGTACAAAATATGATTTTCAGTTAAGACATTTGTTGTACCTTTTCTGTTTTTTTAATGAATTTATAAATGGTTTGCCTTGGCTCAGCCTTGAAGAGACCAGATTCTCTCCTAGTCACTGATAAATTGATACAAGATTGTGTAATCACAAATATGTTTTAGACAGAGAAGTAAAGAAATTTATTATCACTGACTTTAAATATTTGTAGAACTATTAGATTCAAGAATGGTTAGGCTTTTGTCCAGCATAATGGAAAATACAAGACATGTTTTAGACTCAGTATAAAACATGACTCAGGACTGGAGAGATGGCTCAGAGGTTAAGAACACTGACTGCTGTCCTGAGTGCAATTCCCAGCAACCACATGGTGGCTCTCAGCCATCTTTAATGAGATCTGGTGTCCTCTTCTGGCATGCAGACATACATGGAAGGAATGTTGTTTACATAATAAGTAAATAAATATTTTTAAAAAAAGAAACATGACTCTACAGAACTGCCATATTAGTGGAATAGACTGTCTCCAAACGTAATGGCGGTTCCCTGTCATTAGAGGGGTTTGTAGTAAAGAGGAGTGCGGAAATGGGCGGTGATAAAACTATGAGGTTTTGGTTTATACCAACTGTGAAATTCTTTAGTTCTAGACTGAAATGAATGAGAATTAGTTTGCATATCAGTGTCTGAAAACTTTCTTTCATTCAAAGCTCAAGGGAAATAATTTCAGAAGAATAAGATTAAGTCATCATGTCAGTGAACACTTTGAGGCATTCTGTATGCCTTATGAAATAAAGAAGCAGTGAATAAAAAGTAATGATTGTTCTGCAACTTTAATTTCTGCATCAAAAGTATTTACATTAAACTATTGAGATATATATAGTTATTTGAAGGTGAAAGTAACAGCCTTTGAGTTATAAAATACTGTGTTACTTAAAATAGGTAATGTAAAACATAATTTGATATAAGCTACTTGGCAATTTTTGCTTTATACGATTGAAGTTCCGCATGTATTTAGCTGTGATTGCACTTTAGTTTATTTAGATTTGGTAAATAACTAATTATTTAATACCTATCATAAAATGCCAGTTTGTGTATTAACTTTACCTAAGTGAATTCAAATGTCTAGGAAATGTTAATATTTGTGTAAATTGAGTTTGATAAACTAAGGAAATGGAGATATAGTTTAAATAGCAAGTTATTCATTAAGAGTTAAGGAAAAGAAAGAAATACAGGATACAGTTTATTATATGTTAGTTTTTCTTTTCTCCATTTGTAATCATTAGGACTATTTCCTTCATCTATTCATTTAAAAGCTTTCTGGATCTAGAATGATTGTTTACACTGCATTGTTCAAAGCATGAGATTTTCAAGTTCAGACAACAGACAGCTCACTTTCTGGTGTCCTAAAATTTCAAAAGAGTTTCTAACTTCAAGAATTAAGAAAAATGTCTTAACATTTATATTTTGAAGTTTAAATCAGTTCAGTCATTCATTTCAGTGTGCAGTATACATTGTCCATATGCTGTGCACATGTACAGTCTTATGCTGACAGTGTGAATTCCAGGTTAAACAAAATGTTCAGTTTCCACATTGTGTGAGACTAAGTGATGTGTTTTACTGTTGGTGATGAACATAGTGTCACAAACATCACATGGCCATTCTCTGCATCCCATCAGTAATTGGCCTTGAATTATACTGGATAAATGTTGTCTTCTGTCATTTGATATTATTTATATACACTTATTTGTACTTGATTGATTTGCTTAGCTACTAATGTACATAATATATTTTTCCCTCCTATTCCAGGCACCAAGTATAGATGAGAAAGTAGATCTTCATTTTATTGCGTTAGTTCATGTAGATGGGCATCTCTATGAATTAGGTAAGAACTATTTTAATTTATCCTGGGGAGAGAAATGACCAGGCTCTATTTGTTGTAAAAGGGACTGTTCTCACTTTATTTACTGAAATTGCTAGAGAAACAGTGACTGTAATGTATACTCCGAGATTATAAAATGATGTTGGCACTGAAAATGAGAGAATTGGTAGAAAAGACAGGAGTATCTGAGCTGTGTGGAGAAGAGCAGTGAGAAGGAAAGAGTTGTAGTAAAACGCCGTGGGGCTGGGGTGTGCTGGCAAGAGGGAAGAGCACCGGCTCCTCTAGAGCTCCTGGGTCCAATCCCCATCGCCCACATGGGGCTCAAAAGGGACTGTGGCTCCAGTTCCAAAGGATCTGACATGACACCATCTTCTGGCTTCCGCAGGCACCAGGCATGCTGTGGTGCACAGACATTTAGTAGCAAAAGACTCATATAAAACAAAATAATACTGAAAACTCCTCAGCTGGGCGGTGGTGGCACACGCCTTTAATTGCAGCACTCGGGAGACAGAGGTAGAGGCAGGCAGATCTCTGGGAGTTTGAGGCTAGCCTGGTCTACAGAGGACAGCCAGGGCTACACAGAGAAACCCTGTCTCAAGAACAACAACAACAGCAACAGAAAAAAAGAAGAACGAAAGAAAAACAAAAAAGAAAAAGAAAAAAAACCCAAAGCCCTCAATTTGGTTGGTCAAATTGTTCTCTTAGCCTAAAGGCTAATGGGGCAGTTAGAAGGAAAGACAGTATATCAAAGGTAATCTCAGACTGGAGAGATGGCCCAGAGGTTAACAGGAAGACATACTGTTCTTGCATAAGACCTAAGTTCAGGTCCCCAGCACCTATATCAGGCAGCTTAAAACCTCCCACGACTCCAGCTCCAAGGGATATTGTGCCCTCTGTCAGCTTCTGTATGCATGTGGTCATGCACATGTGCACACACATTAGCATGTTAAAAATATGTACAGCTGTATATATTATAGGCCTATTGAGAGTAGAGTTTTAAAAGTGCATTTAAAGAAATGTAGAAATGTAAAGAAAGCCACAGTCTTGAAACTGTTGTAGAGAGTTGGGGTGGGTGCAAAACAAATAAGTATGCAGTTGCGGATTCCTTAACAGATATATAAAATTAGAGCCAAACCTGGTGCTGCAGGCCTGAGATCCTAGGTGCTAGGGAAGCTGAGGTAGGAAGATCATAAATTCAAGTCTTACATGGGTTACAGAGTGTACCAAGGTCAGTCTGGTGAAGGTAATGAGTTTCCACCTCAGATTAGGAGAGGATCCAGGGTAGAGCTCAGTGAGTTTTCTAGCTCATGTGGTACACGTGGTCAGTCCCCAGTGCCTCACAGTGTCAGTAACAAATCCACCTGAAGGCTGGCTGTCTAGCCCCGGGCTTAGCTTCGCTCTAAACTGATGCTAGAATGAAATAGTATAGTTTGATTTTGCTTTTTTTCTTTGACATCTTAAGAGCAATTATATAACATTTACTTATAATATTGAATTGTATATTATTCTAAACTGCATATGAAAGAACATTATTCAGGAGAGTTTATTGCTTCACTAGAGTCTAATAAGATGTTAGAGTATAAATGATGCAATAATAATAGTTTATTACTATTAGTTAAGGAGGGGGAAACCTGCATTGTTTTGCCTTTACATAAAAATTAAAAGGTAAAATGATATAGTTGTGTGGGTTAGGCTGTAACGCATATAATATGCTCTTACAGCAGTAGGACGGAGGGGCTGCTGAGGAATGGGTGTCTGTCATAAGACTATTTTACTATAGTGTTTATTTTTTGTTTTTGAAACAAGATCTCACTGTGCGAGAGGTCATAGATTTGGATATGGATCAGTTCACTTGATTAGCATTGACTTTTGTCATTGTGAACTTTTTTATAATATTGAAAAGTACTAACTTAATGATGGTGAATTTGCGTAAATATTTTAGTTAGTAAATAGTTCTAGGTTGTGAATTGTTACTTTCATCAATAGTACTCAAGCCACAGTAGTTGCTTTTTCATTCATAAAATCATGCCATTCTTACATACAGTCTTATGACTTAGGTTTTTGAATTTAAAAAGGTGTTTGTCTCTTTAAGAGTGAAAATGGTACTGGGCAGTGGAGGCGTGTGCCTTTAATCCCAGCAGGCACATCCCTGAGTTCCAGGCTGGCCAGTGAGTTTTAGGATGGCCAGGGCTACACAGAAAAAAACAAAAAACAAAAAAAAAACCCTGTCTTGGGGGAAAAAAAGATTTATTATAGCCCAATTGGGAATTCTTTTTTTGTAGGGACCTATACATAAAGCTGAAAATCATTGTTTGAAGATAGACATACCCTAGTTAAAATGTGCACTGTAAACACCAGGGAACCATCAAGCAGTAACCCAGAGAAGCCCCACTAATGCACTGAGGAAAGAAAGTACAGCTGTGTAAAGTACTTATTTGAAATGAGGAAACTCAGAAATGGAAACGGCTGCTGTTCCGGGTTGGTGTTAATCCAAATGTGTAATTACTTGAAATGTGGGTGCTTTAAATATACTAACTGTTAATATTTGGGGGAAGCTAAAGCTATAGGTTACATATTTTAAAATCCTTGTTTTAAGATATGGTACTTAAACTATGTGCCTCTCCTTGATTCACTATAAGAGAGGAAATGGAAGGTAATATATTCTCTGGTAAAACAAGGAAGAATTTACCTATTTGTCTGTCTTCCACAGATGGACGGAAACCATTTCCAATCAACCACGGGAAGACTAGTGATGAGACGTTGTTAGAGGTAACAGTGAAAGAACTGGTCTGCTTAGCCTTTTCTGGCCTTTTGGACTCTATATTGAAAGATGCCTGTTTTTTCTCTTGTGGATGCTTCTTGGTCCTTGATCTTTTTAGAAAATCCCCACACAAAATCTTGAATTAATCTTAAAACTATGCAAACAAGAGGCTACCAGACCTCTGCGTGAGCAAACTGAGCTTTGAAAAGATCAAAATGAGTTGCTTATTTATAGGTCATATTCTATTAAATCCAGGATACATTAGTTGTGACTGGATCCCTGATTTTAGAGTTCTTTAATGGGAACAGGTTATGTAGCTTAGCATCAAGGAATTATGGAATTTTCAGGTTAAAAGTTGTTTTTTTTTAATTTTGTTGAGTTCTGAGACAGAGTCTCATTATGTAGACAGCACTGGCTAGCCTGGAAACTGGCTGTGTGGACCAGGCTGGCCTTGAACTCACAGAATTCTGCCTACCAACGATGAAAGACTGTATTACCATGCCTCATGGGTTAAAAGGTTTCAGAAATCACCTCAAGGAAGAGTATTCATCAGCTGGGTTTCATAGGAGATTAATAACTATGCTACTTGGAAAAATTAGAAAAGAGGACTGGGAATTGACCTACCTGACTGCAGAGTGAGTTTAAGATCAGCCAGAACTACTTGGTGAGACTCTGAAAATGGAGAGGGGGCATGGCTTTAGGAGAGTGCTTGCCAAGATTCTGGATTTGACCCTCAGTCCTGGAAGCAGGCAGGGCAAAGTGGTAGCAGGATTTACTGTATTTTATGCTAAGCAAATTAGTTTTATTTATTTATTTTATTTTATTTTTATTCTTTGACATTTTTAGTTTTTATTTCATTTTGAAAAAAAGTCTTCTGTATAAAATTAGTGTAAATTAGAAACATGTAGAATCTATAAATTGAAGACCTATAATTTCCTCCCATAGGATGCCATAGAAGTGTGCAAGAAGTTCATGGAGCGCGACCCTGATGAGTTAAGGTTTAATGCAATTGCTCTCTCGGCAGCATAGCTTCTCGGAAGAAATGCCAAATGTGTGTTATCTGCAACAAAAACTTACATTTCTGCTGCCATAACTAACTCAAAATTTTTGATATTTTCATTAACTTGACTGATTAAACTTTATGTGAATAAACTTTGACATTACCTGTGTTTTGTGTTGTTTTTGCTGCAACTTAAAGGTCAGATCTTTGTTTTCTTTTTCCCTGTACTAGATTTATCTTGTGGCAGTACTGACAATAGCCTTCTTATGCCTTTCGTGTTTCAAGATCGTGTATTAGGGCAGCAGGCACACTTTCCATCCTCAGTGTGAATGTACAGTATGTTTTATTTGCTTCCTTATTATGTAGAAAACAGTTGTTGAGCGTTTACTTGTGACAAGATGGTAACTGTCCTAGCCACAGAACTTAGCAGCTGTGAACACTGTTGACTGATGCCGTAGTCATGGAGATTTGTTCTTGTGATCAGAGATAGGTAGCAAAGACATACAGAACAGGCAGAGCAGTGGTAGAGGCTAGCCAGTTAGTGTTTGTGCTGGAGAGTAACTGAGCGGTCTGTAGATCTTCTTGACAAGGGAGGCTTCTGTGAAAAGCTGACCAAAGCTGAGATTTGAGTGACAGAGCTTTCTGAAGAGTGGGTGGGCAGGAACAGGAAATAATCAATGCAGCGTCTTGAAATTATGATAAGACCCGATAGAAGGATCATGTGACCTGTACAGAGGAAGTGAGGGAAGCAGCAGCAAGAAATGGGGTCAGAGAAGGAAGGCTACAGGAAAGGGCATTTGGATTCATTGCCTTTGGGCTGTAAGTCATGGGGCTTGTGAGTGGGAAAGAGTGAGCTGATTCGTTTCATAACTTTGAAAGATCATTCTGATAACCACAGATGAATATTTGGGGCAGAGGGCTTCAGAATAGAGACAGAAGAACTTGTGAGAAGCCCACGGCGGGAGTTCAGAGAGAGGCGTGCTTTGAGGAAGGAATGGCTTCAGGAAGCTTTGAAAGACAAGTATAAGGCCCTGAAAAGGTGGAAGATTGTGTACAGAGTTGGATTAAGGCCTAGGGTGACTCAGATGGAATGTTTTAGATCTGTGCGGGGGAGGGGCTTCTTAAGCATGTGCATTTACCAAAGCTCATTAAATTTACACTTAAAATCTATATTTCATATTATGCACATTTCATCTCAGACAGCAAAAGTGGATTTGGGTTGGACTGAGTATAATAGGAGAAAGACCTGCTTGTCCTGAAATTCTGGACCAGTGACAGTGTAGTTTATAGAGGATTCACTGAACTCTTGTGGATTCCCGAGGCAGTTATGTGGCAAAAGCACCTTTTAGCAAGTGTAGCATGGCAGTAGCTTGCACAAGATTAGGGGAAAAATACAGTCTAATTGGGAAGGCCACTGAAGGATATTTGAATTTCCCAAATTTCCATCATTGTAAAGAGGGTCTAGATAAGCTGCTGACAATTAGGATGAAATAATCTGAAATATGTTCTGTACTGTGGCTGCATATATGCATAATGCCTTTGCCATGCCTGTAATGAGCCAAATGCTCTGTTCTTATAACATTATGTGTTCACACACATGTCATGCAGTCCAGTCTGGCCTCATTGCATATCCCCCACTACACATAACTTAGTTCTAAAATAGTGGCCCAGTATCCAGAATTCCCTCAAGTTTGCTATGAAGATCACTAGGGGAAAAACTAACTTGTTGACATTTTACTTATTTTTTTTTTAATGTGTTATGGCCAAAATAGAGGATATTTGCTCATCATGTTTCACTCATGTTAAACTGGAACCTTTAGTGTTCAGGGAAAACTCATCCATTACAGGATCTGTTTGCTTCTTTAATAGAGACTAAGACCAAGCAAGTTGTGGTCCTTTGCTGTATAATGTGCATCACCATGATAAATCTAGGGGGAATGGTAGAGACATGGGGAATAAGTGTATTTGCGTGAAAGGCTTGGAGAGTTGACTAATTCTCTTTTATTGAGTAATTGCTTTGAACACTGCAAGAAAAAATTTGAAACACACAGAGGCACTTTATTTAGTTAATGGAGACACCATGGTTAATGTTACACTTTACATGTTTTTGCCTAAGACAAATTCCACATATTCCATGACAAATCAAACTTTAATATCTTTTAAAAATACCTGTAATTACTTATAACAATACTTAAGTAACCTTTTATTTCATTTTAGATTTGTATACAGTACTGATTAAGTCTTATCATCGGCCATGTGTAACATATAATTCACTTATTTGCTGACAGTAATAAAATTTAAAGATATTTCTATCTGCTAATGTTGGTCTGTGTCAGTAGCTTCCAAAATAAACATCTGCGAGCTGACCATTCCTCTACCAGTGTTTGCAAAAATTAAAGAGAAACATATCTCCAGGACCTACAGAAACTTTTCTTACAGAGATACATTCTAGATAAGTTTTGTATAGTTGTGTGTGCATATATGTCCACCTGCAAATTCTTGTATGTACATGTCCTGAAAAACGAATCTTCTATATGTGAGTTTCAAAGGTATCCTCAAACCCAACCATCAATAGATAGAAAGCATTTGGAAACATTAACATTCTTACACAGAGCATGTATGTAGTATTTGCATTGTGTTTGGGATTCCTAAGGATCTGGAGATTGCTTGAGTGCAGGAGAGTGTGTATAGATGATGTGAACCTACTGTGTTATATTTGCATGTGGGTGTCCTGGAGTTTGGTTTCAGGTGGGGTTGGAATGGAGGCCAGGACCAGTCCACAGATAAGGATGTTTGTATGCCCTCACCTTCACACATGTTCACACTTGGAAGAGGCCATGGGTCTAGGTTCTTGGTATCAGTTAAATCCTTGACTGATCCTAAGGAAAACTGCTTGAAAAGTGTTTCATCATTGCAAGATGTTTTGAGAGCTAGTGTGGTAGTTTGAATGGAATTGGGTCCCCTAAGCTCATAGGACGAAGCCTTTTTAAGAGGTGTGGTTTTGTTGGAGTAGGTATGGTCTTGTTGGAGGAAGTGCTTCACTGTGGGAGTGGGCTTTGAAGTCTTATATATGCTTGAGTCAGGCCCAGTGTCTCAGTTCTCTTCCTGTTGCCTTTGGGTCAGAATGTAGAATTTGGATCCAAAGATGATGATCCTTCTCCAGCACCGTGTCACACCGTGATGATAATGGGCTAAACCCCTGAAACTATAAAATGTTTCACACCATTAAATGTTTTCTAAGAGTTGTCATGGTCATTATGACTCCTCGTGGTGATGGAAACCCTGACTAGGACAGCTCGTCTAAAGGACTTTTATACACAAAGTGCGATGTTTTTATCTTATATGATTCTCTGGTAAGGTTGTGTTCCTTGTACTTTCCTAGAATTATTAGCAGAACCCAGGTATGGAACATGCTGTGTTCAAATAGCAGAAAACATCATTTTCTTCCTTTATTTTGATAAAGAAATTTAACCTCCTTAAAATACATAAATATTGTGGTATCAAAAATTGAATATTGTTAAGGCATTGGTGGGGAACAGTGCCAGTGGGTCATGCCTATTTTGACTTCGTTTCTTACACATTCTTACTTGCTTTGTCTTTGAAATAAAAGTTATTCTAAATCTGTGTCTTTTGGCAATTTCGAATCCGTTATTTATAGCCGTATGTTAGATGAAGATCCTCAGTGTGACATTTGCACAGTCCACAATCACATACTCTAAGGGAGCCCACCAAGACAGTGAAGATAGGCTGTTGTCCATAGTTCCTTGTCTAATGGTTAGTGTAGTTGGAAACACCTTACTGAATACAACCTATACTGGAAACTGTTTAAAAAAATGAATTAAAGTTACATAGAAAATTACAATCAAGATTTTTGGAACTAGAGAAGGCATGTAGTTTGAATGTGAAGTTTCCCTAATGAGCGTAGGTGTTTGGACACTTGGTCCTCAGTTGATGTCCTTTTGGAAGGTCATGGAACCTTTAAGAGTTGGAGGCTTGCTAGGATGAGTTGGGCCTTGAGGTTTGATTTTCCAGACCCATATGATGCCCTGTCTTATTTGCGTGCTTTTTATTTTATCCATCTAGTTCAAACATGGTATTTCATCATCTGGCTATAATTTAAAAGATGCCTTTTGAGAAATTGGCTTATTTTTATCAACTAAAAAGCCAACCACCCACCTTCAATTTGCCTTCATTGAGTATGAAGGGAATGTCTTTCCCAGTGGGCCTTGATAACTGGAGAATGGGAAGGCTTCAAGATAAAACAAGTGCTGATTTTGTTTGAGTAAGTTTGAAGATGTGACATGAAATGCTCAACTATTCATCTCACTTAGTGTGAACTGTTCCCTAACAGTTTCAGAAGTGGATCATGTGTTCTAGTTACCACAGAATCCCAGTGAGGGCTCTCTGTTTCACAGGACGAATGGCCACCTCCTGTTGTCTTAGCATGGAATGCCTGGGGAACTAGAACTCAACCAGAGATGGAGTACGTAGGACAACTTAGAATAACTTCTCCTTTGCTTGCTTCCTTTTCTTCTCCCACAATCTTCCTCCTTCCCACTCTCCCTTTCTCTAGCCCTCTCTTCTTCCCCTCCATCCTGCCCCCTCTCCTTTTCTCTCTTTCATGATCAATCCCTTCCTCCCTCTACTTTCCTTTCTCCCTCTTTCCCTTTTTCTACTCTCCTTACCCCTCCCCTTCCACCTACCTTCCTTCCTTCCTTCCTTCCTTCTTTCTTTCTTTCTTTCTTTTTCTTTCTCTTTCTTTTTCTTTCTTTCTATCTACCTACCTACCTACCTATCTATCTATCTATCTATCTATCTATCTATCTATCTATCTATCTATCTATCTATCTATCTATCTGCGTGTATACACACACACACACACACATCACTTTCTCCCTCTTTTTCCTTCTCTTTGCCCCTTTCTCTCTCTCGTATCTCCTGCTCTCCCTCTCTTCCTGCCTTCTTCCCCCTCTGTCTACGCTAGTTTCATTTGTCAAAACTAAAGTCATGAAAGGAGGGGGCCTCAGTTGAGGAAATGCCTCCTGAAGTGTCTGTCAGAAAGCTTGTAGGACATTTTCTTAATTAGTGATTGATGGGGACACAATCACTAATTGTGGGAGGTGGGCATTGTGGCTGGGCCACCCCTGGATTCTGTAGGAAAGCAGGCTGAACAAGCCATGGGGAACTAGCCAGTAATAAGCACTCCTCCATGGCCCTTGCATCATCTGCCTTCAGGTCTAGCTCTGCTCGTGTTCCTATCCTGACTTAGGATGAACAATGATGTGGAAGTTTAATACAAATATATTCTGCTGTCCCAAAGTTGCTTTGGTTGTGCTGTTTTAGTAAATCTAAGACAACATCCCTCTTCCCCTACCTCAAGCACACACAGTTCTCCCTCCCTCCCTCCCTCCCTCCCTTCCTCCCTCCCTCCCTCCCCCTCTCCACCCCCTCATCTTTCCCTGACAAGATTTCTTCATTCTATTACCTAGACTAAGAACTTGCATAGCTTAACTGTCTCTTGTGCCCCTGCCTTTTGTACAGACAGCTGGGTCTCAGATGTAGATTAACATGATTTTAAATGGAATGCCAATATTTGTGGCAGGAGTAGGGGGTGTTTCAGGAGTCCCTGGCGCTGTTTAAAAAAAAAAAATCAAGGAGGACAAATAGCTGTTGACCTGTATATATCAGAGTTGAAAAATATTAACTTATGAAACGTTTTTTTAAAAAGGTTTCAGCTGCAGGCGCTGCTGCTGCTGCTGCTGTTGCTGAATTTGTGGGCGGAGACCGAGGATTGGGTGCAGCAGAAAGCTAGGCCGGACTATGCAGCTAGAACAGGGTGAGTGCTCCTTCTGCCAGGTCAAGGAGCTGGACCCTCTGGGTCCACTGCCTCAGGAGGCTGCCCCAGTCAGGTCCAGGTCAGCTGGCAGCAACCACCAGAGCGGGCTGAGCTCCGCCATCCCCACAGGCAACCGTGCCATCTGTCACTCCGCGCAGCTACCTCAGGCCTACTGTAAACACCCATCCGGGAGAGACAGGAACCATTTATGATCGAAAGTTTCTGTCGTCGGGTCATGGCAGCTCTTCCATGGCACAGACCCCCCCCCCCCCCACCGCCATCTGCCCAATATCCCTGGAGTCACCAGTCCTGCCGTCTTAATTGGAGACTCCGAAGTAGAAGTTCATAGAGAAAAGCAGTTCCTGTCGGTTCCCTCACCATTTTCCAGGAATTTTCATGCCTCATACAGATTCGCCCCAAGTTTTGGGGGGAGACTCTGAGAGCACCCCTGCTGCGGTGGCTAGGGAGGGTAGGAGGATTGATGCTGACCCTGCGCTCCCTTCTCTCTTCCTTCCCTGCATCCCATTTGCGATTCAGTGCTCAGTCTGGGATCTTTAAAACAGTGGTGGTGGTGGTGGTGGGGCGGTGTGTGTGTGGTCACAGCAGTCAGTCAGCCTGAGAATTCCTGACAGTGGCCTCTGAAGAGGACTGAGCCACACAGATAACCAGCCTCAGGAGTCATGGATTAAAACCGGGTGGATCTTAGCCACTTTGTTGGCCTGAGGTTTACTGCATGTTGACATTAAAGTTGACTTACAGAATGTTCTCAGTAAAGAACTCCACTCCCCTCTACTTTGAGCCTGCTGAGATAGAGAAGCATGAACGAAAAAACCGAAACCAACCAAACAAAAAGTATTCCTTCCAGTTTTCCTGCCCTTCCCCTTTGCACCCTGATTTCCCCCTTCCTCCCACCCTCCTCTTTGCTGCACTCTTTCCTCTGGATCTTCACCAGGCTGTTTTCCAAACTGACACCAAAGATACCGCACATGTTGGAATCTGACAGCGTCTGCCCCTCCTCTAATCGGAGGAGAAACTTCTTTTCAGGATGGCTACAGACCCACTTTCAGGTAAGTTTTCAGGACAATTTTGAATTGCTGCTTTTATAAAGAAAACATCTTCTAGAGTTAGGAAGGTTATTAAAAAAATGTTCTTAGGTAAGTCTGCCGTAGTCTCTGTCCTTTGTCCTCCACGGTTCTTCTGAGCACTTTCCTGTGCCCTCAAGTTTCGGTGGCTATTTTGAGTGTAGAATGAGTGGTTTGTGATCTGGACCATTGTGGCCTTGCTATGAGTTATTGAAGAAAGCTTCATTCCTTCCTTTTATTCTTGCTTGCTCTCATCTTTCTCCCCATCCCATTCTCCTGATACTGTGGTCCCACATGGCAATCCCAGAGAGATGTCCTGATAGACAGGCTGTTGCATCCATCCTGGAAGACAGCAAAGCAACCACTGGTGTCCTGGGAGTTTCTGGTTGTATTTTATGCTTATCTAAGCCCTCTGATTTCAGATTGTCATTGGCTGGGAAAGAAAGCTGTCAGTTTTTCTTTTAAGCCATGGAAAGACCCTGTTTTCTGAAGACTTTAGAAAGAAAGGTCAGCTGCAGAACTTGGTTCTGTTTTCTGTTTTGTACCAGGAATAGGCAGAGTACAACCCTCTGTGGCAGTCACTCTCTCAGGAGTAAGCTGGGTCTTCAATGTTTGGAGATTCTTGGAGTCTTCAAGTTGATCATCAGAAGAGTTTTATTTCTTTGTTAAATGTATCTGTTACATTTTAAATTAAACTCCAACTTTCATTTCATGGGGTTTGGAGAAACTTAAGTTGTGCTGCCGTAGGCACAAACAGCTGGCTCAGGACCTCTGTACCACGGAGCTTCGTTCTTCGGGAGCAAGCTCAGGGTTCTTCACACACTGATGGTGCACCCTGTGGACTCTGACTCCAGCTGAAACAAGGAAACAGCTTCCTCACGGAACTGCTGTCTGCAGCGCAGTGATCTCCTCCTGGACCACAACTGGGGAGGGGTTTGAGACACAGGAATTGAGGATGATCAAGAAACTGTATCCCTTTTCCTGTAATCTTGGGGAGATGGTCCCCCTCAGTCTAAGATCACATTTCAAGTATTCCTTGGAGTGTCACCTGTATGGTGCAGAAGCTTTCTGTCCTTGTGTCCTCTCTGAGCACTGTAAGATATTTACACAAGGCAAGAAAGAAGCTGCCAACAGATGGCATCCTTGTGCTGTGCCTCATGAACCATTTTTTAGTAAGCAGAATCCAGCTGGAATTCACCTCTGGGTGTGCAGAGAGCCTCCCAGCTGAAGCCCTAAATGGAGAATGTGTGATGCCCTCATTGCCAGCCTCCCACCTGAGTGAGACAGTTGTTAAGGTCTTAGTAACCACCTGTGCTGTTCTTATGAAGGGCCATGTTTCTGCACTTTTTGGGGACAATCAACTTGCATGAGGGAGAACTTCCCTGCAGCCTTAGCAGGGCTCCTCCATCCCAGTTTCCAGCCCTCGTGTTCTGATGAAATAGGTGTGACCGTCTCCAGGGCACAGGAGTGGGAAAGCTACCTTCTAGGCAACAGCTCTGTCCTTCTGTGAAAATGAAATAAAAGCCTTGAAAACTAATAAGGTAGGGTCTCAGTTTGTAGCTCTGGCTGGCCTAGAATTCCCAGTGGAGCCCAGAATGACCTCAAACTCCCAGAGACCCATCTGTCTCTGCCTCCTGAGTACTGGAATTGAAGACATCTGCCACCACACATGGCTTTGCCAATACCATGCAAAGCTCCAATAAGGCCACACTTCCGAATCTTTCTAAAATAGTGCCAGTTCCTAGTAACTAATCATTCACACTGCGAGCCCATGGAGTCCGTTCTTACTCAACCCCCTCCTATTTTTACATAAAAATGATTTTCTTTTAAAAGAGTGGCATGATTTTCTACTTAGGCAAAATCTTTGATATCTCTCTTAAAGATAAACCTATATTCATCTATTTGATAATGAAACATATTGGAATTGGAAATTTAGAATATATTCATCAATCTCTGAGTAACCAGTTTCAGTGGTCATCATCTGGGCACAAGAACCACACAACTTCAACTTCAGAATCTAGTACCATGCTTGACCTGCGGTTATGGCCTCCTCTCTAGGGTGGGTTGAGAGGTGAACAGGAGAATATTAGCTTCAGGGAATATGGAACCTTCCAAGCACTTAGTTGAGGAAGTAAAAAAGAGGTGATCCCTAGAGGGACTTGAGGGTGCTTTGGGAAAGAGAGATAACAGAGACCCAGGGTGTGCAGGGGTACTATCCAGCTGAGCATTTTAAGCTTCGGTGAGCATGTGAAATCCCAGGTCTTGTTAGAAATGCAAATTCCGTGATGATTCTAAGGGTGCAGGTCCCTGGCCCACACTCTGAGTAGTGATTTTTCTGGAGCCCAGTTAAAGAACTGAACCTTCAACAGCAAGAAGAGCTTTGCTTTCCATAGACTTGGAGATCCCAGTTGATGGGCTTTTTAAGAGAGTTTTCCTAATACCAAATACGGACTGTTTCTCACTGTAGTAATCTGCCGTATGTTGTCAATAACACGTTACCATGATCTGCTTAAGCTTTGAGGAAAGAGATTTCTTTCTTGATTCATGGCTTTGGAATGAAAGGTTAAGTAACTGGTGATGACCTTCTTTCTGGCAGTCTGTAGGCGGTGTATGGAATGGCATGGTCTCAGGATTCTCTAGAGTAGCAAAGCTTATAGGATAAACCTCCCTTTCTCTCTCTCTTTCTCTCTATCATCTATCTGTCGGTCTATCTATTCTATTTCTATAATACATAATATATTCTACTCTATATAATAGTCTAATAAGTCACACACACACACACACACACACACACACATATTACAGGTGAAAGTCCAACTAATCCAACAATGGTGCAATATGAACAGAAAGTCCAAAACTCCTGAAGTTGCTCCGTCCACAAGGCTGTAGATTCTAGAACTTCACAGAAGTAGACTCTAATGCCAGTGGAGGAATGGACTTGCTAGAATGGTGAGAGCGAGCAGACAAATAGCGAAAGTTTCCTTCTTCCAGGTCCTTATAAAGGTGTCCAGCAGATGTGACCCTGATTGAAGGTGTGTGTCCTTCCACCTCAAAGGACTAGAAGTGGATTCACCCAAGCAGAAATAATCTCTCACAGGTGTGCCCTCCATTTCTGGATTGTAGTGCATTCCAGATGCGGTCAAGCTGACAACCAAGAACAGCCATCACACATGGCAAGCAACACTGAGTGAGAGTGTCTAGGACCTCTTCTTGTCTCTCCCTTGCTTATAAAGACACCAGGATCCATGGGAACGCCATGCCAAGGATTTTAATCCTAGTCACCTCATAAAGGCTGCACATCTTGACAGGATATTCAGATCGCTCTTTGCATTTCATAATGGAGTTAAATTTCAACACATGAAGCCTCGGGGGCAGGAGGAGGCACTGAAATAATATCCAAAACCCTCACGCCCCCTAAGCAGTATAGGAACTCTTTCATTCGATAATCAACCTTCATCAACAGAATTCTAGTGTTCTCAGTGCTTGATGGAAATTATGGCACAAAGCGTGATTCTGTGAGAAGAGTTTTTGGCATCTTCAGTGATGATCTAAAACCTTCCCGCCAGAAACAGAACTCAAGTTTTCTTTCTCCTACCCCGTTTCCCCAGTTGTGTTTATTTATTTGGTGAGGAGGCACACGTGTACCAAATGGCAGAAAAAAATTTGTGGAAATTTGTTGTCTCCTTTAACCATGCGGGCCACAGGGCCTTTAGGCTTGGGTACTTCTACCCACTAAGCCATCTCACCAGCCCAGAGCCCAGACTTTTAGTGAGAGACTTCATTCTTGGCACCGAGTTGTCTTGGTATAATTCAATAGCTGAAGCAAAAGTACTTCCATGAGGGTTATGCAAGAGAAATATAAATGAAGTCCATAAAGGCCGGCGTTTATCGGCCATTTATTATTATTCACCTCACAATACCACAATAGGCTACATTGAGAGTAGTTCCAAAGTTTATCTCCCGAATCTTCAGATTTACCTTTGAAAGAGAATTTAATAAGGAGACGCAATGAATAGATCACCTTTCATTCCTGTGCACAAAGGAGCCCTGCACACTTCTTTTGGTTCTTAGAAATGGTTTCACTTAAAAAACCAAACAAAAAGATCCAAAACAGCTGAAGTTAGCAGATGTGCAATTTAGCAAGATGATTGAAATTTTGATCTTCCCGGTAATAATACTAGATCTAAGCACACTGCTCATTAGGAAAGACTTTTTATCTGAATCTTTGGCTTTCGTAGGCCAAGAACATTCTTTTCTTTTTGGGTAGCTGCATTCATAGCATTGAAATCAGCCTGAGTCATTTTTTAAATTTATTTTTATTTATTCTTTGTGTCTTTCGAATCCTGCATCTCCATTCCGTTCATTTCCCCATCCTTTTGTATCTGCCTTCTGCCCTTGCAACAGCCCCCTCAAATTAAAATAAAATATAATTTAAAAGAAAAAAATATCAAAATAACCACGAAAAGGAAAAACAGTCTCATTCTAGCAGCTGTAGTGTGACACAGGGAGTTATCTACTCCACCATACACGCTGGGTCCTCAGTGGAGCGCCTCTTGGTTATCCTGCTGCTGTGTGCGGAGATCCTGCAGGACCGGTCCCTTCATGTGCTCCAGCAGATGGGGTAGATACTGGAGTGGGCTAACGGACAGCCCTGGTTCTGGGCCTGGGCAGTTGCAAGGTTGGTCAGCCCACCATCTCTCCCGTCTTCATCGCCAGGGTGAGTTCTTCTGCATTTCCCTGTCTAATTCACCGCTTACAACAATGAACAAGGAGCGGGGCCATTTCTCCTGCTTTCATGTCAGGGTACATTCCACCACACAGGGCGTGCTGTGTTGCCCAGCTTTGGCGTAGGGTCCATTTTCCCAAGAGTGCAGCTCAGTCACTCTTAGGATCTCAGGGCCAGTTCTCTCTCCTGGCTCAGGCGCTGATGGGCACAGGGTGTGGGGGAGGGAATCTCTCCCCTGCCCATGCTGCCACTGGCACATGAGTAATGCGGACAGCTCTCCAATGCTTACAGTTTTGGGGCTGGCTCACCCACAGCTCTGCCAACAGGATGGGCTCTATTTGTGCTGCCCAGATGAGGGGCAGGGCCTGCTTTCCTGAGTTTTCCAGTTGGTGGAGGACAGCGGCAGCTGAGTTATTATTTTAATCTTTCAAGCTATTGTTACTATTTATGTTTCTTTTATGGATATTAAAATTTGGGTGGATGTTCATATGTTGTTAGAGTAGCAGGGCAAGGTCAAGTTAGTTAATACATGGGAGTGGGGTAAACCTTTTTAAACTTTCATTATGAGTGTTTTGAAGACAAGTATAATATGTGATAGCTCTGCTTTTTACAGTTGGTCTTCTTATACTGAGAATAACATTCTGAGCCCTGGAAATTTGGAACCCACTGACCAAGGTCTGTGTCTCTGTAGTTTAAGCCTAGATCTCCACAACAGAGAAACCAAGAATAGTCCTTTGTAAACATTGTTGCTTTGAAAGAAAGGAAGGGAGTGTAGCTCCATTTGGCTTTTCTTTAGGAGCTCGTGTAGATAGAAAAAAAAAATTGCCAGAAAAGCAGGAACTAAATTCTGCAACCAAAATAAAATCAAGTCAACTTTGCAGACATCCTCAACCTAAATTTTGGCTGTCAGTAACCACAAGACCGCAAAGTTTGAATCTTCTGTTGCTGGTTTGTAGTCACTTTATCCCTGGCACTGGCAGATGATAACATGGGGGCATGCTGCAGTTTGCAGATGATTGATAACATGGGGGCATGCTGCAGTTTGCAGATGATTGATAACATGGGGGCATGCTGCAGTTTGCAGATGATTGAAACATGGGGGCATGCTGCAGTTTGCAGATGATTGATAACATGGGGGCATGCTGCAGTTTGCAGATGATTGATAACATGGGGGCATGCTGCAGTTTGCAGATGATTGATAACATGGGGGCATGCTGCAGTTTGCAGATGATTGATAACATGGGGGCATGCTGCAGTTTGCAGATGATTGATAACATGGGGGCATGCTGCAGTTTGCAGATGATTGATAACATGGGGGCGTGCTGCAGTTTGCAGATGATTGATAACATGGGGGCATGCTGCAGTTTGCAGATGATAACATGGGGGCATGCTGCAGTTTGCAGATGATAACATGGGGGCATGCTGCAGTTTGCAGATGATTGATAACATGGGGGCATGCTGCAGTTTGCAGATGATTGATAACATGGGGGCATGCTGCAGTTTGCAGATGATAACATGGGGGCATGCTGCAGTTTCTCAGCTGCTTTCCAAGACCTGGTAGACGGACCTCCACTCATGGGAGCCCAGGTTTGTGTACCATTTTGTATACGGGTCCTCCTGGGTTTTCCTTTGAATACCTTTTCTCATTCATTCTCTAAATCTTATAGCTGTCTGTAGGCACACTTTCAGGTTGAAATGCTCCTAGCTCTAATCACGCTTTTTAAGAGCCCTGAGAAGTATAAGCCTTGAGTTCAAGGAATCAAGCAAGAATGGCGCTTAGAGCAGGGCTCACACTGATACACAACCAGTATCCTAACCTGACTTCAGGTCTATTGAACAGATACAGCAAGAAATAGAATCCTGAAATCTGACTTGGAGTGATGTACCTTCTTCCTTCCACCTCACTTGAGCATGCCTTTAAAACTTAGCACTTTCCCAGCATCCTTCTGGTTACTCGTGCTATATGGTTAGATCATTTCTTTGGCATATGATTACACTGTGTCAGTCCATGTTAAAGAGAGGAAACATTTCTTTAAATTTTTTGTCAAAGAATTTTTATGTCTATGATAAATGCAACATGGTTTCCATGTTTGCCTCTTGTTTTCTTCTGATTGTATAGAACATACTCAGAAACTTACTGTAGCTACCAAGGTTTTTTCCCTTCTCCTGGCGATTCGCAGGGCCCTGTGACCTCCGGCTCCCTGGAGATTCTGCTCTAGCACTGGCTTGAGGGGATAACTTAGCAAGAACCTGGTTCTCTTTGTTATGGTAATTCCACTTGTATTCAAGGTTTTAGCAGTGGGCCCATAGCCTGCCTCCCCCAGCTGATCCTGCCTGAGGCCCCGGGAGACTTTAATCTTCTCCTCCTGCTCCTGGATGGGAGGAGGCCTTGCATTTTCAATCCCTCTAGCCCACCGGTATATATACCCGATTTGAGTTTAATAAAGTAGCCATTTACTCTGGTAAATGAGCAAAGGTCTCTTTTTGTGTGTGTCTCTTTTAACCCTCAGGACAGTCGTCCATTCTCGTGGGCCCGAGTTCGGGAAAGCGTACGCCTGGGTCAGGTGTGGATGTCCACTGAAAAGTGCGGGGTCTTACAACTTACTACTCATGTTGTAAAGATCTAGCAGGAGATCATGTATACATGTACATTGCGTGAGTGTATGTGTGTGTGTGTGTGTGTGAGTGCATGTGTGTGTGTATTTGACTGTCACCCATATCAAAGTCTTAGACAGGAATTTCTTTTTCATTAATTATTTCACTAATAGAAATAATGATAGATTATTATAGATAATAATATAATAATATAGTAAGATAATAATAGTTATAGATAGATGTCTTCTTTTTTTTTTTTTGCTTTTACAGAAAACCCTAGTTTCCTGAATTTCTTTTTAAATTTCAATTACAATGGACTGGACTAGTTTGGCCTGACTGGTGATTTTGTCACTAGTAACCAATAAATTCTTGACCTATATGGCAAGCATATTCTAACTTTGGAGAGGGAGGACCAGATCTGTTTCCCTAGAGATAAATCTGGTCCAACGTGTTGCTGAGCCAGGAAGTCCAGCTCACAGTGTGTGGAAAGGCTCTCCTTACTCTGGAGAAGTGATAGCTTCCTTGCTGTCACTGTAATCCGACGGCTAACGCAGGGCTATAGTCCGAGCCTTGTTTTGAGGACCAATCAGTTCTGTAATTTAATATTTTTTATTATATATTTTTCTTTTTTTTTTGCTAGTTTTGATATTTTTGAGCCAGGATTTTACTACATAGCCCAGGCTGACCTCATGCCTGTAATTCCCCTCCCTCAGTCTCCTGAGATTACCCAAGTATTTGTCAGCTGTCATAGTTCTAAAGTATATATGATAATACTTAAACTTTTCCTAATATTTTTGGGAAAACAAACTGAGGCAATAGGAGGTTATTTCTTCTATTGAATGTAGCTAGTGGGAGATTATGTAGAAATTCTCTGCCCAAACAGAAAGACACAAAGAAAAATATAAATATGTTGTAAGGAAAATGAGACCTGGCTATTTTCAGCTTTGATTATCCTTACTAAAAATATCATTCTAGGGAAATGTAGACTTTATTTCGCTCATTTCACTGAGCTTCAGGAAGAGTTTAGTAAACACATGCTCATTCCTTCTTTCCCAGGCCTCCCAATAGTTTATTTTAAAGCTAATTCTAGGGTAAGTCCTTTTGATCTCACTGCTCACACTTAAAGAATTATATAATATGGATGCCTAATTCTGTCTATAACAAGAAACCCTGAGAGAGAAAAAAAAGACCTTAAACGTATGCTAATACTTTGAGTTTGATGGTGGAAAACACGTTTTTTTATGTTAAAAAAGAAAAGAGAGAGAGAGACTCAGAAACATCTCTATATCTTTATTGCTGGCAGAAAATAACCAACTGCTCTTTAAATTACTGGTCTGGGCCCATGTTTTGAAAGTTACCATCTCAGCTGATCTCTTAATGACAGGTCTGCACATCTAGGGGGAAGGTCGATAAGAAACAAGGGCTCTCATCTCGTCTCTCCCTTCTTGGCTGGCTAACCATTCAACAGAATCAGAAGATAAATTTAGGAACCCTGCCCTGGTCCTCTGGGCAGAGCCCTCCTCCTCAGGCTGTCTGAGAACTCCAGTCTGTCCGCTGGGGAGTGATGATGTAGGCAATGCCCCTTGAAGTTCTTCATGTGTCTCCTGGCACATCTATACGTACACCATTATGTTCATTTCTTAATCATCATCTATAGCATTCTGGATTCTTTTTCACCCCTTCTCTAGCTTTCATGTCCAAATACAGAATTGAGCCTTCCTGTCTGAATGCATTATATAAGTATTATCAACATCATAATCCCCTCATCACTAACCCTGAAGGATTCATTTTTATGGGTTGAAATGGAGTAATTAGAAATGGGATAATTATAATTATTGTTATGTATATTATAATCTTTATCTACCATCTAGAAATGATTCTTCTTGTTAATTATGCTGCTGGAAAGCACAAGAAATATTCATGCAATCCAGTTGTTAGTAATCTGTGAATACACAAAGACAGAAACTCTCATGAGCAATGACCAAGTTCAGTAAAAATTTGAATGGCTTTATTAGAATAATTTCCACTGTATCTGCCTCTGTCAACTCTGCCCACTACCATACCACATCCATTTTCTCTTTGCCCCATGCACCATTAAGTTTTCTTTACAAGTTTTTCTATTCAGTTCACTCTAAGTCCTTTCAACCATACTCAACTCATTTGCTGCAAGAAACATGGATCTAAGATACACTTTTAATATACCAAAGAATTTCCTAACAAAGTCAATCTGCCTCTGGAAACCCAAAATAATAGTCTTTCAATATGGGCAATTTGCCCTTGGGGAAATTCAGCAGTATGTGTGAAGACTTTTGATTGGTACACCTACAGGGAGAGTACTGGATTCTAGTTGATATAGAAAAGGAAGGTTACTAAATAACCTACAGAACACAAGACTGTCACTCCTAAGAAAGAATTATCCAGTTCAAATTGTTGTTAGTACTTCTATCAAGAACCTCTGCAGTAAAGTAATTCTTTTTTTCTTTTTATTTATTTATTTATTAAAAATTTCCACCTCCTCCCCGCCTCCCTTTTCTCTCCCCCTCCCCACCTACCTCTCCCTCTCTAGTCTTAAGAACAGTCAGGGTTCCCTGCCCCGTGGGAAGTCCAAGGTCCTCCCCGCTCCATCCAGGTCTATAAAGGTGAGCATCCAAACAAACCAGGCTCCCACAAAGTCAGTCCATGCAGTAGAATAAAAATCCAGTGCCATTGTCCTTGGCTTCTCAGTCAGCTCTCGTTGTCAGCCACGTTCAGAGTGTCCATTTTGATCACGTGCTCCAACACTCCCAGTATCAGAAAAAAACCACAAAATGTACAGTTTAAAGAGAAAACAAGCACAAAGAAATTTTTTAAAAAGATTTAATCCATGGTGATGATGGGGAAGATTGGAACCATAGAAGACCTCCATTCTAGTGAAGTTATGCTATTTCAGAAGTCTAGCAGAATCCTCAGGACCTGAACTAAAGAAGTAGCAATGGCAGGGAAAACAGGGTCCATAGGAAAAATAAGAAAAACAGAATCGATGGAGCTTGGAATGGGATAGTCTCGGAGATAAGAGATGAAATCCAGCATGATCCCCAAACTGTAGGCACTGTACCATTTACCATCACAGGGAAGGAAAGAGGAGATTATGAGATGCAAGTATGTTCGGACATTTCTTTGTGTCATATAAGTTTTTCTCATTTATAAAAGTAATAAATATATGGGGGAGAAAACAAACCAGGTATGGCGGTACGTACTTTTAATCCCAACACTTGGGAAGCAGAAGCAGTCAGATCTCTGAATTTGAGACTACTCTGGTCTACAAAGTGTGTACCAGGGCAGCTAGGGCTACACAGAGAAACCCCTTCTAGAACCCCTCCATGTGCCATAAATAAATGAATAAATATAAATAAATAAGTGAATAAATGTGATATACATCTTCAGCAACAAAACAAAATAAAACATTTTGAAAAGAAAGATGTTTAAATTCTAGGTGTGGTGTCCCACGGTGGCTTTAATCCCAACAGTCAGGAGGCAGAACACAGGTGGATCTCTCAGGTTTAGGCCAGCCTGGTCTATTAAATGATTTCTAGGATAGCCAGGGCTACACAAAGAAACCCTGTCTCAAAAAATAAACAAACAAAAAGATGTTAACTTTTTATTCTCCATTTAGTAATAGCCATGGTTACGATGTACCCATTTGTACTATGTAATATTTTTTTAACAAAAAATATTAACTGAGTTAGCTGGGCATTGTGGCACATGACTATACCACCACAACTTGAGAAACTAAGACAAAAATCAGGAGTCCAAATCCAGCCATCAAGTTTAAGGGTAGCCTGGGGTATGTGAATGAGATCCTGTCTTAAAAAATTCTTCCTGATTTGCAATAGCTTTTTCCACTTGGAAATACATTTCATCTATTTATGTATTTGTAATAAGGTCTTGCTGAGTTGTCCAGACTAGACTGGAATTTCTGGGCTCGAGGAATTCTCCTGCTCTACTCTCTCAAGTAAATGATTCACCATATCTGACTCTGCAATATGTTTTAAGTCCCTTTCCGTGTCATTGCCTAGTCTTTCCATTTCTAATGACAGCATAATATCTCACTCCAGGGAGGAATTTCTATTGATTCTATCGTCTCTATTATGGGAGTTTTTGATTTCCTTGGGATTATGATTTTGTAACCAATCACACTGAGACTCTCACAGTTTGAATCCTCCAGAGGGTGGATCAAATTGTGGCTTTTATGGTGCAAGACAAGAATAGGATCAGACCTTGTGGAGGGAAGAGTGAGAATGTGTGGATAGGGTGGGTAGAGAAAGGTAAATAGAAGCATCAACTAACACCAGGATCTACAGAAGACCAGCTAGTGATATGTGGGATTCTGTATGCTGTGACTATGTTTTATTATCATTGGTTAATAAAGAAGTTGTCTTAGCCTATGGCAAGGCAGAATATAGCTAGGCAGGAAAGTCAAACTGACTACAGAGAGAAAGAAGATGAAGTCAGGGAAGATGCAGGCAGCTGCCAGAGTAACAAGATGTGAGATAACAACCCATGAGCTTCATGATAAAATATAAATAGAAATGGATTAATTTAAGATGCAAGAGCTAGTTAACAATAAGCCGGAGCTAATAGGCCAAACAGTATATAATTAATGTTAAGCCTATAAGCAGTTATTTTAAAAGCAATTGTGAGACCAGGCAGGATGAGAACCCTCCAGTTACAAACTAGCATCTTCCTTCACTGGAGAGAAACGGACAGCTGAGGTTTTCTGTCTCAAGTCATTTAGTCACTCTAGAAGACAGCTGCTCTGAGAGGGCTTGGCCTTAGGTGAGGCTCTCTGCAGCGGAGGCCAACCTAGGAGGTGCGGCAGCTGTGAGTGTCTGCCGACCGCACTCCCTAGTGTGGGGTTGCTCGTGTTCCTAGAAAGGAAGGCGTGGGCGGGGCGTCTGCATCCGTTGCAGATGTTCCTTCCAGGCCTATTTCTATCTTTGCTCGTGTCTTTAGGATCAATTCCCAGGAATAGAACTCTGGACTAGACCGTGCACATTTTAGCAACATTTGATATTTATTGTCAAGTGAGTTTCCAGGAAGACTGTGGCCAGTAGTGGAATTTTTCTTTGGGCTGTCAGCTCCCAAATAACAGCATGAAGACTTATTATGAAAGCTTGGCCTTAGCTTAGGCTTTTCCTACTAGTTCTTATAACTTAAATTAACCCATTTATTTTTATTAATCTGCATGCTACCACATGGCTTTTACTCTCTCCCATTCTTTGCGTCTGATTCTTCTGCATCTTCATGGCGTCCTTCATGAGCCTAGATTCATCTCTTACTTCCTCTCACTCTGCCCGGAAGTCCTGCCTATACCTCCTGCCTAGCTACTGGCCATTCAGCTAGTTATTAAACCAATTACATCTTCACACAGTGTTCAAATATCCCACAACAGTAGCCCCTTTCCTGCCAATGAAATGAACAGTGTGTTTCATCACTAATTCGTAGAAGAACAGGATAATTATATTGCATGTTTACCTATTTAACTTTTTGTCCCCCAAACAGGGACTTACTCTGTAGCCCAGGTTGGCTGTGAACTGCCTACCCCCTACAACAGCCTCCTGAGTGCCAGCACTACAATCATGGGTCACAATTCCCTCTTCTATGTGGCTAACTTTTCTTAGACAATAAAAATTTTTTGATGCCTTAACTTTATTTTATATTTATTTTTGTTTTTTCGAGGCAGGCTTTCTCTGTGGCTTTGGAGCCTGACCTGGAACTAGCTCTTATAGACCAGGTTGGCCTCGAAATTAGCGATCCGCCTGCCTCTGCCTCCTGAGTGCTGGGATTAAAGGCGGGCGCCACTGCCGCCCGGCTGACGCCTTAATTTTCAAAAACTATTTAAACATTTATTTTATGGGTGTGTGTCAATGTTTGTGTATGTGCACCATATGCATGCAAGATGCTTAAAGTTTTTATTATGTCTCTTTGTGTATGTATTTGTGTAAATGATTTCTAGCACATGTGTGAAGGTTGGAAGACAACTTATGGGAATCTGTCTTCTCCTTCCCCATGTGGGCTCCAGGATCAAATTCAGGCAGCCAGGCTTGGCAACAAGCATCTTTATCTGCTGAGCCACCTCACTGACTGCAGGTATTTAATTGCCGTGAATTTTATCTTTAACTCCTAAGGTTAGGATCTTTCTCTATAAATCTGTATGCATCTTCTACAAAGATAAAACAGCTTAATATCTGAAATAATGAAACAAAGAACTGTGCTTACATGTTATGAGTTATGAACCTGCAACTTCAGGGAGGCTGAGGAATGGTTGGGGGCTGAGCTGACTTTAGACGGAGGTTTCAACACACAATAGCCTTGCCATATGTACATTTGAAGACATGAATGGCACTTCATTCAGTAGGAAAGTTCTGTATGTGAAAGACAAACGCACACAGAGGGAGAGGGCGCACCCAAAGGGACATGACCATAATTACAGAGTGCCTCCTCCATGCTAAGTATGCTCTTGGGCTTTAAAGTCGTATTTACTATCTTATTTAATTATTACAAGATAATTCTTTTGAGATGTTACCATCCCACACTTTTGGATGGCAAAACCGAAGATCTGGTAACAGGTAACATAAGGTTACTCAGGTTCCCGGGTCTGTCATTTCCCATCCCGGGCAGTTGAGTCCTAAGAATAATATCAGGCTACAGAACATGTATTAGTCACCTTTTTTTTTTTTTCCTGCGAGAAAACACTATGACGAAAACAATTATGGAAGAGTTGGTTTTGCCTTGCAGTTCCAGGGTATTAGAGCTCACAGCAGCTGGGGAGGGATGGCAGTAGGTAACCAGAGCAACCATCTGGGAGGGCACATCCTCAACCACACCTAAAACACCGAGTGAACTGAAGTCCTAAACACTCCAAGCCAGCTCCCGGAGTCATACTTCTCCAGCAAGGCTGTGCCTCTTATAGCTCTGTTACCTCCCCAGAAAGCTGGGGACTAAGTGTTCAAGTGCTTGAGTCTGTGGGGTGCATTGCTCATTGATGCCATTGCCCCAGCAGATGCTTCAGATAGGATGCGCTTAATACAGTAAGCTTAATAGCCCTCTGTCCCACTGTGCTGGAACTACAGAGGCTCTGATGTCTCTAAGGATTTCAGTATTATATTTAGGATTATTCTTAGTGTAGTAGCTCATATCTGTAGTTTCAGCACTGAAGTGGCCAAGGCAGGAGGATTGCCATGAGTTTGGGTCCATTCTAGACTACATAGTGAGGGCTTGTCTCAAAACAACAAATTCTTCTGTTCCGTTAAATGAAACCGTCTAGCATTGTACTAAGTATTTATTTCTGTGTTTACTAAATACAGAGAAGTTCTGGGCTTGAGAAAAGCAGAGAAATATCTTCTTCTTTTCTTCCGTCATCCACCCCTTTCTTGGGTTTGGCCTACTAAGGGTGTAGGCAGCACACAGAGATGGTCTGGTCAATGGTTTCCCACCGCAGCAGGAACAATTGCACCCCCGAAGCTTGTCAGCCGGCTCTTCTAAACAGACCCACTGATTACAGCGGGTGCCAATACATAAGAAAAAAAAAAAAAAAGGATTGAACCAAAATAAACCTGCGGAATAAACAGAAACCGTCACCCCAATCCAGATGGTCTTCATTCACAAGAGCAAATGAGTTCCAATCCAGTCTTTAGATCTAACTTCCAGGAGGCAGGAAATACTGAGAAAGAAATATGTTGAGGACACCACAAAAAAGCCATAAGACAAATCCAGAAGGCAGCCTGCTTTTTTCAACGCACAATGCCATTCCAAAAAAGGAAGAAGGGGGAGAAGGAGGCCCTTCTAGGGTAAAAATTCTGCAATAGATGGAATGTAGATTCACTGATTGCCTCTTGGTCTAGGTAAGTTCAGCCACGAAAGCTGTTTTGGGATCTGATAGGGAAATCCGAGCCTGGGTTGGTTATGAATTAGCAATTTTATTGGCTTTATTTAGTTATATGTGAAGTGTTATTCTGACAATGCAGGAGCATGTCCTTTAAAAATGAACTGGATAGTGAAATATTTAGGGGTGAAATGTATCTGATTTTAAAACTCTCTGTATGCACTAGAGAAAATGAATCAAGATAAGCCAGCTGCTAACGATCATTAAGCACAGAAGAAGCAAGGCTGTTTCCTTAGACTCGTTTCTCTGCCATATGTTAAGCCTTTCTTTAGCCCCCCACCCTCCAAATAAACAGCCAATCGGGAAAATAGGAATGGAAAGTTGCTTCTCTTCAAGAAAAGAAGGGCCAATTTTATCATTTTACCAAGGTGAAGTCCTAGGTGGCCTGGTTGGGGTTTCCGAAGGCGGGAACGAAGCCCCAGGGGCCCACAGACATTGGACCACCTGTGCACCTCGCAGATCTGCCCCTGCACACCGCACCTACTCAGGCCCTCTGCTCGTATGTATAACCGGTCACTGCTGACACACCACGAGGGGTCAGAGTTTTGACTAACTCCGGGAGAAGGCGGTCCAATGTCCAGAACTGAGCCCAGTGTGTGTGTGTGTGTGTGTGTGTGTGTGTGTGTGTGTGTGTGTGTGTGTGTCGGGGGGCGGGGGATGTGGGTGTCGAGGCGGGTGAAAAGCCAAGTTCTTTCGGTTCACCGAACCTCTTGTGGCCAGAGGGGACAACTGAAGAGGCAGGTCTCTTCCTCCCGACACACCTGCAACCCGGGCGGAGCGGAGCCAGCCCAGGCTAGGGGACCGCAAGTGCCCAGCCATACCCCTCACCTGCGGCCGGAAGCCCGGGGGGTCGCGGGGACTGCGGAGCGTCTGGGACGGGTCAGCGGGCTCTGTGGAGCCGGAGGGCAGTGGCAGCCAGGCCTGGCGGCTCCGCGTCCCCGCGGGGGAAGTTTCTTGGCCCGGAAAGGTGCAATTGTGTGCAGCTATTCCTGGTATGTCAGGCCGCAGGCTGTAGGGGCACCGCCTCCCGAGAGCCTGGGACAGGGAAGGCTGGCAGAGGCGGGAAGGATGCGGGCTGGGGAGCATCTCCCCGCCCAGATAGTCTGACCAAAGTGGTGGCAGCAAGGACCCGGGCGAGGACCGGAACGTAGGGGGTGGGCTGGGGCGGGGCCACTGCTGAGGGCGGCGATCAAGCTTACGACTTTTGAAGTTCCCAGGAGTCCCGGCTCCCGCTGTGCACCGCTTCTAGTCAACTTCTTCACCTCCCCTCTTCGCCCCATTCTCTCTTGGTTTGATCCGATTTCAGGAGTTTCGAGAAAGCAATACCTGCAAGTTCTGCTAGGTTCCTGAACTTAAACTGCACGTCGCAACAAAGGGAGGGGAAGCGTCTGGGTCCCGGAGTGCACCCACTTAGCTGCTTTTTCCCCTCTCTTGCTCGAGTGATGGAAGGGATGGAGGACGCCGAGGCCGATTGCTCGGCTGCATTTGCAGAGGCTCAGAGATGGGTAGAGGTGAGTGTCTTTTTACAGCTCTTTGCAGATGAATTTGTGCCCTCCGGTCTGGAGTCTTTTAGTGACCGGGTTCCCAGGCAATCTAAGCTTATGTCCGGTGGACCTAGCTGAGGAAAGAAGAGGCAATTTGGGAAGCCGTGCAGATTCTCCCTTTCCAATACCCTGATGCCTGTCCTTCCTCGAACTTTCTTGTGGCTCTCCCAGAGCTTGCCCACTGGGTTTTGGTACCGTGCACCCCAGAGGACCAGTCCAGAACCAGCTTCCCCAGACGTCTCTGTGAAAGCATTTCCCAGAAAGCTGAACACAGAGCTAGGCTGGGGTCCTTGGGTGCATTTCTTTGCGATGTTGATACCTGACAGACACCTGGGTAAACAGTGTATTTAGTGTGAGTGTGAGTCTTGGGAGCTGGCTGCTGCCACCCTCCTCTACCCTTCATCCACTCTGGAGTTAAAAAACTAAACATTCTAGGCTCTTACAGAGGTCTTGCTATTCCAGCTGTGCCTCATAGATAAGGTCTTCCGTTCCCTTTATTCCTGTGAAGGAGAGACAGTCCCTGCGTTGCCTTCGGACTAGGCTATTTTATTCTGGAGTTGACAAGTTGAGGAGAGGGGGTGCGCATATGTATGGTTGTGATTGAACACCCACTCCTGTGTGCTAGCACTGTTACAACCCTCCAGTCTGAGATGTCTTTTTAGGATGGGTCGAAAGATTCCTTCCAAATGTGGGAATCTCAGTAGCTTCCTTCTTGTTATAAAAATGTTTCCTACACCAATATTGAAGTCATTTTGGAATTATTGGTGCCACATGCTACCTTTTCCAATCACTAGGAATTTAATCCAGGCCTTTGGGCATGCTTGACAAGAGCTCTACTCCTTAATCACACCCAAGTCCCTCAATAACATATTTAAATATTCAAATTAAGCTTAAAGAGTCCCTGGGTAAAGGAAGAATACCACGAAGAATGTCAGAGAGACTACACACACATATATATGTATATACGTATACATATATAATTTTATTTTCTTTAAAGAAACATATGTAGGGCTGGGGAGATGGCCCACTAGATCTCACTAGCTTGAGAACCTGAAGTCACTGCAACCCCAGGACAGACAAGGCCGTAGAGACAGAAGGATCCATGCGACTTGCTGACTATCTGGTCAGCTAGCCTAGCCAAAGTGGTGAATTCTATCTTCAGCGAGAGACGCTGTGTATTAAAACAAAAGACTAAGAAGAGACTTAGGGGGAAAACCTGGCATTGACTTTTAGTTTCCAAACACACACATGCGTGCTCACACACGCACACATTAAAGAAAAACATGTATTTATCTATTTATTTGGGAAAAATAAAAATAATGAATGTTAAGTGATGTCACATTTTTACTTTTCAGTAAAAGGACATGAGATGTTAGTGGTATTGCTATCTAGATGGTAGGGATGTGTCAGAAGCTTTGTGTTGGTGCCTTTATGGGCTGAAACTTTGAGTTGTCTCAAGGTGACTTAGAAAGATGGGAGGGAGGACATGGGAGGCTGGGAGAAGTTATAAACACTGTATTTGGAATGGAAATGAGAGTGGAAAAATCCCAGCAATGTCGTGAAGAGAAATAACTTTGCTCCTTCACAAACCTGGAAAAGTCAAGGCTTCACCTGGAATTTTCCACTAGTGGTGTTTGCTCTGCAGAATTTCAGAAAGCAAGTTAAACTCACCATTCTCCTTTTCATTTGAGTGTGGAGGATGGGGGAAGGGGGAATGGATGGGATTCGGGGGTCTTTTCATTCTTACAGGACTCCTGGTTGATTGGCAGGTGTTGGTCATTCAACTTCTAGGTGGTGTCAGTCTTTGCAAGACTTAGGCTTCTCTCAGAAAATGTGGATACAGATCATTTCACACCAGTAGTTGGTTTCTAGATCCTAGGAAGGTCGCTACTACTTGCTTGTCTAAGCACGCTTACAATTCTGTAAGAGTTCTGTGAAAAATTTGCATCCTGTGAACTCCTGGCAAGTGTGCAGAGATGATCATCGTGTGTGCTCACTCATCTTCCCCCTGCATCCCAGTCTACGGAAAGGCTTAGCAGCAGTAATTTGGTACATTCCTTATTCACAAAGACTGCAGTATTTCTAAAGCTCCTGCCAGATCCCTTTAATATGGTTAGAGAATTTAAAATTAAATGCTTTCCCGTCACACACCAGTTGGGCTACTGTTTAATGTTTGTTGAGAAAATTTTTGTATTTATATATTCTATTTTTTTTTTTTTTTTTTTTTTTTTTTTTGGAGACAGAGTTTCATTGTGAGGCTTTAGATGGCCTGGAACTTGCTATGTAGATCAGGATCAGGCTGGCTTTAAACTCATGCAGATCACCTATTCTGGCTCCAGAGTGATGGGACTAAAGGCATGCGCCATCATACCTGTCCACATATTCCTACTTAAGTTTTTGTTTGTTTGTTTTCTGAGACAGGGTGTCTCTGTGTAGCCCTGGCTGTCCTGGAACTTGCTTGGTAGCAGACTGGCCTTAAACTCAGAGAGATATCTGCCTGCTCTGGAGTGCTGGGATGAAAGGCGTGTGCCACCTCCACCTGGCCTCTACTAAAAATGTTTGTCAACTATGCTTTAGGAGTACTCTGTGCATTTGAAGTGTTGCCAGCTGATTATTTGGTCAGTGTTTTCTTTACAATTAAAACTTGTGTTTAAAATATTCTGTTGCCCAAAAGAATAGAATGTCTAACTCTGATCATCACAACCTATTGCTTTCAAGGACCCTTAGTTCAAAAATTAAGTGTTTCTCTGCCATTTTGGAACACAAACTGGATACTGACATCAAGTTCCCCTGTTGCTAATATTCTTGCTCTATCTTGTTCTTTCTGTTGATTTTTTTCTACATAAGCTTCTGATCCATACATCCTTTGTATATATTGTGTGTACACGCGTTATGACATGTGATATTTGCACAGAGTATAGCCTGCTATTCTATCTTCACCTATACTTTCTGCTGTGCTGGAGCTGGAGACTGAGCCTAGCTGCCTCACTTTTTTACTGGGCTCCCTACCCCACCCCTTCTGTTGCAGTGTTGACACTCCCAAGGTCAAGAAAGTCCAATAGCCTTGTCAAACTTTAAATGACGACTAGACTCCGTGTCAGTGTGCACTCTCCGTTTCCATTTTCTCTCTGTGATGACAAATACCCAATGTGTCATTCTTACAATCAAAATTAAAGCTATTCAAATTCATTTTGGGGGGCATTATGGAGCAAGCGGGATGTGAGGGCTATTGCCATTTTATTGATCTCTCTTTTCCTTCATTTTAAGTTATATTGAGATTCTTAGGAAAAATGAGAATACTAAAGAGGTTTTTCTACCTGGGGAGTAACTTTGCAGTGGAAATAAATGCAGGTGCGGTGCCCTTTAAGATAAGGCCGCAAAGTGATGTCGGATGAATCATCTAAGCGGAAACGTTGTTTGGAATATTTATAATGTAGCAGGGCTAGTTTATGATTAAACATTGGTTAAAACTGAGTTAGGCAATGGTTTGCAGCCAACTCTCTCCGGGCAAGGTCACGGAGTCGGTGGTGAAGTGGAAGAAAGCACAGCCTAGACGGACTCACTAATTTTAGTGTGCTTCTGCTGTACCTTTTAATTTCCTGTACCTAATAGTTGCCTCTGTCTGCTTAGGGACAAACCCTTAACTTAAGCAGATAGAAGACTGATGAGATTGAAAACCAGAAATGCTCCTCCTCGCCTCGCCTGGTCTCTGGTTTCTAGTCTAGTGAGTTCATGTTGCTGTCCAGGCATGAGGGTTGAACGCTGCTGTGCTGATGGCTGGCACAGACCAGGCCCGCTTGACTCACTACCTCCCTGCTCACCTGTCCTACCTCTTATCTCGCGGTCTGGGTCCTTTAGTATCGCTATCATCCTGTGAAAAGATCGAAGGGTGCCAGCTTGGGTACACTGCCAACTCCAGTACCAGAATAAGAGTCCTGGATCGTTGTTTGCTTCCTTTTGGTCCCCCACCCTTCAAAGACATTCTTTCGCTGTCCTCTTACTTATTTTGTTTGCCTCTTGCTAAAGAATTTTAAGAATTTAAAGAATTCCTTGGTTTTAAAAAAAATTGTACTTTCTGGGTCTACTATTGATATAATCGAAGTTCTACCCCTCTTTCTCTCTGAACTGTATCCTTTCTAACCATGACTGCCAACCTCAGGTCTGTAAGATACTGAATGCTCCCTGCACACCAATGTTTGACTTCAGGTCAAACGGAAGTCTCATGAATGTGTACTGGTGCTTTTCAAACGCAGATAAGCGTGACAAATATCCATTTAAAACTGTTTCTAAATTCAGAGAAGCACATTTGGTAACAGGTGTAATTTTCTTTCTTGGTTTGTTTTTGTTTTGTTTTGTCTTTTTTTTTTGAGACAAGGTTTCTCTGTGTTCTGGAACTCACTCTGTAGACCAGGCTGGCCTTGAACTCAGAGATCTGCCTGCCTCTGCCTCCTGAGTTCTGGAATTAAGGATGTGTACCACCACATTAAAGCAATGCATGTAACTTCAATTGTCAAGTTGAATTATAAAGTTTCTTGGTATAGTGAAGTTAGTGTGATATACAAAGAGGGTAACCTATACTTGTAACAAATAGCTATGTCTCAGTCAATCACAAGCATCCTACTGTTCAAGTCATGGTCAAATAAGACAAATATCAGGTGTAACCAATGGAGTGCTAGCTCTACCCCACTTCCATTTCTTACGTTATTTCCTTTTCATGCTCAACAAATATAATCTTCCCATGGTGGGGTGGAATCATCTCCACTTTTGGGTCTGTATGGCTGTTATGAAAACCACTGAACCACAGCACTCCATTTGTCTTCGCTCTTGCAGAGGACTTGAGTTTAGGTCCTGGACTTCACCACCTGTAACTCTAGCTCTAGGAAATCTGATGCCCTCTTCTGGCCTCTGTGGACTCTTTGTGACAATGGACATGTCACACACACTCACACATACACACAAACATACATAGATGTTCACACATGCATAACATGGACACACACATTAAAAAGCATAGAAAGTCATCTAGGCGGTCCTTATAGCCGCTATTGTATAGATGCTTTCTCCAAGCATAAGCCTGGTCTTGTCAGTTCCTTGCTTTCTGAGAAGTCATATGAACATTATTTATTTTTATAAATGTTTTTAATGAAACTTTTTGAAGTCCATAATCCTTAACATGTCACTCATTGTCCTTTGCAATCTCGTCCCATTTATTTACTTTCTTCTTATTTTTTGATCCTTTTCTTCATAACCGTGTAGTTTTCTCCTATCAAGCCCATGGTATTTGTGTAGTTTAATGAGATGTTGACTGAAGAGTGACATTTTGCATAAGAAGTGCTGTGCCTCCCTATGCCTACTGAACAGTTTTCCTCCCTCCATGTTGGCAGGTATGAATCACCCTGTAAGTCAGGAATTTTTCGTTTTTCAATACTCAGGTTAAATCGCCCTCACGTGAAATTCCTTCTGAACTTAAGACCTTTGCTTCTGCCACTTCCTGTCTTTCAGAGAGATCATCCATTTTCTTACTGTCTGTTACAACAGCATTTGCTTTTCCATCAGAGATGAGGAGCTGAGGGCACCACAGTATCCCTCTCTTGAGTATTGGGTGTGGTGCCTGGCAGTGCTTGCTCAGTACAGGCAAAATCTTAAGGCTAGAGCTGCAACAGGTTTAAAATGTAGCATTTTTGAGGATCACAACTCGTTTCTTCTCCCAGTGGAGAGTAGTACAGACTCTGCTGCAGGCCTCTGGTGAAGACTCCAACATCACCATCTGGTGATTGACAGCACCACCGGATCCCTACTCGAAAGGCCACATGCACACTGAGGGACAGCCCAAGTAGGCCTACGGAGTTGGACAGGGCAGCCTTTGAGACACTAACACACTTGTCTACTGGGATGGGATGTGGTAGCTTTCAAACACATGAGCTATGCATACAATGTAAGCTCAAGGAATGGTTGATAGCCGTGTGTTCTTACTGAGAAAATGTCTTATATACCGAGAAACACATAGGTTTCGAGTGGCCACCTGTGGGAGCTCTGTGTACTAAATCTGCAGCGCATCGGTCAAGAAATAGATAGCCTGTGCTTCTCACTCCAGGAAATTCCCTTCTAGAAGGCTCCAGTGGGTCCCACCTCTTCTGTGAGTGGCTTTGTTAGCACTCTGACCTCCAGCTGCATCGATTTCTCATGTGTTTGGATAGCCAAGAAGTGTCCTAATGACATCCCCCCTCCTTTGTTATATGACATTTCACCCTTTCTTGAACAAAGTATCTGTTTGACAAATTTAAAAAAAAGGGGGGAGGCTCCTAGGAAAGGAAGAGGTGCCGAGAGGTCTGGGAATTCCTAAACTCCTTTGGGATGGGACAGATTCTCAGGACTAGGAACCACAATAGCCTGATTCCAGGAAGCCTGAACAACAGGCTGAAGGAGCTTCCTGAGGAACTGGGAGGGAACCAGCACTTTGGTACTGGAATCTTCTACTGGTGACTGAAAACTAGACATGGATGGGTTCATCAAGTCGTGGAGAGGACCGCTTATCCCTGCAGTGCATCGACGGCCTTGAATCAGCCGCAGACTCGGACCCCCTAAGTCAAAGGGGCCGGGTAACAGCTTGAAGTGAATTCACTATCCCGAGCAAGACTCAGATATTTTGGATAAAGTTAGAAAAGTTGGCCTTTGCCCCTCCATGAGCAGATGAGTGATGGATGGCCCTTGTGCTTTATCTCAGAGCACTGGGTGTCTTCCCCGTTTAGGTAATAGACGACTCCTTGGGTTTTCACGAGTGAGGAAGGCGAGGTTAAGACCAGGAGGGTTGCCTCATTTCAGTGAATCACCAAGGCTAACCTGAGTCACAGATGGCGGTGTTTCTTCAGAAACTGGTAAAGCATAGATGTCCTCGAGTCCTTTCCTCTGTGTGTGTGTGTGTGACAAGGAGGGTGTGGACTGACCCAATCAGCTTTGGTACTCCTTGCATTCCCTCTTCCCCTGGATACCAAGTGCCTGTTCAGACTTGAGGTGTAGTGCTGTCTTGCCCTACAAGTTCTGGACAGACAGATCTCAAATGTTTGATAAATGAATATGTGCTTATGTCCAGCCAGAAGGCTGGCTTATTTAATTGTTGCTTTTAGATCTTAAGCCTGCTACCTATCAAGAGTGTGTCGGGGCCCAAAGAAATGATAAATTACGCATCGCTGGGCTTGCTCTTTAGTTCCCGAAGGTAATTATTGGGTGTGTTTCTTTAAAAACCTGTTTGATGTGCTGAAAGCTTCATAAGGATAATAGCTGTTGTATCTGCGCAACACTGAACCAGAATGGCTGAGCCAATCAGCTCCTTTGCTAAAGAGATGAGGCTCGTAGGAAACCTAGAGATGAATCACAGCAGCCCAAGCCAGCAGTCTTTCCAGAGGTTAATACAGCAGCACAGAGAGCAGAATTGCAGACTGCTTCTCAGCCTCGGGCACAGCGTGTTCAGCCCAGGGCTCAGGTGTCTCTTGATGATGGTACGCAATGCCAGAACTTTAGCATCATAGGAATGGAAGGGCATGCAGGATAGATCTTAGAAAAGCCCTGCCTAGGATTAGTGGGAAGAATTTTTAAGAGGTTGTTGGCCACGGTGCGATAATTTGAGTGCCATCAGAGCATGCAGCGTTAATGGGTGCTGGCAGGAACACCTCCGCTTACCTTAGAGACTAGCACGCATTATGAAATGAAGTGTTCTTACTGTACATATGAAGTCTTTTGTTCTGACAGAAACACGCCAGTTATGGAAAAGAAAAGATTTTTAATAGCTTCCCACCATCATTTCTCAGCATGTTAATTATCAAATTAATATAGCCTTGAATTTTATATTGATGGGATGCTTGATTTCAACAATTGCAGTTTGGATCGCTGACTTGAGCTTCATAAAACAACAAAAACAAAAATCACTAAATGAACTTTGGCTTGTGACTAGAACAGAATTTTTAAGAATTCCTGAACCAGCCCAATACATGCTTCTGCTATTTTGTGCTACATGTTTATGTGAAACAGCACTTTCAGCAGTGATAATTCTAAAATCAAAATATCAACTATCCTGCGATATCAGCTATTCTTCTCATATTTAATTCTTTATATTAAAAGGCACATCAACTTCTCAGTATGTGAATTAGTTTTCTGTAATAAATGACCAATTCCATGTATATCAAAGAAAGTGTTTTAAAATAAATTTATGTATGCTTTATTAATAGTAAATGTTTGATTTTTATACTTATCATACTTATGTATATACATAGAGTAGCATAAAACCTGCTAGGATGGGACGGGGTCATGAATCTGAATTATACCAGAATGAGTTGACTTAAGTGATCAGTGATGGTTTTGTCAAGAAGAGTGAATAGCTGAAGATATAAATAAGTGAACTACTTAGTGCTCAATAGGTAGCAGAAAGTCTTTCAAACTGGGAACCTTTAAAGATTGATTTTACTTTTAATAGTGTGTGTGTGTGTGTGTGTGTGTGTGTAGGTGTCATGGTATTCATGTGGAGGCCAGAGGACAGCTTTCAGGAATTAGTTTTCTTCTTTGACGGGGTTCCAAGGGTTGAGCTCAGGCTGTCAGGCTTAGTGGCAAGTAGTTCTACCTGTTGAGAATCATTTTGCCTGTGTGTGTGTGTGTGTGTGTGTGAGAGAGAGAGAGAGAGAGAGAGAGAGAGAGAGAGAGAGAGAGAGAGAGAGAGAGGCAGAGAGAGAGACACACACACAGAGACAGAGGGACACACAGACACACACACAGAAAGAGTGAGACAGAGAGAGACAGAGAGAGAGAGAGAGAGAGCGTGCGCGCGCGCGAGAGAGCGAGCTATCCACTGAATTTTATTATGGTTTCTTGAACAGGCACAGTGTGATATTCTGTACTGGAGCAGTTTATCAGCGGCCACACCACTGAAGAGAGTGACATTTCCTCTCCCATCAGTTAAGAACCGTCGATAGTCCTTCATGGGGCCTTATGAGCCTTTATGATGAACATCTAAAGATTATGTCTGCATGTGTGTCTGTGTGTGGGTTTGTGCCTCTGCGTGTGTGGTATCCCAGGAGGTCAGAAGAAGTTGCCAGTTCGGTGTGACAGGTGTTTTTGAGTTTTGTAATGTAGGTGCTGGAAACTGAACTTGGGGCCCCCGGAGAGCAGGAGGTGGTCCTTGGGCTAAGCTCTCTCTTTGGTACTAGGAGCCTTTTTCTATGGACACATTGAGCCAGTGTATGATATAAGTCATATCTAACTAAATTTTGATCAGACATCTCAGGGAAGTGTTGGCATATGGCCTACATTTATGTTTCCTTTGTCAGTAGTTGATCATGCTTCAGATTGCACAGTTGTTGCCAACCTCATAGTAAACTTTGGCTTTGCAATTCTTTCTCATGAGGACTTAAACTTTTATCCCATAAAAACAGAAGAAAGAGTAAGTCTGATGTCTTTGCCTTTTAACTGCTATCTGGTCACTTTCTTAATGGGGAGAAACTTGTCGATCTATGAAGAGCGCCAGGCTTCATTCATGTTGAACAAACACCCTACCCCTTGTACTTGCTACATTCTACCTCCAGGTCCCAGGTTTGAAACCCCAGACTGTAGAGCCCCACATGTTCTTGTCACCGTTTCCTGTCTCGTGTCTTACAGCCTCCTCCATAGTTACTTTCTACTCTTCTTCAAATACACAAAGAAGGTTTTATCTTAGGGTCTGCTTTTTGTGGGGACTGTCTCCTCTCGTGGAAGGCTATGTCCTCATGCTGCTCCTTTGCTCTGTGTTCGTGACACTCCCTGTCACTCGTTTTTGTACAGAGAAAGTGTTTGTCTGGCAATCCCACCAGAACCCTAGTGTCTAATGAATGAGGACTCATTTCGCCTTCAAGCTCGGAATAGGGCACTCTGTAAGTGTTTTCTGGGCAAGCAAATAGATTAAAGAGTGCATGTCTTTTAATGTTTAATACTTGACATCTTTTCAGCCTCTGATGTAACTGACTTTTCCTGGCTCAGCTTCACTCAACACCAGAAGTTAATTTTGTCATGTTAGGATTTAGTTTTGTTTTTTTTTTTTCTTTTCAGCTCAAGATTGAGCAAGTTCTAGGCACGGTTGTTGAAAAGCAATTTCAAACCGTGAGAAATTGACTCTGCTCAATCATTTCTAAACTTGCCGCAGAAGAAACAAATACAGTAAGGAAGCCATGCAAGAAAAATTGAAGGGTGGAGGTGAGCCGTCGTAGCTGATGCCTCTGCCGTGGACAGGGCGGCATCATGAAACTGTGGGAGTCTGTTTATGCCAAAGCACTCACTGGTTCCAGATTGTGCGATTGCAGCCTCTCTTAGTGACTTTTCTATTGCTATGAGCAGACACCATGACTAATGCAAAGAGTTTATTGGGACTTTTAGTTCAGGGGATGAGTCCATGGTGGGAGGCATGGCAACCGGCATGCAGGCAAGTGTGGCGCTAGAGCAGAAGCTGAGAGCTTACGTCCTTATCCTCCAATCGGAAGGAGCGTAGAGAAAGCTAACCGGGAGTGAGCATTGTGGACTTTTGAAATGTCAAAGCTCACCCCCATTGACACACCTCCTCCAACAAGGCTACACGTCCTAATCCTTACCAAAGAGTTTCCCCTACTGTGGACCAAGTATTCAAATCTATTGGCCTATGGTGACCATTCTCATTCAAACCACCATGCAGAGGTGCAGAAAATACCTTTAGTATGTCCAGAGACAAAAGAAAACAATAGCTTGATTTGGTGATGCATACCTGTAATCCCAGTAAATGGGAAGTAGAGACAGAAAGATGGCAAACTCCATGCTACCCTGCATCATATCTCAAAACGTCCTTTGAAGGGGGAAGGAATAAAGCAATGGGCCATTTGAGAACAGCAAATTTTCTCCCTCCTGCTCCAACACAGACACTAGGACCCCCTATATTTTTGTAGTGCTATGCTTTACGTACATTTTTAGAGGAATTGTTCTGGATGACTACGTACATCTAAGCATGGAAGCTTTCAAAGGAGCTCTGTCCAGAGATGAAAGGCAAAGGAAGACTGAATGAAGATGCCCATCCACTTCTGTATTGGTACACGCTGACTTTCTCTCACCTCATCCTGTTGCTGTTCTTCCTGACTGTCACATAAATTAAAGGGCACTTGCTTTCATTATAACTTCTTTTTAAATAAATGAGGAGGGTGAAGCTCAGAGATGTTGAGTTTCTTTCCAAAACCACACAGCTCACACTGGCAGAACTGTTGGTAGAAGCAGTATTTGACCTTAGCTTTGCCTGCAAGAAAAATTTGAGGCTATCATCTGCTCAGCTGGTTGGTTTCTCTGCTCACCCATCTTTGGTGGCTGGAACTGCTATGTTGACATGCATACCTCCTGCCCAGTTATTAGCTGCTCCTGCATGTGAAGCTTTCTTGCTTCGTTTTCTTCTTTCACAACTGGAATTTAAAAACGGGGGAGGGGAAGCTTCAGTTGTGGGAATGAAGATGTACTTGGGTTGGTAGAATGCTTGCTTAGCTCACAGGAATCCCGAGGTTGGTTCCCCTGAGCTCCATAACCTGGGCTCAGCGAGGGCTGTGTGCCTGTGATTCTAACAGTTCGGAGGTGGAAGCAGGGAGATCAGAAGTTAAAGGCCATTCTTGGCTCTGTTGTGTCTGGGCCTGTGGTGAGTTGTAACATCATGGTGTGAGGCATGTAGCAGAACATGTAAAAGCTCACATGGTGGACACAAAGAGGGAGCCTGTGAAGCAGCTCATGTGGTGGACAGCAAGTGGGGACCTATAAGAGATACACCTTAAGGACCACCCCTTACCCCAACCAACACACACACATATGTCCTCCAGTCAAGGCCCTGAAGTTTCCAGAACCTCCCCACATAGTGCCACCAGGTGTGCACCAAGCCTTCACCAACACACCAAATGGACATTTCCTCCTCCTCCTCCTCTTCTTTTTCTCCAGACTGGTCTCCGGCTGTTCTGGAACGCTCCCTGTAGACCAGACTGGCTTCGAACTCAGAGATCTTCCTGCCTCTGCCTCCTGAGTGCTGGGATTAATTAAAGGCATGTGCCATCACCATTGGACCCACAGGGACATTTCTTAATTCAGATTGTAACTGCCCATAGTGTGTAACAACCGACAGAGTTCTGAGCTCTGAGAAGTTAAGAGGGAAGGGGAGCTGTAGGCCACAAAACGCAGAGAGCAGCTAAGGGGAGCTCTAGTTTTATGGAAGAGATGTAAGAAAAGAGGACATTCAAGAATGCTTAGGGTTGTGACGATTGAAATTTGCAGGAGAGTCATCTCCTGTTTGTTAAAAATACAAGAGTGCTTGTGGGGACGCAGCCAACCAAGGTCACCACCGTCCAGACAAAGGCCCTTCTGAGAGAGGAGATCAGAGGAGCTAAGGTACCAATGTTCTCTCAAAAAGAACATCTGTGTATGTTAAGAGAGTCATTCCTATGTCAGCCTGCCTTACTGGAAATTTTAGAGGCAAAAGGGGATTATAATCAAAAACAGCAAATCTGAAGGACTTACTGTGGTCTTCTGTGGGAAGTGTTCAAGCTGAAACCCTATTGTTCGGAAGGTCCTCTTCCTCCACTGCGGGCCATCTAAGCGTCATCTCCTCTCCCTCACTTTCCCCTCCCTGCACAGGGAAAACCAGCTCCTCCTTCCAGCGATTTTAGCTCAAAACAACTCTTGGGAATATACCCTAGAGATTCCCTAGCATACTACAAAAGCATTTGTTCAACTATGTTCATAGCAGCACTATTTGTAATAACCAGAACCTGGAAACAGCCTAGGTGCCCCTCAATAGAAGAATGGTTAAAAAAGGTGTGGAACATATACACATTAGAGTTTTACTCAGCGGTAAAAAATAATGACATCTTGAATTTTGCATGCAAATGGATGGACATAGAAAACGCTTTACTGAGTGAGGTAAGCCAGACCCAAAAAGAGGAACACGGTATGTATTCACTCATAAGAGGAAGAGACTTTTATTTGCAAATTTTAGAATTAATGTGTGTGAATGGTCTTAGTTTCATGACTCTAAAAGTCATGCTAACCAAGTTTCATTCATGAATTGGTGAAACTTTCCTAACCCACACAGTTCCGCAGAGTTTCCTCAGAATGGAAGATGTGTTCTTTTGGTTCGTTGTTTCTAGATTCTTTTCTCTGTTCTGGCATCATGGAGGGGTGAGGACGGCAGATTCCAGGCAGTAGCATACAGGCATGACCTACACATGACAGACAGCAGGACCAGGTGTAAGGAGCAAGGTGTGCAATGCTCCTAAGCATAAGTTCCCACACGGTTGAGAATTGCACATGGCATAAGGTTAAGACAAAAATAATGAATGCGAAATAGTGGAGGTACTCAACAAATATCGATCACCTGGATGATCATTGCCATTCTGCTTGGCTCCTTATATCATGAAGATGAGACAATGAAACGTTAATTCCTTTCCCAGGACGGCTATTTATCTAGTGTGTATGTATCGCTATGTGTTCATTCCATGCTGTATTTAGATATCTTTTTCTTTATTTCGATCTTTGAGTTATAAAGATGAGGGTTTTGTTGTTGTTGTTGTTAATTGTTTTTGTTTCTTTTTCTTTGAGAAGGAGTCTTGCTGTGTAGCTCTCTGTTGGTCTGGCACTTGCTACGTAACCGGGGTAGCCTCTAACTTACAGAGATCTGCTTGCCTTTGCCTCCAGAGGATTAAAGGCATGTCATACCACACCTGACTACACAAATAAGAGTTATGGTTAAGAATTTTATGCATTCTTATGTGTGTGTGTGTGTCTGCTTGCGTGTGTGTGCATGCACATGTTCATAAATACTTGCAGAGGTGCTAAGTTGGTGTTGAGTGTCTTTCTCTATCTTGCTCCACTGTGAGGTTGAACCCATCCATTCAGACTAGTCAGCTAGCCAGCAAGACCCCGTGACCTGTGTTCCAAATGCCGAGATTTCAGTTTGCTGTCATGCCTGCCTGACTTTGATGTGGGTCCTGGGGATATGAATTCCAGTCCTCAAAGCAAACATTTTATCTACTAACATTTCCTCAGCAGTCTTTCTTTCTTTTTCTTTCTTTCTTTCTTTCTTTCTTTCTTTCTTTCTTTCTTTCTTTCTTTCTCTTCCTTTCTTTCCTTTTTTCTTTTTGTCTGTCCTTTTCTCTTTCTTTCCCTCTTTTTTTGTTTTGTTTTCCAAGATAGTGTTTCTCTGTGTAGCCCTGGGTGTCCTGGAACTCACTCTGTAGACAGGGCTGGCCTTGAATGCACAGAGATCTGCCTATCTCTGTCTCCTGAGTTCTGGGATGAAAGGCATGTGCCATCACTGCCTGGCCATCCTGCAGAGGCAATAAAAATATCCATGTATCCTTAAGGGCTTGAAGTCAGAAAGGACAAACACCTGGAGAGCAGTCATCTTGTCTAAGGATATTGCTTTTGACATCTTCTCCTTCCTACCCACCCAGCTTCAGTTTGACTGGTGTTACTACTAGTTCATTCTTGTTGCATTAGTTACTCTTGCTACTGTTAGAGTATACTTGACAAAAGCAGTTGAAGGAATTGCTCATTTCCTGTACAGTCTGTCGTGGTAGAGAAAGCGTGGCGGCACGAATGTGAGGTGACTGGTTGACTTCTTCTACAAGGAAGCAGGAGAAGAGGAATGGTGGTTCTCAGCTCACTTTCTCCTTTGACAGAATCTGGGACCCCATGGAATAGTACCGCCTACACTGAGGGGTACATCTTCTTCCTTTAAACCTTTCTGGACACAGATATGTGTTTTCATGGCTGGTTAAATCCAGTTAAGTTGAGAATTAAGATGATCCATAACAGTGTTGGAGAGATGGATCAGCAGTTAAGAGCACCGGTTGCTCTTCCAGAAGATGAGGATTTGATTCCCCATCCAAAATGGTGACTCATACTCATAGGTAGCTCCAGTTCTAAGTGATCTCATGCCCTTTTCTAGCCTCATTTGGTAATATAGACACACGGTGCACAGCCGCACAAGCAGCCAAAACATCTATAAACATCAAATAAAAGTAAATAAATCTGAAAAAAATTTAAAAAATGATCTGTCACGCCCATTAATAGATTTATAAGAAAAATGTAAGGCTAGTTGACCTAAGGGAGACGTTTTACACTGAAGGAAGTGAATTGCACATTTATCTCTCTGGAAATGTGTTCACATGTTCTTATACTCAGTATTCTTTCCTTTTCATTGGCATCAAGTATGATGAAGTGGGAATATAGATTCATGTATTAAGTTTTTTCCAAATAAATTATGTAAGGCATTTACATGTCTGTCTCAGCTATTTTTCTTTTTATATGCATTTTTCTTCCTTTGAATTACCATGTGTGTGTGTGTGTGTGTGTGTGTGTGTGCGTGTGTGTGTGTGTTTGAGGCAGTCATTCTGTTAATAGACCTCGTCTGCTGTATTCATTTTGGAAAAGACAATTGCCAGTTCTTTTCCAAGAAGGACGCTTTACGATGCCCTTCTAAAGCTGAACAGTTTTAGCAAAGAGACACTTTTATAGTGGATGAAAACGGGGAAGTGGATTTTTAGGTATTTTATTCAAAGGATAAAGTTTAGACAACTGTCTGTTTTTAAGCCAGTGTGCAAACATTTTTAGACTTGGCAAATGCTTGTCAGACCTGAAAGTCACAACTTGCCAAGTAGCTGATGCTCTTGAAATGTGGACTGAGGTCGGGTAGGAGAATGTGGGTGACGGCCACACTGCAATTTACAGTAATCCTTTTTATGTAAGTAAATGGCTCCTCTCGGCTTAATAATTTCCAGATGACTTTCGGCTTCCTGATGATTGCCAAGTCACTTCAAATTCGGGTTTCAATATCCACTTCCCTAACGGCAACCCTTGCTGCTTGGGATGTCCAAAGTGATGTTAAAATACTTTGGAAAACTAAGCACTTTGGGAAAATTGCAACTTAGGTGGGCTGTTGGGGGACCCAAACTTAAGATGTGGCCAGTGTCTCAGCATTTGGCGCGGCTTGTAACTAAAAGCTCTCAAGGATCTCTTGCTTGGGGTGTGTCCAGGCTTGAGAAGGCATCAAGTTGAAGAACCATGAGGAAGTCTTGCCAGCAACATGAAGAACTTTCCCAGAAGCCCACTTGATTCACGAGGGAGTCAGGAAAGCTCCTCATTAGATGTGCTTGTTACTGCTCCCCCCTAAGGCACTGCCATTGTCAGGGGATTGATGATGTGAGTTAGACAATGAGTGTCTGCCATGCGCACTTTCCAGTGTTTCAGCTTTTATAGTCTTTTCCTGTTTCATGATTGCTATTCCTGTATTAGCAACGCCCCCCTCCCACAATCCTGTACTATCCGTTACACTTCGTTCCTTTGTTTTTATTTTTCTCTCAACTTGGGTCTTCTTTAAGTTGAAAGCTTCTATGAAGCTTCTGGTGATTTGGTCAGCTGTCTTTTCTTCCAGTCCCCCAAGCTGTGCACTTCATGTAACTCTGCTCCAGAAAGATCCACTCAGTCTCTGCATTTTTGTCTTTTCTGGGAAAGGCTGCGTTCCCGGCCTCTGCAGGATCCGCTTGCGTGCCCTGCAGTGCAAACCCCATTCTGCCTCGCCACAGCTTCTGCTCCGTCCACTTTCTACGTTGTGGAAGTTTCTGCACTGTTTTCTCTCTTCTGCATCTCTTTGTCCTTTTGTGCCAATGTCTTAAGTTCCTGATCTCTTATTTTGTGTGGTTTTGAGGACCAATGGAGAGTAATAGTTTGAAAGCAGAAGGTGTGTGTGTGTATGTGTGTGTGTGTGTGTGTGTGCGTGCGTGCATCAGTGTGTGTTTGTGTGTATATGTGTACGCTTTGATGTATATTATAGAAAGTAGAGTAGAAAACCATGGACTGAATAAGGGCTTCAGTTATAATTTCACACAGTTAGAAGGTCACTCTATTAAGCATGTTAGAAATTTTTCCCTGGGAAAGCAACTATGAATCCAAGTCCCTGTAATGAGGTGAAGTGAATGGGATAGTGTAAGACAAACAGAAGGCCAAGCTAAGAGAAATAAAAAGGGAAAGCTCCTCCTGCTACTGTCCTAGTGTTTATAATGAGCCATACATGCAATCTTTGTATTGGTCACTTCGGAGACGGCATCTTAGCTCCATCTACACCTTCAGCAGCCCAGCTTTGACTTACATTAGTTCAGTCACCTGAAGGGCTGAGTGCAGAAAGAGAGGTGGTCAGTGCCTAGGGCCTACTGGATAACCTGCGAGGCATGAAGTGACTGTGTGAGGGTGTGTGCGTGGGTGCATGTGTGTGCACGTGTGTGTGTCTCTTTGTGTCTCTGTGCGCACATAAATGCACATGTTGATGATTGAGCTTAGCAATGCTGTTCTGCTGAGATGTACCTTTAGCCCAGGCATTGGTTTGTCAAAACATTGGGGGTACAAAAGAGTGTTCCTTTAAGAAAAAGACGGCAATTAATGGTTCCATATGCTGGCCATTAAGTCAGGCTGCCGCAAACATCTGCATCCTGCAGCTAAGAGAACTGGCCATCACATGGCCTAAGTGCTGTGGCATAATGCTTCTGTACTCCTTGAAGATGCATTGCTCTCGTTGTTAATAAAAAGCCGATTGGCCAGTAGCTAGGCAGGACTTTGGGGGCAGAGAGAATACTGGGAAGAAGGAGGGTGAGGTCAGAGGAGCCTCGAACTAGATGCAAGCTGTCTCAGGAAGAGTAAGCCTTGGTGAGAGAGCTGGGTTTAGGCCTGGGGCACTTCTGCAGGACCTGAACTGGTTCTGGTGGTAACTCTCCTTACACAAGAATGATGTGGTCCTCTACTTATTGACCTGTTATTGCTCTTTGCCACAAATGACACAAAAGGAGGTACCAAACTTGCTGGCTCCGTGCACAGAGCCTTTGAGACTCATTCCAGAACAATGGGAAATAGAACAGGAGCTCGGGGCTTTGTACCCAGTAGCTTTACTCTTAAGTTTTCACGGAGTGAGACTTGATTCTCAGAGCCTTAGATGTTGCTTCTGGAAAGACAAGATGCTGAGGAAGTGAAGGAAAACCATCGGCACAAGTGATGCAGTCTGTAACGGGCATCCCATTTTGTGGATAAGCAGAACAAACTCTCGGTCCATGATAACAATCCAGTAATTAGTTTTCCATTATTCTAGTAAAGCAAGACCTCAATCCTAGTGCTACAATCTACAGATCAGGAATCACTCACCGTTATGAAGATTATAAGTGCTTACATCAGGCGTTATCAATTTAGCTAAGATTCCTAATCTCTTAAGTGATTTTAGAGTTAGAAAATAAATCACACCAGGTATGGTGGCGCATGCTTTTAGTTCCTGATTGGGGGGTAGAGGCAGGTGGATCTCTGAGTCCTAGGCCAGCCTGGTCTACTGAGAAAGTTCTAAGGCAGTCAAGGAGCCAAGGTTCCACAGAGAAACCCTGTCTTGAAAAAAAAAAAACAAAAGAAATGCAAATAAAAAAGAAAAGTATAACTAAAGGGTTTTTTTCCTACTCACTAGTTTCTGAATAACCGCTCTGAGACTTAATATTATTTACAAACTGTTTGGCCAATGGCTCAGGTTTATTATTAACTAGCTTTTACATCTTAAATGAACCCATTTCTATTAATCTGTGTATTGTCACATGGCCGTGGCTTGTCACCTCACAGCTTAACTCTTTGGCAGCTGCTGGCATCTCCCCAACTCAGGCTTCTTTCTCCTTGTATTCAGTTTGACTTTCCCCCCTGGCTATATTCTACCCTGCCATAGGCCAAATCAGCTTTGTTATTAACCAATGGTAATGAAACATCATCACAGCACACGGAGAGGCATCTCACATCAGAAATGCAAAGCAGAAAATAAATCACTAAGGTTTATCAGTGAGTAGTGTTCCCAGCTGGAGAGCAAAGTTAAATTATAAAGTAGCAACACATTGGCTTATTTTTCATATTAAAGAAAAAGTTCTTTTCTCACTCTAACCATTATAAGACTCTGTCCTCCCCTCTTTCACCAAATAAGAAATTTGGAAAATTGTTGTGAAGTATTATTTTAACTATATAACATGGTGTTACATTTGTTTATACTGTGGACCATTACTTTAACTGTGTAAAGGTGTGTTATGCAGCATCTGTTTGACAGTGTAAGAAAGTGCATTTCATATGAAAGATGTGTTGCACTTGTTTCACCTTGCCTTCCTAAGGCACCTGATGGGGCTAACAAAAAGCAGAATGGTCAATAGCCAGGCAGGAGAGGGACAGGCGGGAGAGGCGGGCAGAGAGAATAAGTAGGAGGGGCGTCGTAGCCACACTTTGGAGTGACTTCTGTTGTGGTCCAGCCACAGTGGATTCTGGCTTCGTACATTCCAGGGTAGGGGAGTGTGGATTAGAAATGTTAGGCGGGAGGGTCAGAGATGCAAAAGAAATAGAGACACAGGATAGTACTGGGAAGGCAATTCAGTGAATACTGAATACTGAATTCGCTTGTGTTTAATTTTCATATGCTTTTATACCCTAATACAAAAGGGGAGGAGAAGGCCAAATACTGCTTTAACATGACACAACGGATGACCAGAACAGTGACTTGCTTTAGTATTTGAGACATCAAGTCATTATTTCCTGAGTGAAACATTTGATATTTTGGGCAAGATGTGCAGTGAATTAATACCCTAGAGTAAGTATCCTGTAGGCAACCACTCCCTATGTCAAACCTCCTATTTTAAAATGAGGGAGCAGGAATAGGCTTTGATTCTCTGACCTTTGCTCAAGGTAGAGGGGATCCATCTCTATGGGCCATTTTCCTATGCAAAACACCAAGTGACCACACCCTAGGCCAGGGTTTCTTGTTTGTAGCCACACCTATTGTCAACAACTTTGAAAGAGAGAAAATAAGCCCAGACTCGCTGACCTCCAGTCAGGGTTGGACAGGTTCACATCTGTGGGCCTTCATAGAAGAGAAATCTAGGAAGGAGAGAAGAAGAGAGGAGAGAACGAGGGAGAAAAAGGGGGGAGACGGCAGAGGGCGTGGAGAGGAAACAGGAGGTGCAAGATGGAAGAGAGGTAAAAGCCATGAGGGCAAAATATATGTTAATATAAATGGGGGTAATTCAAGTAATGAGAACTAGTGATACAAGCTTAAGCTATAGGCCAAGCTTTCATAATTAAGTCTCTGCTGTGTCATTTTTTTTTTTGTTAGCTTGAACCAACCGCCCCCCACCCCATCTATCTGCAGGAAATATATCGGGAGTCTAGAAGGAAATATCAGAATTCTCAAGGTTCACATGAGACTTTAGAGGCCGAGTGTGTGCTGCAATGGTAGAGAGACTGCTGTGTGTGTGTGGAGTCCTGTGTGGAATCTCTAGTCCCAAATAACAAACAAACAAATAAAAAATAAATAAAAATTTACAGAGGAAGGAAGGGAAGAATGGGGGAGGGAGAAACTTCAAAGAAAGGGAGCCCTACTAAATGCACA